>NC_057373.1:0-626143 GCF_016906535.1 Rhizoctonia solani
ACCTAACCTAACTAACCTAACCTAACCTAACCTAACCTAACCTAACCTAACCTAACCTAACCTAACCTAACCTAACCTAACCTAACCTTGCAAAGGATGGATACATGTGATTGCATGGAGGACTCTGCGGGTTCCCCTTTCCGCACCAGTCCCTTGCTTGCCTTCCAATGACTCATGCCTTTTACAAAGTCTGATAGCCACGTGACGTGATTACTAAGATGTTGAAGCAACCTATAAAAAATGCCACATTGCAAAGCTGCATCAGTCCCCAACAGCGAGTAAGATCTTTTTTCATGTTGACCCACCAGGCTAGCCAAGGCGTGAGCTCCGATCAATCCGGGCAGTCTTTTACTTGGTGTTTGGCTTGCCGCTGCATTGCAAGCAGCGGGAATATCTTTGCTCTGGAGTGCGGTGCGTTGCAAGTTTGGGTAAAGTCTCATAAATCTAAGTCTATCAATAGGTCATCTTGTGTGTGAAAAATGTATTGCTGACCCGGGGACCGGTGGGGGTAAGACAGACTTGAAGCAATGTGTACACTGCAAGGCTTCATGCAGCCCAGAACGCTCCTGGAGGGTCCATTTCAACGTGGCGCCCCCTGTGCTAAGGGGTTTGCTCCACAAGATGGATGAGGAACTTCAAGCTCTTTGGTAGGTCTCATTTGATAGGTACTACACTTGGTTTGATTAACACGTTGAATAGCATGGCCAAGCAGGAGCTGCAGAAGGCACAGCAGAGGCTTCTGGTGGCTATCGACGAGAAGATGAAAGAGAACGCCATGGTCAGCAATCAGCTTTTGCTTCTTGAGCTCCATCTCAGCCTGTTGAGCAAACAATCTCGACACCCAAAGGGAGATCGTGTGGGCGTGTTTGGAACAATGTAATCTACGTATGTGTCATGAATACACAATATCAATTGCCCCTTTTGGTAGCAGCCTTTAGTGTTAGGTACAATCAATTCTGAGTCTTGGAAGCCTGCTTCATATGATAGCGTGTAAGCTCAAGTATTGTCTGAAATACAGATGACAACCCGCCAAGCATACGCGTGTACAACATTTTCTCTAAGTGTATATACAAATAGAAGGTGTATTAATATCAACACATTTGGGTGGCTCTAATGTCCATGGCGTTAGTACCAGGCCTAGTCTCTACACGAGTTGCTTGTTTGGAAATCCCAGTATAAGAGCGTTGAGTGATATGTCTATGTACAAATGAAGCTTAGAGCTTATCATGATGAGTTCACCACAAAACAAAGTATACACAATCTTATAGTTACAGTTCCACGCCCCAACATATTTTCCAAGTTTGACATATGGCGTGTAAGTAAGTTGTATTACTGATTGATTTTACTTGTTGTTTACCGTGCGCGGATAACGGATTACAGAAATATGAGCACCATCAGAGAATCATTACTGCATGCTCTTTGCGTACAGAGTATATAGCTTGTGTGGCCAACGCAAATGCTGACTAATCAGGTTGCTCATGCTCTTGATGCGTACTTAGTACGCATGGCGTGTGGTGCTATGTGCGCACCAGTACAGATACCAACAAACCACAAGAGTTGCACTCTCTGTGCGTACTTTGTACGCATGGTGTGTGGTGCTATGTGCGTGCCAGTATAAATACTGACAAATCACAAGTCCTACACTCTCTGTGCGTACAAAGTACGCATAGTGTGTGGCACTATGTGCGTGATGGTGCAGATGCTGACAAATCACAATTGCTGCACTCTCCGTGCGTACTTTGTACGCATGGTGTGCGGTGCTATGTGCGTGCCGGTATAAATACTGACAAATCACAAGTCCCACACTCTCTGTGCGTACAAAGTACGCATGGTGTGCGGTGCTATGTGTGCACCAGTACAGATACTGACAAATCACAATTGCTGCACTCTCCGTGCGTACTTTGTACGCATGGTGTGCGGTGCTATGTGCGTGCCGGTATAAATACTGACAAATCACAAGTCCCACACTCTCTGTGCGTACAAAGTACGCATAGTGTGTGGCACTATGTGCGTGATGGTGCAGATGCTGACAAATCACAATTGCTGCACTCTCCGTGCGTACTTTGTACGCATGGTGTGCGGTGCTATGTGCGTGCCGGTATAAATACTGACAAATCACAAGTCCCACACTCTCTGTGCGTACAAAGTACGCATGGTGTGCGGTGCTATGTGTGCACCAGTACAGATACTGACAAATCACAAGTGTTGCACTCTCTGTGCGTACTTTGTACGCATAGCGTGTGGCACTACGTGCGTGGTGGTGCAGATGCTGACAAATCACCACCGTTGCACTCTCTGTGCGTACTTGGTACGCATGGTGTGTGGTACTATGTGCGTGGTGGTGAAGATGCTGACAAATCACCACTGTTGCACTCTCTGTGCGTACTTTGTACGCGTGGTGTGCGGTGCTACGTGCATGCCGGTATAAATACTGACAAATCACAAGTCCTACACTCTCTGTGCGTACTTTGTATGCATGATGTGTGGCACTACGTGTGTGGAGGTTCAGATGCTGACAAATCATCAGTGTTGCACTCTCTGTGCATACTTTGTACGCATGATAAGTATCACACTGTGCATACTCTCTTTTTTGATGTCAAGTGTTGTGCTTGCTGTGCATACAAAGCATGCACTACTGGTGTTAGCTTGGATGTTTTTGTTCAAATGCTGACTAGTGTTCAGAGGTGTGATCTCCATGCATACACTCAAGCCTAAGAGGTTTACCATGGGTAGCCTGGCTCAGTTTGGGACCCAGGTTGGGACCCAGCCTACCTAGCAACCTAGTTTCTCTGATTAACCATTGCTGTGTGTAAAGTACGCAACTTTTTGTAGGAGGGCTGATGCTTTCCCTATAATCCACCCTAACACCATATGTGGGTTGTGTCCACCTGGTTTACACCCTGTGCCATCTCACAGTTCACCCTGCAGTGTAGCTTGGGCCACCCTGCAGTGTAGCTTGGTTCAACCTACCACCAACCTACTACTTTGTAATAGCCAGGCAGTCAAATCTAAGGCACCAACCACCTCTGCACTCACGTAGCTGCCGGAAGCAAGCTGGTACTCCACAGGATTGGGATCCCCAAGCTGATGAAGTCTGGGGAACGGAGAAACGATTGCAAGTATAAATGGGCGTACGACTGGGGCGCGCAACCCTTGGTTCGAGAACGACAAACATCTCAGCCCGGCCATCGCTGAGAACCTCGCAATAAACCTCGTTGGGGCAAACACGATACCAGCACCAGCGCAAGAATTTCGAGTAATAATAGGGCAAAGTTAGTACGTGCCACAACTAAACTTAACTCACTCGAACATACGAGGCATCCTGCATTGTGTCGCCGTTGGGCACCACTATAGCACCCCGATTACATCCCCACCCAGTACCTGACACGCAAATGATGTCTCTAATTGCTGCATCCTGCCCAAGTTTTCACGCGGTGCGTTGCAAGCTTGTGGTGCATGGCCGCTACGTCCACGCCAGTTTCACGGCCAATGCACTGGGCAACCTTGGCTTGCAATGAGGATTGAAGCGAGACCAATTTCAACGGGTCGACGAGTAGAACGTCTGGATAATGATCATAACTCCCGCGCTTGGTGGCATCATGTCGTCTCTCTTGGTCGAGTTCTTGGGTGAGCCCGTGCACCATCTTGATCTGAGAGAGTTGAACAAGTTGGTGAACGCGTCCGTTTATGCTCAAATAGGGGTAATGGCGGCTCATGCAGACGCGCGTGAGTACTCACGAAAGCGCTCTATCGGAAAAGCCCAGTAAGCCCAAACAAGGCCCATGGCCCCAATGTCGTCGGTGATGTGCAGTAAGGCGTGAAGCAGAGGGGGCAAACTGACAGCTGACTGGGATTGTTTGCATAATAGTATCTGACAGTGAACAAACGTCAGTTAAAATCGTAATAGTAATACCATCAGATTCGGGTTGGGTTGTCTCTGTCAGTTGTGAAACTCTACTAATGATTGGTATAGCATTGATAATATTCGACAGTATAGCCTGCGGCGAAAAGGAAGTATGTACACGGTCTGGTCTGGACACCACCCCTGTCCGGCGTACCACTTCAACGCTTCTTCCTCTGCTTCTTCTTCTTGGAAGTAGCGCTTTCCATAATCATCCTGCGTTCTTCCTGCTCCTCGTCCATAAGGCCAACTATCAAACACACGTGAGCCTGAGGTTGATACGTTGGCATAAGTGTACTTACCGACAAGATCATCGAATCTGTTGTCCTCCTCGCGAGCTTGGATGTAGTCTTCCTCCTCGCCACGGAAACTATCGCCATCACCTGGCCAGTCACCGGTGACATCAGGGCTCGCGAGCATGGTCATATCAGGCACAGTGGAAGGTACTGATCCGGAACCTGACTCGGCAGATCGAGATGCGTCGTCCTCACGCGATGGACGCAAATTTGCGCCGTCTGTTGGTTCCTCAATATTACCAGGTGGCAAGTCTTCGTCGGCTTCGAACAAGGCATCGTCGTCAAACTCGAGCTTCGTCCCAGGGGTGCTGTCCTCAGGCGAAGCTGGTGACTTGGGAGGCCGCTGTCGACGCTCGCCTGAGCCAGAGGACGGCCTGACTTTGCCAATCTCGCGCTTTAAGGAACCGAGACCTTGTCCGAGGCCGTCGGATAGACGGGATAACCGGCGTACAGGGTCGTTCCATGTCGCACTCTTGCCACCAGAGTAGGCATTGGGGAAGCTCGGAATCGGTGCCTGGGAGGCTGAAGTAGGAGAGAGCGAGCCCTTCAAGGCCGAGGCAAGAGGCGCGTCCAAAGACGAACTCGTCCCGAATATGTCGTCGGTACCTGAACCAAGGAATGCACCTTCGGAACCCGATTCAGCAATTGGCCTAACCGAGACTTCGCGCCGGACGTTTATCTTAGTCGAAGGTATATTGAAATGATGTTGTTGAAGTAAAGCTTGCCAATCGACAATAAGACCGTAGAAGGCGAATTGGTGAGATAGGTAGATAGGTCCCGAAAGTAGTTTAGAGGAACGGGTACAGGTTGAAAGTTCGGCCTGTGCAAGCCACCTTGAAGAAAATCAGCAATTGGTCGAATGGAATAATAAGGATACCTACTCGGATCCGGATGACTTTGTCTTCTTGCCTGTTATACCGTCTACTTTGGTGGGCTCTAAAGCCTTCCTGATTTCTCCCCATTCCCGCTCCCTTTTCACTATCCCCCACGTCTTGGCTGGTCCCTCCACACCACCCAAGACCAAGTCATCGGCCCCTCGCTCCCCCAGTACCGCTCCGACCCCTCCACGCATCATGCTTGACAGTGCTGAGACTCCAGTGCCGGCAACACTATTAGATAATGCATTTGGCAATGAGATGCTAGCTTGCATACTGCGCTCGATCGCTGAAGCCGATTGCATCCGGACGATGCACTGCTTGAGCATCAGTTCCCCAGTTGCTCGGTTCAGAATGAAAATGTCCTGTACAGCAGAGTCATTGTCAGGCTTGGAAGAACGGCCAAATGTTACAGTAACAGGGACACCCTTGGCTTGTGGTTGGGTATCAGAGGTTGTTACACCACTTGGCATGTGGATTCGTAGGACCGGGGACAACGAAATAGGTGCTTTAGGGAGCTGAGTCATATTGGCGATTCTTCCGGAGCCTAGTAAGTGTGATGCTCCGGAAGGAGCACCCCCATATGGATTGATGGCAAAGATATGTAATGTCCCGCGCACCGTCGCAACCGTGATCCACTTGGAGTCAGCTGACCAGACAACATTTGTAACTCGCCGTCTGGTGAGGCCTCGTTGCAGGTCGTACCAATGCCATAAGCTCCCGGTATCGCGTTCTTCCAATTCATTAAGCTCATCGCGCTTTGTGAGTCGAGGGCCACCTTTCGAATATCGCCCCTTTGGCCTGACCTCGAAAATCCGAACAAATATACCATCAGCGCCAGTAACAGCGAGGAGATTACCAGCGGATGAGAACGATAGTATGCTGACACCTTGTCCGGGAGTCGCGTGATGTTGGACAATCCTGCGAGGAGACTGTGAGCCGGACAAAAGTGGCTCAAGGTCGACAACGGTCACGTGACCCTGAGAGACCGGTGGGCGAGAGTCCCCGCTCCCTGAGATGGTGACGCGAGGAAGAGGAGAACCTGTCGAGTAGGATGATTCGCTGGGCGCACTACGGCTGTACATACGTGGGGAGCCGATCAGAGGGGGAGACATGGGTGTGGGTGAATGAAGGGTAGTTGGATGTGCAGATGGGGACCGAGGGATGTTCTCTCCCAGCAATGACTTGACTCCACTCCACATGCCTACTCCCACCTTACGGGCACCCTCAATTGCCATGCTAATGTCGGCCTGGACTTTGCTCGGACTGGTAGACGAGGGGTCGGAGTTGGCGAAGTGGACGGAGGTGGCGGCCCAGAGGCATAGGCTAACACGCGGCGCGACAAAGCGAATACGGGCAGGGCAACATGTGGAGCTGAGATGGTACTCAGGTGATCAAGAGTGACTGAATTAAGGATGTGTAAAGCCGGGGGAGCAACGGTAGACTGTCAGATGACCAGGTTAATACATAATAACGGACGGTACACCTGATTACGCACAATGACGATGAATTGATCGCTCGTCTGGATTGCTTGCGGCGAAGTAAACTGGTGTCGTTTAAGTACAGTATGATTTCGTAGCGAATAAATAAGCAGTTCGTCGGGACGGGATGTTCTGTGCAGAGTTCAATCAGCAATAAAGAGATAAACTTGGATCGGGGCGACTTACAAAATTCCCAGCAGTGGACGCTCTTCCGAGTAGATGTCATCTTGAGAAGATACAGGGGTGGGGATTATGGCGGCCCCGATAACGGCTCCTCCGATCGTCGGCGAGAGCAGGTTCAGGACCTCGCGTACTTGTTCATGAGTGCAATCCCACACCTGGATCCCTCCTCTATAACCAAGAAGGAGCAAGCGGCTTGGAAGCAATGGTTAGCATGGTACCCAGTGAAAACAGAGAGAAAGCTCACCTGGGCGTGTTCTGACCGTTCCACCACACTCGGTCCCAGCCGCTCCATATAATATGTTCATTTCCTAACATGTCAAGTGAGAGCCTATTGGTGTAAAAAGCCTCGTCTGGGCCACCGTCGTCGTCGGAAAGCATTAGGTTGTTACTGAATGTCGGGCTAGTGGGAGAGAACGGCGCATATGTGGTAGTGCGCGAAGGCTGGGTACTCGCGCGTGTCATGCTCCCAAGTCCACGAAAAGCGGAACTGAGTGACTCTAGAGTGCTTTGTTCGCTACGAAAAAGATGATTCAGCTGACGTGTACCCAACAGCGACAAGGTATGTCTCTCACCGAGCAGGTACTGGATGGCGAACATGCGCTTCACCACCGAGATTTGGGAGCTCCCCCTCGATCCGAGCTGGTTGATGCTTATATACATCATTGTCGGGGAGAATACTCATAGAGACTTGGAACAAGCACCAGTTAGACTAGTATGCGATAAGAAACCACGTAAAACACAATGATTACAGCTTAAAATCAAGAATTAAATGGAATATCCAAGTCCGATATAGATATAGGGCACTCGTTCCAGTCAAGGACGCGTGCAATCAGATTCTGGGTAAAATATATAGTAGTGCGATGATCTGGTGCAAGGTGGTGGTCGTGGTTGAGCTCGAGTCACTTGTGTGCCATAATTTGAAATTACAATGACCTCAGAAACGCCCCAGACAAACACCGATATGGAAGCGACTTTCTCGGGACAATCTCAGGGCCACTCCCCGCAAATGTAACCATCCCTTCCCCAACCGCGATAAGAGTGCCTCTATCTCGCACTTTACATGAACCCTTTTTTACTACTTGTTTTTCATGAAGGCACACCCTTGATAGTACGGGTACATTATCCAGTTAATACAAAACATTTCAGGGGCACGCTCCTAACCGTAATGATGAGCGAAACATGTGCAAGTGCTTCAGGTGGCCAAGGTGATAATTTTGGCTGTCTTGTAGAATTCTTTTGGAAAACACACATGTGCATTAGCCACCCGTATCGTGTGGGTGACTTGCTTCCGCCGAATCATACACGTTCTCATCAAGTGGTGGCTACATTTTCTTGATTAGTGCTCGTCCGTTCGTCCGGCCGCACATGTACCTACTCATTTTGTCGCACATCACTGAACTCAAAGACAGAGCAATAAGCTTTGAATAGTTTGGGTTATTTTGCTTTGCTGTGACTGGCTCATCGAGTGGCTACACGCCAAACTTAAGTTCGTCATTCCTTCCAGTCAGAATGTGCCTATGGCTGCCGGCCTGTTGGCACATGAAAAAAACGTGTTCCCTTTCATATGCATACAAGCATGCAACTGGCCTCAACACTTTGGCTCTCAATCCAACAGCTACTGTTTTGATTAACCTGTGGTTGCGCCTTCGTTGTGACTCGTCTGTACCAATAACAAGCCACACTGGAATCAGATTGCCTTCGCTGACTCATATCCCAAAATTGGCGGGACTCACTGGAACAGTAGTATCACTAACAGCTTCATTATAGGAATGTGATACTTCACACGACTATCTTCTGATTTGATATCGCTCTTTATTAGTTGCTCCCACAGTTCACAGTAAATAGGCTTGTTCTATAGATTGCATATGCTAAACCTAGTTCTGTGTTCAGTCCTCGGCTCCATCATGACCAACGTGCGTGACGTTCCGCCCTCATCCGAATTAATTCCCATGACGCAAGATTCTATGATTCTCTGCCAATACCGCTTTTGGTTATAATCCCAATCCCAATCTCTTTCACTCTATATCTGCTTGCATCCTTTTGAATGTGCTGCTGGGAGACGAATATAGACATGGATATGCAACCTCTTCTACTTCCATGACTACTGGTATCTAAACAGACCACTTAAAGTATATGTCCCGTTAATTAGGCATCTAGACGAATGCCTTGCAATTACTTAATACTGAATCATCTTCGAATGGATCATACTTCGAAGCTTCACTATTGCTAGGCATAGAAAATACTTGGCCTAATTCACTGAATCTGAACTTTTATCCATTTTTGATACGAGTATATTTGGCGGGTCACCGACCACATATGTATAATTTGCCCCAAAACCTCTCAGAGGTCACGCAGTTTGGGTGCAAAGGTTGTGTAAGATTGAAAACCACGTTTTAGAAATTCAATAAGTTATGATTAGATAGCCACACACGCGAGCTATCGAACGCACATACCAAGAAAACTACAAGACAAAATCTCATGGACAAGGGTGGTTACATGTAGATCGGTCCGGGAGATAACCCATATCTTTTGATATACAGGATTTATCCAACTTGGTCACATGTAGGGAGGTTGATACCTTTTTAAACTGAGATACTTGAACCAAAACCAAACCCCTTCACGCTTACACAGACCTATCCACTTGTAACCACCCTGTCCATGAGATTTCGCCTCGTAGTTTTCTTAGTATATGCATTAGATGGCTCAGATATATGGCCATCTAATCATAGCTTGCTGACTTTCTAAAATGTGGTTTTCGATTTTACACAACCTTTACACCCAAAACGAGTGGCCTCTGTGAGAGGTTTTGAGGCGTACTGCATACTACCCTAAAGCAGAGATTAATTCTATTGGCGATACATTAGAGGGTTGCCAATGCCGGAACCATTCCCCATTTGCGGCATACAGTCTGGTCCAATCATTCGACCCCCCGGAGCACGAACATAAATACTAATCAAAAACACCGCGGGACTACTAAAAGTGCCATGATGCGAACCTCCAAGCTTTGATCGGCGCAATAGAGTTTCAATGTGTTGAAATTATAATGGAGTATTCATCTACTGATTACTATACACATGAGATAAGTATACTCGTCCGGTACGAGCCAAAAATAAATAAAGCTAACATCCGCCCAAGAACCAAAATAACCCAGAGAAGCTTATCGGCTCGCAGAGTGCAGACTGATCGTAATTCAACGCCAGCCCAAGGACCGTTGGCTCGCCTGTTTCGTAGCAACTCGCAGGTCACCCCATACGGCAGGCCTCCGTTCGCCATCTGTTCGGAGCCAAATGTAGTCCAAGAGCATCACCGCAACGCTGCCTTGTGCTCCTGGGAATTTGAACCTTTCGCTACTCAACATTCGTTGGCGAATAACCTCGCGGTCGGAACGACTACGAGCCGCGATGCCCCCCTGGAAGGTATGTGTCAATATGGGTGCGTTGCCAAAGAGGCGAGTGTACATACAATCATACATTGCAGCATTAAAAATGCATCTGGTGTACGACCGGGCTTGGTCCCATCTAATAACTTCATAAGTTTAGAAAGCGCCCTTTTGACCCTTGGATCGTCGGCATTGACGTGACAGGCGCCCTAGGGGCACTTGGTTATTATTTGACAAGTTTATACGAATACTCTGGCTCACCATATACAGATAAATGTAAGTAGCCTGTCTCCAACACTCTTGAACCATAACACGCGCAACCGTCAAGAATGGATCGTTGGATAAACTTGGAGTCACCACAAAGCGACGAAGCATAGTCTCCATTTCTGTGATCGCCTGTGGATCAGCATACCCTTGTTCGCGCATCATGTTGATACGAGCAAAAGTAATAATGATTACGCCTGGGATGCCATGAAGCCACTGAATCCCAGCTTCGCTCGGGAATTGATCCATATGCAGAGTTAAATTTGGATTATAGGTCGTATCATAGTGAAAGATCATCTCTCGCTCCATAGCCACGCTTGAAAATATGTCGACAAGCGCATAGTGCCGAAGGCTGAGGACCGGTTGTAGCAGCAGAGACTGTAGATGGATAATCTTGTTTGGATGGTCGGAGCACAAGAATCGGAATAGTGGTGCAGCCATACGCATAAAATCTAGTGCCTCTGGAACCGAAGTAGTAGTATAATATATGGATGCAATCTACGATTTTTAAGTAAGGCTATATCATGGCAAGAACCGCGTGCCTTACCTCCATAACATTATCCATCGTCTTGAGGGCTTTCGAAAGCTCATGACTTTCCATAGAGCCCGCGTGTAGCATGATCTCATTTACCCTCTGACGAACCTGCTCTCTCAACGCTCGAACTGCAGGCTGATAGCTCAAAGTTTGTAGGGACTCGAGGCCCTCGCCCCAAACTGGCTTCTCTGCTAGACTTCTGAGTATTTTAGCCAAAGTCGTAAGCGTCCAGCGGGACTCGTCAGAGTCACCGAATTGCTTGAAAATGAGATCGCGTGCTCCAAGAGCGGCTTTCTTTGGTTCGAATGCGGTTCGGGTGACCCAGGCAGCATCTTGGATCGAAATGAATTTCATTTCGAAAATGGACGAATATCAAAAACTTACAACTTTCCAAAATAAAGGGCAAGGTATTTCCCTCTGCGTTTATACCCAGCTTCATGGTACCACAAATGATCTGCTTGACGGTTTCATCTTCTTCCTTATCATCGTCATCATCTCCGTCCGGCAGGACCACGCCTACATTGATCGTGGGCTGATGGGGAGGGCAAGTTGGGAGGTGTGTTGGAGGATAGCCGACCGAAGTTGGTGGGTCATGGGAAGCAGAGTTAGCCGTCTGGTCAGAAAGACTAAAAAGGGCATTGAATAGGCTTGCTTGGCCAGCAGTTAATGACCGAGCAGCTTGATCGTTCTGAGAATCGGACGACTCGAAGAACTCTGAGGAAGTTGTTGTATCCAAAGATTGAAAAGGCTGGTGTTGGAGTGTGCTTGACGAAGGATCCGGCTGGGCGAGTAGGGGAAGAGAAGGATCCAAGTTCCACCAATCTTCCAGAGCCTGGCTTGTAGGGAGAGACGAGGAGATAGTGGGATCTAAGTCGAAGGGAGAGTTGAATAGATCCGGGGATGTGTCACTTGTAGATGACCACTCATGAGAAGATGCTCGAGTGCTGGGCCCCGCTCCAGGGGTTTCGCCCTCGAGTAGCACATGGTTCGAAACGTCGCGTCTGGCTGAGCTCGTGTGGGAGCGTCCGCGTTTAGCCGTGCGAGATGTTTTTACTGGTGGTGGAAGCAAATCCGCTGACATGGAATAAGCAGGCTGAGTCCAGTTTTTCACAACATTCCCACCGCTAGTCGCCCCTAAGTAGCTGTATCCTGTGCATTGTATACCCGAGTGCTGACAACGTTGGCAGAACGGTTTGGTCTCGTCGCATTTTTTGCGTCTACAAAGAGCGCCTGATCAGCACAATATTGATCGAATGATACAAGCCGAACAAAGCGTACCTGGATTTACACGTCAAACAACCACTTCGCGATCGAATCTGGCCGGGGGGCATGAGTTATATCGTGGAAGCTTGCACGATGAGGTTTAGCGAATCGATCATCGAGCCTCTGGACAATTATTATATACGATTTCCATCATATGGCGACAAGCAGTCTGTTGCAAGTCGATCACGTGTTGATTTGAAAGCTTGCCGCGATGCTCAAGCTCACCGCCACGATCATACAGTAACCTCCGCGCGGCTGACCTTCTTCAGCCACAAAAATAATCAACTCCCAACTGGTGAATATTCCATTCCACGATATGCGCCATGCCTACTCTCAGTGAAAGCATTCGAACGATACTTCCATTCAAGTTTCTCTGTGACTTTTATACCTAGAAATAATACATCCATGCAAACTTGTCATACAGATCAGGTCATCATGGTGGGCCTGTATTGGAAACGCTGGCCAAAGGCTGTCCCTTCATCTACTGTCCACTGCGGCATCAGATACATGACTGCAATTGCTCGGTGGCCGTAGGGCGCTAATACATCAGCAGCAATGAACAGTTTGGTATCTAAGCATGGAGACCAATTGATGTAAATGACCGAGCAAAGACTGGGAATCATTGAGAAGCCCAGACACACGCGCCAACTTCCATCTCTCGAGGAATGCTGAGTAAACCTCCGCTATCGGGGCCCGTCGTTTAAGTGTTCCGCGCATGCACCGCTAAATTCCGTTGGCCAAGCATGATCGGTGCAGGTCCAAATTTCTCCGCCTTGCTATATTTATTTAATTTATCTCGGAAAGACAGAAAGAACGACCCTCCATGACTTTGGATGACGGGTCGACCGCTGAATCAGAGAACCGGTATAGGCTCTAAACTGCATGAGCCGGCACCACCGCCATCACTCCGCGACTCCCAATGAGGTTCTCCTAATAACTGGCTTGATAGCAGTGGGACGAAATAATGCAAGGATAAGTACTCGATTGTGAGTAACAAGTGAGGTCTCATATCAGGCCATGCGCAACAGTAATAACGACCAAAAGTTGATACTTAAGCTCTAATACTTCAGGATGATACAATCGAGAACAAAGAACTGATCATATAGACACATATACGGGATCCTATTTATAGGTCAATCGTCGATCCAAAATACAGTTAAGGATTCTACACAAAACACGGATAAATACAGAGGTAGCAAGGTAACGATACCCGCACGGAAAGTCGTATGACTACGTGCTCGATGAAGTAGAATATGTTAATGATGGTTTCACCTGGCTACGACCCTATATGGATATATGACGCCCATCGCGCAATGTTCCTCTCTCCCACCTTCTCTCGCAGTACCGCCACAGCATTGTGCAACGCCCTCCCTGCCTGTCCATTTCCTATATCCCCATCCTTCATTAGCTGCCCATACACCGCATCTGCCACAACTGGTGCGTCTTCGTCCACCACAGACCACTTCGTCGCTATCACACTCCGATACCCCGCCATCAGCATCCCCGACGCAAGGTGGATTGCTTCGTCCGGCAGCTTCTCGTCCCCTGTCGCCGTTTGGCAGGCCGATAGGAACGCCAGTCCCTTGTTCCTGAAAGATCGTTGGTTGATTGCAGCAAGGTCCAGCCTCCCGTCATGCAGGAAGAACCCGCTCTTGGTCGGGTCGGTCACGTTCTGATGAGCATGGCAAGCAAGATGTACCCAGTCGTGCTCCTCCATCGCATCAAGTACAGCCGCCGCAGTCGCTTTGCTGCCGGTGAGCTGCGAGTACTCGGCTCGATCCTGCGTATGAGTCCTGATAGATGCGAGTTCCCTGGCTGTGCCTGGTAGCTGGCTGTAGCCAGCCGTAGCCATTTGTCCAACAGCAAGCACACGAGGAGCTCGATTCGCCACGGTTGGCCCAGAAGCGAGCAGAGCAGTAAGCGTCGGGGTATAGGACGATACAACGTAATCGAACACTCTTGATCGGGGCTGGTCATAGTCGCCAGCTGCGTGTAGCGGCAAGAAGGAAAGTGCGCCGGTGGGGCACCATGTGATATGTGGGAGTGGGTCGGTGGTATGGTCGGCCTACAAAATTAGAGTTAACGTTAATGCATCGTTGACGTCTGGCCGAACATACCAGATATCCCAGGTGTGCAAGCACTGGTTTGACTACGTCATTCCAGAGATCTGCAAGTACCGATCCGATGTCTGGGTCGGGCTCTCGTACTCGGCCGCCCTTGGGCTTGAACCCACGCTCTCGAAGTGACTTGTTGCACAGCAGTTGTTCTATCTCTGACCAGCCATGCTGTGCTTTAGATTGCGTGTAATTAGGGAGAGAGACGTGGCCGATATGATCTTGTCCGGGCATAATCACTAGCGCATCACAGTCGTTCTGGTGACAATTAATCACAACTACAGGTCCATGCCGAGCGGCCCGTGTCAAACCGGCAGCTTTTGTGGGTTGCAGAAAATCCTCAAAGCCGGGCAACGCGCGTGCCTGTGTCAACAAACCACTATATTCCCTCGCTAGACGGTGTCGATGCTCTGGAGGGTATACGACCGATTCCGAAGTAGGATAGCCGGAATCCGCATGATGGAGCTGTTTGGAAACCTTCTGAAGCCGAGTGGCAAGTACTGGATCGGATGCTTCAAGGTTGTCGAGAGGGGACCGAAGCAGAAGAGCCTGACTCCAAACAATACACCGGCCATGTTCCAGCCACTCGAGGCTCGTACTATACTCTGATGACCGAATAGCAGCAGCGCCCGCTCTTATGGCCAGGTTCTCGGTTAGAATCAAATCTTGATAACGCTGAGTGGTGGTGGCGCCTAGCCAAATGAAGTGAGGGAGGAGGTTCATGGCAGCACAGAAAGCCTCAGTGGGGCAGAGGTAAGCGTGCTGGGATGAAAGGTTCGCCCATTGAAAGGCATTATCGAACACCTTACGTGGTACCGCGGTTGATAGCTTGGAGGACTGGCGAAAGGAAGTCAGGCAAGCGTCAAGCTGTGATGGATCGCCTGTATGCTGATATTGGTCGAGATTGGATATAGCCATTTGGTAGTGTCGCCAAGGCAAATCTGGGTGGCTGTTGGGGGTGAGCTCGAGTGCACGAGACCTGTGTTCGAGCGCTTTCTCCAAGTCGGCAACGTCTCCCGTCCGTTGATATCGATCGGTGTATGACACCCCTAGATTGGCATGGCGGTCTGGCAGGTCTGGGTGGCCGTCGGGGGTGAGCTCGAGTGCACGAGAGTCGCATTCGAGCGCTTTCTCCAAGTCGGCAACGTCTCCCGTCCGTTGATATTGATTACCGTATGACACTCCTAGATCAGCATGGCGGTCTGGCAGGTCTGGGTGGCCGTCGGGGGTGAGCTCGAGTGCACGAGAGTCGCATTCGAGCGCTTTCTCCAAATCGGCAACGTCTCCCGTCCGTTGATATCGGTCGGTGTATGACACCCCTAGATTGGCATGGCGGCGTGGCAGGTCTGGGTGGCCGTCGGGGGTGAGCTCGAGTGCACGAGAGTAGCATTCGAGCGCTTTCTCCAAGTCGGCAACGTCTCCTGTCCGTCGATATCGATTACGTATGACACTCCTAGATCAGCATGGCGGTCTGGCAGGTCTGGGTGGCCGTCGGGGGTGAGCTCGAGTGCACGAGAGTCGCATTCGAGCGCTTTCTCCAAGTCGGCAGCGTCTCCCGTCCGTTGATATTGATTACCGTATGACACCCCTAGATTGGCATGGCGGTCTGGCAGGTCTGGGTGGCCGTCGGGGGTGAGCTCGAGTGCACGAGAGTCGCATTCGAGCGCTTTCTCCAAATCGGCAACGTCTCCCGTCCGTTGATATCGATCGGTGTATGACACCCCTAGATTGGCATGGCGGCGTGGCAGGTCTGGGTGGCCGTCGGGGGTGAGCTCGAGTGCACGAGAGTAGCATTCGAGCGCTTTCTCCAAATCGGCAACGTCTCCCGTCCGTCGATATCGATCGGTGTATGACACCCCTAGATTGGCATGGCGGCGTGGCAGGTCTGGGTGGCCGTCGGGGGTGAGCTCGAGTGCACGAGAGTCGCATTCGAGCGCTTTCTCCAAGTCGGCAACGTCTCCCGTCCGTTGATATCGGTCGGTGTATGACACCCCTAGATTGGCATGGCGGCGTGGCAGGTCTGGGTGGCCGTCGGGGGTGAGCTCGAGTGCACGAGACCTGTGTTCGAGCGCTTTCTCCAAGTCGGCAACGTCTCCTGTCCGTCGATATCGATTACCGTATGACACTCCTAGATCAGCATGGCGGTCTGGCAGGTCTGGGTGGCCGTCGGGGGTGCGCTCGAGTGCACGAGAGTAACATTTGATCGCTTCCTCAATGTCGCCCAAGTTACCTGAGCGTCGAAATCGATCTAAATGGAAATATCCTCGTTCACACAAATTGTCATAACCTACACCATCATGCGTCACTAAACAGAGAGTGGGTTTCTTGGTTGACTGTCACCCACTCAAGTCGTTTATTTGACTGGTATCGACTTTTTTTATTCTCTTTGACAAATTTTTACGTCCCCTGATGTGACTTGCGATATTTCTCATGGTTTTCCTGGTTCTGGTATACAGTTCTTTGATCAGCATGGCTACGGGGTTACTGGTCAACGCAGATATCGACTCACACTTGGGGTGTAGATACTTATCCCTCGTTTATCTGGATCAATGAGATCCAAGGAACAATCAATCAACTTGACCTATGCCTGACCAGTGCAATTTCCGCGTCTTGACAACACAGTCCGCAATGACCCTTGTGTGAACGGCCGGTATGAAAAAGCACCTGGAACTATGTCTATTGCTGGTATATTGCTAGTAGATACTGGCGGTTGTTTCAATACGTTGTTGTATTCAATGCTTTGTTGACCCCGTCGAGTGCTGCGATTACTGGGCCCACTGGCGTCCCGTGCCTTGTTTATCAACTTTGGAGAAAATACTGTATCAGACACCATCACGGCCTCACCTCCTGTGGCCGTCAGCCAGGAGTTCCATATTTGCATTCTGGTCGCCTCATGGTCATGTCGATAGCATGCGCTATACGTCGAGTTGATCGGCTATGCACAGACATTCGCCTGGAATGGAGGAGCACCACGCGTCACGTGTACCGATTTATATTACGTTCTCTGCCACAAGCGGCCAACCTCTGCCAAATCTCACCTTTAGGATTGTTGTTGCAGCTCGCGCAAATGCTTGCCTGTATGTTAAAACATTGAATATGGATGGATGACTTTTATCCAATCACATAAAGGCCGCTCTCGCTCGTCGAAACAGTTGCGCGCCGTGTGATGGGCGTTTTGATTGCAGAGCCTCGAACTGAATACACCACAGCTTTTGAATCCAAACATGACCTTGACCGCCAAATCTACCCACAGAGCTCTTATGGCAATAGTGTTGCGTCTGAGGCCGAGCGTGGGCGATTTGCACTCGGCTCGCCTCGCGGAATAAGGTTCACAAGCTGGGATCAGGTGGGGTCAATTCAGGGCAACGGTGTGATGATTGAGGGTCTGGCTTGGTCTTTTGCTTACCTGATGTATGCCATAGATAGACAGTATTGGCATGAGTAAACACTTGCCAACAGGTGTAGTTGCATGGAGTTTGTTTGAGTGCGGATATAGCTAAGGAAAGGAATAAATGCGCCATTTTTTTTTTTGCTCTGTCTCCAAGAATTGAGTTTGGGGAACGGTTGGTGTTGTTGAATTAAATATACTATTGGTACTTAATCATCTTTTTTGTCTTAGATGCTGCAAATTCAACAAGATCGGCCCCCGCTGCCTGTTGCACGTTCAACATTATTGGCTTGTCAAGCTGCCCAGGCCCAGAGCTCCGGATATCTGCAAATCGTTACTGCAGGCGTCAATCTGCGCCGTGCATCCAATGCATCCAGCCCAGGCCCGCAGCCTCTGTCCTTGTAAGTACAGTTCAATAGGATTAATTTCAATGTATATATGCCTGAAACCCGGCAGAACTTCTGGTACATCAGAGACGGTCAGCTGGGACAATGGGCCAAGCCCCTTCAAGGTTGAAAAGCGCAACCAACAAATTGTGCAGGAAGAGTACCAGCGCTACCTTGATGAGCCCTTTGTTGGCCAAGAGACAATGGGTAGCTTGGACCTGGTAGAGTACTGGATTGTAAGTACTAGACTCTTCAAATCATTGCTGTAGTGCTTATTATTTATTGGCAGAATCATCAGTATACATACCCAATACTGTACCAGATGGCGATGAATGTCCTCCCTGCGCAAGCCTTGTCTGTATTATCTGAACAAGTATTCTTGTTGAGCAAGTTGACTGTAACTGCTCAGAGAACTTGCCTCTCTGCTCCAAACGTTGAATATATGCAAGTTTTGAAGCACACGTTGCGTTGGCGCCGCAGAGACCATCTGGACGGTGTTACAGAGACTGGGATTGAGATCAAGCCCAATGGTCTTGATTTTGTCTCTCATCTGTTTGAGAGCGTGACTTGCAAGGATGGAGAGTAGTCGGAAGTCATTGATTCCATGTACATACTAACTTAAACCTCATTATCATTTCATGTACCGTACATGCACTGTACCAAACCAGGCTGAATATATGTATAACCCAACGGAATGGACCCATCACACAAGCCAGGGCACAAATTGCTTAGTCATCACACCAAGTAACCACAAGCCTGCTTACTCTAGCACAAGCAAGTTGGCTTGGCTTGGCTCAACTTGGCTCATACGCAACACTATATGGCAATGCTCATCACCCAGACGCAGCATTTTTTATGTACAGCTATAGAAATCATTGCGCAACCAACGTGTTGCAAGGCTGTTCCAATCAAGGTTTTGGCGTCCACCAGCACTGTACAAGGTTATAATGCTGAAAATCAGTGAGTGTGTTTAAGTGAGAATTGAGCTGAAATCAAGGTCAATACATACTGATTTTAGGTATCAATTCTTCCATAGTCTGATTCATGCTGAGGGAGGCATACTAACATTGTAATTTTCAGGCCATATCCTACTGAAAAAAGGAATCTTTTACTGATGTACTGATTTTCAGGATCTTATCACACCACAGTGCAGCAGGTGTGTCTGGTTGTCATGACCCATGCCTTTGCTGGCATGTCTCCTGACCAAGCCACCTACTAATAGGATATTCCACAGTCTTTAGAAGGCCGCATATACTCACATATATGCAGTCAGAACTGTCATTACTCTAAGGGCTCATGACTTAGAGACTGACAGTCCACCAGGGTCACATGACCTCCCCCCCTCCAGTCCTTTATCAAATACTATACTAAACTACTACGGATTTGAGGTGGGGGGGGGGATGACATAATCCCTTCTATAATAATATATTATTCAGACCTTGCCTGCAGGCATTAACATTGGCCCGCGGCTAGGGGGGCGGGGGGAGTGCAACGTCCCCCAGCAATATATATTATTCATATATCACTGTGCATCACATATACTATATATATCTTTGACAGTGGATATATATGGTAATAACCTTTCCAGATATAGGTTATGACACTGGTGCTTCATGTCCATCCCTTGATAACAACATACCCTTCCAATCTTGTTTGCTTATTGAAGTAAAACAATGTACTTCAGTTGGGTTGGTGCTTACATACCTGGAAACTCAAATGACGGTGGGAGCCTAAACTTGTGGCCTCTGCACCTCAGCCAGGAAGCTCCAAGGAACGTTCAGATTGACGCGCACACTTTACATCTTGAGTTGGGGAAATTTCACAAGATTTGCTCCACTGTTTGTTGAGCCAAATTCATCCTAACCAGTGGTTTGATGTACTGGGCGCGTTTGGAAACCAGCAGAGTATGTATACATAGGCCATCCCCCCTTTGTAAATTGTCTATTGGACTGACCAATGTATGCACGTAACAAGACGTGCGCAATCTACAGATTCAAATGTAATATGATGTGAATTCTTTTTACTTGTAGTTTGTGCATATAAGTGCATCCCTCCCAGGCATTCAGAATTTCTAGACCCAAATAAAAGTCACGGTCCTCAAAGGCATCAAGGCATTCCGAGTTTTCTATTTCGTTTCATGCTCTTTTTTTAAAATAGACACAATTTTCCACTCTTCAAGGCTTCCAGGTACTAAGCCCCCCACAGCACCTCTGTAATTGAGAAAGTCTGAATTTCTCACTCAATACATTGCACCCGGCAACCACGCGCGACAGCCAGCCTTGACTGTTCCCTGACTCATTTCACGTGACTTGGCACAGCCATGACGCATTGACCCCCGCTCCCCTGACGATCACAATGTATTGCTAGCTTATCATCTACAACCACGATCCTCCGATGGGTGGTAAACAATCGGTTCCCAAGATATCCGCCCAGGATAGGGCTATTGTTGAGTATGCTTGTGATTTATCCAGGTTCGGATCTAGTGCTCTTACGTCCTCTTTAGCTTGAAGAACCAACGGGATGAAGTCAAGCGGTACCGTAAACGAGCAAGTGGGCTTTATTGTCGGGATTCAATGTATCGTAACCTCTTGTTTTAGATTCAAGTTATATTGGACCGAGAACAGGCAATCGCCAAAGAAGCTCTCGCGAATGGAAACAAACGAGTTGCACTCATCGCATTACGAAGGAGAAAGTACCAAGAAAGTATGCTGCAGAAAACCGACGGGCAACTAGAAACGTTGGAGAATCTGGTAAATGCCTGATGAGTAAACAGTGAATCCAGGGACTCCAATCTGATGTCGCGTGACAGGTGTCGTCAATCGAGTTCGCCCTGGTCGAAAAGGACATTATATTCGGCCTGCAACAAGGGAACCAAGTGCTCAAAACCCTTCATGCGGAAATGAGTCTCGAGGATGTAGAGAAGTTAATGGAGGAAACGGCCGAGGCTGTAGCGTACCAAAACGTATGTCCCACGGTTTCTCCCGACCCTCGTACGGTTAATTAATTAGGTCCACGTGGGTAGGAAATCGATCAAATGTTGACGAGTCGGATGACTGTGGATGAGGAAGAAGCCGTTCAGAGGGAGTTGGAGCAGTTGCAGGCTGAGGCCTTGGGAATTGCGGTAAGTTGCGTCTGACCTACGTTGTGTTTTTTTTCTTGATTAAATGGGTTCTAGCCAATACACGAACCTTCACCTGCCGAGCCGGTCAAACTTCCGTCTGTGCCTACGACAGGTAATGCAATTCGAGTACTCCGCCGACTTTAACTAGATACTCATAGTTTATTACCCAGAGCCAGCGCGCGAAGAACCAGCCAAAGAAGCCGAACAGCGAGTGGCACTTGCTGCATGAACAGGGGATTCTTTTTGCATAGTTGTATTTCTAGACATACCCATTGGGACATTAGATTAATCTACACGCTGTTATTGATCGACTGGGTGCGCAATCCGACAATAACTATCCCCCAAAATATCGCGAGCTCTCTCCAGTGCTAAGACCACTCGACTCGCGTCGAACCGAATTACATTAATCCTACACATAAATACACGATCCCATCTACCAATTGTCGAAATTCCCAAACCCAGTCTTCCTCTTCTTCTTGCCCTCGTCGCCACCGCCTTTCGCCACACTAACTGGTGCCTCAAGCTTCAAATATTTTCCGACCCCTCCCTGTCCTACACCCCCCTTTTGCTCCTCGCCGACCTTTTGGCCGAACCAAGTCATACTTTCCTCCAACGTTTCGGCCCGTCGTTTTTTGTTGGCGTCTCCAGACTGGGATTGATGCTCGAGTTTGCGGGCGAGGCGGGCTTTGTACTCTTCGAATGGGTCTTGGTATCTGGCGGGTCGTTAGATCAGTCCAAGAGCAATGGAGCGGGGGGACGTACATGATGACTTCTGTAATTCGGATATCTGATGCTGGCTTTTCCGTCCCGGGAGCACGTGGGACGGACTCCATGGCATCCAAGACGTCTTCCCCTCCTACAAGTTTCCCAAACACTATCGGCGCCAGTCAGCGCCATTTCCAGTATTTGGCGTGTGCACCTTACCAGTATGCTTCCCATCCAGATGCGGCGTGGGTTTGAAGGTGATGAAAAACTGAGACCTACACAAACCCGTTGGCTCTCGTGGCTCAAGTCAAGGAGGCCAAGACTCACCCGTTGGAGTTGAGCCCCTTGTTAGCCATACTCAAGACCCCCCTCGAGTCGTGCTTTTCAGCCTTGGGCATGTCGAATTCGTCTCGAAAGGGCGTGCCCCAATAGGATTGACCGCCTGTTCCTGTGCCCGTTGGATCACCGCCTTGGATCTGGGCCGAGCAAGCTCAGTTTAGATTGTGCGTGAGGGGAACAAAGACTGACCATGAATCCAGGAATGAGCCGGTGAAACGGACAGTTGTCGTATTTGCCTGATTTAGCGAGCATGATAAAGTTGTAACACGTTTTGGGGGCCTGTATCCCATCCATCAGTCGATGTCCGTATAAAGAAACAAGCATACACGCCTTTTCGCAGAATAGCTCCAAATTCAAGGATCCTCCTAGGTTCGTGACCATTCGCACATACGCTCGTCGAGACGCGAGGTTCTTTTTTTGGGCTTTTTGAGAACGTTCTTTGGAAATGTCATCGAACATGAGTTCTTCCTGGTGGAGGGCGCGTTAGTCTGAGTGGTATGAAAGTGGCCTTACGCACCTCATCAAACATGGCAGCGTCGCTCCTGGTCATTGGGTCCAGTGATGTACTCGTGAGCGAAGCTCCGGTGTATCCAGAAGCAAAGGGAGACACATTGTCTGTTCGTTCTGTTAGTCGGTGAACGGAATGGGTAGAGACGGGACGCACAAGCCCGTTCCTTGGCTTTTAGGTTAAGGACCGCCGGAACCTGAGGTTTCTCCTTTAGATCTTTTGCCTGTGCCAAGATGGTCAGTCTTGTTCGCGTTCCGCTGGGGTGATCAACTCACTGGTTTTGTTGATACCTCTGACTTGGAGGATTTAGCTGCATCAGGCTTGGCAGTTCCCTTGTCTTTCGCATCCTCGGTGGTTGTGGGGGTATTTATGACCGGGGCAGCAATACTGAGGGTTGTAATCCGGTGGGGATCCTGGAGCGTAATGACGTCTTCTCTGGTTGAACATCATCTCAATATCTCGTTCAAGTTCCCCTCGCACATTGCTCACTTTTTGAACGCCACATCAGCGACCAAATCTCGCCCACCAGCAAACTTGGATACGGAATCTGCAAGAAATACGTTTCCGGTGGTGGAAATGGCGACGATATGCGAGTGCTCCGATAAGGGCTTCATAGTAATAGGATCAATGAGTGCGCCAGACGAGTTTTTGCCATAGTGGAGTTTAATCAGGTCGGATGGTTTGAGCGGTTCGTTTGTATGTGGGTGGGTGTTATTGTGTTCTCTGTGGAGTATGTTAGCAGGGTGCAAAAGGAAGGACAATAGGATGTACTTGAGCCATGGGATGATATTTGTTAGCTCGAATACGGTGCCTGTTCCGTCTGCATTGCGTGCGCATACGGGGAATTCGAATGGTTGGAAGGAGAGAGCACAACAGTCGAACGGGGTTCGTGAGCCTGGGTGGGGGCCTTCTTGTTTTCTAGACGGTATATAAGCAGTGCATTAACCAGGCTATAAGCTAAAGGCCTACGCTCTGAAGCCTCTTGAGGAAGCTGAATGGAGACCAGCCGAGTGCTCGGTGTGTGTTATGTATAGCCTTTCAATGAGAGATTAATTATCCAGTCTGGCTATTTTATGAGCCACGCACTTGTCATTTGAACCGTGGCCCCTGCATTCTCAACTGGTCAGTCCCAGCTTCAAAAGCGCAACTCCACACTTACATGGTCGCGTATTGTAAACAGTCGTGTGGTTATCGCCCGGCGCCTCGTGTTCCCCGGAACGATCAGCCGGCGGCCAGGATGCGTCCGAACCATTCCGCACCATCACTGACCATGTCGTTTGCTCGTTCGCTCGCTGTTGCCCGTGTTGCTCGTCGCAGCTACTCGACCGCTGCTGAAGGAGGAGACTACTTTGCTCAGAAGGCGGCTCTCAAGGCCCATGCTGCCGGTACGTTCCCATGACGAACCCTGACGATCTCACTGGCTCATCTCCTTTCCCAGAGACCACCGAGCTCTGGCGCAAGATCAGGTACGTCTTATTCAGTTGTGTATGCGGTTGGACAAAGCGATTGAACTCCAGCAACTAGTCTCTATGTCTGTGCTCCTATCAGTGCGTGTATCTTGCTGGTTCACCAGGTGCGATTTAACCCTGTCTCTAGTCCTAGTCGGAGCCGTCTATGTCAAGCGCGCTGAAGACGCCCACCACGCCCACCTCCACGAGCACGGTCGCACAGAGGTCCCCGCATACCAGTACCTCAACATCAGGAACAGGCCCTTCCCCTGGGGCATGAACAGCTTGTTCTGGAATCCCGAGGTTAGTGATTCGTGTTCCACCTCTTCAATCATTTAATATTGGGTTGGTAGACCCAGAGGGACATGGAAAAGTCCGAGTAGATAGCTCATTGTAACTCTTCCATCGAAAATAATGCATCTGTGTTGTTCATCTCCCACGTATTCCTCTACTCGCGTTGTACCCGTCCCTTTTCGGACCGGTCACCCAATTAATCACATAAATTTATCGCCAATTAAAGCTATTTGCAATAGCTTGTTATTTTGGTTATCTCCCCACCACCATTTCAAGGCAACTAAATGCATCGAAGCCAGAAATGTTATCTTGAACTCTGTTGAATCAAGCTTCGAATTCTTACACACAATTACCTACGGGGTCTCCAACTCGGGTCCTAATCATCTCTCCGGGCTCCACCTCGACCACCACCATGCCTGTCCTTTCCGCCCTCAAGTCAATTATCCTGGGCGCATCTCCAGAGACACGAGCAGAGCGTAAACTGCTGACGAAAATAGATACATTTGTTCTCTCGTTCTTGTGTCTTGTTTATTGGAGTAACTATCTAAACCGGAGCAATTTGCAGTTTGCCTATGTGTCGGGGTACGTCATGGTCTCCACTATCATTCTATTAAATCATCAGCCTGTTAACTATCCCAATGCCATAGTATGAAAGAGTCAATCGGACTCGAGGGGAATGACTATACACTTGCAACTACCGTATTTTATGTCGGGTCCGTTCGTTTTATTCTTCTCTCCTCGTCAACTGACCGGCTGGGACTTTAGGTATACAGTTGGCCAAATTCCGCACAGCTTCGCAATACAATATTTGCCCGCTCGGTATGCTCTTTTTTTATCATTTGAACTCGACTGACAAATGTCCAGAATATGGTTTCCGCTCATGGGAGCGTATGTCCTTGTCCATTTTGTCAGATACCAAGACTCATAAAAAGAGACCAGGACCTGGGGAATGCTCAGCTGCGTATTATCAACTATCAAAACCCCCGGTCAACTCTATGCAATCCGCTTTATTCAAGCGCTGGCGGAGAGCAGTACCGTGCGTGCCTAGCAGCTTTCCGTGTGAATCATGTCTCACCCTGTTTCTACAGTTCTCTGGTGCACATTGGCTCCTTGGGTCATGGTACAAGGACTCGGAACTTGGAAAACGTACGTACTCTTATCTATCAAGCATCCTTCTTATCATCTACCCATTCCCGTATGTCCAACAGGCTCGGCTCTCTTTGCATGTTTTGCACAAATTGGATCCCTCTTTTCTGGTTTTATGCAAGGCGCAATATATACGAGTCTACATAAAAAGCTAGGAAAGGAAGGATGGCAATGGACTTTTATTATTGGTCAGCCCCCCTTCACACCTCACCTTGGCCCACTCATTCGCATTCCACGACAGACGGCCTAATCGCTCTACTCATCGCACTCTATGGCCTCATCATATTCCCCAACACCCCCCAAACGACGTCAGCATTCTACCTCTCGCCGGAAGAGAAACAGCTTGCTCGTACCAGGCTCACTCCTAGACCCCGAGCGAAATTCACAAAACGAGAAGTAAAAAAGATATTTGCCGGATGGAGATATTGGATGTTTTCGGCCTTGTTTGTGGTTACCAGCCAGCTCGAAGCGTACGTCTCTGTCTCTTTCTTTTAGTGTTCTAGGCAGAGATAACAGAGCGAGGAACAGGTACGGAACAAATGGGATAGTTTCCATCTGGCTCACGACGGATCATATCGCCGGACCACCTAAAAATTCGTACTACGCGCTAGGATTGATCGCGGTTGCTATTGCCACGACGATTCTTGCTGGTTTAGCCACTGATCGGTGGGGGCATAGGTGGAGAGTTAACCTGTTCATGGGTGTAATATTGTTGATATCGGCGATTATGCTTTTGGTGTGGGATATCCCGTTGGGTGCAAGTGAGTCTAATTTCTTGGCTATGGGTTTAGAAAGCGATAGCTGATTGATGGGTAGAATATTTTGCGTTTTGTGAGTATTTTTGACTGGGGAGGTTGATTAAAATTAACCGTCTAGAAGATTTAGGAGGTTGCGGGTATGCTGGACAGGGTACAAACTTTGCGTGGTACGTTCCTCTTATTCACGATCATGCATGTGCCGACTTCGTTGCTGCAGGGCAAATGAAACTTCGCGGTCTGATCTCGAACGGTCTTGTGAGTTTTGATTTGATTCTTTATTGTTTGATAATTTCTTTTCGCTGATACCTCGACCAGTTATACTATATTCGATGAACTTGTGGAGGTAAATACGTTTCCTCACTTTGCACCAACTCACCTTGACTCTTCAAAAGTAACGCAGTAACAGCGTGGTGGATTCTCATATTTTGGCCCGTCTCCAGTGCTCCGCGGTACAGACGTGGGATGATTTCAACTATTCCGATCAGCATTGTTTCCATGTTATTGGGCTGGGGTACACACGTTTTAGACGAGAGAACTAGGAGGAAATTTGAGAAGAGTGGTGCCGATTCTGAGGAAGTCAGCACAGGAGATAGATCAGGGAGGGACAAAGATGAAAGAGAGGACAGGAAATAGAGGAAGAATGATAGGGCGAATTAGGAGAACAGGGAGATACAGGCAATGGTGGCGTAGCGTGCTTTATGTCTTACCAATCAGTGCGCATATAGCCGTGCACTGATCGAAGCCTCAGTAGTTTCAAGTGGGTAATGGGGTCTTGTGACTCCAGGGCTCCTTGATGGATTGTTACTGCTCGAGTCTGCCCCCTGGCGAGTTGCCCCCTGTAACAACCAGGTGCTTAAATAATCATATTATATCTATAACTTGGTCTATCACAATTGCCAACTTTATCTTCCTCTAAGCTCCGATTACTCCAGCCAGTCCTCGAGAATCTTGGCGTTGACCTATCCAACAACGTGACAAGTGAGGGGTTATTTGAGACTGAGACTGACGAGACTTACGACTGTTGAGTTTATCTGAGACAGACTTGTCACGCCAATCAACTTCATCTCGGTGCTTAGTTCCGTGGAAAGAATACTAATCAATTTGTCGACTCCGGCTTCGCCCCAGATGTTCGCAAACATCGGCCTACACACGGAGATCAGTCAATAAGCACATGCGATTGACACATATAACTTACGACCGGCCTAGTCCAACAGCTCTCGCCCCAAGCGCCAATAGCTTGATCACATCGCTACCGTGTCTCACGCCCCCATCCGCATATATCTCCATCTTTCCATCGTCCAGGACTTGGGGTGCATTTTTCCTAAGATCGAGCAGGATCTCAGCCGCGGTTTGTTGTCCGTCAATGAGGCGGCCGCCGTGATTTGAGATGTAACATGCCGGGAAGCCGAGCGAGTGCAAAAGCGCGGCGTCTTGCCAGTTACTGATCCCCTTGGGAATGATTGTAACCGAGGTTTGATTCTGGAGGGCCGAGAGAGTAGTCAACTGTGACCATGGATGTCAGCGCAGGTAGGTATATGCAGGCGTGTGATGCTCACATCAAAGTTTTGCATATGGGTATTGCTGCTGTCGGGCGCGTCCTCCCTACGGGCTCTTGTCCTGATTCCGTCTTCAGTCGGGTTGTCAACGGTCAAAAATATGGCTTTGAATCCGGCTGCTTCAATCTCTTTGAGGTCGTTTTGCAAACGTGTTGTATTAGACCATGGGTAGAGCTGAATTCGGATTAGTCGTGGTTTGGGAAGAAATGTGAGGACCTCACCTGGCGGAAGAGTGTCTGATTATTTACTGCCGCCGCGCCTATCTCGGTAGTGGTCTTGTTTGAGGCGATGCTGGACTGAAACGGACGTCACTGGAATGAGCGGTGCCTATCGAATCGGAGCTAACAATGACGTACCGTATACAAAATCCCCGCCTTCGCCGCAGCGCGGACGAAATTCAGCTCACCATTTATCGGGTCTGAAAGTCCGGCCCATCCAGCAGAAGTAATAAAAAATGGTTGGCTAATTTTATGCCCAAGCATTGTAGTTCTGGAGTCGTCGTGAGGCGCCTCATCTCACCGCTTGAGTAGTGATGAGTCACTCACTCGGTGCTGATATTTGCAACATTCCGGAACGCGCGCGCTTTGAGCTTGATATTCTTCCAGACGTCTAGGTTAGCATGATAGGCTAGTAGTGTGCGTCAGTGTCATCTCGAATGATCTAGGAATTTGGTGGGGAAACGTACTCGTTTCGTCCAGCGCCCCTGTGCGATAGTAGGCTTTTGATACGCATACATTTGGATGAGAATCATTCGGAGCGTTAATGCATCCATACTCACCGTATCCCGATTTGCTCATAGTGTTTTTAGCCGCCAGTTGCATGTCATGGAGGTTGAAAATATCTTCGAGGGGCGGCGCTTGACCGGGCACCCACGAGGTCGTGTTAAGGCCTGTATCGGGGAGACCCTCAGTGTCAATGACAGCCCCAAAAGACAAGGACGCGAGCAGCACAAGCATAGCAGTAGACCTGAGAGAGTACATGGCTAGTAGATTTACGGGTGAGAAGACAACGAATGAGGGGAGAATGAACGCGAGTTCTGATTTTTTGGTGCTCTTGCAATGCATTTATATACTCAGATAACTCGGCTATATCGCGTTTGTAAGTTCTGTTGCATATACGCACTGGGGTCGCAGCACACCATATCAGCTTTGGTGGAGGTAGCCGACTATCATGCCGTGCGGGATGCGGGGGAAGTAATTTCAAGCTATGCCGTAGAATTCGAATAGCATTATGAACGACCGGGTTTAGAAACTTCCACCAGTATAAGCCCATGAACGAATCTTGTCCATTGATTACAGAGCCTCCTACTGCGGCCGAAAATATCATTTAGCGGAACCGAGGATCTGTCGGCTACCTATAAGAAATTTAAAGTGTATATTTAAAAGTGCGCCAAGCAGAGCCCAAGCTTGAGGAAGAAGAGAAGTATGATGCCCGCAGTCCTCAAATTAGACATTGATGAGCAAGCGACATGATAACATATGACACATGGTTTTGATAGAGTTCTAAAACTACTAGCTCGGTTTTGGCCTATCATGACGTCTTGGACCTCTCTGTTACCGGGATACTGTTTATACATGCAATTAACCTTTTTCAGTAATCAAAGGCAGGGATAAAATACATTGCCGTTCTTATTTAAACAAAGTTGACAATGAGCGGAACAGATGTCGAGTTCAATATTTAGTTTTTGGAGGCCAGTTTGACAATCAGAGCTCAGTGGATTTACATATCTCATTGACCGGCTCAGAAGTTGGTTATAGACGATAGGAAACCAGACGATCCTATGGGACAATTATTTTGCCTGTCGTGCAGGTGAATAGCGGAAGCCGTCCGTACCACCAGTATTCCCTTTGGTCCTGATTTATGTGATAGTACTAGTGCACTTCTTTACTTTTACTGGAGTGGTGTATAACCAGCGATCCGGGCACTGTATCATAGCGGCAATCGGTAAATGCAAAATCAACTGATTGCATGTGCCACATATGCATTAGCATTGGAGTTTCTGAAGTTAGCCTGAATGAGCATGATGCCTCTGGTCGGTTGGTATGGTCAGATCGAGTTAAAGGAGCTGATTTAGAGTATTTCATACTCATGGTTAAATAGGTAAGGAAAACGTGAAGGTGGGCTACTGAGGAACGAGAACAAGGAACAAGGTGCTTTATTTCATATCGTATATACTCAGCTGACGACCCACCTACGACACGACTCCCCTGCGTACCTCGAGGTACGCGCGAGTTTTGTTCTCATACGTTCTCGTTTAGCTAATTGTTATACCTGATATGGACTATTCCTGTTAATCCATATATCATAATGCATGTATGGTGTCCTTGAAGCTCCCGGTCGACACACCTTCAAAAGTTCTTTGTTTTCTTACTCATATGATCGCAAGCCAGGTACGCTGCGCCTTTTTATTCATCCATAACTTCGTTGGGATATAACTCTATGTATCTTCATAGGGTGAATACCACACTAGTCTACGTGTGAGCCCTTGTTTGTGGGGGATCATATGTATTCCCTTATAGTTATCTTCAGCGAGCATGTGGGCATTTACCACAACATTAACACAATAACTTTTATATCGCTCTAAGGTGAACTTTATTGAACTAGATAACAAACGAGAGATACGTTATCTAATGACACGTTATGACTTGTTTAATGACTCATCTAATGACTCGAGTATCTACGATGGCTCGAGATTTCCTTCTGTACGCGTGCATATATGTACTCGCGTCTCGTGTGTATATAAACCCTGGGTCGAGAGGTATCGAGACCCAGGGCTTTAGTTAACATACTCTTTTATTCTGTACTAAGTCGATACAACTATCAATTAGTTTACTATATACTACGTCACGTTCCGCTAAGTTCTCATTGCGCAAATACTTGAGGATCAATTGTCCTCAATAAACTTCATTCTGTGTTCAATTTTATCGTAGTGTGGATTTTCGAGCTCTCAATATCACTACTAACAGACGAGTTCACAAACACACGATTGATTCTTGGAGAAAAACAGTACGTGAAACTTTCGGGCATGAAGACTTTAAAAAGCGCCGCAGCGTTGTGTTGGACGATATCTACCCGGTTTCTCTAACTTGCAATTGATGACTTAAGGCTTGGCTCTGAAGACCTCCCTGCGCGAATTTAGAGTGCACCAGAGAATAGGTACTCTAGTCTGACCACTCTGGCGTACCGGACCCTACTGGGATAAAGCTTGGGCAGTGTCCAAGTATGTAGCTATATCAGGACTAGTAGATTACATTTCGTGATTACACCAGACCCTAATAGTTGTTTCCTCACTCGACTGTGCTGCCCCGAGACAATTTATTCGATCCAGCTCTCAAGAAGCTTTGAATTGATCTATCCGAGCCCATATTCAATTACACTTCACATGAAATCACGAAACTAGAACAAGGGCTCACCACGGTTGAATTTATCTGAGCAAGACTTGTCAAACCAAGCAGCTTCATCTCAGTTCGTAATTCTGTAGTAAGAATATCAATCAGTTTATCAACACCAGCTTCTCCCCAGATATTCGCAAACATCGGCCTTAGTACAAGCATTGGTTATTTACTTAGTTAATCAGTATTAAGTAGTAGTCTACTTACGAGCGTCCCAAGCCAACGGCCCTTGCCCCAAGAGCCAAAAGTTTGATCACGTCTGTGCCGTGTCTGACTCCTCCATCCGCATATATCTCCATCTTCCCGTCGTCCAAGACCTCGGGTGCATTCTTCCTTAAGTCAAGCAGGACTTCGACGGCGGTTTGCTGGCCATCGATGAGACGCCCACCGTGGTTTGATATGTATATCGCTGGGAAGCCAAGAGTATGTAAAAGGGCAGCGTCTTGCCAATTGCTTATTCCTTTAGGAATAATAGGCAAAGAGGTTTGGTTTTGCAGAGCCAACAGAGCCGCGAGCTATTAACCCAGAATCAGTCACTGCACAAGTTTGTCTGGATAATGACACACGTCAAAGTCTTGCGCATGGGTATTAGTGCTATCAGGGCCATCCGCTCTGCGTGACCTGGTCCTGATACCTTCTTCGGTGGGGTTATCGACTGTTAGCAGAATGGCTTTAAATCCAGCTTCCTCGATTTCTTTTATGTCATTTTCTAGACGAGTTACGTTTGACCATGGATATAACTGATAGAATTGGTTGGTGAGTGTAATAGGAGCATAGTAAACCAGCTACCTGGCGGAAAAGTGTTTGGTTATTTGCCGCAGCAGCACCGATCTCAGCAGTGGTCTTATTGGAAGCTATGCTAGACTGAATTAGTTTGCATGCATATGAGTACTTGTTTCAGGTATATTTTCTTAGTTGCCGTACCGCATACAATATACCAGTCTTTGCGGCTGACCTCACAAAGTTGAGCTCGCCGTTGACGGGATCGGACAGCCCAGCTAATCCGGCAGAGGTGATGAAAAAGGGTTGTGCAAATTTATGCCCGAGGATCGTAGTTCTAGAGTTCTGTGAGAACGTCATTTCTAATACAAAGCACAATGCTCACTCAGTATTAACGGTTGCGACGTTTCGGAAAGCGCGCGACTTGAGCTTGATATTTTTCCAGATATTCAAATTAGAGTAATAAGCTGACAATGTCGATGCTCTCAATTGATTCCGAATGATCCCAATAGTTAAGTACTAGTGACTTACTCGTCTCGTCCAATGCTCCCGTACGGAAGAATGCTTGAAACATACGCATAAGGTTAGATCTGTAATATGAATTGGGGAAGCCTTGATTACCGTAAGAAGTCTTGCTGAGAGTATTTTTGGCCGCCAACTGTATATCATGAAGATTCAAAATATCCTTCAGCGGTGGAGCTTCGCCTGTAGTCCACGAACTGGTGTCAAGGCCAGTATCCGGGAGGCCTTCAGTGTCGATGACGGCCGCGAGGCTAACTGAAGTAGCCAGGGAAAATACAGTAATAAATCTAAGCAGGTACATAGCTCCTGAACTTTCGATCCAAGAGTGTGTTTTAACGGCTCGTACAAAATTGAGGTCGGTTCAAGGAACGTCTTTTTATAGCTTTCTGCCGTATGCATCACGCGATCGGTGAAGATGATCGAAGGAACCTACCATGAGGCCCCGCATTTAGAATCCAAGATAGGAGTTACAAGAATTATTCAATTCAAACAATTACTACAATACTCTTCCCTCTTCACCCGGCTTGAATCTGCTGGCTCGATGCACCGGCATGGCTGACCCTGTACACTAAGCATTCGAGCGGATCAGAAGCGGTCGGCAGTTTACTCAGGCTTCCAAAAATTCCGTAACTAGTGGGTGCCCATATGCGCTCGTGGTAGCAGCCTATTTTTAATACAAGAAACGCAACCGCAAGCTGATTCGGAAGAATGTTGAACCACTGTGAATTCCCACTCTAATTCTCTGGTACAGGATCGAAGTGTCCCACCTAGCTGAGATAGTCCTGACGCACCAAGATATTATACGAAAATAAAGGAAGAGACAAAAAGAGTTACTCAAGTAGGTATGCAATAGAAAGGAGGGTAGAAGCTGATTTAGTGAGGGGTCGCAGTTGATAAGCGTACCACGCCAACCGAGCTGGGTAGAAGGAAACTAGAAAATGACGTCGGCCTCCACGAAGTTCCCCGTCTAGATTTACAGGGTTGGGATGAAGTGTATTATACGAAGTTTTCTTAAGATGTGTCTTGGCTAATACATCTCTTACCTTTCGCAATAATTTATACCCGGGTTCCCCCGAGGTCCATTGCATAATTAGTTATCGTGTGGGAGTATTGTTAGTACGTCTGTCAAAATATCGCGTCTACACTCATGACGCGACCTGGAAAGTATGTGGCTGTCGAAGCGATAAGTGAAAGGATACATACGAGTTCTGAGTTTCTGCCGTGTGCACCATGAGCACATGTACAATGTACATGCGAATTCGAACGTGTAGTAACGCAGAGAATGCTACCATGTGCATTTGGTTTTTCACATCTGACCCGTGAGGATCGCAGAAGTTCCAGAAGTCTAGCCTTGTATGAAAGATGTGAGGCAACCAAGTACAAGATGTTGCGGAACCTGTCAACTCGTTATATCTTCCTAGAATCAACGTATTATCTTCTGTCTTTGGTCTCCCAGCCGCGTAGGTTCAAGAGCCGCGTTATTTGATGAGCCTGACTACATATTCAAGTAGTGACTATCATTCTTCAGCATTGAAGTTATTTCTCTATTTGGTAGCTGCCCTAATTTAAGTGGCATAGTGATCGTAAATATACAGAGTTAGAATTCGGCATAGAATTTCGGTCGTTGCGGCCGAGACCAAAGAGCCAATCGTGTCTATTACCGGGGTATCCCAGCTGCAGGAAGTTCGTCAAGTCATGATTATGTCCCCAGATAGCCAGATCACATTCTCCCAAGCTTGCGGTTGCCATATGAATACGATGAACATCAGCACATGGCAGAAAAAGGCCGAGGATTCTAGTCAGTTTGTGCCTGACTGCCCATTTTATCAGAGCTTCCTAGTTGTTCATAAGAGTTTCCTGGATGTTGGGGGCGAAGAAGATGGTTGAGGGGCATAAATTAAAAGAGCTAAACAAGCTGCTGAGGCGATACGGGCTCTTTCCGTGTGATAGTGATAATACTCAGCAGTCATACACCAAGACATCTAGCCAAAATGCCAAGTCAGTGCTTATATATGCCCTGCGTTAAAGCAGTAGAACTCTCTGTTTATTCGTAGTGGACCAAAAACAGGCAAATACTATTGTCGAGGTGATCATTGATGAGACAAACAGAGGATGTCAATTTATGACTAAGCAATACGTTAAGCGCTGACCCTGAACGGAAGCTGACGCGTTCAAGCGATCGTCTCACTCATCCTCGACATGGTAGCTCATCCTCGAACTTCAGCTGCTGGAATTCTGGCATTATTAGCAGAGCCAGAACTCGAAATTAAACAAAGAGCTATTGTTGAGCTCATTCAACTTATTCCTGACTTTTGGGCTGAGATTTCAGAGGAGATATCGGCCATGTGAGCATTTACGCGTCTTATTGGACCGTCGATTCGTTAATTAATCTGTTTAAACATTTACAGCGAAGCTCTTTCAGAATCAAGTGACCTCCAACCAGCAGCACGCGAAAATGCAGCTCTGGTTGCGAGCAAGGTCTACTATTACCTAGGCCAGTACGATGATGCCCTTTCATTTGCTTTGCGGGCCGGGAACGCATTCGAGGCCGAATTGAAACAAGAAAAGTCTGCCGAATACGCAGAGACCATAGTTTGTGAGCTGTCTGTTTATTTAATTGATCAATTCTGACGCATCTATAGCCAATGCGATTGATAGATACATCGCCCAACGAGTAGAATTTGCTGAAACGACCGACCCTTCAACACTCCCCAACTCTGGTGCTGATTCCGACAAGATCGACTCTCGCCTAAGATCGATTATTGAGCGCATATTCACTCTTGCCATTGAAGGAGGAGACGTACGTCAGGCTCTGGGTATTGCATTGGAGTCCTCGCGCCTGGATATTGTCACTAGGATCTTCGAACACACACACGATACCGAACTTCTTTCATATGCGATGGACGCGGTGCTCGATGTCGGATTCAACCTTGCGACTCGAAACCGGGTCTTACACCATCTCTGCCCACTCTTCCCACTCCCTAAGCCTGGTGCCAACTACACTATCGCTCTTACCCGCCTCCATGTCGCACTTGCCACACCTTCTGTCACGAATCCGCTCTTCCAGAAGCTTATCGAAAGCGGAGACAAAACCAACCGTCTCCTGGCTTGCCAACTCGCTTTCGATCTTGTCGAAGGATCTACCCAAGATTTTCTTCGCATCGTATCCAATTCCCTCCCCTCCGGTGAAAACTACGAACTCATTCGACAAATCCTTTCCGGTGCCGATTCTATCAGGCTCAAGCTTGATTTCCTCCAACGAAATAACAAGGTCGACCTCGCCATCTTGAAGCACACTAAGGAATCGCTCGAGCATAGGAGCAGTGTGTACCATAACGCGCTCACTTTGAGTAACGCGTTCATGCACGCTGGGACGACAAGCGATGTGTTCCTTCGTAATAACCTCGACTGGCTGGGACGAGCCAGCAACTGGTCTAAATTCAGCGCAACCGGCGCTTTTGGAGTTATCCACAAGGGCAATGTCGCCCAGGCTATGGAGCTATTGGGACCGTATCTTCCTGGAGCATCGAGTGGTGCAGGATCAAGCCCATTTAGCGAGGGAGGCGCATTATTTGCGTTGGGTATTGTTCATGCTGGCCGTGGAAGTGAAGTTGAAGGCTTTTTGAGGGAAAAGGTTCGGCAAGCGGCTGGCGGCGAAGTTGTTCAGCATGGCGCAGCGTTGGGATTGGGCATTGCCGGTATGGCGAGTCGATCCGAAGGTTCGTATTTGGCAGTTCATATGTTCCGCTTCTATGCTGAACTCCCCGCGTTTGATAGAGGCATATGATGAGCTCAAGGAAGTCTTATTCACCGACAGTGCCATCGCATCCGAGGCCGCTGCATACGCCATGGGTCTGGTGATGCTTGGCTCTGGACAACAAAAAGCTACTGATGAGATGCTCGCATATGCTCATGAAACGCAACACGAGAAGATCATTCGTGGTCTTGCTATTGGAGTGGCCTTCTTGTACTATGGTCGTCAGGAATCTGCGGATACTGTGATTGAAAACGCGCTGAAGGAGAAGGTAAGGCTATTTAAGTGAGATTCCTAAATTGGTTATCTTACTATCGTCTAATTTAGGACCCACTTCTCCGATATGGTGGTGTTTATACCTTGGCCCTCGCCTATGCTGGAACCGGAGATTCTCGCGCAGTTCGAAAGCTTCTCCACGTCGCTGTATCTGACACCTCGGACGACGTTCGTCGAGCGGCCGTAACTGCACTTGCCTTCCTTCTCTTTAAGAGCCCGACTCAAGTACCAAGGATCGTCCAACTTTTGAGCGAGAGTTACAACCCCCATGTCAGGTGCGGTGCGACCCTCGCCCTCGGCCTGGCGTGCGCAGGAACCGGGCTCCAGGATGCTATCGATCTACTACAGCCTATGACCAAAGACCCTGTCGACTTTGTCCGCCAAGGCGCATTTATTTCACTCGGCATGATCCTCGTTCAGCAATCCGAGGCTTCTTCGCCCTCGCTTTCGTCCACTAGAGCGTTATACCACAAGATCGTTTCGGACAAGCACGAGGATCCGATGGCTAGGTTTGGTGCCGCCCTTGGACAGGGATTCATTGATGCCGGGGGACGAAACTGCAGCATTTCGCTCCAGAGCAGGACGGGAAGTGGCAATATGAGTGCCATCGTGGGGATGGTTCTATTTTGCCAGTTCTGGTACTGGTACCCCCTTGCCCACTGTGCATGCCTCGCCTTTGAGCCTACAGGTGTCATCGGGCTTACCGAGGAACTCAAGGTAAAGTTCATAGTTTAAAGTTAAATTGCCTTGGGTTAAATTATGATTAGACTCCCTCGTTCGAATTTGTTTCGAATGCCCGTCCGGCGTTGTTCGCGTACCCCGCGGCGGTAAAGCCACCGACCAAAGAAACGGTCGAAAAGGTCGCGACAGCTGTGCTTTCAACGACCGCCAAGGCCAAGGCGCGCGAAAAGACTAAGGAAAAGGAAAAGGCTGCCAACGATGGAGAGCGCATGGATACGGTACGGCCTAAATCTCCCCGCACATGCTATTGAAAGAAATGAAATTTGAATTTGTTGGTTAGGATGAGAGTCCTGCGGCCGCAGCTCAAGACGATGAAATGAAGGTCGACGAGCCCGCACCGGCGCCCACGCCTAAACGGGCTGGACCCGCACCAACGTCGGAGACACTTCAAAACCTCTCGCGCGTGACCCCAGCGCAGATGCAGTACATTACGTTCCCGCAGAAAGCCGATTCCAGCCCGTGCGGCCCATCGGAAAGGGCGGAGGCGGTATCGTGATGCTGGTCGATAAGAAAGAGGGCGAGCCTATCGAATGGATACAGCCATTCGGGACTGAATCGGCCTCGACGGAAAATATGGGGGCCCAGACGGAGGGCCAGTCTCCAGCGGCTCAGCAGGGCTCGAGCAATGACGAAGCCCCTCCCCCGCCTGCTGTTCAGGTGAGTAGTTCGCTAAACGATTTTCAGGAGGCGGTTGCTTATGAGTGTTTTGTTTCAGTATTCATTCGGATCGTGATTGTAACTAATAACCTTGTATACGCCAGCCAATTACAATTCTTTGTTCACTGCATTATGAAATATCTAAATAAGTCACCGAGGGTGAGAGGTGTAGAGTGTGCTAAGGGCCGAGCCTATTACCCATTATTTTTGGTGTCTAGCGGTACGTTTAGTCTCCATTGCATCCAGGCTGGAGAGCATGAGAGGCGGCTTCCAAGCTTATATTGCGCCCTGTCGATCCATCTGAGCGTTTGATTGACGCTGATTGAGGATTAGATTCGATCGATAGTGGGGCCCACATCTAGATCTGTGTAATTTACTTTAAATCTAGATCACGTGAACAGTGAGACAACTTCCGCCACGCTGACTCATAATGTGACGACGCCCACGCCTCGCGGGAGATTCGCCGCAGAATCATCTTTCGCTGCTCAACGACTGAACACTAGAATAATGTCTTCTGCTGCAGGTCGAGTGAGGTCGAAAAATGGGTGTTTGACGTGCAAAAAGAGGTGTGTTGGATCCAACTTGCCGTCGTCGTCAATATGGTTCTCACAGCCACCAGGCGCAAAAAGTGTGACGAAACCCGCCCAATATGTGAAAGATGTACGAAAGCTGGGATGCAATGTCTGGGATACGAACCTGAAGGCTCCGACTCACGTCCGACGAGGGTTAGGTCAAAGGCGGCTGCTCGAGTCTCCTCGGCCGGCTCAAGAAACTCAAGTGTCCCTCGCCCATCAGCGTCTACCTCTGCAACACCCGCTTCTGCCATAACATCCCCCACGGACCCCACCTCTCCTGGCCAATCACAGCAGCTAACACAACTCCCCTTTCCTCTGATACCAAACGATGCCATATTGCCCAGTGCCGAGGAGCATATACATCCCCTGCCTGCTGAATCTCCTCAGTTCAACGATGCTATTGGAACGATGTTTTTGACTTTTCCTTCATGTCTCCTTCGCTCTCCACTCTCCCCTTCAACTCCACCTTTGGCGGCGATCCCTCGACCTGGGATGCAGGTTTACTGTCAAATGACGTCGGAGTCTGGGCTCCTCAACACTCGGAAAGTCCCGGCAATATGACACTGGACTCACAAGCCACAACCTCGCTCGCCACGTCCAACTTGGCCGATAACCAGTCGCGCAGTATGGCCCTGTACAAACCACATCAACCCCCGGCCCGCACGTCCAAGCAGATGACCTCTGGCCAGGCATCGCTCCTCAACGCCCTCTTTAGTCTCGGCCAGTCGACCCCGGACTGTATGATGCCCACGCCCAATGCTTCCTTTTCAACACCGCCCAGCACTACCAGCTCAGCCTGGCCTTCCCCCGACCAAGAGGGAGACGAGTCTGACACGAGCGAGGATTCGGACCCCGAAGGCGTTCGGGAAATCGTATGTGGGTCGCCTACATTGGAGCCTACGGTTCAGAGCAACACTCTTCCGTTTGTGCTCTACAGCTGTGAGTAGCGTGCTCGTGTGGGGGGCTTGGTATACTGATCCAGCGCGCCGCAGATGCCACAATGGTCACTCGAACAGTCTACGAGCCGCTGAAAATGGCCTCTCATATGAGGGAATGGTTGACCGACCGATTCTACAAGTCAGAAGAATCTCGGACGGGGATTACCACGCTCGCAGGCATATTTCACACAATATGGAACCTCAAAGCGAGCCCTGCAGACTATCTTCCTCTGGCTTCGAGAATCGTTTCCCAGTTCCGCCAGAAAATAACGCAGGCGAGCTCCACTATAAATCTCGCTACTCAGAGTGATATGGAAAGACTCACGACGCTAGGTGAAGCGTTAGAGGTGAGCGTTGAATATGGATTACTGCAAGAACTCCGATTTATCCAGAGCACAGATAATCAACCTCCAAATGCAGGCTGGGACGCTGAGGACCACAATGGAGTTGATGGCCGAGACTGCTCCGCTGTTTCGCAGCGCGTGTCCAGAGGCTCCGCATGAATTAATCGACCTCCCCGCCAAACTTACTCATCCTGACATCTCGCTGAGACATTTCGTGACCATTGACGTGATCCTGAGTGCTGCTGTTCTTCGCCCGATGCACTTCCGATACAAGACTCACTGTTCAAAGGATTTCCGAGATAGAGAAGATTGGGGCTTGCAGTGGTTCAATGGAGTCCCCGGTGAATTGATTCTCATCATGGCAAGAATAAACATGCTCGTGGTCGATTATTGGGCCAACGTTGACCCGGAGGTAATTGCGGAAATTGAACGGCAACTCAAGGAATTCAAATCTGCGCCAGGAAAATCCCCTGATGCCTATCTCATGGTCGCGCGACTTGCGGTACAGGAATGTTGGAGATTGGCTGTGCTAGTGTATTTGTATATGGTATGTGTGAGAGGTTTGAATACTGGATCACCACTAATGTTTTACAAGTGCTTATGTGGTGCGGACGCGAAAGATCCTCGAGTTGAGAAGGCCCAGAGGAGTTTCATGAGAGTCCTAGACCGAACGAAACCCAATCGTACCCCCGACGTATTCCTTCTGGCACCAATGACGATTGTAAGCCGCCGCCCCCCTTGACCACCTTTCATCCTAACCACCATATCCAACAGGTTGGTCGGGCAACCTATCGCCCTCGGGAACGCGATATCATTCGCCGGAGACTATTAAATATCCAAGAGTGCGCGCATCCCGGAACGTGCGGGAACGACGCTGTCCGGATTCTCGAGGCCATGTGGACGAGGTCTGATGCTGAGGGTCGCTCGGTGGTTTGGAGTGATGGGAGGCTTGCCGTCCGATCCGTTTGTGGCATTTAGACGTTATGTTTTTGTTCGCTTTTATAATGTCGGTCATGCATATGGGTTGCATGTGTAGATTATGAATGGCCTCCTGGCTGATTGGATTTTTTTCTGTCGTTTATGGTTAGTGGTTCGTCATGTTATTATTGCTTTGTACGGACCTTGCATCACCTTGGTTTCTTCGACAATATACATATCATAAATGTCATGTGCTCTAATTTTCCCAGTTATAATATAAAAGTGCTCAAGGTATACGGTGCATACGTGTCGACAAGGATGGTGGAACCCAGAGTTGAGGCTCGGCCGTCTGAGGTGATTGTAAGAGCCTATCGAGCTCGATCTGAACGCCCTCAAAGTGACCCCCTAAACTTGTCCGCATTCGTAGCCCCATTATGAACCAGGTATAGCGGTCGCACAGGATATATAGCACCTGTAGATGCAAACTTTGTAACGTGGATATCCCAGAGCGAGATACGCTTTCAGCTGGCCATAAGCGATGTGAGTGGATTCATGGCAAGTTTTAAATGTGACCCGCAAAGCAGAAGGAAATCATAGAGAGCGTTTGCTAGCGGGAAGCAGTCGAATGATGTGACTTTGATGCGACACACATTAGCCAACGGATTCCTCGGAGTTGACAGGGGGACACTTTCGATATGCCACAGTTAAGGGGGGAAGGGAGATCGTTACGCCCAACCAGGACATGAATCGATCCTATGCCCCTCTATATAGCCCCCCCCCCCCAATCTCCGATCTGCATGTGGCCCTCCACATGCGCCAGATCTCAACCCTCACTTGCGCGCCAGCCGCACTAATAATACAATTCCACATGACAGCAACCCTGATGTTATTCAGACTTGTCATCATGTTTATGCCAAAGCGCGCTGGGTGCGACCTTGACTTGCGATCAGCCGCGCGGGTAACCCCAATGACCCAATCGCGTCATCCAGATACACGGGCACGTGAATCTTGTTCGGCAAGATTTACCCTGTCGCTGAGATTGAGCAAGGACTTTGCGACAATTTAGTTCTGATAGAATATACCATAATTGGAACTGGTTAATCAGCCGTACGGATACCGGGGTGCTTCCGCAATCGCAGGATGTGGATGGACTTGGATAAAAAGTATCTCAAAAATAAGCGAAGTATAGTGTAGGGAATCGAAGCTGTATGCGCTCCACAAACTATGCACTAGAAGGGGAGGGGGGTTTAGCCTACTCTGGCCTGGCTTTAAGCTGATCCAACCTCCGCCTCTACTGTAAACTTAGTCATATCGATGAGGAACATTGTTTTTTCGGAGCTCAAATGTATTTATGTTCTGCGGAGGTTGTAGTTGGGCCTCTAAAACTATAAGAGTTATTTATAGCTTGCTATCATTCGCGATATCTGTAGGGCTTCGTTCTCTGACCCCTGATAGCTCAAGAAGCTCTTGGTATGCTAATCCAGCATTAAAATCTCAAGGAGACGAACGTTCAAAGGCGAATGTTGGATAAGCCCGTGTGGAATTAGGTTCTACTTCCGTTGCTAGTTGCATAAGAGCCAACTCCAACCATTGGTTTAATTCGAATTCTGGTAGAACTTGGCGTGATCGCTGTTGAGAATATGAATGCGCGTGATGCACGGTATGATATGATTATCAATCAATGCGGCACTTTATAATGATGTACAAGGTGTATATTTTATGCACCGCTGTTAAATAATATTACTAAAAGGTATCTTGCGCGCGGCTTATAAAATTTCACAGGTGTGGCGAAACAGCAAAGAAGTCTGGTTGGCATCATACATTATGACTATAGTGATCAGGGCAGAAATGAGACCATACCCGCACAAATTTATATCCAGGCCATCTTGGTGCGCATATTCTACTAGGCATATATCTACGTTCAGAATGAGTAATAAGCTAAGAACTAGGAAGCCCAGAACTATTGCAATACGAGCTTTAGTTTCATTCCACCTAATTAAATCGATCACAGTGGGTTTCCTAGGCCCATATATGTGTAAAGTGTATGCAACTGCCTATTAAAACGAAACTAGAAAGGTGCGATGCCTTCCTGATGCCAATATGAAGTTGAAGGCAAAATTCAGCGTCATAAAGCGCAACGCCAAGAAATTAGAAATACGCCTGATACCTTGTCCGTTGCCCCTGTGAATGTTAATGGGCGGCCAAATACCCGACGCGCCACGCGACTTGAAATTCAATCCTGGTCCTATGCGTACTAATTCTCGAGGCAGCTCGAGTTATGCGTCTATCTCCCTGCAGACTATTGTACATTCAGATACAGAAACAAACTCAGCACTCTCTTGCGACTTCACAGTCCTTGGATCTTTTTAGATTTTGCGACTAAATCATATATCAACATACTCAGAAAGGATGGTCGTTCAACCTTCCTTCCAATCCCCTACCTACAACTACAAGACTCACTTAATGAAGAAAAAAGAACTGGCTTCGACCAAATATCTCCGGTTAGAATTTGCGATTTTTTTACCCTCACTTTTAGCGGCTCATTCCCTTTCTATAACCCGGACCGTCCATAGCATAGTGCCAATACTATGGATGGCTCATACTCAAATCTTCCGCTTTGGGTAATGCAGGAGATTCAAGTGTTGGGCCTGATATGACAGGCCCGAACATCTCAAGCAACTCGCTCCCAGCGTCTCTAAAATGGGTGCACTCAGAATCTCCAGAAAGAGGACCGATTAGGCCGGCAATCGCGCGCCACCAGCCTCTTCAGGTGGGATTCAGAATGCAGTATAGGCATAGCGAGAGTTTTGACTGAATTTACGGTGTGTAGATGCTCCAAGGAGCTTTGAACCCACCTTCGCAATCAAACGGAAAATCCGAGTCCGACAGCAAACCCTCTCAAACCTTATTTTTCAAGAGCGTATGCCTTAGGCCCTGATCCAGCTCGTTGGGGCATGGGATCAGTTATCGATGATGATATAGTAGGTAGACCTTTCAGTACTGTGCATAACGGTAGCTTTTATGCATGTAACGTAGGAACCCGATGATCATCTACACAATCCTGACCCGGCCAGAGACCGAAAACTTGACCGACATGTATCATTCTCGATGCGTGGGCTATATAATGTCGGCTGCTTAGCGATCTTAATCATTTCAGTTCTGATGCTTTTGTACGTAGCTGTCCAAGATCTGCTAGAACTATTTACTCACTAGTATGTTGGGCTTAGTGCTGGATATCCCATCATAACGTACCTGTCAAATGCTCAGCTTTCCACCCTCGGTGCATATAATCTGGGCGGGATCAATGCCAGCGGGCAGGTCCCAGAGATCCCGGGATTTCGAGGTATGATCACACGATTTGTAGTGCAAGTTTACAGATCGCTTATTAGCTGATTAATACGGACACAGGACTTATTGATAGAGATACGCCGAAGTCCGCATATACTCGCGCATCTCACGTGGACGGAACAACGTATGACTTGGTTTTTAGCGACGAATTTAACGTAGAAGGTAGAAGTTTTTATCCTGGCGATGACCCCTACTGGGAAGCAGTTGACCTTCACTATTGGTACGTGCGTTACTGCTTCGTAGTGACATTGAATTTATTGATGTCGCTCGTAGGGTAACAAACAACATCGAATGGTATGACCCCGCTCAGGTCACCACTACCGGTGGCTCGCTACGCATCGATCTGGACCAGAGGAGCAACCACGACATGAACTATACTGGTGGCGTGCTATCGACGTGGAATAAGTTTTGTTTTACCGAGGGATATATTGAAGGTAAATATATAATTTTTACAGCCGTATTGAGCAAACTGCAACTCACTCATGTAGCCAATATATCACTTCCTGGGGCTTCCAATGTATTTGGTCTTTGGCCGGCATTTTGGATGATGGGCAACCTCGGTCGGGCTGGCTATGGCGCCTCCCTCGAAGGAACATGGCCCTATACATACGAGTTAGTCTCATATCTCTAGTTGTGTAGCTATGAATACTAAGCTATCACTCTACACCCAAAGCACTTGTGATGTCGGAACACTTGCGAATCAAACTGATCCGAGAACAAATCTCCCAGCTGCTGCTCATGTTGGTGGGCCTACTGGAACGAATGGAGAGATGTCGTATCTTCCAGGTCAACGGCTCTCAGCCTGTACTTGTACCTCCGAGTCTGATGGAACTGATGGTAGGCAAATGGTTCACCCGGGGCCAAAGAGGGCAGACGGGAGCTATATAGGCCGGAGTGCGCCTGAAATTGATGTGTTTGAGGCGGCTGTCGATACAAGCACCCTCATTGGCCACGTCAGCCAGAGTGGGCAATGGTCAGTATGAGCTCTGCATAGTGATACGGTTTTTAACAAGTTGCATCACTAGGGCACCTTTCAACGCTGCTTTTCGCTGGGATAACGCCACAAACCTGGTTATATATGACCAGGAGAATTCTCATCTGAACACGTTTATTGGAAACGAGCGACAGCGAACGACTTCGGTCATCACCAACACAAATCAACAGTGCTATACCGCTAGCGGAGGATGCTTCCAGACTTATGGAACAGAGTACAAGACTGGCAACGATGGTTATATACAATGGGTGACTGATAACTCCCCGGTGTTCACGGTCAAAGCTGCCGGCCTGGGACCGGATTCGGCAATGCAAATTGGACCACGACCGGTGCCGCCGGAGCCCATGGTGAGATACCAAGATGCTAGCAGTGTGATTTTTGCTAAGCCTTTTAGTATATTCTGCTCAATCTGGGCATGTCTTATAACTTCGGGCCGATTGACCTTGAGCACCTGGTGTTCCCTGCCTATATGCTGGTAGATTATGTTCGAGTGTATCAACCCTCTGGAAAATGGAACATAGGGTGCAACCCTAAAGAATATCCAACAGCCGATTACATCAATACGTTCGTACAATTTGACTCATAACCACCACGGTTCCCTGACTTTATATCCCATATAGGTATGTAGAAGCATACACAAACCCCAATATAACCACCTGGGTCGATGACTACAAACAAAGAGTTCCCAAGAATAGGTTGATTGATCAGTGCTAAGGGATCCTTTATTCCATTTAATCTTATTTCTGATTAGTAGAAATGCGATTCTCATAATATATACAGCAACCTCACTTCAAGGTTATCCTTTGCCAAGTTCGTACTAGTTTGTGAGGGGGCCCAGTGCTTTTGAGATAAAAGAAGTTATTTACAGTCTTTGTGACTATGAATCGCAAGAAAACTCTTGAGTTACACACGTTGTGAGGTGACTTCTTTGGCCCAGAGAGGAAAAAAAAGAAGTCGGAATAGTCTCCCCCGGGGCATAGCCGTCGATATTAAGCTCCCCGGTATGAATGTCCCATCCATTCCTGTATTGTCAAAATTTGAGTTGTTCATTTTCAAATTTCAGTCTTTGACCATAAAACTGACTGTCTGGAAAGGAATTGAGCCGCTACAAAGACGTTAATACATGCACGGAAGTAGGTACTTGTGGGGTACTCACGTGCCCCAGTCAATGCGCCATCAAAATCCTCTGGAAACCCTTGTACAGCTCTCATCCCTATATCAAGTTAAGAATGAAATCTACAATTGAGCGTTATATTGGACTTGCCTTGTTTACCACCAGCGGAGCACCCAAACCAGCAGTTACAAGACGTGTTCTGTTGATAATACTCCCCCACTATTATCTTTGAAAATATGGTACTCAGATGAACGGCACAGTATCCAAAGTCAAACTACATAAATGTAAGGATTGATTTTGGGTTTTAGACATTTTATTCAACACACCTGCGTCTCAGGGTCATTCATGGCAAAAGTTCCATCCAAGCTAGTTCTGTTGGTACAATCGATTGATTAAGGAGGTCAGCAATTTACCTTGCAAACAAATACTTTGTTTCATACCCGTTATGTCCTGTGAATGACAAAGTAAGTCCTCTGAAACAGCCCATATCAAAAATGAAAGCAAACTTACCGCGTTTGTACTGGCAACCGCAAATCCGTATTTAGTCAACGGAACGCCCATGTACTAGAGGAGGCTTAGTTGGCCGCCTCATCTAATATGTAGTGAGTCTCATACTCACCAAATAAGAAATTGATCCCGAATCCTTTTGCACACCTATGTTTTAGCATCAACAAACCAAGGTACTAAATGCGGAGAACATACCACGCCGTTTCCGACCTGTGTAATTATCAAATATAATGAACTCAGCTAATGTCAAGGTGGGGCCACAAGCCAACAAAGTTGCTTACGTGCGCAAAGCGACCTAAAATTAGTGAGAGTCAATTTGATTAGCTGATAGATGATACGAAATAACAACAATACACGCACCATTCCAATTTTCAACCATTGGCATCCAAACTTCAAACTGGAGTGAGGACGAAGACAAGGTATTGTACTGCGCGGTGAATCGACAAAACTCCGCCAGGTCCGGGACGGAGCCTTTGTCCAAAGTAAAGTTTGTACCAGCTGGGTATGTGTTGAACTATAACTCAAAACAGGCATTTGGAGAGCTGGGAGTGATGACCTACGTTTGCGCGATGAATGGCCGAAGCCCGGGTATAAGTCTTGGCGCCAAGTCTAGGAGTGCGGTACAATTTGGAGCGGTTGAGCTTAGGCTCGCGTTTATGCTGATGAGAGACATAGAAATGCAGTAGTTGGAATATGAACAAAATTATTTTTGGTGTGATGGGTCAATTGAACCAGACGTGTTCTTTATATATACAACCTACAAGGATCATTTTACTTTGATCGTCATATGAGTCTTGAGGTCGTTGCAGACACCATTTTGCACAAATTTGATCGCCCCAACAACCGATGAACGTTTATACTGCGCACCGCAGCAAAATGTCTGCGTAGACTTGCATTCAACTGCTGTAACATGATGTAGACCAGCCAAAAATTCCGTATAGAGTACATTGGGCGATACGCGGTTGCTGTATGAAATACGTGTGTATTAGTCTGGTTGTTAGAAAGCGCGGTACGCAGCACCTGTTTACTGGTGTCATATTTCTACCCTTAAACTTGCCTTTAGTGTATATATTCTCCTCCCTTGTTCTGTATTCTATCAATGGCGCTGGATTCCTCTCTCCATCCTCCCCCCTCCTGGGCGCGGGTCAGTCGTGCAACGAATGCGCCGGGCAGCTCCTGAGCTCTACGTATTTCCTACAGTAACATCCCAGCACCACATACTACAGCATGATCGAATTGTGGTCCGAAGCGCACCGGTCATACGCCTGAGTCATGGTCAACAAACGGGATTAAAGTTTAGAGTAGGTATAGTCAGTTTCATGGCTGCCAAACTTACACGATCGTTGTTAGCCCACAAGATCTGCCAAGGTCTCTGGAACGGGTACAGCGTACTAAACAGACGCAGAATAAATTAATTCGGTGCAGACATTTACAGGCCCGCTTTGACACAAGTAGTTGCATGCACGAAGTTTGTTGACACCCATGATGATGTAAAAGGGAGTCGCGGCGGGTCTTAATTATATATCAGGTAGTTTGGCGATTGGCAAACAAAGAAGGAGTTAATCCGTTGCCCGAGCCGCCACAACTTCACGGCGGACGGAATTGAGTTGAAATAGCCTGAGGACGATTCGTTGCAAATGATCGCGCGTGACAAGTTCCGCTCCCAAGCGCCGACTCAGGGATCGAAATTAGAACGAGAACTCATATAGTCGTAAGCTATGCATACGGTCTATGCAACACTCATCCAACTTTCCTTGTACGAAACATGTCTATTCGCTCTACTACTGGCTGCTACGCATGCAAATCAAGGTAAGTATACCACGCTAAACTATGGCCTTGGTTCTGAATATTGATGGGACACAGACGCAAGAAATGCGACGAGGCGAAACCAAAGTGTCTCCGGTACGTTTTTAATTATGGTTGAATATAATCGCTCACGGGGGCTATATATAGATGTACAAAAACCGGGGGTAATTGCGAGTACGAGTACCTGGCGCCTACCGGGAGGAGCACCAAGAAGAGAACAAGACCTGCACCAAGACCCCAAAGCGAACAGCTGAAGAAACTGCAGAAAGAGAAAGAACTTCATTTAGCAACCGCTTCCAAGCTCCACAAAAATGCCAACGCACATACTCTTTCTGCGCTATTCGATCAGCTCTTCAATCCATCTCTCTGTGCACCGCTGTCACCAAACATCACCTGGGATGATATAATCCAGCAGTACCCAGCCCAACCACAGAAAGACACGTTCTCCCTAGATCCACTTACTGGCCAGGCCCTCCTGCTCTTGCCAGATCCGAACTTGGTTCCCCAAGGGTCCATGTCAGGAAGTAATTTAACATCTGGTCAAGCGATTTTATTTGATGCCTTATTCAGCCTCGGCGAGATTGGTTCCTCATCCCCGACATTGTCAATTCCTATTGTACCCCCGACGCACATGATAGCACATCCCTCCTCCTGCGTCGACTCGGATGGCACTACTTGTAAGTCATATCCATCTTAGTCTTATCTAGCTATCGCGTACGCGCATGAATTAGACCGGAACTCCTCATCTGAAACAGACGAATTGGAAGAGGCCGATATTAAATTTGTCAGGCAGTTATTTTGTTTATCCCCGATAAAATTGGGTCGGGGTGTAGACAGTAATCTTCTGGCATTCGCTCTACAATCATGTAAGCATCCTTTTTTGTGCGCATCGCCCGCCTAACTCTGTTTAGATGCTCAATGGATTCCCCTTACCGTCTTTGAGCCACTTACGATAGTGAACAAAACAAAGCAAGCCTTAATTGATCAACTCGCCTATCCAACTTCTCGCTCACGGATACTACTGATTTCCCAAATAATGAGCTCGTTATCCAAATCGTGGGTAGTGGAAGAACATCTCAAACAAATGATTGGGCTGCTAGTTGAGCAAATATCGGTTACCCTAACGGGGTACACGGCTCAAAACAGTCAATGCCTTGCGAACGAAGCGGAAAGGCAGCGAGCAAACTCGGCGCTAGATAATACACTAGAGGTAAGCCCTCTACACGTCTGAGTTCATATATGTATGCTAGCTCAGCATTGTAGATGCTAGGTATCCTAGTATATTCTTCTCCACTATCTGCGACCCTCAGCGTTCTCCGGCTCGCAACTCCAGTGTTTTTGGCGGCTTTCCCGCCGCCACATCCGCCCCATTTAACCAGTTTATTAAGCGATCCTAGATTAAACACTAGGCTTTTCGCTGGGCTTGATATTGTCTTCAGCGTTGCTACCGGAAACTCGACGTTTGGCAAGTGAGTCGATTGATCTCATAGAATCGAGTCTGATGACTGAGTGTCAATTGCAAACGGAAGGTACCATGTCCCGCGGGGCTTGCAGCTGCGTGAAGAGCTAGAGAAAATGCAAGAGAGCTATGGGCTGCGATGGTTATGCGGGATGCCGGACCAATATATCATGCTCGTCGCATATATGGATGAGCTAAAGGAGGATGGAAATGCCACAGAGGACATGATTCAACAAATTGAAGACTATATTACTATGAGGATTGCACCACCTGAGAGTAAAGATCCTATGCTGAGGATAGGAAGAATGGTTGTGCAAGAATGTTGGCGTGAAGCCATGCATATTATCTCTACATGGTTCGTTGCTATTGCTCCTCTTATTTTGTAGATCTAGTATTAAATACCCGATGTTTTCAGGCGTTGTGTGGAGTCCCTGCTACCGACACACGAGTCAAACGATCTGTGCGATCGTTCATAGGATTATTGAAGAACACTAATCCTCACAGAAACACTGATACTTTTGCGGCAATTCCCACGGTCATTGTACGTCCCAGTGCTATCATTAGAACTTGTGCTCACAGTCAGATATCTAGGCTGGAGTAGCGAGTATCAGAGCATCCCACCGACGAGTTATATGCTCCCGGATACTACAACTGCCCGACTGTGCTCAGCCCAACACAGCAGGAAGCGATTTATTCCGGATGGTACAAGATGTCTGGGCGCGCACAAGCTTAGAGGGTAGGGCTGCACGATGGGGTGATCTCAGGGAGGCATGCAGGAGGATTACGGGTGTATAGGTCTTTCTTTCTAATGAACTATTCATGCGTTTAGTATAGCATGTTCTAACACATAGGATAGTTAATGAGTTCATTTGACGTGGTATGATGTTATGAATAGCGAAGAATCTACATAAAATGCTCATTATGTCCCAACCGTCAATTGCTATTAGAGCCAGAAAATCCGGTGCGAAGCACGAATAAATATCGGGGCACTGAGGCAGCAGCTCCCTACAGAAAGTCCAATCGTCGGGGCCCTTTGGCGATGTTCAACATATCCCGGATTTTCCGCCTCCCTACGACCCTATATGGATATATGACGCCCATCGCGCAATGTTTCTCTCTCCCACCTTCTCTCGCAGTACTGCCACAGCATTGTGCAACGCCCTCCCTGCCTGTCCATTTCCTATATCCCCATCCTTCATTAGCTGCCCGTACACCGCATCCGCCACCACCGGTGCGTCTTCGTCCATCACAGACCACTTCGTCGCGATCACACTCCGATATCCCGCCATCAGCATCCCCGACGCAAGGTGGATCGCTTCGTCCGGTAGTTTCTCGTCCCCTGTCGCCGTTTGGCAGGCCGATAGGAACGCCAGTCCCTTGTTCCTAAAAGATCGTTGGTTGATCGCAGCAAGGTCCAACCTCCCGCCATGCAGGAAGAACCCGCTCTTGGTCGGGTCGGTCACGTTCTGATGAGCATGGCAAGCAAGGTGTACCCAGTCATGCTCCTCCATCGCGTCAAGTACAGCCGTCGCGGTCGCTTTGCTGCCGGTGAGCTGCGAGTACTCGGCCCGATCCTGCGTATGAGTCTTGATAGATGCGAGTTCCCTGGCTGTGCCTGGTAGCTGGCTGTAGCCAGACGTAGCCATTTGTCCAACAGCAAGCACACGAGGAGCTCGATTCGCCACGGTTGGCGCAGAGGCGAGCAGAGCAGTAAGCGTCGGGGTATAGGACGATACAACGTAATCGAACACTCTTGATCGGGGCTGGTCATAGTCGCCGGCTGCGTGTAGCGGCAAGAAGGAGAGTGCGCCGGTAGGGCACCATGTGATATGTGGGAGTGGGTCGGTGGTATGGTCGGCCTACAAAATTAGAGTTAACGCTAATGCATCGTTGACATCTGGCCGAACATACCAGATATCCCAGGTGTTCAAGCACTGGCTTCACTAGGCCGTTCCAGAGATCTGCAAGTACGGACCCGATGTCTGGGTCGGGCTCTCGTACCCGGCCACCCTTGGGCTTGAACCCACGCTCTCGAAGTGACTTGTTGCACAGCAGTTGTTCTATCTCTGACCAGCCATTCTGTGCTTTATATTGCGTGTAATTAGGAAGAGAGACGTGCCCGATGTGATCTTGTCCGGGCACAATCACTAGCGCATCGCAGTCGTTCTGGTGACAATTGATCACAACCACAGGTCCGTGTCGAGCCGCCCGCATCAGGCCGGTAGCTTTTGTGGGTTGCAGAAAGTCTTCGAACCCAGGAAATGAGCGTGCCTGGGCTAGCAAATGACTATATTCCTTTGCTAAACGATGTCTATGTTCGGGAGCATCATCGACGGATTCGAGGGGTGGAGACCCAGAGTTGGCATGATGGAGCTGCGCGGAGACCGCATGAAGCTGAGCGGCGAGTACTGGGTGAGACGCTTTAAGGTTGTCGAGAGGAGACCGAAGCACGAGGGACTGATTCCAAACAATGCATCGCCCATGTTCTAGCCACTCAAGACCCGTGGCGCACTTGGAGGACCGGATAGCAGTAGCACTGGCTCTTACGGCGAGATTCTCGATTAAAACCAGATCGTGATAGCGCTGAGCGGTGGTGGCGCCTAGCCAGATAAAATGAGGCAAAAGGTCCATAGCCTCGCGTAAAGCCTCGAGGGGATTGAGATAAGGATGCTCGAATGCGAGGTTTGCCCAACGAAGAGCATTGTCAAATACATCGCGTGGTGCCGCAGATGATAACTTGGAGGACTGGCGAAAGGAAGTGAGGCAGGCATGAAGATGGGATGGATCGTCTGTGTTCTGATATTGTTCGTGATAGGATATGGCCATTTTGTATCGTCGCAAAGACAAGTCTGGGTGACCGTCGGGAGTGAGCGCAAGTGCACGAGAGTCGCATTCGATCGCTTTCTCTAGGTCGTTAATGTCCCACCTCAATCGATATCGGTCTCTGTACGACACTCCTAGAGCAGTATGGCGGCGTGGCAGGTCTGGGTGGCCGTCGGGAGTGAGCGCAAGTGCACGAGAGTGGCATTCGATCGCTTTCTCCAGGGCGGTAATGTCCCACATCCGTTGAAATCGGTCTGTGTACGACGCTCCTAGAGCAGCATGGCAGTGTGGCAGGTAAGGGTGGCCGTCGGGAGTGAGCGCAAGTGCACGAGAGTGGCATTCGATCGCTTTCTCCAGGTCGTTAATGTCCTCCATCCGTTGATATCGGTCTCTGTACGATCCTCCTAGATCAGCATGGCGGCGTGGCAGGCCAGGGTGGCCGTCGGGAGTGAGCGCAAGTGCACGAGACGAGTGTTCGATCACTTTCTCCAGGTCGGTAATGTCCCCCATCCGTCGATATCGGTCTCCGTACGACAATCCTAGATTGCCATGGCGGTCTGGCAGGTCTGGATGGCCATCGGGAGTGAGCGCAAGTGCGCGAGAGTCGCATTCGATCGCTTTCTCTAGGTCAGTAGTGTCCCCCATCAATCGATATCGGTCTCTGTACGATCCTCCTAGATCAGCATGGCGGCGTGGCAGGCCAGTGTGGCCGTCGGGAGTGAGCGCAAGTGCACGAGACGAGTGTTCGGTCGCTTTCTCCAGGTCGGCAATGTCTCCCATCCGTTGATATCGGTCTGTGTACGACACTCCTAGATTGCCATGACGGTCTGGCAGGTCAGGGTGGCCGTCGGGAGTGAGCGCAAGTGCACGAGACAAGTGTTCGGTCGCTTTCTCCAGGTCGGTAATGTCCCCCATCCGTTGATATCGGTGTCCGTACGACAATCCTAGATTGCCATGGTGGCGTGGCAGGTCCGGGTGGCCGTCGGGAGTGAGCGCGAGTGCACGAGAGTGACATTCGATCGCTTTCTCCAGGTCTGCAATGTCCCCCATCCGTTGATATCGGTCTGTGTACGACACTCCTAGAGCAGCATGGCGGTGTGGCAGGCCAGGGTGGCCGTCGGGAGTGAGCGCAAGTGCACGAGAGTGGCATTCGATCGCTTTCTCCAGGTCGTTAATGTCCCCCATCCGTCGATATCGGTCTGCGTACGACACTCCTAGATTGCCATGGCGGTGTGGCAGGTCTGGGTGGCCGTCGGGAGTGAGCGCAAGTGCACGAGAGTGACATTCGATCGCTTTCCCAGGTCAGTAATGACCCCCATCCGTTGATATCGGTCTGTGTACGACGCTCCTAGAGCAGCATGGCGGCGTGGCAGGCCAGGGTGGCCGTCGGGAGTGAGCGCAAGTGCACGAGACGAGTGTTCGGTCGCTTTCTCCAGGTCGTTAATGTCTCCCATCCGTTGATATCGGTCTCTGTACGACACTCCTAGATTGCCATGAGGGTCTGGCAGGTCAGGGTGGCCGTCGGGAGTGAGCGCAAGTGCACGAGAGTGGCATTCGATCGCTTTCTCCAGGTCGTTAATGTCCCCCATCCGTCGATATCGGTCTGCGTACGACACTCCTAGATTGCCATGGCGGCCTGGTAGGTCTGGGTGGCCGTCGGGAGTGAGCGCAAGTGCGCGAGAGTCGCATTCGATCGCTTTCTCCAGGTCAGTAATGTCCCCCATCCGTTGATATCGGTCTGTGTACAACACTCCTAGAGCAGCATGGCGGCGTGGCAGGTCAGGGTGGCCGTCAGGAGTGAGCGCAAGTGCACGAGAAAAGTGTTCGATCGCTTTCTCCAGGTCAGCCACGTCTCCCACCTGTTGATATTGCTGACGGTATGAAATCCCTAGATTACTCAGCACAGTTGGTAAGTTCGGATCGTTCTCGAGAGTCAATCTTGTTGCGCGGACGCGGTATTCAAACGATTTCTTCAAGTCGTCCAGATGTCCGAGACGCCGATGCCGATGATAGTAGTAGTTTCCTAGACAATTTAATCGATATGCCATCCCTGGGTGTTCTTCAGTGATCAGATCGAGCGAGCGGTTTCCGCACTCGATCGCTTTTTCAATGTCGTCCAAGTTGCCGAAGCGAAGGAACCGATGATGGTGGAACTCTCCCTGCTTGCACAAATCATCGTAGCCTATGCCACCATATGTCAGTGCACGGAGAATGGGTGCATTGGCTAGCATAACCCTTACCCAAGTTGTCCATCTAATCAGAGATAGGTTGTTCTATTTTTGTTCATGTAGTTTCACGTCTTTTGTTGTCCCCTGAGATGTTCTCCGGTCTGTTCTTAGCCTTGGTACAAATGTCTTCGTTAGCCTGACCGCAAAGTCGGCATCCAACACTCAGTTCTACTCACGTACTGTGCCCCGTGCAATATTTGACTAACAGAGCGCTCGGAACGGTCAATTAACTCGACTCTACGCCTGACCCGTGTAGTTTTGCGTCTTCATAGACAAGTTAACATGGGCTGTCGGCATGAAATAAGAATACCTCACAGTTCCGTATGATCTTGCTGGCAGACAGTGGTAGACGTTTCGATTTAATCCTGTTTTTGACGCTTCCAGTCTGGCTAGGTTGCGTGCTGGGATGGTTGCATGTCTTCCTCGAGCGATTCCTCTTTATCAATGTCAGAACACCATCCTGGGCGCCGACATAGCCTCGCCGCCAATGGTTATCACGCCCGAGTTCTATAACCACATTCTGGTCGCCCTATGTCAATCCTATATGTCGCACACTATGCCGAGGTCCTTTGGCTGTGCACCAGATTCTACCACGATCGAGGAGCGCCTTTGGTCACGTGGATTTGCCAAGATTACATCTCCACTTTGGACCCCGAGCCTAGGGTCCCCTTTACGTGTAATCGACCAAAGTCTTGCCCACAAAATCACCATCTCAACTTGCACATATGCCCAGCTCTGTACTACCATGTTGATTAGTGCTGCTCTATTCATATGCGGACACGAGGACTGACTCGTTGAAAGGGCTGTGCGCGTGATGAGCGTTTCGACCACGAGGCACGTCTTGGCTTTCGAATTCGAACACTAGCAAATTACTACTACCATCCGCATATGGGTCATAGGGCAGTGCTTATCACACAGGTACACTAAGAACGTAGCAAACATATAGATAAATAGGAGAGCGTCGTGTGGCCAATATACGGTACAAGGCTGTTCTAGCTGAGTTTATGATGTCAAGGTGAATAGGACGTGTGCCCGACCACCCCGCAGTATGCTGAAATTTCAAATATAGCCAATCTTTCTGCCTTGCTCGTCTATTGTTTTAGGGTTATGTGACCCAACTGACTTGGTATACTCTGCAAGACAACCAATTGCAATGATAGAATCGGAAGGCTGGCTGCATTCCTCGTTCTAACATACCCAAGGCCTCATGTTCGACAGCGCATGCAGTATCTGTAGGATTCTTTCCTTCCTGTATTTTGATCAGCATACTCCGAGGAGTGCTCAGATTGACGCGTGCTTTTTTCAGCATCAAATGTATTATGTCGGATTGCGCAATCATGGGTTTATAAAACTTTCCTATGTAACCACATAGACACAATGGGTATGCGCTTACCTTGGTGGCTATTCTGGTTGGGCTAAGCTTGGATTTTGGCGCGGAACATAACGCCTGGTATCGACGTCGTGCCCTGGCGTCGTCTCCTACCAATGTCAAAGTTTCCCCTGCCCGTAAATTTGGAAGGTCAGACCAATACTTTACCCAGGAAAGTATGAGGTGATGCACTGCATCGAAGATGTACGACCATTACAGCGGCAGGCTTGGGACGGCGCTTACGCAGATTACACGCACATGGCGCAAGATTGCGAGTAATCCCTTGCTCGCGAGTCGTGGCCACTTCACTCGCTAGCACATTTGGCTCGCTCGATACTTTTTTATCCTAGCCCCACCCCTATATAATCACGATGGGAGTCTCGTGGTCACCCGACTCATGAGTCGCACTCGTGTCTCCGGGAGTCCGACTCACACTCGTCACTGCTTCGCGGCATGGGCGCCCGCCAAACCACCGGTTTGACTCCTTCGCAGTCCCACGGGCCTTATATATATATACTATCGTCACTACCTATAATATATCTATGTTGCACATTCACATGACACGCGTAAGCAGAGGAGCTCTGCACAGTGTATAATATGAGGATGGAGGATTTAATACGGAATAAGCCTACGAATACATATTCGATTCTCAATCAATTTTGATTATTATTTTTCCAAAGTGCGAGCCTTTGAGTTGATAGTCGAATGCATTGTGCACTTCAGCCCAGCCGAACACTCGGTCAACAACTGGCTTAATCTTGTGCTCGGCTATGAAAGCGTCTAGTCTTTCACACATCACCTTGCTGCCAACGAACGTTCCGGACATCTACCAGGATACTTGGTCTTAATATTTTATGGGTTAAGGTTTGGTATGTCACTCACTGTGGCCTGCCCGAATAACAACGCCGAGGCCACATCCTGGACTGTCTCTCCGGTAGGTTCGCCCTGCGCGAGAGCGCCGATCACATGTACAATTCCCTGACGTGCGACAGACTTAAGAGACTGAACCAGAGTGCCTTGTCCACCTATATGCAGCAAACACCATTATTCAGGGCATAAAAAAAAAAGACACGGAACCCCAGTCTCACCAACTTCAAGGACTTGCTCGACACCTTGCCCTCCAGTCAATTCCCTCACTTTCTCCCACCATTGGGGTATCTCTCGGTAATTGATAACATCGTCGACTCCGAGTGATTTGTACTTATCCTCCTTTTCTGTACTTGATGTAGTAGCGATAACTCGTGCGCCTGTGGCCTTGGCCAATTGGGCTCCGAAAACGGAAACTCCCCCGCTACCAAGGACCAGCACGGTTGAATCTTTTGTTATAGGTTGCTTTTCGAAGAATGAATGCCATGCAGTCAGTGCTGCACAAGGAATAGTGGCGGCTTCTTCGTAAGAAAGATGAGAGGGAATGGGGAGGAGGGTTTTAGCATCGAAGATCCTATTTTGTATTGGGCAGTAGTTAGTATATGCAATGACTGGCATCAACGAACTATACCTATATTGTGTGAGACACCCCGTTGTGCTTCCGCCTACAGAAAATGACATATGTTCTGCCTAAGAATAAAATGAGCTCGTCTTAGACTTCAAGATCCAAGCCGGAAACCCCAATCCTGTTACCTTGTTAGGTCCTTCGCACCATGTCTCGAAAAATAACGAGTGAACTCGGTCACCCTTCTTCCATTGTGTGACGCCTTCTCCAACAGCTACTACTTCTCCGGCCCCGTCACTCAAAGGGACGTGACCTTGACCATCAGGGCCATTGGAATAGATTCCCCGATACACTTAGTGCTAATCATAATATCCTAAGAGATCAAGCTTAGACAAAGACATAATCATGATTACAGATTACATACCCTATAATTTAAAAAGTCAAATTCGAATAGCAAACTCATTAGAAATCCGACTTGGCTCACCTGTAGTTGAGAGCCGCCGCGTGTAGCCTCACTAAAACCTCGTCCCGCTTGGGTAGGGTGATTTCGACATCGCGGAGCTCAAGGCTTTTGTGACCGTTCCAAGCCTCTAAATTGACAGGGTAACGCCATGCCTGAGCTATGATTGGAGTGGAAGACATGTATCAAGAGAGGTGGATTTTGTGAGATTGGGTATTCTTGAGCGCCCGTTTGGTAGAGATAGCCTTTAGTATCAAGATGCATATATACGAATCGCAGCATTCCCGGACATTTCATATGCCGCGGGAACTGTACTCAAAAATAGACTCGATTGGAGAGACTGGCCGCCAGATGGTGACAAAGGAAGCGCAAGTAGAATTACAGGTGGAGGTATAAGTGGAGGTGTTGGTGAAGGTCATGTCAGCGCTCTTTGCTTGCTATTTCGAACCGTACTTCGCAATGCACATTAGCCTATCGCCAGCCCGCCGCGTGACCGATAGTCACGTGGATTATCGGGACGGAAGCGGAAGCGCCAATGGAAATCCTCAATTATTGGATCTGAACTCCGCCGGACAAATGATAGTACCCACCGAATGTTGCTTACTCACCTATTCTCTCGTACACCATGTCCCTTCGATCCACCACTGGGTGTTCCACGTGTAAAACCAAGTGAGCCTTTTCGCTTTTCTACTTGTCTTGCTATTTATACTATCCCAGACGCAAGAAATGTGATGAGACGAAGCCAAAGTGTTTGAAGTGAGTTGTCACAATATTAAATCTAGCAAAATACGCTGACCAGTGGTACAGATGCGTCCAAAAGGGACTGAACTGCGAATATCAATATGTTGAACCGACAGGTCGTGGTACCAGAATACGGACGAAGCCAGCACCCAGGCCGCCAAGCGAACAAGCAAAGTTACTTGCTAAACAGCAAGCGAGCCTGAAAGAGGCTTCGGAGCTCGTCAATGTTGCAGAGGGTCTGGAAACACCTGCTGAGCTATTCGAGCCCTCTCTAGCGCCCCCGTTGAGGCTACGGTACCCCCCGATACGGACTGGAGCGCGCTCTTGTACGAGCCAGTTGCGATACCTTCGCTTGACTCTGTTTCAACCCAAGTTATTCTTTCTCCGCCTATGGCCCCTCAGTACTCACCATTGCCAAGGATTTTAACGTCAGGTCAAGCAAGCTTATTCGACGCCTTGTTCAGCCTGGACAAGGACGGCTCTGCTTGGCGAGTGGATGATCGGTCAAACTCGGCGCTGTTAACCAGTTCAAATGAACACATGTCAGACCAGTCCAGGCCTACTGTGCACCCTCCACTTGACTTGGTTCCTGACACAGATACAAGCGAATATGAAGACGACGAGGACGACCGAGGGCCTGGGGAGGCTTTTTGTCAAAGCCCAATAGTATTAGATCGTACGGTGGATAGCAATCTACTAGTATTTGTTTTACATTCTTGTGAGTTTAGAATATGGTTGCCCATCTCGTCTTAACCTGTCAACGTCCCTAGATGCCCAATTGATGCCATTGGTGATATTTGACCCACTCAAGCCGGCTCCAGGACCAAACATACTGTGGTCGGCCGATTTTTGGGATCTGAAATTTCCCGCTCCCGGGTGCTATTAATCTCCGAAGTAGCCAGAAGGCTGTCCAAGTCCCCAAATTTGGATGAACGGGGTGAAAAAATGCTCTTATCACTCGGAGAGCAAGTCTGGGGAAACGTTATGAGTTACCAAACACAGGTATGGCCACCGAGTGAAGACGAGCGGAAACGTGCGAATGCGGCGTTGGTCCATATAGTCGAGGCATGTCAAGCTCAATTCTGCTGTCTTGTGTTACTAATTAGCAAGGCAATCAGTTAGTGAACATACATGCAATCACAGCACCTCTCGGACCCATACTTAGCCTACTCCGTTCAGCTGCACCGGTTTTTCTTTGCGCATGTCCGCCGCCCCACCCCCCACACATGGCGGACCTTTTGCTTACAATTAGAGATGACATCGTTCTGGGGCATTTCGCGGTATGCGACGTTGTTACCAGTGTTGTGACCGGTAGGCCATTGCTATGCAGGTTAGTCGCCATCTATTCCAGACTCCCGAGTAGAGTCTCAGTTTACTTAATGCTACTGATTGCCATGTGGAACAGATACCATGTTCCTTGGTCCCTCGAGTTGTGTAATGAATTTACAAAGGACGAAAACTTGGGACTGCGATGGCTATTCGGCATTCCGGATCAGTTCGTTATGCTATTGCATACATGGACGGTCTGGAAGGACGCCCAGGCATCAGGGACCACGGTCGACCTGGATATAATTCAACGGATAGAAGAAGACATCGGTAATATAGACATTCTGCCGTGCAGAACCAGTGATTCGTCGTTGGCAATCGGGAGAATGGTTGTGCAAGAGTGTTGGCGCCAGGTACTCTTTATCTATTTGTACATGGCAAGTTGGCGCACGCAAAGATTTGTCATCACTATTCTAACCTATCCCAAGGTACTATTGGAAGCGAATGCGCTCGATCATCGAGTTAAGAAAGCTCAGAAAGGGTTTATGAAACTTTTGAAAGCGACTAAGCCCAGACGCAATCCAGACGTGTTTACAATCATGCCAATGATCATCGTTTGTTTTCCTGCTCTACACATTTTCCCGCCTCTTACTCTCTTTCGGATAGGCGGGTGCAGTTACGACAAAGTCCACTCACCGACGACAGATTATCATATCGCGTTTTCTCTCCATGCCAGAATTCGCCAACCCCGGTGTTGCCGGAAATGACTTGCTTCGCATGCTGGAAGATATTTGGGCGCGAACGAATATGGAAGGCAGGCCAGCCAGATGGGAAGACTTGCGAGAGGCATGCCAACGTGTCATAGGCATTTAGGTCAATAGGGGCCAAGATTTAGATTACGAGGGATTAAGTTTGAGTTACGGTGGCTATGGGTGCTTCGCGCTGGACAAATAATTGAAAAGCTTATATGCGCTTTTGTATCGTTAGTTTATGACCTAGACGGCATCACATTATCAAGTCTTCATGGATATATACTGCTGTGGCGCTAGTTCCCAGAAATATATTGGGATACATATGATGTTTGCGATGGACAAGCACGTTTCAAATAATATATTGCATAGTTTTTTGCTACTCTATGAAGAGAGTTACAATAATCAGGAATCTTCACTACTCGGATTCGGGCGTTGAAAGACCGAGGGCAAGCCCCTCAATAGGATGCCACAAACAAGAGTCGACGCGAATCGCCCATCCCTGACGATCCATGGGCGATGAGATCAAATTAGCCCTGAAATAACATCAAAATGAACACCTGCACGGCACTTCGGAATCATGCCAAATCGATATTTATACATCATGGTCATTGCTCAATCTCCACTTCACGTACTCTACTATGCATATTCGATCTCATACCGGGTGCCGTAGGTGTAAGGCTTGGTGAGTTGTATGGCATCAGCAGAGAAAGTATTCTGAAGCAATTCAGGCGCAAGAAGTGTGACGAGAGTAAGCCAACATGCCTCAGGTATGGTTCTGTCAGTACTCGTAAAGCTCGACTAAACAGCACCATAGATGTCAGAATAGTGGGGCAGAGTGTAAATATGAGTTTATACAAGGTCCCGGAAAACATGCAAAGGTCAAGACTAAACCGGGGTTGCGACCTCCGAGCGAACAAGCAATGAAATCGGTGCTACAATCATCAAGCTCATTGAGCACTCTCGAAGCGGAAAACTCCAGCGAGAGCTCTATCGAATTGTTCGAAGATTCCTCAGTTCCTATATTGCCACCGATCCTCGATAATTGGGGGAACAATTTAACCTTGCCCACATTACCAGCGTTCACGACACCATCATTCATCCCACAGAACAGGAGCTTTATTCTCTGTGTCTACGACTGCCCAAAGCTCTGCTCCAGCACAAGGTCTATCATATCCTCAAGGGAGTTGGCTCAGACCCTCGTTGATCTCGAATGAAACGGCGCCCTTCCTGGAATCCAGTCACCCACATTCGTCTTCCATAGGCCAAAACTACTCGTCGAGTGATTACTACGAAGCATATCGCACAAACGGGATAGCCTCTAATTCTCCGCTGGGGTAGCAAGAGTGGCTTCATAGCGAAGATAAACGAGGACATGCGTATGGACTGCTAGACCATATGATAGAAGTGTGTCATCTTCTTACCTTACAATGCATTTACTAAACAAGCGAAACAGGTGGTATCCCTACAAGTTTTGTTCGGTACCGCTTCGCCTTACACTGGATCTCCTCCAAACTGCCCTCCCCGTATTCCTGGCAGCATGCCCTTCAGCTCGCCCTCCCCACATGCTGGACATTTTATTAAAAGGGGGACTTAACCTGAGTCATTTTGTGGCGGCGGATGTGGCGATCTGCGTTACGACTGGTAGACCACTTTTGTGTAGGTTAGTCCATTTTCTTCAACCCTTTTAATTGAAACAAAGTGGCTTTGGTAATCGCGCGAGTAATTGACTTATCTTTGTGGATGTTAGGTACCATGTTCCTTGGTCACTCGATCTCTGTAACGAGTTTATGGAGAAAGTCGAGAATCAAGGGTCGCAATGGCTCTTTGGGATTCCAGATCAGTTTATCCTACTGATTGGTTACATCGATGGACTTGTCAAGAATGCCACAGCCGCAGGGATCACTGTAGATTCAGGGCTACTAGCGCAGATTGAGGATGATGTCAGAAGAATCCAAGTTTCACCCTGCGAGAGCAACGATCCGTCCTTGGTCGCAAGGATGGCCGTCCAACAGTGCTGGCGAGAGGCTGTAATTGTATATCTTATGGTGAGTTTACGCTTTCTCAATCTTCTTTATATTTTTAGTGTCTTGTCGTGATGCTAATTATTCGAAAACGACAGGCACTGGGTGGGGCACATGCACTTGATCCTCGAGTAGGGCCCAGACGGGATTCATGAGGCTGGTGAAATCAATTAAGCCCGGACGGAACCCGGATGGTTTTTTAGTGATTCCGATGATCGTTGTGTCGTCGCGTGGTGCCCCTTCAGCCCTACAATTTCACTCATCGCAACCATTCAATTGGTGGCAGTGGCCTCAACCAAGCGTTCTCATCGACAACTCATTACATCGCGCATTCTCTCTTTACCTGAATGCGCACATCCCAGTGCTGCGGGGAACGAAATGATGCTTACATTAATGGAAGTTTGGGCCAAGACCGACTTGGAGTGTCGGCCACCACTGTGGAATGATTTGAGAGAGGCATGTATGAAGGTTACGGGTGTCTAATTTTATGGGAATGTATGTGCCCTTATTGCTCAACCTAGCTTAGCTAGATTGGATTCTAATATTGCGTTATAATGTATACATCCGCGGGAGCTTGGTTAACGGGTCTGTGAATGCATTCATAATGACATAAAGCTTGTGAAGAAAAATGAATGCTACTCATGGCAATCAAAGCTCAATTCAATAAAATTTGTGGATAGTTACAATATGTGCTGAACGGCAGTTCCATCGGGTACATAAACATAATGTCTCTCTGCTCAGGGACTATCTATAGCAGAAACATATTGGTATATGCCAATGATAACCACAAAGTTTATGATATCACCCAAAGCTATGTATCTTACGCTGTTTATAAGTATAGCTCTTGTGGAGCAACATATACTCAATGTCAAATATTCTATGTCACTCCTAGTTCCCTGACTGTCCCTTGGCTGTAGGTTATGTTCTGGCCCCATGATTGTACTACCTTTGTTAACAAATCATTTCCCACTTAACAACTTGATGTGAACAGTGCCAGTAATGAATACATGCCATACATACAGTGGGCCACAAATCAAATGGGACATGTGACTGTGATACAGGAAAGTAGTCATTGCTTGAAAATGGGTTAAGATATGTAGAATGGGGTATGTTTCCATAAGAATTTCTTCTAAATTTGTTGTCCTAAATTGGTCTGTTGGGAGAGGATGAATTTGGCCCACACAGCAGAGGCTGTGCTAGGCTGTGCCAGTGCTTGGACCCCATGCACAGGACTTCACTCCCTTTTCAACAAAGGGTGTGCAGTGGGCACAGGACTTGGACAGCATGTGTCCAGACTTAGATTGGATCTCAGATCATGCTTTGCTGTGGCGTTGTTGTACAGTAATTGACCAGACTTAGAATAGGAATACAATCTTCAGGGTCTATTTGAAATTTAATGACTATGAGCATTGGGGACAACTTAGACAATTTTGTTCTTCTCCTCACCTGCGCCACAATGTATCAAAGTCAACACCTAGCACACATGGCAAAGTACAATACAGAAACATTACTAAAAGCAAAGGAAAAGGCTAGAAAGGCAAGCTTAATTCATCTAAGTTTAATCAATTTGAGCTTCATGGTAGTTTACAGTCCAAGAAACATATCTCTGACTGCTTGCTTGGCCAGAAGAGGCTCTGCAACTGCTTAAAATGTTATCCATTTTGGTATCACCAGAAGCCAGGGACTATAGCTGTTATGGATATGACATTTCTTCAATAATCTGTACTTATTTTATTAATTACACCAGTAATACTACAGTAAATAAAATGAGATAAAGATGCAACTAGGGTTTTCAAGGTCCCTCTATCCAATCGCAACCTTTACAAGACCTATAAGCCTTGGGAATCCCTCAATATGCAATATCTTTTGCATATATGCTGTTTTCTCACTCATTTAAATATACATAAATTGAGCTGAGTAGATAAACAGTAACAAGCAATATTTCTCTTGTTTGTAGTATTTATCATTCAAGATTCTATCTTGTGGCTACGCACAGAAATATTCAGGGTCCCCCCTGTTGCATAGGCAAGTGCTCCGCGCTTAATCAGCGCTTAAGTGCCGACGCACTAAATGCGCCTTTTCTCCATCCCCCGGCATCCCACACTGCCGAATCGCTTGCGCTTAGGTGCGCTTGTTTGTACGCTCCAGAACGCTGGGTCAAACACCCAAAACGGACAACATTTGGCAGAGTTATGCCTCATTTACTGTAAGTACCCAATTGTTATGGATATGACATTTCTTCTTTAATCTGTACTTATTTTATTAATTACACTAGTAATCTCACAGTAAATAATGAGATAAAGATGCGAACTAAGGTTTTCAAGGTCCCTCTATCCAATAGTGACCTTTACAAAACCTACAAACCTCAGGAATACCCTCAATATGCAATGCCTTTGCATATATGCTGTTCTCACTCATTTAAATATATTAAATTCAGCTGAGTAGATAACAGTAACAAGTAATATTTCTCTTGTTTGTAGCATTTATTATTCAAGATTCTATCTTGTGGCTACACACAGAAATATTCAGGGTCCCCCCTGTCGCATAGGCAAGTGCTCCGGCGCTTAATCAGCCCTTAAGCGCCGACGCACTAAATGCGCCTTTTCCCATCACTCGGGCATCTCACACTGCCGAATCACTTGCGCTTAGGTGCGCATGTTGTGCGCTCCAGAACGCTGGGTCAAACTCCCAAAACGGACAACATTTGGCAGAGTTATGCCCCATTTACTGGACATCTAAGGACTCACACAGGTAAATACTGCCTTGGGGCAAACATTGCCTTGGGGCAAATATTCGGAACTGTTATTATTTACCATGTACCAAGGTATTGGCTCTCAAGTGTTTCAGTTGCCACATGTACCTCCTGTACCCCCTCTTGGTATCAATCATGTATATACTTGTTTGTGCACCTTCTCAGGGTATAAAAGGACCCTGTGAAGATGCTTCTAATGCATCCATTTATCCACTCTTATATTGACATATACACACAAGCCTTTAACAGCTTATCTGCGCATTTACTCCAGTGATTGACTCACTGTAAATAGCATAGGAGGTTATTCAGTGCACTAAGACCATAGGCCAGTCCCAACAGACAGGGTAACTTATTAGTGTACTTACTGCAACCCTGTGCCCCTTGACTGTCACAGTTGTTGAGTTCAACATTGAGTATAGTGCAACAATACTGTAAGGATTGTTGTGATTGAGTGATAGTGTTTCAATCCACCATACCCCCCATATTGTAGATAGCTTTATCTACAATATCTCAGAAATCCTAGATATATTTTAGGTAAACCCCATAAGTCTTAAGTCTTACTTAAGCATCCATAAGTCCTATACTTATTAGGCAAATCCTATAAATCCTGTACATTAGTCAGGTAACCCTCTTACCTAAGGTACTATCCCAGAGACCTTAAGTATACATACTCTTAGTCACTTAGGCTTAAGTAACATTAGTCTAAGGTGCTATGCATAACCAACCACCTGTACTTCATAGTTGCTAGACTATTTGTTAGGTGTTGTAGACACAAAACAATACCAGGGAATTTATTCCCATTTTCTCAAATTTAAACAAAGACAAACAGACAACATTTTCAATCACGTGATCTTGGCGCTTATATCACACACCAAGCGCCAAGCCATGTCCCCATCCGTGCTTACTCAGCACCCATAGCCACCTCCACCTATGACGTCATCATGACATGTCAGTGACACGTATGCATGAGTAAGACTGACTGCAGAGCAGGGTTCTTATTTGATACGGTTTTGCATATAGTGTATTTGTAATTAACTCACCTGTAGATATAAGGAGGACAACCAACCATGGTAACACCCAGGTCAATTACCTCTTGTTGCATCCCATCTGTACAAGGGCCTTCCAGCCCAGATCCACTAAGTAGCCTACAATGCCTTAAGCATTGACTCCACTGTACATACATAGCTAGCCATTGCCCATACAGCCTTGGTCACTGTTGTTAGTAGTTAGACGCTGTAGGGTAAACTCCGCCGCCTTAAGCGGTACCTTGTATTAGATACACAGCCACAAGCGCCTGCGCCCTTGATGTCCTTACAGATGTCTAGGACACTAGGTAATTGACCTTAAGTTGGTTGCAAACCATGCTCACTAGCACACCCACCTTTTAGCCCAACAACAAGAAGACCCCTAGTACTAGCACAAGGGAAATCAGGTGATTGGGATTGCCTTTTGCTGTCAATAATCAAACCAGCGTTGTCCCCACCTAGTACCAAATTGCTATAAGGCTAACGGGTTCTAATTGTCCGCATACCACAGGTTGCTGCACCCTTTGTTTAGCAACCCTAGACAGCCAATCCACCTGCTTGCAGAAGCACTGCCCTGTATCACGCCTGTCCACGGCAGCTGATCAGGGTAAGAACTGTCCAACGCTAGGCCGGTTGAGGCAAGGGTTTAGTGTACACACACAATAAAGCGCTCATAAGTCCTGACATAGGCACCTACTAGTTCCCCCCCACTCTATCACCATTACCTCCTGCACTCCCCCTTGATCTTCCTCTTGGGCAACCTCCCACACTGGACGCTTGTACCCCACACACTCCATGGCAACCTGCTCCTGGCCACCCTCTCAAGCCTGCTCCCCTTGATCAGGGAGAGCTGGGACCCCTTTTTCCACCAGCCTCCCCTGAGCTTGGCAAAGTCTCTCTTGAGCAGGTCATCCGCCTCCTTTGGGGACTCCAGTCCCAAGTCAACTGCATTGAGCGGACCCTCTTGGAACAAACCAAGATTAATCAAGAGGTTTGCACCAATGCCAAAAATATCTCCCAGACAGTCAATGTTATCAAGAATGGGCTTGCCCAACTCCAGCACTCCTGGGCCCCCACACCCCTGAAGATCAAAAACCCCTTGCAGTTGAGGAACTCCCCAGGCTGCGCCCAAACCAAGCCTATTGGCAAGGTTCAACCCTACCTTGGGGACCCAGCCCCTATCATCCCCACAGGGCCCCCCAGGCACAACCCCCTATCCTTCTTCAACCCCTATCCCTCCTTGTCTTTCCCTTCAGGACCGGCTCCAGCAGCCCCCACAGTCCCTCCAGCAACCCCTGCAGCCCCTGCAGCAGCACCCCAAGCCACTCCGGCTCTGCCTCCAGCCCACTCCACTGTAAAAGTGGACCACCCAGATGCCTTCAAAGGCAAAATTGGCTTGGAGGCCAAACAGTGGCTAACCTGTATGCTGGCCTGGGTTTGTCTCAATCAAGGGCAGTTTCCCTTGGACCTGGAAACCCTGAGCTTCCTACTCATGAATATGACAGAAGCAGCTGGAGCCTGGGCCCATCCCACTTGGACCAACTAGGGTCCCATTGCGCACTCATCCAGACCGTAGATGAGTTCAAACCAAGTTCCTGGCCGCCTTTGGCAACCCCAATGCAACCCAAGCAGCGGAGCGGAAATTGCTTCCCTCACTCAGACCGCACTTGTGCTGAATACATTACTAAGTTCTGCACGCTGCAAATGGAACTTGACTGGAATGACGCCGCACTCCGTGGCCAGTTTGCAAGGACTCCACTGGGAGGTCCAAAAACAGATTGCCACAAGGGAGAGGCAACCACGCACCTTGAGGGAGCTGCAAGATGCTGCCCTCATTATAGACAATGCCCTCCATGAGGAGAGCCAGCCACCCGCCACAGGGTAGTAAGTCTGGAAAATCTTCCACCACCCCCAATCAGGGGCAAGTACCGGCCAACAGGCCACCAAAACCAGTCCCCTTTCCTCCAATCCCAACTATGTTTTGGAGGAAGAACGCAACTGCCGCCGCGCAGAGGGTCTATGTGTCAAATGTGGCAAACCCAGGCATAAATTTGCTGAATGCTGGACTGGATGGAAGGCTACCCCAAAGGAGGATAAGGGGAAAGCCAAGGAAACTGCCAAGATTGGCAAGGACTCTGAGTACCAATTGGGAAAAGAGACTCTGTTGTGTTTTAGAAATCTGTAATATATCAAATAGTTCCAATAGAAATGCCCCCTTGTTTACAATTTCAATTCAACCAGAGAGAAAGCAGAACCACTAAGTCCTGATTGACTCGGCCCACCTCCTCCTTCCTACCCCACACACCGCCAAGGTACTATGCCTTCCCCTAATAGATCTCCCTGCACCACGCACTGTTACTATGCTTGATGGGTCAAGCCCCCAGGCTGGAAAATCTGGAAGAAGGCAAACCTAACCTTCTCCTTTGATGGCAAGCATATGACAGAAACCTTCCTAATTTGCAACACAGGGTCTCACGCCGCCATCTTGGGACTGAAATGGTTGGACGCCCATAACCCAGAGATAGATTGGAACCAACGTACCCTTTCCTTTCCCCATGCGCCGCCAGAACATGTAGCCATTGCCAAGGAAGAGGAAGCCAACAAGAACCCCCTAGAAGGAGTACCCTCCAAATATCACCAATACGCCAAGGTGTTTGGAGAAGAATTCAATAAGCTTCCCCCTCATTGGCATTACAACATTGGGATTGAACTCACTGAGGAAGGACCCCTTAATTCTCCTCTTTACAGTATGACAGATGCCAAGTCCGCCACACTCAAGGACTGGCTCAGGGACAAATTGAAAGCCAGGAAGATCTGCCCTAGCAAGTTGTCAATCAGTTCCCCTGTCATGTTTGTTCCCAAAAAGGATGGCTCCCACCATTTGGTAGTTGACTACTGTTGCCTAAACACCAGACCAAGAAAAACATGTACCTGCTACCTGTCATGACCCATGCCTTTGCTGGCATGTCTCCTGACCAAGCCACCTACTAATAGGATATTCCACAGTCTTTAGAAGGCCGCATATACTCACATATATGCAGTCAGAACTGTCATTACTCTAAGGGCTCATGACTTAGAGACTGACAGTCCACCAGGTCACATGACCTCCCCCCCTCCAGTCCTTTATCAAATACTATACTAAACTACTACGGATTGAGGTGGGGGGGGGATGACATAATCTCTTCTATAATAATATATTATTCAGACCTTGCCCGCGGGCATTAACATTGCCCGCGGCTAGGGGGGCGGGGGGAGTGCAACGTCCCCCAGCAATATATTATTCATATATCACTGTGCATCACATATACTATATATATCTTTGACAGTGGATATGGTAATAACCTTTCCATATGGGTTATGACACTACCCCATCCAGACAACCTCATGGCCCAACTCCGTGGTGCCAAGGTTTTTACTAAACTGGACCTACAATGGGTTACAATAACATCCAAGTTAAGGAAGGTGATGAATGGAAGACTGCTTTCCGCACCAAATATGGCTTGTACAAGTCCCTAGTCATGACCTTTGGCCTGACCAATGCGCCCGCAGCTTTCCAACACTTCATGAACAAGCTGTTCAAAGAGCTGCTGGATGTATGCATCATCATATACCTTGATGACATCCTGATCTACTCCAAGGATGACGTATCCCACACACAGCACGTCCATGAGGTTTTACGGCGCCTAATGGAAACAGTTATTCTGCAAGGCCTCAAAATGTACCTTCCATGTCACCTCTGTGGAATATTTAGGAATCATTGTCTCCAACAAAGGTTTCAGCCTGGATAAGCTCAAGATCCAGGCAGTACGGATTGTCCTAGACGTCTGTAAGGACATTGAGGTGCGGGCGCTTGTGGCCGTGCTAATACAAGAACCGCTTAAGGCGGCGATGGGGAACCCTACAACGACAAACCAACTATCTACGGTGACCACGCGCTATAAGGCGGCGGCGAGCTACGTATGTACAGCAAACAACGCTTAAGGCGTGAACTAAGTGCTTACTGGGTATAAGGCCCTCGTACAAAGTGGGATGCAACAAGAGGTAACGACCTGGGTGTTACCATGGTTGGTTGGCCTCCTTATATATTCTACAAGCTAGCTAATTACAAATGCAGTATATCAAATATTGTATCAAATAAGAACCCCGCTCCGCAGTTGGCCTTACTCATGCATACGTGTCACTGACGTGTCATGGTGATGTCATCAGGTGGAGGTGGCTACGTGTGCTGAGGTAAGCGCGGATGGGACGTGGCTTGGCGCTTAGCGTATATAAGCGCCGATGTCACGTGATTGAAATGTTCTCCAATTGCCTTTGTTTAAATTCGAGGAATTGGGAATAAATTCCCTGGTATTGATTGTGTCTACGACACTGCCCCCCCTTTAAGGGCCTTGGCAGCGCCGAGGCCTTTTCCTTCATTTCCCTTTCAAACTTTTTCAGGATTTTTCGGCGTTCTTGAGGTTTTCCCTTGGTTCCCAGGTATTCTCCTCTGACCCATAGCCTTTCCACTTGACCCTGAAAAACCATTCTCCATTCCTATTTTCCATGTCCGTGATTCCTTCCACCTCGTATTCCTCTTCTCTGTCCACGGTAACTGGGGCGGCCGGTTTTCAAACGCGCGTTTATTGTCCCTTTTCACCTTTGACAACAATCCCACATAGAAGACATTATGGATTCTCATGGAGGTGGGAGTTCTAGACGGTATGCTCGGTTGGAGATTTTCTTGGTTATTTTGAAGGGTCCTAGCCGTTGTTCTGTTAACTTAGGACTCAGGTTTTTAGCTTTACATTCCTGGCGTCGAGCCAGGCTTCTTCCCCTTCTTCAAAACTGATTGGTTCTCCTTCTCCGGCTGTCATGCGTGTTTTTGATTGCCGGAGCGCCGCCTCTATTTCCCGCCATTGAGATTCCATCTGGGAGGCCATGTTGTCTGCCTTGGGACGTTGGTAGGGACATTGCTTGGTGTGAGTGAGGGTTCCCATCCATGTAGCGCCTTGAACGGAGATTTGCCGGTACTACTGTGTACTGCGTTATTGTACGCAAATTCCGCCATAGTAACATTTGACCCAATCCCTTTGGTTAATCCCTGAGTAAGCCCTTAGGAAGTGCTCAACCGTGGGGTTTACCCGTTCCGTTTGTCCGTTGCTCTGCGGGTGGTAGGCTGAGGAGAAGTGGGGTCTATCCCTAATTTTTTGTACAATGCTTTGAGGAACTTGTTATTAAAGACCCTTCCTTGATCAGATACCGTTTTTTCAGGCATTCCGTATTTTTCCAGACATGTCGTAGGAAGAGATCTGCCAATTCGGGAGCTTCAACTTCTTAGAACATTCCACCAGTATTACGTATTTGGTGAAACTGTCCACAATGACTAGTATAGAGTCGTAAGCTCCGTCCTTGGGTAGATTGACAATCATTTGTAGGATATGTGTTGCCAGGGGCGGGACGGCGTTTCTAACGGTTGCGGAGGAATGGAGGCGTACTTTGGCTTGCGGATTTGTTGGCATGTTTCACAGGAGTCTACGTGCCAGTAAGTATCTGCGCGGATTCGGGCCAATAGTAGTTCCTAGAGACTAGTTCCAATGTTGTTGTCTACCCGGGTGCCCGGCTAGAGGCTGTCGTGGTATATGCGGAGTAGGTCTGTCCGTAGCGTTCCAGTATCTGGTACCACAATCCTTCCCTGATAGAAGAGCAGGCTGCTTCCATTTGGTAATCTTTGAAAGCTTGTTTGATAGAAGGCGGGGCTTTTGACTCGTTCTGTAGGAATTGGAGTATTTCCTCCAGGGATTCGTCCTGATCCAGGGATGCTTTGATCTGGCGTTGCAGCTCCTTTTGGGTGTGACTAGGGCAACGTTGGCAAATACAGGGTTGGGGAGCATGGTCTGGTTGGCAGGTGGTATATCGGCATGGTCCAATCGGCATGAGAGCGCGTCTGGCTTCCCTGATTGTTTCCCGGACGGTAGACAATCTGGAAGTTGTATCCGGCTAGTAGTAGGTGCCATCTGGCGTGACGTTGGTTGAATGTACGGGACTCCTTCCAATACTCCAGGTTGCGGTGATCCGTGAAGACGGTGATGGGATGTGCAGTGCCTTCCAAGAATATACGCCAATACTCAAAGGAGCGAATGATTGCTAGAAGCTCCTTATTGTGTGTGTCATAATTTTGCTCAGCTCCCTTGAATGATTCCAACAAGAAGCCCAGAGGATGTAGGCGTCCGTCTTCCTGCCGTTGGCTGAGTATGGATCCAGTGCTGCTCCTGAGGCGTCCGTCTCCAAGAAGTAGGGTTTGGAGGGATCAGCGTGACATAGTACTGGAGCGTTGGTAATGGCGTCCTTTAATCCTTGGAATGCTTCTTGTTCCCTAGTATCCCATCTCCATGGTACATCCTTTTTGACCAGGTATGTAATGGCCTGGCCATATGGCTGAAGTTGGCAACAAAACGGCGTAGGAAATTGGCAAAACCCAGGAACAATTGTACTTCTTTGACCTTAGTGGGTGTAGGCCATTCTTGGACCGCCTGGATTTTGAGCTTATCCAGACTGAACCCTTATCTGATACAATTATTCCTAGATATTCTACTGAGGTGACGTGGAATGTGCACTTAGATGCCTTACAGAACAATTGGTTATTCATTAAGCGCCGTAGGACTTCATGAACGTGTTGAGTGGTGTTGCGTCATCCTTAGAGTAGATTAGGATGTCATCAAGGTAAATGATGACGCATACATCCAGGAGATCCTTGAACAATTTGTTCATGAAGTGTTGAAAGGCGGCGGGGGCGTTTGTCAAACCAAAGGTCATTACCAGGGACTCGTAGAGACCGTACTTTGTGCGGAAGGCTGTCTTCCATTCGTTGCCTTCCTTGACCCGGACGTTATTGTAACCCCATCTTAGATCTAACTTGGTGAAGACCTTGGCGCCGCGGAGTTGGGCCATTAGGTCATTGGGACGGGGCAGCGGGTACACATTCTTCTTTGTCCGGTTGTTTAGGCAACGATAGTCCACTACTAGGCGACGGGAGCCATCCTTCTTGGGGACAAACATGACTGGGGAGCTGATGGATGATTTGCTGGGGCGGATCTTCCCAGCCTTGAGCTTGTCCCTGAGCCAATCCTTGAGCGTGGCGGATTTGGCATTGGTCATACTATAGAGAGGCAAGTTGAGCGGGCCTTCTTCTGTGAGTTCAATCCCTATGTCATAGTGCCTATGGGGAGGAAGCTGGTTGAATTCTTCTTCTCCAAATACCTTAGCGTATTGATGGTACTTGGAGGGTACTCCTTCTAGGGGGTTTGGGTCAGCTTCTTCTTCCTTGGCAATGGCCACGTGCTCTGGCGGAGTGTGTGGGAAGGAGAGGGTGCGCGTGTTCCAATCTATTTCCGGGTTGTGGGCATCTAACCATTTCAAACCTAAGATGGCCGCGTGACTGCCGGTGTTACAGATGAGGAAGGTTTCCGTCATCTTTTTGCCATCATAGGTGAAAGTAAGTACTGCCTTCTTCCAGATTTTTCCTGCCTGGGGGCTCGACCCATCGAGCATAGTAACAGTGCGGGGTGTTGGGAGGTCTATAAGAGGTAGGCGTAATGCCTCGGCGGTACGGGGGTGAAGGAATGACAATGTGGCGCCTGAGTCTATCAGGACTTCTAGGTGTTCCGCTTGTTTCTCTGGTTTAATTGAAATTGTGAATAGGGGAGAATTTCTATTGTGACTATTGGATATATTACAAATTTTGATGAAGCCAGAGTCCTTGGGGTCCTTGCGCGCGGCAGCAGGTACCCTTACTCTTTTCCCGATTGGTACTTGGAGTCTTTGCCAATTTTGGCAACTTCCTTCTTGACACCTTCCTCCTTGGGTGTGGCTTTCCAGCCAGTGCAACATTCCGCAAATTTATGGCCCACCTTACTGCATTTGATGCAGAGGCCTTCAGCCCTGCGGCGGTTTCGTTCCTCCTCAGAGACAAAGTTGGGATCGCTGGAAAGGCGTCCTGGTCTTGTGGCCTGTTGGCCAGTACTTGCCCCCCTATTGGGGGTGGTAGTGGAGGTACCAGACTTATTACCCTTAGGCGGGTGGCTGGCGCGCTCCTCACGGAGGGCGTTGTCGATGACCAGGGCCGCGTTTTGCAGCTCCAGGAGGGTAGTTGGGCGCCGCTCTCAAGTGGCGATGAGGCGGCTGACCTCCCAGTGGAGGCCACGTGCAAATTGCCCACGGAGGGCGGCATCATTCCAGTCCAGGTCCATGGCAATGGTTCTGAACTTAGTAATATACTCAGCACAGGTGCCTGTCTGAGTGAGGTGGGTGATCTGCCGCTCGGCGGCTCGCGTAGCATCCGGGTTACCGAATGCAGCCAAGAACTCCGTCCTGAAGTTGTCAACCGATTGGATTAGGGCCCTGTGGGACCCCAATTGGTCAAGATGGGGGTGGGCCCAGGCTCCTGCCACATCCTTCATATTCATCAGGAGGAATGATAGGACCTCCTGATCAGTTGGGAACATCCTTTGATTCAGGCGTACCCATGCCAACATCCGCGTGAGCCATTGACGGGCTTTGTTCCCTATTTTCCCTGTATAGGCGTCAGGGTGGTCTACCTTGACAGGGGTTTGATAAGCGGCTACAGGGGCCGCTGGTTGTGGGACTTGGGGGGAACGGAGACGGATAGGCGAAGGTGGAGGGGGAGTATGGACTCGCGGGGGAGCCCGGACGGGAGTTGGCTGCGCAAAGGCAGGGGGAGCTTTGGAGGGGATGGCCCAGGAGACGAGGGGCGCACTAGGCGCTGGAAAAGTGTCGGTTTTGGATAGGGGCCTGGGCGTGGCCTCGACTGCCGGAGGTTTCCGGTCTTCTGGTGTGTGGGGGGCTCCACCCCTAGCCTCGATGCGAGTGAGGGCTTGATCGACTGCGCCCATCCAGTCTCGGGCTTCCTTTGTGGCTTCCTTTGTTTCCTCGAGTTCCCGCTCGAGTCGGAGGATTTGATTTTGCAATCCCAGGATAAGGGAGATTGCTCGTCCAAGGGATATTTCCCCGTAGACCTTGGGTTCGAGGCTTGTTGGCTCATTGGCGGTTGCCGAAATAGCGGGTCCCAACTCTCCTTGATTGAGAGGGGACGGGGACAAGCGGTGCTCCGGGAGCGGGTTGCCATTTCATGGGGATAAGAACGGCCTTGGTGGGAAGCGGTGCGCTGGGAGGCGCGGGAGGAAGCGCGAGAGGGGGTTCGGGAGGTAATGATGGGCAATGTGGGGAAATGGGGGCTATGTAGCCAAGGGTGCCTATATCAGGACTTATGGGTTGCTTTACTACTCGAACGCTAAACCTTTGTCTCAACCGACCTAGCGTTGGACAGTCCTTTCAACCAATCAGCAGCCGTGAGCGGGCGTGATGTGGAGCAGGTTTACTGCAAGCGGGTGGATCGACTGTCTAAGGTCGCAGGTAGAGGGTGCAGTGACCGGGGGTATGCGGACGATTAAGACCTGTCTGCCTTGTAGTAATTTGGTACTAGGTGGGACCAATGCTGGTTTGATTATTAACAGTGAAAGGCAAGTCCGTTCACCTGATTTCCCTTGTACTAGTACAGGAGGCTCTCTTGTTTGTTGGATCTAAGTAAGGTAGGGTGCAGAACGGTTTGCAACCAACGTAAGGTCAATTACCTAGTGTCCTAGACGTCTGTAAGGACGTCAAGGGTGCGGGCGCTTGTGGCCGTGTAGCTAATACAAAGAACCGCTTAAGGCGGCAATGGGGAACCCTACAACAACAACCAACTATCTACGGTGACCACGCGCTATAAGGCGGCGGCAAGCTACGTATGTACAGCAAGAACAACGCTTAAGGCGTGTAACTAAGTGCTTACTGGGCTATAAGGCCCTCGTACAAAGTGGGATGCAACAAGAGGTAATCGACCTGGGTGTTACCATGGTCGGTTGGCCTCCTTATATATTCTACAAGCTAGCTAATTACAAATGCAGTATATCAAATATTGTATCAAATAAGAACCCCGCTCCGCAGTTGGCCTTACTCATGCATACGTGTCACTGACGTGTCATGGTGATGTCATCAGGTGGAGGTGGCTACGTGTGCTGAGGTAAGCGCGGATGGGGACGTGGCTTGGCGCTTAGCGTATGATATAAGCGCCGATGTCACGTGATTGAAAATGTTCTCCAATTGCCTTCGTTTAAATTCGAGGAATTGGGAATAAATTCCCTGGTATTGATTGTGTCTACAACAGGAATGGCCAGTACCCACAAAGGTCAAAGAAGTCCAATTGTTCCTAGGGTTTGCCAACTTTTTACGCCAATTTGTTGCCAATTTTAGCCACATGGCCAGGCTGCTACACAACCTGGTCAAGAAAAACACGCCCTGGCAATGGAATTCTAAGGAGCAGGAAGCATTCCAAGGATTAAAGGACGCCATCACCAACGCACTGGTACTATGTCACGCGGACCCAACAAAGCCCTACTTCCTGGAAACAAACGCATCCGGTGCTGCACTAGGGTCCATACTCAGCCAATGTCAGGATGATGGCCAGTTACATCCTCTGGGATTCCTATCAGAGTTGTTCAAAGGGGCCAAGCAAAATTATGACACGCACAATAAGGAACTACTTGCAATCATCCATTCCTTTGAATACTGGCACATTTTCCTGGAAGGCACAAATCACCCAATCACAGTCTTCACGGATCATTGGAATCTGGAGTACTGGAAGGAGTCTAGAACCTTCAACCGTTGCCATGCACAATGGCACCTCCTACTAGCTGGGTACAACTTCCAAATTGTCTACCATCCCGGAAAGCAATCAGGAAAGCCAGACGCCCTTTCACGCTGCGCAGACCATGCCAATATTCCTCCTGCTGACCAAACAATGCTCCCAGACCCTGTATTTGCCAACGTGGCCCTTGTTACCCCCAAAAGAGAACTCCAACACCAGATTGAGGCATCCTTAGATCAAGATGAGTCCCTGGAAGAAATCCTACAATTCCTCCAAAACAAGTCCAAGGCCCCACCATTGATCAAACGCGCCTTCAGGGATTATGAAATGGAAGCTGGATTGCTATTCTACCAAGGACGCATTGTGGTACCAGACGTTGGAACACTAAGGACGGACTTGCTCCGCATATTCCACAACAGCCCCTTAGCTGGTCACCTGGGTAGGCAACAAACGCTGGAACTTGTCTCAAGGAACTACTACTGGCCTGGAATCCACGCAGACACTTATTGGCACATGGACTCTTGCAAGACTTGTCAACAAATCCAGAAACCTAAATACACATCTATTCCGCCCCAACCTCTAGAGCTACCAACACGCCCCTGGCAGCACATGTCATATGATATGATAGTAGATTTGCCTAAAGATGGAAACAGCAACTCTATCCTGGTCATTGTAGACAGCTTCACCAAATATGTCATCTTGGTGGAACGTTCCAAAAAGCTCAAGGCCCCAGAACTGGCGGGCCTATTCCTACGGCACATATGGAAGCGTTACGGCATGCCCAAGAAAACAATCTTGGACCAAGGGAGGGTCTTCAACAACAAGTTCCTGGGGGCTCTGTACCAGCGCCTAGGAATAGACCTGCACTTTTCCTCAGCTTACCACCCTCAAAGTGACGGCCAAACAGAACAAGTGAATTCCACAGTAGAACATTTCCTACAGGCCTATTCAGGGATCAATCAGAAGGACTGGGTCAGGTGGTTGCCAATGGCAGAGTTTGCCTACAACAATGCAACGCACAGTAGCACCGGCAAATCCCCCTTTAAGGCGCTATACGGATGGGAACTGTCCCTGACCCTGAGCAACGTTCCAACAGATGTCCCAGAAGCTGATGACATGGCAACTCAAATGGAGAAACAATGGCAAGAAATAGAGGCAGCGCTCCAACAGTCAAAATCACAAATGACAGCTGGAGAAACGGGGGAACCAATCAGTTTCAAAGTTGGAGAAGAAGCCTGGCTAGATGCCAAAAACGTAAAGCTGAAGTGTCATGACCTTCATTGGCATGACATGAATTTCTACTATTTTCTACCTTTTTTTCAAGATAGTTTCCTTTTTTGGTATATATTTATGAATCATCAAGATCACGTGACATATTTGATATATGATGTGAAATTGTAAATGACTCACTATTTAGTACTGTTGTTTTTGATGTGGCTTTCCTCATGTATATAAGCCAGGTCAAGTTGCCGCTAACAGCAAGACTTGACCTCTTTGTCAATCTATCCTCACTCTTACCTACCCTTTGCCCAGGCCCCTAGTTGGCCATTAGTGCACTTACTTAAGAACCCATATCCAGGCCTTTGTTGCCCTCTACCCTCCTATCATAACCCCTGGGCCCTAGTTGCCCCTCTACCCTTCTCATAGTCCATTGGTGATAGTGCCACAGACTTTAAGCCCCCTTGAACTATAGGTCCAAGCTGAGTTGTGACATGAAGACTCTAAGTCCAAAGCTAACAGAACAACGCCTAGGCCCCTTCAAGGTCACGGAAAAAATCTCCAACTGCGCGTACCGCCTGAAGCTCCTGCCATCCATGAGGATCCACAACGTCTTTTATGTGGGACTATTATCTAAAGTAAAAAGGGATGACAAGCGTGCCTTTGAAAACCGGCCCCCACCAATCTCCATCAATGGGGAAGAGGAATACAAGGTTGAAGGAATTATGGACATGGAAGAGAGGAACAGAGAATGGTTCTTTAGGGTGAAATGGAAAGGTTATGGATCAGAGGAGAATACCTGGGAACCAAGGGAAAACCTCAAGAATGCCGAGAAAATGCTAAAAAATTTTGAGAAGGAAATGAAGAAAAAGGCCCTTGGCACTGCCAAGGCCCTTAAGGGGGGGCAGTGTTGTAGACACAAAACAATACCAGGGAATTTATTCCCATTTTCTCGAATTTAAACAAAGACAAACAGACAACATTTTCAATCACGTGATCTTGGCGCTTATATCACACACCAAGCGCCAAGCCATGTCCCCATCCGTGCTTACTCAGCACCCATAGCCACCTCCACCTATGACGTCATCATGACATGTCAGTGACACGTATGCATGAGTAAGACTGACTGCAGAGCAGGGTTCTTATTTGATACAGTTTTGCATATAGTGTATTTGTAATTAACTCACCTGTAGAATATATAAGGAGGACAACCAACCATGGTAACACCCAGGTCAATTACCTCTTGTTGCATCCCACATCTGTACAAGGGCCTTCCAGCCCAGATCCACTAAGTAGCCTACAACGCCTTAAGCGTTGACTCCACTGTACATACATAGCTAGCCATTGCCCATATGGCCTTGGTCACTGTTGTTAGTAGTTAGACATTGTAGGGTAGAACTCCACTGCCTTAAGCGGTACCTTGTATTAGATACACAGCCACAAGCGCCTGCGCCCTCAACGTCCTTACAGATGTCTAGGACATTAGGAGTTTTTTATTCCTGATAAACCTAGCTTATATTGTGCATATATTCTGTGCATATATTCTGATACTTAATATTTGTTACTGGCTATTCCCATATACATTTTGTATATAGTAATTCTTTCTTATTCCTGTACTTACACAACTCTTAACAATTTTTTACAAACTTGTTATCTCTTGTTTTTGATCACATGATCCCAGCACTTATTGTGCCAAGATGCTGCACCAAGATGCTGTGCCAAGGGCGCTTAGGAGAAATCCATGCTTCTATGCTGTTGTACACCACTGTCAGGTGGGTACTTGCTAATGGAACAGGCGCTTAAGGCCATACTACTAGTACACTGCTTACATAACCAACTATCTAAGGCTATACTAACGTTGCTTAGGGCAACCTACTACTATCTACTGCTGGTGCAAAGGGGCCTGAGGCCTGGGAGGTGTGATGAGTAAAGGTAGGGGTGAGTGTTACTGCTGCTGGGGGCTGGCTACTTAGCTGGCTGGAATGTCCTCCTCAATGAGTATGAGACAAGGTAAAATTGACTTGGGGTCTCCAAGCAATTTTCCTGCTGTATATATAGACAAACTATTAAAGTACATGTGGTCTGTGCATGTGTGAAAGGAAGACTACATGTGAAAAGGGAAGCGTGCTGCGGGCTGCGCAGAAGTGTGGATTTCTCCTAAGCGCCCTTGGCACAGCATCTTGGCGTGGCATCTCAGCATAATAAGCGCCAAGATCACGTGATCAAAAAACATAAGCTAAAGAGTTTGTAAAAAATAGTCAAAATAGTAGAAAAATTATCCAATTCTAATGGTATAATTCTTGGGAGTGTAACATACTGTTACAACCTCCTAACTTATACCATTGGATTTGCCCAATTTTTCTAATATTTCTACCATTTTATTACAAACTCATTATCTTTACTTTTTTGGTCACGTGACCTTGGCACTTATTATGCCAAGATGCTGTGCCAAGGGCGCTTAGGAGATATCCATGCTTCTGCACAGCCTGCAGCACACTTCTTATTTCCATCATGTACTTCTTTCTCTCACGCGCACAGACCATGTAAATAGTGTGTCCTTGTCTATATATACAGTAGGAAAATTGCTTGGAAACACCAAGTCAATTTTACCTTGTCTCACACTCATTGAGGAGGATTAGTCAGCCAGCTAAGTAGCCAGCCCCCAGTAGTTTTCAGACGTTAACCCCTATACCTCACTCACCACACCTCCAGGCCTAAGGCCCCTTCAACACTAGCATCCAGTACAAGTCCGCCTTAAGCAGCAATAGTATAGCCTCAGTACATAGTTAGATTAGCTCTGTCTGTAGTAGTATGGCCTTAAGCGCCCGCCCCACTAGCAAGTACCCACATTACAAGTGGTGTCCTGGACACGGTCACATGACCAGTACAAGTGGTTGCATGCTGGCCCAAGCCCAAATTTGGGGGGTAGCAGGTGTAATCATGGGTTGTCAGCAGAGGAATAATGGGGCTCTATGGCTTAGTGGTCAAGCTGGTTCAATTCCAGCTAGTTCTATTTTCCTCTGTTTATGACAAGTGGTGTACAACATTGTAAAATTGACTTTCTGTAGGCTTTTGATTGACAACAAGAGGACCTCCAGTACTAGCACAAGGGAAATCATGTGAACAGACTTGCCTTTTGCTATTAATAATCAAACTAGCGTTGGTCCCACATAGTACCAAATTGCTATAAGGCTGACAGGCTCTGATTGCCCACATACCCCAAGTTTTGCCAGAACTCTGCAAGTAGCGCTCCTAGACAGCTGAAATACCCACTTGCAAAAAACCTGCACATATCACAATTGCCAGATCTGTTGATTTGTTGTAGGGATTGTCCAACGCTAGGTGCTTGACGCAAGGAGTTATCAAATAACACCTTGCACAAAAACTGCTCATAAGTCCTGTATCAGGCACCAATCCCCCCTACGCTGTCTCAGACATTCCATCCACACGCTCTGGCATCCCCCACCCATACTCCCGTCCTACCAGTTGCTCCAGCCATTGCTCTGTGGCAGCCAACTCCCAACCGCCCACTTGCAGCCCATCACCTGCTCTGCAAGACCTGCCCAGAATGGAACCAGAGCCGTCCCTTGGCGCTCTCCTCAAGGCTATCCAAGCCCTCACTACCCAAGTTGGGTCCCTCCAGGACCAAGTCAAATCCCAAGGCAAGCAGATTATCCAGCTCATTGCCATATGCAAGGAAACCAACAACCTTGTTGGTGACAAAGACCAGGGCGGAGCCCAAACCAAGCCTGGCCCATTGAGTGGGCCTGTCACCCCTCCTACCCACTCAGGAGGGGAAACCCACACTCCAGGCATGGTTAGGCCTGGACTCAAGGCACCCTTCTGCCCCTCTAGGGGAACAGGGTTTGATTCCAAGGAAGAAGAGGAACCAAGGAGGGCCCCCAAAAAAGAGCCTCAGGGAACGCCTAAGCGGTCACTTGGCTCCCTTACCCCCTTTGACTCCAGGTCATCAGTAAAGAGGCCCAAAATGGAACTCCCCAACCCTTACAAGGGAGACTCTAGGGGACAAAAAGCCACCCAATGGCTGGATAGGATGCTTCTATGGGTAGCCCTTCATTGAGATCAATTCAATGAAGAAGAACAGATGGTTGTGTGGATACTTTACCACATGACAGAAAAGGCAGCCAACTGGGCACTCCCCCTCATTGGGGCAATCATCAAGGGCAAGGGTAACCCTCCTACCACCATCCTGGCTTTAACAGCCAAATTCAAAGAGGCATTTGCTGACCCCAACGCCAAACAGGCTGCTTCTAGAAAAATAGCAGTACTCTCCCAGACCACCACCACCTCCAAGTATGTCATGGAGTTCTGCAACCTCATGGCAGAATTAGACTGGAACAAGGAAGCCTATATTGCGCAATTCACGCAAGGCCTCCACTGGAAGGTCAAGGAGCTGTTGTCAACAAAGGACAACATTCCCAACAAACTCAAAGCCATTTTTGCAGCTTCAATCAAGATAGACAATACTTGCCGCAAAAACAAGGAGAACCGCCCTAAAAAGGCACCTGCCAAGTCCCTGGCCACCGTGGCCACTTCCACTACCACCACCAGGGTCCGTCTATCAGAGGACCCTAACTATGTTACTCTGGAAGAAAGGGATTGCTGCTGTGCATCTGGGTTATGCGTCAAGTGTGGGCAGAAGGGGCACAGCATCAAGCAGTGTCCAAATGGTTGGAAGGCCGCCATCAAAGAGGTTGCCAAGGTGGCAGAAGAAGAATTGGGAAAAGAATGAGGCCAAGGACTACTGTCAAGCCCCTGGCCCAATTAGATGTGCATGTATTGGACTGTGAATTTGTATCTGTGGCTCTAGACTCTAATAAAAAGCCCCTTTTATTTATTGATCTACATCTGCACAATTTCCCAACAGAAAAAATAAAAACCCTGGTGGACTCAGGCGCCACATCCAACTTTATTTCCCCAACAATTGTTGAAAAACTCAAAATCCCAAAAACCCAACTCAAAAATCCACAAGTTGTGAGAATGCTAGATGGTACTATCTCTCAGACTGGTTGCATTTGGCACCAGGTTCACCTCACAGTCTTGGCCAATGGCCATACACACACAATACCCTTTCTAGTCTGTCCCATTGGTAACACCTTGACAATACTAGGCATGACTTGGCTAACAACAGAAGCACCACTCATTGACTGGCAACAGGGTCTTATCACCTTCCCTGAACAAATCCAAATTGCCTCAGAAGAAGAAGCTGAGTTGGACCCCTTAGCAAACCTCCCTCACCAATATCATGAGTTTGCTAAGGTCTTTGGCAAGGAAGAATACAAGGTCCTCCCTCCACACAGGGAGTATGATATCTCCATAGACCTTATTCCGGATGCCAAACTTATGCCAGGGCCAATTTACAGCATGACCAACGCAGAATCCAAGGCACTAAAGCAACATATTGATGAAGAACTAGCAACAGGCAAGATCCGCCCCAGTACTTCCTCAGCAGGTGCTCCAGTTATGTTTGTTAAAAAGGCAGATGGTTCCTTACAGCTGGTTGTGGATTACCAAAAGTTGAATAATGTAATGCATAAGAACGTATACCCGTTGCCAAGGCAAGACAACTTGATGGCCAAACTTAGGCATGCAAAGTTGTTCACAAAGCTAGATCTACGCTGGGGTTACAACAACATCAGAATCAAGGAAGGAGATGAATGGAAGACAGCATTCAGGACCAAATATGGGCTATTTGAGTACCTGGTAATGCCATTTGGCCTCACCAATGCCCCAGCTGCCTTCCAACATTTCATGAATGACTTGTTTAGAGACCTCATTGATGTTACCGTGGTCATCTACTTGGATGACATACTAATCTTCTTGGAAGACCCCAAGGACCACCCAACTCATGTCAGGGAAGTCCTATCACGGTTGATGAAGAATCAGCTGTTCTGCAAACTCTCCAAATGTCACTTTCACATCACTACGGTTGATTACCTTGGCATTGTCATATCACCTGCAGGTTTCTCAATGGACCAAAAGAAGATTGAGGCAGTCACTTTGTGGCCCCAACCCAAGACAGTCAAACAAGTCCAGGCCTTCCTAGGTTTTGTCAACTACCTTTGGCGGTTCATCCCAAACTTCAGCTCTGTGGCACATCCCCTCCACAATCTTACCAAAAAGGAAACCCCCTGGTCATGGGGTGATTTGGAAGAAATGGCGTTCCATGAATTGAAAACCCTGGTTACCAGATCTCTGGTCCTGATTCACTCCAACCCTATGCTTCCTTATTACCTTGAAACAGACACATCAGGGGTAGCAATGGGAGCTATACTCAGTCAACAAGGGCCAGACAATTGGTTACACCCAATTGCCTACATGTCAAAATCATTCTCAGGAACGGAAGCAAACTACAACACCCACAACAAGGAGCTTCTGGCTATCATCAAGGCATTGGAAGAATGGAGAATCTTCTTGGAGGCAACGGATAAACCCATACAGGTTTTCACAGACCATTGGAACCTGGAATACTGGATGCAGGCACAAACATTCAACTGCAGGCACACCCAATGGCGCATATTCTTGAGCAATTTCAACTTTGAGATCCACTACCGCCCAGGGAAGCAGTCAGGGAAACCAGATGCGTTGTCCAGGAGATCAGACTACATTGACAAGCCCCAGGAACCAGAAATAATGTTACCTGCTGAAGTATTTGCCAACATGTTGGAAGAGGAACTGGAGATTGTCACAGAAATCCAGAGCAAACTGAAAGAGGACCCCTCCCTTGAACCTATCATCCAGTTCCTGACAGAAGACGCAGACAACGCACCTCCCTCTATCCAAAAAGCCTATCAAGACTATGACTGGGAGGAAGACCTCCTGTGGTATTGCAGAAAACTAGTTGTCCCGGACTTGGAACCCCTCAAGGAATGATTATTGAGGGAATTCCACAACTCCCCATTGGCAGGGCATCCAGGTCAACAAAGGATGCTTGAACTTGTCAGCAGGAATTATTGGTGGCCTGGAATGAAATCCTCTGCTAAAGAATGGGTCAAATGCTGCCCAATATGCCAAGCCAACCGGCAAGCCCATGCACCGGTCATTGCCCTTAAACCCCTAGAAGTCCCACCATTCCCTTTCCACACAATCTCCTATGACTTCATCACGGGGTTCCCCAAGTCCCAGGGACACAATGCTATCTTAGTAGTGATTGATTTGTTTTCCAAGTTTGGCCATTTTATCCCTACCTCCAAAAAGGTCACAGCAAAAGGGCTGGCGGACTTGTTTGTCAATCACGTCTGGAAACTCCATGGCCTACCAGTAAAAACCGTCTCAGACAGGGGAACTATGTTTACAGGTAAATTCCTTAGGGCACTGTACCAATGTCTTGGGATCAAGCCAGCCTTCTTGTCAGCCTACCACCTGGAATTGGACAGACAAACAGAAAGGGTCAACCAGTTCATAGAATTCTACCTCAGGTCATACGTAGCAGCAGATCACTTGGATTGGGCAACATGGTTACCACTAGCAGAATACGCGTACAACAATGCCAAGCACACTGCTACAGGAAAAACCCCATTTGAGCTGATTTACAGAAGAAACCTGGTAATGAACCTGTCCAACGTCCCGGCAAATGTACCAGAAGCCAATCTTGTAGCTGATACCCTGGCCCAAGAATGGAAAGAAGCAGAATCCGCCCTGAGAATGACAAAGGAGAAAATGGCAGGAACAAGGGGAGTGGTCCCAGAATATTCCATTGGGGAAAAAGTATGGCTAGACGCAAAGAATGTGGAGATCCGCTTGAACTCCAACAAACTAGATCCCAAGCAACTAGGACCCTTCAAGGTCACCAAAAAGATCTCTAGTCACACGTACCGCCTGGAACTTCCTGACACCCTGAAGATACACAATGTATTCTATGCGGGGCTACTATCCAAAGTCCATGAGTCCCCAAGTCAACCACTCCCAGAGCGCCCCCCTCCTGAAACAATAGAAGGGGAGGAAGAATATGAGGTTGAACAAATCATTGACTCCAAAAGACAACAAGGAAAGTGGTTCTATTTGATCAAATGGAAGGGATATGGTCCAGAAGACAACTCATGGGAACCTGAAGAGCTGTTAGAACATAGCAAAGAAGAAATCCGTTGCTTCAACCAGTCACAACTGAAAAAGGCTTGTGACTCCGCCAAGAGCCTTTAAGGGGGGGGCAATGTTACAACCTCCTAACTTATACCATTGGATTTGCCCAATTTTTCTAATATTTCTACCATTTTATTACAAACTCATTATCTTTACTTTTTTGGTCACGTGACCTTGGCACTTATTATGCCAAGATGCCGTGCCAAGGGCGCTTAGGAGATATCCATGCTTCTGCGCAGCCTGCAGCACACTTCTTATTTCCATCATGTACTTCTTTCTCTCACGCGCACAGACCATGTAAATAGTGTGTCCTTGTCTATATATACAGTAGGAAAATTGCTTGGAAACACCAAGTCAATTTTACCTTGTCTCACACTCATTGAGGAGGATTAGTCAGCCAGCTAAGTAGCCAGCCCCCAGTAGTTTTCAGACGTTAACCCCTATACCTCACTCACCACACCTCCAGGCCTAAGGCCCCTTTGACACTAGCATCCAGTACAAGTCTGCCTTAAGCGGCAATAGTATAGCCTCAGTACATAGTTAGATTAGCTCTGTCTGTAGTAGTACGGCCTTAAGCGCCCGCCCCACTAGCAAGTACCCACATTACAAGTGGTGTACAACTGTTGTACGCCACTGTAAGGTGGGTACTTGCTAGTGGCAGGTGCTTAGGGCCATAACTAATACAGACACTGCTTATGTAATCTAATCCTAAGGCTATACTACTTAGCGCGTAAGGCGCTCTACTTCTAACTACTGCTGGCAATGGGGCCTTAGGCCTGGGAGGTGTGGTAGGTAAATATTGGGGTTAATGTCTGAGTATTAGTGGGGGCCAGCTACTTAGCTGGCTGGATGATCCTCCTCAAATGAGTATGAGACAAGGTAAAATTGACTTGGGGTCTCCAAGCAATTTTCCTGCTGTATATATAGACAAAACTTCTAAGTACATGTGGTCTGTGCGTGTGTGAATAGAAGACTACATGTGAAAAGAGAAGCGTGCTGCGGGCTGCGCAGAAGCGTGGATTCCTCCTAAGCGCCCTTGGCACGGCATCTCGGCGCGGCATCTTGGCATAATAAGCGCCGAGATCACGTGATTAAAAAACAAAAGCTAAAGGTTTCGGAAAAAATACTAAAAATAAGAGAAAAATCCGGCAAATCTAATGGTATATGTAAGGAGGTTGTAACAACAACACATACGCAACCTGCAACATGCTTCTCTTTTCAAATGTACTCTTCCTTTCACACGCTCACAGACCACCATGTAGATAGTTCTCTAGTTATAAATACAGCAGGAAAATTGCTTGGAAACCCCAAGTCAATTTTACCTTGTCTCTTATTCAAAGAGGGGGATATCAGAAGCCAGCTAAGTAGCTGGCCACCAGTAGTACCTATGCTCACCCCTTACCTTTACCTACCACACCTCCCAGGCCTAAGGCCCTCTTGTCATTGTAGATAGACCAGTAGTTGCTGCCTTACGCGGTTAGTTCAGCAGTTAGCCTAGATTAGATAGATTAGTTGGACTTGCAGTGTACTAGATACAGCCTTAAGTGCCTGCTCCACTAGTGTCTACCCACCTTACAGTGGTGTACAACACATTTCCTGGACAATTTTTGTCAAACAAAAAGTGCAAAAGGACTGAGAAGTAGGCCTAGTACCTATTTGCAGAATATTAGCACTCAAAACAAAGCCTGTGCTACTAAAACCAGCTAACTTCAAGAGTTCACATCCTCACCCCCTCTTGCCATGCTACTCTAGAACAAGCAAGTGAAATAACCTAAGATGCTACTGACACATATATAGAGAGGTGATGAGTGTATGTGCTTGAATAAAACAGGATTTGAGGAATAAAAAAATGCATGAGAGGCAGAAAAGCACAGAATTGCTAGAAGCATCTTAGGTGCATCAGTCATAGCATATGGAAAAAGAAGTGCCAGAGGTCCTAAACATAGCAGAAGTATGCATTATGTACCAGTGAGTATGTGTACAAGCTCAATAAAACTATAAATTTACGTATTCAGGAAGAGTGTGGTAACGTATGGTTTACATGCGCAACCCTGAGGAAGAGGTAACTTAAGATGACGCCAACGCCGCAACTTGAAAACACTGCAAGAGCAAAACACGAGTCAAAAGCCTTTTGTAAGCAATGATGTGGCTCAGCCAAATATAAATCAACCCAGGATTTGAGAGATTGGCGGAACCAAACCTGGGTGTATTGTTTATTATTCCAACAATGATTGCAAGTCTATATCTTGGGCGCTTTGAATGCAATAAGTGGAGTTTTGCAATGGGTCCTATGGAGGGCGTAAAAATTATACTGGGTCCATCAAACCAAAATATATACCTGTGCCACTTGGTAGGTGTCGTGTTTGCGCACTGTTTATAGCATTTCGTTTCGGCGCTTGCGCCTCCTATTACTTCTCTTCCATACTACGTACGGCGAGCACCTTGTGCTCGCAGCAGAGTTTGTCCTGTCCACTTTTCCACTATTTTCCGTTAGTCCCACCCGCCCGCACCTCTTCTACGCGCATACGATCCGATTTGGCCGCCCACCCAGCTCGCTCGGTGGCTTGGCCCCGATGGCATCCCGGTTCGGGGCACCCCCTCTCCGGCCCCCACCCCCATCCGTCTGCCGGTCCTTGTTGTATGCGCGTTTCCTCTTTTTTACGTACTCATATTTTCCCTTCCCTTTTTTGTGTACCGGCCCAGGGCTTAGTCTAAATTGGCTTTAATTCAATTTGATCTACGCCAAGGGCTTACTCTGGGAATAAGTTACATATCGATGGTTAGCTCACCTTCGGTAACCAACCAGATGCAGAAGATCAGCGTTGATCTTAGATCCTAAACGGGGTCCGTCAACTATATACTGTTGATTTAGAGTGACGATAGATGCGTGGGATCTGATTGTCAACTATGATCGAGTTAGGAGGGCTCCAGTTCTCATAGCTATAGAGCGTCATGGCTGCTGCGTGTGAGTTGTCGAAAGCAATATATTGCCTTGCCCAATTGATCGAATCACTCGCTTCGGGCTCATATAATTCAGAGACTCCTGAGATCAATGTGAAAAGATGGTGATTCTGTAGGGGGCGGCTTGAGTTGGTTTCGGAGGATCCGGAAGGGCACTGGAGGAAGCTCCCAAAACTTTATTGAATATACCCAAGGCTTGGCGCTGATTTTGGATATCTATTTGACCAATCGGATCTGTGAGCTTTTACAGGTTCTATCGTATTCTTTGGTTTTGGATCAGCCATTTTAATGGTCACACTACCTGCCTTTTTTCAGTTGAGCAAATCTCCGGATGCATTGACCTTATCCGACAGAAATGGGAAAGACTTAAATTTACTTCTGGGATTAGTTCATCAGTCGAGATCCAAGAATCGGGTAACCCTTTCAAGAATATAGATTGAGCCTCAAGCGTTTCGTGGCCGGAGCTACTATAAGAGAGCACGTGGATATGGATATTGATGGGGTTGATCCAAACGTCTTCATCCTCCATTATGTCTCTTCGATCAACTACTGGATGTTACACTTGTAAAGTCAAGTAAGGGGCCGATTTCTTTCCTTATTTCCTAGTTACTGTTTGAACTTGACTTACAGACGCCGGAAATGCGATGAGACGAAACCAAGCTGCCTCAGGCAAGTCATTTTAGTCCAGAGTATACGCGTACATATGGAAGTCTTGCTGATTAGTGATTAGATGTATTAAAAGAGGGTCGGACTGCAGCTATGAGTACACCCAACTCTCCGGGAAAAAGCGGACAAAGCCAGCACCCAGGCCTCCTAGCGAACAAGCGAAAACGCTTGCCAAGTTAAAATCAAGCCTGACAACGTCATCAGTTCTTCAACATGTACCAGAGGCTTCGAATGACCTTGAATATTCTTCAGTTTCATCCTCACATCCCATGCTTCCTTTCGATGCAGATTGGGAACGATCTTTTTGCGAGGCTACTGCAGTCACATTACTCGATCTTTCGCCGTATAGCAATCCTTCCTCTCGACCCACCCCCTCTCAACAATTGTCGGTACCAGGAGCTCTTTCAACCAGCACGTCAATCCTTGCATCTCAAGCGGAACTAGACTCCTGTCCTTTACGAAGAACTGGACATGATTTGACTTTTACATCTTACTCATCTTTGGATCCTTTTCAAAACCAACACGAACTTGAAGACGACTATGAAGACCCTGAAGGTATAAAGGAGATCTTTTTCGCAATTCCTTTGGGACTGGATCGCACAGTGGAAAGTAATTCACTACCATTTGTTTTGCATTCCTGTGAGCATCCTACATGTTGATTATGACTACATTGCTGAAGATATCTTAGACGCTCAATGGTTCACGATGACAGTGTTTGATCCCCAGAAAATTGCCCACACCGCAAAAGCAACAGTAATCGATCAATTTTTGAAATCTTCTTCCTCACGTTCTCGGATGCTCTTAATTTCCGAATTAATGGGGAAGTTGATCAAATCTCGAACCTTGGACAGGGAAGGAGAGAGGGCTTTTCGATTACTGGCGGATGACGTTTCAGATAGCATTACTAGCTATCAGGTGCAGCAATGGCCCGCAAGTAAAGGAGAAAGAGAATGGGCAAATGCTACATTAAATAATATGCTGGAGGTTCGCTCACTTCAAAATTTATCCATCTTGAATATATGCTTATTGGTTCAGTACGCAGCTGATTAGTATGCAAATCATTGTGGTCCCCTACGCCTATTTGCTACGTCTCCTTAAATTGGCTGTCCCAGTATTCTTGTGCGCATGTTTGCCTCCCCATCCCCCTGCTATGTCGGCTATACTACTTGAAACAACACTTAACCTGCGACACTTTGTGGCGTCAGATGTGGTCACTAGTATTACGACCGGCAGGTCACTATTGTGTAGGTGAGTAGCGGCTTTGCATTTATATATACAGTACACTGGTCAGTCTACTGAATGGTCTACCACGACATGACGAGTAGGTATCATGTTCCGTGGTCTCTCGAATTTTGCGAAGATTTTATGAGGAGGGGGGAAAGTCAGGGACTCCAGTGGCTGCTTGGTATCCCAGATCAATTTATCTTACTATTCGGGTATACGGAAGGCCTTCGGGAAGATGCAAAATCTTTGGGTATGCCCGTGGACCCAGAAATCATTGGACAAATTGAGGAAGATGTGAAGAAGATACGGATATCGCCGTCTCAAAGTAGAGATGTGTCGATGGAGGTTAAGAGGAGGGTAGTGCAAGAGGGGTGGCGTGAAGCTGTATTGATCTATATGTACATGGTAAGCCTATAGACTGAGCAGCGTTCCGGTTGTGCTATAATCCCCCTAGGCACTTGGCGGAGCAGATGCGAATGACCGTAAAGTAAAGAAAGCTCAAAGGGAGTTCATGAAGCTTGTTAACGCTATTGGAACTGGACGTCACCCAGATATATTCTTAGCAATCCCAACAATGATAGTAGGTTTTCTTAATTGATTAGTGCGCCCACGTCTATTCTTACAATATCTTGAACAGGTGGGCCTAGCCACAATCAACCCTGTTGATCGAGAAACGATAACCTCCCGCTTCCTTGCTTTGCCCGAATTTGCTAACCCAAACTCTGTGGGACACGATCAACTTCGTATACTGAAGGATGTCTGGAATCAGACAGATACATCAGGGAGGGCTGCGCAGTGGAAGGATCTGCGAGAGGCGTCTTGGCGGATTACCGGAGTTTAAATTGCCAAGACCCTAGGTTTAGTTTGTGAAAACGTCAGCTCGATTTCGAATCAACTAATTCTCGGTACCTGCATAGCATTTGGTTAACTCATGATATACATAGTATTGCATCTCAGCCATGCATGCGAACTTGTCGACTTAATCCCATAGGTTTGCAGGAGTACATATTAGAGCAGACAAGCAAATAAAAGTAGCTTTTGTCAAAGTTAACGATAGGATCGTATGCTAGTGATGACCTGAGATCCTTTACGGTTGTATTCAAGTGAATCATTAAGCTAATAATCAAGCCAAATCAGGGCAAGAGAGTGCTGGACCATGGGGTTGTCGAACTTTGGCAGCTCTTTCCGGCGCCTGCATAACCACCAATCAGGACGGACGGAAAGGTACAGCTCTAAGCAATCATATTTCGGGTATAGCTGTCCACCTGTTCTCATTTGTTGTTACGCACGCACCGAGATCGGAACTGTCAGGGTTTTACGATTAAGTTACTCGATCGCTCAGGATGGTTTGCCTGCGTGGGGCTGGGGCCAGGCGCCTTTATTCTAAGCCCTTGCCGTCGAGCATCCCCAAGATTTGTTGAGACCAATGGCAGCTCGGGGTTTGGTTCCAAGCAAAAAACGGTGTTGATCGGGCAACGACGCCCATGTAACAATATACTGACTAACCCGGGTACTCGTGCTGATTGCACCATGACATTACATCAAGATTGATTAAGGCACTGGGTGGCGTCTACTCATCATTCCTCTCAATACCATGCCTGAGAGATCAATTTCTGGGTGTTGCATGTGCAAAAATAAGTCGGTACGTTCAACTGCCTTCTTCATGACATCTCATGCAATCCGAATTGGTGGACGGAAGAAATGCGATGAGGCAAAACCAAATTACCGTAGGCAAGTTTTCATGGCATCCACATTCTCCCAATCTGCTGGCGACTCAGTTAATCCATAACAAACAAAAAACGCCAAAGCGGCATCATTTTGCGGTTGTTTTGACAACCCAAAAATCTGAGGCTCCACGCAGTGCGTATTCTCTGATACCTCCGCTTTTCCAATAAGCTTGGCATGCCAGCCCAACAGGCTATCACGTGATATTCTTTTTTTATTTATATTTAAGGAGCTACATGCGAAACAAGGCAAACCGCTCACAAAACTGAGGCAAACTACGCTAAGAACAAAAGAGGAGAAAAGAGAGGAGAGGAAACACGGAGTCACGTGATATTCTCCTCAATAGAACTCTACCGTCCTAGCACTATATTATTATTATCGGCAAGCTGACGCGGACCGCCAACAGCAGTCCGGGGCTCACAGATTACTTATTATTGCTCTCCTTGAATCTTTCAAATATGGCCAAGCACATGCCTACCCTACCTCTTCGTTTGGGCGCTGGATGCCTAACATGCAAGTGCAGGTGTGCTTTTTCCTCCCTATACAATATTATTAACTAACCATATGTAGGCGTAAAAAGTGCAATGAAACACAGCCAAAATGCATGAGATGCCAGAAATCAGGCTTAGAATGTCCTGGATATATCTATATCCTGAGCAAAAGGACAAAACGGTTGAGGACGCTACCTGCACCACGGGAAAAGAAAGGGAAGAAGAAGGCTTGAGACCATTGTACAAGTCAAACTGCCCTCTCTTCCACTTCTGTTGATCTTTCCCTATCTGTTTCCACCTGGAGCAAACCTGGCCGTATGGATCCACCAAGTAATTTGCAGGACTTGACTGGAACGCCAACTCTACTGGGTTTACTTGAAGACTGTGGCTCATGCAAACAAATTACACTGGAATCTTTGGGAGACAAGAGCAACCGTATCCAGTACCCTCCCATACTTGGTGTTGACCAACACCCATGGCTACTGCATGTCAACTCGGCGGCCATTCCATCACCCACAAGTAAGAATCCCGACTCAATGACGTCCGGACAAGTCAGCCTTCTCAATGCTCTGTTTAGCCTTGGAAATTCAAGCAATAGCACCACAAACTCTTTCAGCAAGGATGTTTCTTCTCATTCTGACCGATCAACAAGAACACCTCCCAACATAGAGCCTGAAGAATGTTCAAGCAACGATGAAGATCCAGAAGGTGTATATCAAGTGATCTTCCAACCACTCCCACTGGATAGAAGTGTTGAGAGCAATGCTTTACCATTTGTACTACAAAATTGTACGTATCTCTCATCCGTTCTTGAATAATCCAGACTCAAAGAGTATTTGAGACGCAACCTGGATACATTGAATGGCGTTTGAGCCTATGAAAAGGGCTTGGGCTATTTGTAGCCTTGTGGCAAAGCAGTTCAAGGCTGGACAAGAGGCGCGATGGACTTTGACCCTTCTGGCAGATATTGGTGGTCGACTTGGGCGTGGAGTCATTCTTGAAGAATCTGATATTTCAATGATTTTGACTCTGCAAAGTCAAGTACAGCAACAGCTGGTGAATGGCAAAAACATTGGTAATGACAAATTGGCAAGGCAAACATCAATAGGAGTGCTAGATGCTACTATTGAGGTGAGTAGATACCACCCCTATCATTCAGTTGCTAACAAATTCTTAGACAATAGTTATTCACCTATTTGCAAGCCCAGCATGTGAATGGTTGACTCTCATGCAAGAAGCAGCACCCATCTTCCGACAACTCTGTCCTGAACCGGCTGGTGTACCAATTAATTTACCATCATTACTGCAGCATGCTAATGTTAGCCTTTGCTACTACGCTCACACCAACGTCTTGTGCGGAGCTGTGATGGACCTCCCAATGCTATTTCAATATGACTGTACTCCTCAAAACTTCTCACATGTATACAGTCCCATTGTGGAGATTGAAAACAATAGTGGGACTCAATGGTTTCATGGAACACCAGACCAATTTGTGGCAATGTTTGCCAAGATAAATGCAATGCAAGAAGATAGATGGGCTCCCACACCTGAAATAGTGACCATACTTGAGCGCAGAATTCAAGACTTCCAACCAATCTATAGCAAATTGTGTGATTCCTTTTTATTGGCAACAAGAATACTAGTTCAAGAGTGCTGGAGGCAAGTTGCCTATATCTACTTATACATGGTAAGTTGTTACTTAGGTGGTTTCACCTTTGAACTTGATTGTGACTTCTACATAGGGATTGTGCGGAGATTCTTCCAATACACCCCATGTCAAGCAGGCTTTCAAGCAATTTATTAAACTATTAAATAGCACTAAGCCAGGGCACATGCCTGACAACTTCCTGATATTAAACTTTGTACTTGCAAGTACATCCTAATTTTGCTCTAATTAATGACTTACCCATTCTGCAGTGCGCACCTGCCGCTTGTAAAAAGCAAGATTGCAACATTATAAGGAAACGTGTTCAGGGGATTAAAATCAATGGCCCAAGTCATGGTGTTAATGATAATGCAAAAATTTTTGAGAATTATTGGGCCCACGCCAATGCCGAGGGAAGACCCACCATATGGTCAGACGTAGGTGAAGCTAGAAAGCGGGTGTTAGGTGTTTAAACTATGTTATTGGTGGGCATGTCACTGTTGGACTGCATTCATATCAGTTTTTGATTGTTGGGACCCTTCTTGTATTGTTGGGTTGTATTTAGGGTATGTGAAGCCATTCTATTTCAGTCAATTCCATTCCATGCACTGTACAGTTGCCCAGTTCCCTTTAATCCTATACACACTGCTAGTCATCCAACAAAGTCTCATACATAGACGGCAGTTGTAGAAAGCTCATAACAAACATCTTACCTCTGCCCTTTGTAAGTATTTTCAATTTGAGTATTAGATATGTCAAGAGAATATCTACTGAGCTTTCTGGAACAACACAACTCTCAGGAAGGCTGATGTATCCAAGTTACATCCCTCTTTTGCCACTCCACTGTACAAGGTTAAAATACCAAAAATAAGGATGTGTGTTTAAGCAGAAATTGAGCTGAAATCAAGGTCAATATATACTAACTTTAGTTATCAATTCTCCCTTATTCTGATTTGTGTTGAGGATGACATACCAACGTTGTAGTTTTCAGGCCGCATTATACTTAAAAAAGATGTCTTTTACTGATATACTGATTTTCAAGATCTTAACACACCACAGTGGCGCTCAATTGTCACCGTTTGGGCGATATAAAGCACGCAAAAACATCCAACCACTTAAAGCACGTATCATTCTGTTGTCTTATTTCCACTGCCACCAGTATTAATTTTGACTCATTCTGGTAAGACCACTTGTTCAGATAGACATCCCAAGCTCTGTCCATAACAGAGTGCACTAATATCCCGCATGGCGCCGAGAAGCAGGTAAATATAGGATATATGGGTGTAGGCTTTTCAATAGTACCCAAGGCTTGGCGGTTGTGTGCTTGATATCGTGGGGCCTCCGTTCTTTCCTTTTCCCTGGTACTTTGACACCAGTCTTATCTGCAAACATAACCTCAGGCAATCAAAGAGTAAGATTGAGTTATATTCTACCAAATTATACCCAGTGCGTGGCAATAACAACATAATCAACCTTGGGAAATGACTTCACCATCTACTACAAGGGTAGATGATACCAAGAGGCCAAGGATCAGAGTATAGCAGCCAACCTAGAAGTTCTTAGGTACACATGCTGTTGCCTTACAAGAGTCCAAAACCCCAAGGCCACAACACTGTACAAGGTTATAATACTGAAAATTAGTGCGTGTGTTTAAGTGAGAATTGAGCTGAAATCAAGATCAACACATACTGATTTTAGGTATCAATTCTTCCATAGTCTGATTCATGCTGAGGGAGGCATACTAACATTGTAATTTTCAGGCCATACCCTACTGAAAAAAGGAAACTTTTACTGATGTACTGATTTTCAGGATCTTATCACACCACAGTGCAAGTTTGGACTGTGAATGCGCCAGTTCAAGTCTTACCAAGTTGGTTCTCAGTATTAGCATATTTTTCGGGTGTCTCATAAATACTAACAGCTAGAATAGCAAGTGAGAGCCATGGGTCGAGATGTACTGAGATCCGGGCTTATATACACATGAGGAGTGGGTAGATACGTGTACAGGAAAGATAGATCGGGTCAATACACGAGTCACTGGGCGAGTCATCGTGTGAGTCATCATGTGAGTCACAAGTCGAGTTATTGGATATCTTATATCTTGTCGATTATTTTGTTCAATAGCGATGCGGCTGTTGAACTTTGTCAGCCCTGGTGGCGCCCCTACCCAGCTGCCAGTCCAGGCAGACAAAAAATCCAGTTCAGAACAGTCAAAATTTGGCCACGGTTATTTTTCCGATTAGCCTCCTACTTGTGGTTACATATATCAATATGGGAGCTCTCACAAGTTCTATGATTAAGTTATCCTTGGTCCGCTAGAATATGAAACCACATGCATATGCTGACTAACGCAGGCTGACGTGCTCACCCTGATCTCAACATAAACTATGATATAAGATTCATTCAGATGTTGAACAGCGTCTAACCAGCATCCATCTCGCCACCCATATCTGAGATCATTGACCGGATTTCGTACGTGTAAACCAAGGTCAGTGTATTCAACCACCTTCCTGCTGGTTTATCTCATGGAGTCCGAACCGACAGACGGAAGAAGTGCAATGCGGCACGGTGAACCCCAAAAGTACGGAAAATCCGCATGACGTCCAGATTTTGCCAGACATCCGCACCTAAAATCGCAGAATCCGCACCTCGACGACACACAAGGGTGAGTTGAGGATGCGGATTCATGGAAAAACTGGTCTGATTTTGCCAACACTCCGCATATAACGCGCGATTTTTCGTGTTCAGAAAATCCGCACTTTTGGGGTCCACCGCAAATATACGACCCAAGTACAATATTGTTACTTGATGCTTTCATGGCTGAACCAAATCTGACTGAATCAATGGCTCCATGTCAGATAGGACTATTGCAAGACCCAATTATAGCTTTGGATCAAGCAAGCCCACACAACGACTTGTTTAGCTCTGTTGCAGTAAGCTCTTTCAGGCAGGCTCATTCATTGGTGTAGAGTGCAATAAACCTTGTTGCTATGCTCGATTTAGATTACTTTAGGCCTAATGTGGCTGGGATGAACCAGTCTTCCTCTCCGATCCTGATGTCCAACTTGAACATAAATGAGTTTGACAATGAGGAGGACGTGGAGGAGGTGAAGGAGATACTATGTAGTACGCCAATGGCTCTGGGACGTATGACAGAGGGTAATTCACTGCCATTTGTTTTGCAATGGCGTAAGCACTTTTCCTTCTCATGTGGATATCTAGCTCACCTATAGTAGACGCCCGATGGATGCCATTGACAGTATTTGAACCTAGCAAAACAATGCACCAGGTTAAAGAAACAATAACTAGACAATTCTCAGAATCTCTAGCTTCATGATTTAGACTTATCTTGATATCTGAGCTGAAGAGGTGTTTGATCAAATATTGTGTACTAGACAAAGGCGGAAGACTGGTGTTTCAGTTACTGAGGGACAAAATATGCAACAGCATTGCGGATTACCATATGCAACAACGAAGCACCAGGGGGGAGCAACAGGCGCACGCTTCTACCGTGTTCGATCACGCACGACATGTGGGTATCTTGTAGCATCATCTAACTTGTACTTTAGCTAATTGGTTAACCCTATATAGCCAATGTGCATACAATCAAAGTCAACAACTTTAGCCTTCTTTATTCAACTCCTCGAATCAGTTGCTGCGAACTTTCTGGATGCTTACCCTCTACCTCATCCTCCCTGCTTGGCCAGCATCGTACTTGAAGCTCAGATTAATTTGAAGAGCTTGGTGGTGATAGACATAGCTATCAACGTTACGACTGGTAGGCCATTATCTTGGAGGTTAGTTAGCATTGGTTCATCTAGCATTAGATCCGGTGGCTATATCTGAGTGGCTGTCTATAGATACTATGTTCCGTGGTCTCTCAAGCTGTGTGAAAGACTCGCGAGGACGGGGAAGATTTACGGCCTACAATGGATGATTGGGATCCCTGACCAGTTCATCTTGTTTTTGCATATATCGACAGCCTTAAGAAGGATGCCCAGGCTGCGGGAGCACCGGTAGACTTGCAAATAGTCAATCAAATAGAAGATGACATAGGCAAGATAGATATTCCGTCGTGTCAAAGCAGAGACCTGTTGTTAGCTATCGGAAGGCTAGCTGTGCAGGAGTGTCGGAGCGAGGCGGTATCTATTTATCTTTATATAGTGAGTCTTTCCACCGAAATATCTGCCGCTCTTGCTCTAACGCAATGCAGTCCTTATGCGGGGCAGACGCACTGGATGCCCGGGTGGTGAAGGCTCAGAGCAAACTAATGAGACTTGTGAACCGGATCAAACCTGGACGCAACCCAGACGCTTTCCTGAAGATTCCAATGATAATTGTAGGCCCTCATGCTTCTTGTGCTATTTGATGCTTGTTTTTACTCTGCATCAAACAGGCTGGTGTATCAGCGACCTGTAAGGGTTACGCAATCATTGTAGGTCTAGCTCGATTGTATGCGTTACCCTTACAATACACCATCACCTCCCCCTTAGCATTACTCCTGACTGATTACCAACTATATACGCTCATTTGGTTTATTCTGTTTACGCATGTATCGAACCCGGGCACTTTATAAGGTCCCGGATTCTAACCCACTCTCCTTGTCTTTGCTCTTATCATCAATATCGAGTGTGTGTTACGACTTGTTATTTAGGCGACGCCGTCGCCGACCGAGTCACATATAAACATCCAATAAGTAGAGACCTTACACGACAAAGCTTAGTCACAGATACATCATTAGATCTCGCATTGTGGGGGTGCCTGAATGTGCTCGTCCACATACGTCGGGAAATGACTCAGTTCGTATGCTGGAGGACGTATGCGCTCGGACAAGTGCCGAGGGTAGGGCGACGTGGTGGGAAGATATGAGAGAGGCATACAGGCGAGTTACGGGTGTCTAGGTAACTGCAACCTCGATGTTTGGGGTGGGCATAGTTTAGGTTTTAGGTTCTTTTCCGGTACCATCAACATTAGGTATTCGCGGGACCGCCATAGAATCCTTTGAACCGAAAGTTTTATGCACTGGCGCGACTGCCTCCTGCGCCAATTCAAATGAAAGAGCTGCCACAAAGTACCAGATTTCACATTTGGGCTGTTTTTGCTCGCAAATTGTCCCGGGTTATTCACTTCATTACCTGAGCTCCAGCGTTCTCTAGAGTTGTTAAGAGAACTATTGAGCACCCTGGAGCTAAGTCCCGTTTTAGATAATTGAGGCAAATTGGTAATGCTCCCTCTTGATACACATTTGTCTAGATATGACATGCCATGTGGTCTTGATCTAGGTGTAATCATCTGACTTAATTATTGTCCATCCGTCTTGGTATTTGCGTACTAATCTTTAATATGCCAGCTCAGGCGATATTCTCCTTTTTTCAGATACAATTGATCACTTGGTCCCGAACACTTTTCATGCAATGATACCATTCTCTTACCCCCTGTTTTCATCACCCGTCATAACACCTAATTACCCCTCCAGCTTTTACAGTGCAAACCACACTTATACCTGAGTGCATTCCGCATGCGTTTCCATACGGCCCCGAGAGAAGCGTATGAATACGCGAATATATATATGCGCTAGGATTCTCCCGACGGAGCCGAAGGCTTGACGCTGTGTTTTATATTGCGGTATATGTCTGTTCCTTCCTTTTCTCTGGTATTTTTGACAGCAGTTTTATCTGCAAGTAAAAGCTCATGATATCAAAGCTTAAGAGCACAATTGGGTCGTTTCGCTAAATAATCCCTGATGTTTGGCACGGGACGATAATCTACACGCACTTGGGAAATGACCTCATGTTCAACTACGAGGGTGAACGATGCCAAGACGGGGTTAGTGTCCGTCCAAGAAGTCCTCGGACTCTGGAGCTTCGTTCCAAGCAGAGCTCTACCCACTCCTGTGCACTTTCTCCCTACTCAAAGTGTCGGAGGAAATTATTAATCAACAGCATAAATAAGCGAGTGGTCAAGCTACCTTCAACTCCTCTCATAGTGCGATTATGTCATCCTGAACCCATAAACGATTTTTACTATTGGATTTCACTTTACATGAACTTACCCGACACGGACGTCCGTGGGCCCGAGGCTCCGCTATTTGCAATGCGGCTAACTGTAATTATGACTATCACACTCCAAGGCAGATTTATCATCACCCCCATCCTCCATAATATCATTCTTAAGAGGACGTTCATATACGATTGAGCTTGGTTGTGGGAACCACGCCATCGACGCTCGTGGCTTTCACATTTCGAACTCCCAAGGCTCATATTATCGACACATTTCCGCACCCATCCTCGCACATGCCACCGCTTTTGGCACCTACCCGATCGACTACTGGCTGCTTCACATGTAAAATAAAGTAAAAGTCCCATCTTCAGCCCGATAGGGATGCTTATATATCTTGGTCTATAGGCGCAAGAAATGCGATGAGGCGAAACCTCATTGCCTCCGTTGCCAAAAATCCAATATCCAATGTCCTGGATACGTCTATGTTACGAATTTGAACAAACCAACTAGGCCTAGGAAACTTCGCACATTTCCAGCGCCTCGTACTCTGGCTGGTCAAATCCTCCTTACCACGTATCAACACATTCTCTTCCCAAACCCACAACAACAGAAATCCCAACTACGGGACCAAACATCAGTACGACATCAATTGGCCGTCTCAGAAACCCCAGGCAATTCGTTGGATGCCCCTCCAATGATGCACGATAATACACTTTCTGACGATGTTGACTTGTCGAACCCATGGGTATTCCTGTCTTCATTTAGCGGATCGCTTCAGCAAACCTCCAACAACTTAGACAGTCTACTTGGGGTCGACCCCAAGCCCATAAATCCTGAGCCTATTACAACCTTGCCGGATATCAGCAATGATGCACCTATGACTCTTGGACAGGCTAGTCTTCTGGATGCATTGCTTGGTCTCGAACAACCATCGAACTCAACCGTACAGCATCCTCCCAATACCGGTTCTCCCTTTGATCCAAACTCTACTTCAACTGAAGACGATAATTTAATTTCGGACGATGAAGACTCAGAGGGAGTCATTAGCATAATTTCCCGAGTGCCAGTGTTAGACAAAACGGCTGAGGGAAATGCTCTTCCCTATGTTTTGCAAAGCTGTACGTGTTATCTTAGTTTGACGCTTATATTTTGTATCTCACGCTCAGTTAGATGCCACGTGGATTCGTCGAATGGCTTTTGATCCTATAAGAATGGTGCGCATTGCTCGGGATTTTGTATTTGGACAGTTCGCTGGTGGAGAAGAGTCTCGCTGGTTGGTTACTCTTCTGGCCGATATTGGAAGTCGGATCGCGAATTTCGAGATTACGGACGGGACGTATGATCCTGCGATTTCAATTCTTCAGAACACAGTGATACGGCGCCTGGGCACTGTTAGATCTATTCCCAGCACGAATGGATCTGAACTGGTCCAGGCACTTGATGCCGCACTCGAGGTACGCTATTCATATTTCCAATCCCCAATCACATTGACACGGATCTCCGTTAGACGATAATGATAAACTTCTTCGTTAGCCCTCTCAGTGACGTTGTTGCCCTCAGAGAAGAAGCTGCACCTATATTCGGCCAACTGTGTCCAAACACGTCTATCAGTTTACCCGCACTATTCGTTCACCCCCTTGTTTGCCTTCGGCAATATGCTCATGTTGACATATTCTTGAGCGTGGTTATGGATTTACCTACCATGTTTCGGTATGATACTGTTGTCGGTGATAGCCAAACCCCGGGTTCCAGTCAATTGACATTCGACGTCTCCGGCGAAAATGGTATTCAATGGCTTCATGGAATTCCGGATCCGCTGGTATTACTTTTTGCAAAGTTCAAGTCTATGAGAGAAGATGGACTGATACCAAGCGCCGAGGTAGTCAAGTACTACGAGCACGAAATCAACAATCTCCAACCGTTTCAAAGCCCGTCTTCCGACCCCATTTTGGTGATCATGCGATGTCTGGTGCATGAATGCTGGAAACAGGTAGCACATATCTACCTGTATATGGTAAATACATATCCTCCTAGTTATTCGATTACTTACATGTCAAGCAGGCATTATGTGGAGATTCAGCCAACACGCCTCGCGTCAGACAGGTTTTTAAGCGGTTTCTCAAACTTATGCTAAGAGTCAAGCCCGGACGCTTCCCTGATGAGTTCTTAATCTTGCATTTCGCCCTTGTGGGTTAAAGAACAAGAATATTTCTTATTCACTAATTTTGGGCCTCACCAGATCGCACCTGCCACTAAGCGACAACGGGATCGTGAAGTACTGAGGCAACGCATCCGGGGGCTTTACATACGCGGCCGAGCATTTAGGGCAAATGACAATATTTTATATATTATAGAAGATTATTGGGCACGCGCCGATACTGAGAAAAGGGAGGTTATTTGGTCTGATGTGGCTGTGTCCCGGAAGCGAATATTAGGTGTATAAAGTACCCAGTTCAGGGTGATGATATTGATTCGGAACCTGCATTCATGATTTCCAGTGACGATTTTATGCTAACCGTTCTTATTGGTATACTAGCCAGGTTGTACTATTGTATTTAATAGAATGTATAGGTACTTGTGGCAGTCGTTTAATAGATCTTCACTATCATACCTCGGATGTGAAAATGAGGCGGAAAAGTCTAAGATTTAGTCTATAAAGAGCAGTACGAGTTCGGCCTCTTAGATTTATACCGTGTAGTCGTAGAGCGAAATTAAGCCAACCTATCAGAGGTTAGAGCCCACTAGCTCTGGTAATTTGTAGCGCAGATCCAGAAGCATCTTGGTCCCCTACACCCGCCAGTGTTCAAACCATAAATTTGTGGGGTCGGCCCTATGTATGTAAAGGAAGTGCAGCCGTTGTAAAGAATTATTGATTTCGCGGATTCCTGTCAAAAGGGTGTTCTTTATAGCAAGGGCTCTTTGTAGATCCGTCCAATCTACGAGATAACAGAGGTACACCAGAGATGTGGGGTATGAGCCTTTTAGCATTTGCGATTAAATTAAGGAACGAAACCACGGACATAATCTTCTGGTAGAAGTCACGAGCCTATCAGTGGTTCGTGTAAGATTGGCTTCCAATCCATTTATACCCCCAATCTTTGGGTATGTCACATTTAATTTTGATTAAAAGACAATAGGTTCGAGCCTTACGATTGACATTTACAAGTCCCTTTGGAAACTTGATCCAAGGGTATCAAAATATCCTACTTGAGCTCACTGCTAGGATGTTCAGGACGCGAACAAGTACATTCTGGTGTCACAAAGGAGGTTTGGAGTTTGTGCTCTGCTGATGTCGATGGTTATAATAATATTGATACCAACTAAGTCACTCAACCTTCCCATGCTAAGTCCTTGTGTGGATTGCGTCCAAGCTGGCCAAGAAGATAGTCAACACAATGTATACTTCTAGAAATCGGTAAACAAGCCCAAGCTATCGATACATCGGATCTACACGGTCTGACAGGGAAGATCATGAAAAGTGCATTAGAGCAGTACGCTAAATTATTGGCTTGTGCCTAGGCTTTCCGTGTGATGTATTGCTTCCAATACCCTTTCAGGTTCTACTTGGTGTTGTCTATCCTTGTGTCTCCCTACCATTCGATTCTCAGCCCATCAGCCACAAGTGTGGCGTTGGGCGCATGGCCTTAGCACAGCACTATTCAGTTGCTACACGTACGGATCAGCCTTGTGTGTTATGCCAAAGGGTTATCCGACAACTACGCTATACACAGCCAATAGTAACAATCGTTTCTACCAGGCATGGATTGGCAGTCCCGGATGCAAACCAATAGTAAGAAGTTCTATTATGGCTTAGTTCGATACGACATCTTGCGTAGGGCTATTATATCTCAGCCAGTTTCAAAATCCGAAATACCCAGGAGTGCTCCAGAGTATGGCGCTCGCCATATTCCCGCAGTCTCCGGACTTGTTAGTCAGTATCTGCTTTTTCTGTTCCTGCAGAATTTGTTCACGGTAGCTACTAAGAATAGTATAATGTATATTGGTCGAATAACGATGGCCGCGCATGTCTCCAGAGGCATCTCGAACATGACGGGTACCATGCTACGCCCCCAAGCGCCCCTAAACTTGTTGAGATCCAGCTAATATCGAACGGTATACATGGATCCACGGAACTAATGAATGCTGTCAAGTGCTTGCTATGATTAGAACCCATACCTCGGAATCTAACACATGAGGTTGTAGTATAGTATTCATACAGTGTCAAAGCGTTTTCCACAAGCTGTGTATAGTTTCCAGTGCCTTTTCCGTGATTCGAATCCCGCGAATCAACGCCAATGGTACGGCGCCACAAAACTCTAAATCTCATGCAACTGTTACTTCTACAGGGTTCGTGAGTCAAACCTATCTCCTCCAGACTCCCACCAGCGATCACCTTGGACTTTATTTAATAAACAACTTCTCACTAGGGTGTCTGAGATTTCGTGCACATTTTCACCATACCGATTGCTATCCCTGTTACCTCAACGCTCGCATAATCAAGTAGCTAGTCGAAAGTTCTTCTCTTAACGCATACGTATTTGATCGCGAACTGATTTTGGCGAAATTCAGCTGGAATAAGGAATCCGGCTTGCCTCTAAACGGTAAGGTGTTATGTCCAAAGCTACCATCATGAACGTACATTGACTGTGAGTAGGACTACGAACAAACATGTTCGACACCCAGTTGCCTTCTGAAAACGACGGGTTTGGTAGGAATAATCGTATACATACCGCTCATATGAGCCCAGGGCAGGCCAGCCTTTTCTGGGCGCTTCTCAGTCTAGAAAACCGTCCGTATGAAGCCCGTGTTGAAGACCCAACGCATGGACATATCATCAATGGTCTGGCAGCAAATAGATATGTGACTAGTAAGCTCTCCATCTAGATAGGGACTTCTGCTACATATTGTAACATGATTGTAATTGAACAGGGACTCGAGTTACCATTTGCGATGGCTTGGTGCTCGATCACAGGCTAGACAGTAACTCTTTGCCATTTGCACTATATAGTTGTAGGTCTTGCCTACCACTAGATACTCCTGAGAGAGCTAAATAACATTAGACTCGGCTTGGATGGACAAGATGCTCTTTGATCCCACGCGTGTAGCAGATAAAACGCGGGACTACATCATACGTCATTATCACGAATCTGAAGGATCTCGACAAATAGTGATGCTAATCGCAAATATCCTCAAGTCGATTGCATTCAACCCTAGCCTCGATCCGGACTACTCCTGCAAAGCATTGGCTTTAGAGCGATTAATCCGTCGGTCTCTTGCCCAAGTAGCCAACCGCCCATTGAATCCATCCCGCGAAGTGGACGCCCGTGAAGCGAGGAAGGGGTTATATCATACAATAGAGGTCTGTTAAACTACTTTTCAGAATTAAGCTTTCCCACCTTGTTTAATGTCACGATTGATATTGTAGTTCTTTGCTGCTTCGAGATTCGCGCCTGTACAAATGTCTTTGAACGTCTTGCGCGAAGCTGCGCCAGTATTTCGCCGCGCCCTTTCCGGACCCCTAAACGAATATGTTCATCTTCCTACTGCCCTCCTTCACCCTGAGCCTAATATCAGAAATTATCCGCTCATGGATATAGTATACAGTATGGTAACGGGTTTGCCTACGAACGTCAAGTACAACACTGTCTGGTACCCTGGAGCTACTGGCTATGCGTTACTTGTAGACGATCAGGGGCATCTAGGGATGTCTTGGCTCAATGGCCTACCCAACCAGCTCATCGTCGTCCTGGCGCGCATAAACGCACTATCTGAGGATGATGGGACAGATAGTGATATCGAGATGGTGTATGAAATTGAAGAGAGTCTACGAACATTATACAAAGAAATCGGGGATCATTCTCGCTTGCTACACCCCACAAACAAACTCCGAGTAGCTGTTCCAAGAGCATGGTGTCAGGTAGCGTACATCTACTTATATCTGGTAAGTTTCAAGTATCCTTGAGTTCGTGTGTTGCATCTTTCACTCATAGATCTTGTAGAGTGTGTGTGGAGCCGATGCATCAGATGCTCGTGTAGTATGTGCTCAACAGGAAATCATGAGAATCATAAACTCTTGTGAACCATCATTGAACCTGGATGTTCATCTTTGTGTTTGCATGATATTCGTGAGTTATATTTTTGAAAGGGGGTTGGGACTTTAGTTGCTTATCGTAAGTGTATAGGCTGGCGTTGTGACTTCCAACCCTGACGAAAGGAGCACGATCCTCACCCGACTTTTTAACCTACCGGAGAACACACTTTTCGATAGTGGTGTTCGCGCCGGAATCCAGAGTTTGCAAGATGTTTGGGCCCGAGCTGATGTTGAAAGCCGTCCTGCCGAGTGGAATGATTACCGCCTCGCCGCCGTTCGAGTTGCCGGTCAGTGGGTTGTATGAACACAATAATATATACCTACATAAGGCGTGAAACTTGGCATTGGCCTTTTGCTTCGTTGTTCTCTTCGTTCACCTTCTACTCGTATATAAGAATAGAGTTAAATTTATACCACCACCTGTGTATTGATCAGTACATTAAGAGAGTCGGATCGATACTCGCATTAAATAGTCAAAAGGATAGAGCGCCTCTCACGAACTGAATGGGGGTAATTTGATCTTGAAAGCGATTTTGTATCGGTGGTGTGCGTATCTGATATATATGTGGAGCGCTTGAACTGGGACGTGTATGCACGCCCAGTCCAATCAATAACATACTTAACCACTGATATATGCGTAGTTTTGATAGTGATAGTACAGTCCCATATCTTTTGATGAAAAGCAGACGCCCCCCTCCGGCTATTGTCGGGGAAACTGAGTAGCTCAGACTGTCCAACAGAGTAAGAGTGGGCAGCTCGTGAGAGTGACTATTAAATCACTCCGGGATGCTTCTTTCACTTTCGTGATCTGCCCTCACACCAGTCAACGACTGTATCCCTACCACCGTGAGATATCCACGTGACTTGAAATGGGGCGTTCTTGGAATTGGTTTTTGGGAATTACAGCCAACGACGACACCAGTAAGTTTTCTGGCAATACTATCCTATAATATGTATGAGTGTTCTGCATGACAGGTGGGTGTGCTTGTTTTCCCTCTCAAATAAGGGACGCACAAATAGTATTTACTTGAATTTGTTCTGTACATACCGTAGGAAACAGAGGAAGACTTGACAACCGACACCTATTCTCTAGCCCTTGAGCACTTGCAAAGGCCTAATCCATGACCAACTCTTCCGCTGAGACTTCCCGATCGGACCCGCTGTTACGGAGTGAAGATGCCTATAACCATGCTCATCCCTCCGGCCTATCCTCGCGAACTTACCCGGGTCTTGAGACTTCTTGCGAGTCGGTATTGTTCGAAAACAATACCTTCCCCATAGGAGATGCTTGTCAGCTCACAACAAATAATATTGATTCATGCCGATCGTGGGCAACCACATTTATTGGGATGGAGCCAACAGGGTCATCGCTGGCGGTCTCGAGAACCAATGCAAACCCCCTCTCCCCAAGCTGTGAGCTGGACTACACTGAACCTGCCTTGCGCTGCTTCTCCGGCTCGGATTTGCCAAATGACAGTGGTGTGCTTGGTTTCTTGGGCAACTTTAATTCGATAGCCGACTTTTCCTCCAATTCCTCGAGTCCGCAAACCAATCATGATGGAAATGGCGTGGTACAACTTTCTCCGACCGCAGACTATTCTTGTGCTATACCGAATATCCAACAAACTGGGTTCGAGGTTCAGCCAGATAGCTACTCAGTGAATGACTCATCGAGCCTGATCACACTGTCTCAGGGTTACAATCAGGCGCCTCTCGGATTGAGTAGCTCTCGAATGACTTCTGCACAAGCAAGTCTCTTTCATGCGCTTATGAGCCTCGAGGGGCCTCCATCGCATAATGATTCACCTATTTAACCTCTACGTGCCAACCATTCTCGAGCCCAGCGAGATCTTACTCTTCACCAATGCAATCAGCCGCTGATATGGATCTGATAGATGAAGATGCGGACAGTGACCCAGAGCACATTGAGGCTGTCATATGTGGCCAGCCGGTACTAGATTATAACCTGGAGAGTAATTCCCTCCCTTTTGTTCTTCATAGCTGTGAGCGAATCAACCGAGCACATTCGGGCTACAACTTATTGTTACCCGCGTAGATGCTATATGGATGCGGCGAACTGTATTTGACCCGTCACGAGCAGCCAGCAAAACAAGAGACTATGTTGTTCGACATTTCGCCGAGTCTGAGCAATCACGATGTCGCACTATTTTAATAGCCAACATTTTCCGTTCTATCGGCACCAACCCCGCATTTGACTCGAGCTACCTTCCAAAACTCTCTATGCTCCGGACTGCCGTTCAAGGAAATTTAATAGATGCCGCGAAGCGTAAAACGAATCCGTCTCGTGAAGTGCAGAGTCGAGAATCGATCCGCGCTCTGGAGCAAACTTTAGAGGTAACTATGGTGAAATATGGCCCGCGACAGTTCTGAATCTCCCCCCCCCTCTCCTACTAGCTCATCGCCGCATCCAGATACGATGCATTCCACGCGTGCCTCGGACTGATGCGCGAGGCCGCGATGGTGTTCCGCCGGGCATGTCCAGAGCCGATGGACCAACGAGTTCACCTCCCGAGCGTGCTCATGCACCCCAACGCGAACATGCGGCACTTTCCGGTCATGGACGTATATTTCAGCATGATCACCGGTCTCCCCACGATCCTGAAATACGACACGTCTCTGCGGACGCCGGTCGATGCGTCGGTGTTATACATCGATAACCACCTCGGGCTCTCGTGGTTGTACGGACAGCCCGACCAGATTACGTTGATTCTGGCCCGTATAAACTCGCTCTACCAGGATTACGGATCCAGTGTCGATCCGGGTGTTGTGCGCGAGATTGAGCGGGGGGTTGAAGATTTTAAAGTCAACAGCGGGAGCTCGCCGGATCCGTCTCTTCTTGTGATGAGATTGGTGGTTCAAGAGTGTTGGCGCCAGGTAGCATACATATACCTCTACATGGTGCGCTGGTGTGTCTCGTTGCCTGCGTAAAACTTTGACACTGATTCAAGAGGTGTATGCTATTAGACATTGTGTAGTGCAGACGCATTAGATTCTCGAGTTCGGGCCGCGCAACGAAAGATTATGAAGCTCGCTACCGATGCGAAACCGAGTGCGACTTTGGACATGCACCTAGCGACTTGCATAGCCGTTGTAAGTTCCAATATCATTCTCTCTCTCTTTTTTTTCAATTCTAGCAAGCACACGATATTGAACAAACGGTCTAGGCGGGAGTGGCCACTTTCCGACCGGCCGAGCGGAAGGTTATCCTCGCGCGCTTGCGCGGGCTTCCCGAGTGTTCGATACCGGAGAGCGGGTTTAGCACTTGCGTTCGGGTTCTGGGAGAGGTGTGGAGCCGCACCGATAGGGAAAATCGGGCTGCTCGTTGGTCTGATCTTGGTTTGGCAAACTCGCGGATTTTGGGTATTTAGATGGTTGCCGTTGTTAACTTGCTTTGCTGTTGGGGGTGTGTGTGAAATGTAACTGAGACCTTGTCGCTGTATGCTTGAGCTATTTTGTAATGACCAAAGGATAATTGCTTTTTTTGTTTCTTCGATATGTTCTTTGTATATACGATGTGGTAATAGACACTTTAGGTTAGGGTCGAGCTCGGAGCTTCACCGCTCATTTTCTCCTCTCCAGCCAGTAAACTCCATTTCGAAAAATTGGTATACTGACAGATATTCCCTTGAGTAAAGTTACACCTTCTGCATCTCCGGCATCGTGCCCAACTGGGCTAAGTAAATTTTAAGATTCATTCCAGCCCAAGGTCTCTAATGAGGATTCCAGATTTTGGTGGTGTCGGAAAAACGGGCGTTGATATAACCAAATTGTCGGTGATTTATTCATTTGGAGTCTGCACGTGAGGAATTTGATCGAAGGGAGTGATTGGAATTGGCAGTGGGGCGTCACTCAAACGACCAACACAGTCTCCTGCGGTCATCTCGTCTGACGCGCGTGGGTGACCCGTGCTACTATGGGCTGAACAGCGTGGCTTACTGTAAGTTGACGAATAGATAGCACGCATTAGTGGGATAATGAAGGCATGCTGGAAGTGTTCGCATAGGTGAGCGCATAGGTCTTGTGGTCCAATCAAAAGTAATTGTTGCTCAAATGACCAGGCCCCCATGGACCGACGAATCGCGTCTCTTGTGCGGTCCGTGTTCGCTGCAAGTTGTCCCCGAATCGCACAATATATCCACATTTGGCAATTATCCCTCTACACATCTCCTCGTTGTCCCGCACGGAACACACCGCAGGCGATCCTCGACTTTCTTCGGTAGGAACAAGCCTCGCCGCGTCGCCAGCGCATGTCGCTTCTTCCTCGTTGGGCGTCACTCATCAAATACTGCATTCCGACGACCTATTCCCACCTTATTTCATATCACGGCCGCCCGAGCATAATAACCAAGCCATCCAATGGAGTCCGGTCCAATGCCTTGGTTCACTCGACGCATTCCCCACAATGCACCAGGAGCCTATCGGATCGTTCCCCGTGCTTGACGACTTGTTTTCTTGCCAGATGTTTCCAGACGACGATCCCAAGTTCTCCTCTGACTTTATTCAGCAGCCGACACTTTTCGCGCATGGGAATTTTGTTGATTTCTCGACTCAGCAGCAGGAGCACGGTATTTGGGACGGATGCAAAGTGCCCGGTCCCGACCAGGACCTTTCGTCAGAGCGGCATAATGCCTTTGTCGGACCTGGCATGTCCCTGGGACAGAATAGCTTGTACCATGCGCTCATGAGTTTAGAGCACACTTCCGACGAGTCCAACCCCCATTCTCCCACTGCTGCTCATTCTACCACACATTCGCCAGACTCTACAAAATCGCCGTCCCACGCAGACGACACGACCGAACTCGAATATTCTAACGAGGATCCCGACGGAATTGAAATATCTGTATGCGGAAGCTTAACCTCGGGTATTGGGTCCGACACTGGTCCTCTGCTGTTTGTACTCCAAAGCTGTGAGTCGTTTCGTGTTTCCGTTGTGTTTTGTCTTGACCAGACTTCTTTTAGATGGAAATTGGATAAATAAATGATGTTTGACCCTTCGCGATCGTCAGAAAGGCTTAGAAATCGCATCTTGGCAGTGTATTTCGAGTCGTCGCGGTCAAGACATCAAATGATTCTTACTGCCAATGTCTTGCAAGCTGTGATAGCTTTCAGTGCGAATTACAAGCCTATGCTCTTTGCGCTAGCAAAAGAAGTGCGCGAAACGCTCGTTCACTCGACGGGCTCTCTATATTCAGGCACTTCGTTCCTCTCCCTTCACTTGACACTCGAGGTACGCCCCCACTTCGTAGCGCACTCAGATACGATTCTTACTTTTTCCAAATTTTAGGTTAATCTTTTCTTCTTGACTGGCCCGGTCCACGAAGGTCTTCGATTTATGAATGACATAGCGCCCGTCCTTCGCCGAATGTGCTCCAATACCATGTCTCAATATATCCACCTGCCCAGTCTCCTCGATCACCCCGATCATAATGTGCGGGCTATCCAATGGTAGATATCTTGTACAGCATGCTCACCGGATTGCCGACAGCCTTGAAGTACGACGCGACGACTTACCCTCAAGGTCGTGCTCCTGGATACACCGAGCCCGTAGGAGCCTGGTTGACCGGCCAGCCCAGCGAGCTAACGCTCATCCTGGCCCGCATCTCCTCGCTGCACGGAATTCGGCATCGACATCGACCCGTCCATCGTAGAAGAAATCGAGTCCGATATTCGAGACTTCAAACCCGATCCTGGACTTCGGCCGAACCTTCTCGAACGATTGTCAGACTTGTCGTTTTGGAGTCTTGGCGCCAGGTAGGGTATATCAACCTGTACATGGTATGTGTGGCTATAGTTCTCTATATGTGCTTGGTCCTAAATAATGATGAATCATGCGGGCGTTGTTTTTAGCGGCTGTGCGGAGAGACTGCTCTCGGTCCTCGCGTTCAGGCCGCGCAAAGGAGGTTAATGAAGTTGATTACCCATACGAAACCTGGTCAGAAGGGTGTTTTCCATTTGGGCCCGTGTTTAGAGATTGTAAGCGTGAATTGACCCTACGTCATAAGCATACTCATTGAAACCTCCTTTTTAGGCAGGCCTAGTGACCAGCCGGCCGGACGAGCGTAGACAGATTCTCCAACGTTTACAGAGTCTACCTCATTCGCGAATGGAATCGTTTCTGAAACATGGTATCCACGTGCTCCATGATATCTGGGCGAGAACAGATGCCGAGGGGCGACCTGCTCGGTGGTCTGATCTACGTGTCGCGACTCGGCGGATTCTTGGGATTTAGTAGAGTGAGCTGTGTTGTAAGGATTTTGGTTCGTGCTGTGGTCTATGTTTGTTGTTGTCCAAGGTAGATATATTTAACTTTGTAGTAGTGCGCGCTGTCTTTGCTTTGTTCAGTTGCAGTTGATTATCCCGTTTTCTTCGCATTTAGCGTGTACTCTCTCCTCCCATGTATCCAAGTCCCAAGGAGTTTGCTATTTTATCGCCGGTTTCTGCCCTAAATCACTATCAATTAGATCGTTAGTGCCACAATTGAATCCAGACTGATCTGCCTTTTGCACACTAATTGTAATTTCAATTCCCGGAAATTGTTGGGCTTCCCAGTACACGTGACTGGCCGGGGCATCCCTCGATCAAGAACACTCACCCTTGTCGACAACCATTGGATGATTGTTTAAGCCCTGCATGTTGAACTCTAACGGATATGGATGTTCCAACTGCCAATCTAGGTAAAAAATAATGATAAACGCGCTATTCGTAAACCCCCTTTGATTTCAGACCCCCCCCCCTCTCCCTTTTTTATTTTATTTTTTAGGCAGAAAAAGTGCGATGAAACAAGACCGGCCTGTCGACGATGCAAGACTGCAGGAATCGAATGTTCCGGATACACCGACCCTGCCTATCTCCGATATTCCGCCCCTGAGTACTCTCGGCCCAAGCACCTGCGCACGGTTTCCCGGGATGGTAGTAGTGCTACTGCCAGTGCTTCACGTTATGCCGCGGGACCTTTGACTCCTGATGCTAGCGATTCGTCAGTTTACGGGCGCCCATGGTGTGCATCCGCCCCACCGCCACCACCTCTTCCCTCTTCTTCTTCGTCGTCATTGTCGGCGTCGGCGTCAGTATCCGCCAACTACAAGCCGCCTCGTCCAAAGCAAATCGGAAGAACCGCGCGGGACCCAATGTGCGAGTCGGGACGGGACCGACGGCCCATACGACCAGTACGTACACGGCACCATCGTTCCCGGGGTTATTCTCGGACCAGTGGTCGGATGCTCCCTTTTTTGGCCCTGCTCCTTCCTACGCAAGGATCGAAGAGGTGGATTGCGATGAAGTTGGTGTTGTTGGATCTACTAGTCGAGTTGATGTGCAGGGGTCTGTGCCGGATGGTATAGTGGTGCAAGCGCCTACTCCGCCTCACGAGCCCCTCGATTTGCCTGCTGTGCCTGGTACTGGTACTGGTGCGGACTCAGGCGGAGGTGCAGCCGGGCGTAGTTTGGCTCCTCGGTCGTGGCAGAAGCGTGCTCGTACGCCCATGACGTCGGGACAAGCGAGTTTGTACGATGCTCTTTTCAGTCTTGCCCGGCCCGGGGAAGATTATTATAACCCCCCGCCTCCGCCGCCAAACCCGACTTGGACTCCTGCGTTGCGAAATTCCGGGGAATCACTCTTGACTCCGCTTACGGAAGGAGGACTTGAACGGCGACTGTATTCTGTGTCGGACTACTCGGATGATGGGGATAGGGAGGACCCTGAAGATCCCGAGGGTGTCAAGGCTATTATGCTTAGGTCCTTGCCGTTGGATTGTAATGTGAAGAGCAATACGTTGCCATTTATGTTGGAGTCTTGTGAGTTTTGAGAGGGGTTTAAGATGGTTTGATCTCGTTCTGACTCTCGCGACTTGCCCATAGACGCCATTTGGATTGCCCGAATGATATTTGATCCCCTTCGGGTAGCTGCCGTCGGCAGATACTATGTCTTTCGTCAGTACGAGCTTGGTGAGACGACACAACTGCGAATGCTGCTGGTATCCCATTTTGCGAGAACGGTCGCCAGAAGCACCGACTATGATCTCAATAATTTACCAAGTCTTGTCCGATTCCGGGATCACATGTCTGAGTCGTATCATACTGCAAATGCACTTTCTACTCGTAATCGCTCGCGCGAGCTTGATTTGAACACGGCAGCCCGTGCGTTTAGTCATTCGTATGAGGTGCGTATTCAGATTGATACATTTAGCAATAACTGATAGGCCATACTCTGTATGAGGTCGAGATCCTGAAAACTGGGACGCCGGAATCACACTGTATGATACTGAATTTAGATGTATAATAAATGCTGTTTAATAATCGTTCGTCCTTACTTTCACCCGTTTTTACTTTGCCCTGTTTCAGTACGTTTTCCGATTTTCAGGTCATTCGTGTTTTAAGTATGCTTCGAGTTTTCAGCACGTTTTTGAACTGACGTGCAGAAATTCACATTGAGGTCAGTTCGTCCTGATATTAAGGATGATGTTTTAGGTTGTTTCGTGCAATTTTCTATGCTGATTTCCAGTGGATTGTCCCACAATTATTGTTAATTCATTGTACGATACGTACTGAAAGTGAGGTCGCGTAATCTGGGCGCAATTTTTAGGTACTGAATTTTAGGTGGAATCTTGCTGAAACGGTGCGTGCTTAATTTAGGGATCATACTAAACATACGCTCGAATCAAAACCTTTCGTGCTGATATTCAGAAAGGATGGTACTGATTGCGCCACTGAACGGGTCACTAAAACGTACTGAAATGAGCAACAATGTAAGATATTTCAGGCTAATTCATGCGTAAATTCGGCACTACATGCAGGGTTACAATTATCACGAATCTTGGGTAATATATAAAGGAAAAAAAAAAAAAAACAAAGAAACGAGGAAACGTCTAGAAAAACCCTATGCATGCAAAATCCGGGATTCAGCAGGTAGGACGTGCCAGAAATAGAATATTATCAAAAACTCACCTCAGTAGTCCTCATCGCTCAATCGCCCGCCGTCGTCAGACTCCTCCAGCAGGCGCAGTGGCGATTCGCTTCTACAGGAGCGCTTCTTACTCCCCAAGGTTCCACCCGCTTGCCGCTGGTTCTCCTCGATTGCCGCAACTGTTTGGGCCTCAGCAGCCGCTGCTGCAGCACCGCGAGTGCGTAGGTTGTACCGCGAGCGCGAGGTGCTGGGATCGCCGCACGAACGGCGAGCGCGAGGCCCACGACGCCGGGAGGTTGGGGGCTGGTCTGCGGGGGGATGGATAGGCTCCGAGTCGGGAGGCGGGTGCAAGAGCCGGAGTGTAGGTAGCTCCGGGGGGTGTTCACGCTGGAGCCGAGGGGAAGCTGGTGGCGGGGGCGATTGCTGGGGAGGGTTTTGAGGTTGGGGCGCCTCATGCTCTGGCCCTGGCTCTGGTTGAGGCAGAGGGGTTGGTTCTCGCAGGGGGGATGCTGCAAGGAAGAGGGGAGAGGGCGGTGGGGGTGACTTCAGGGTCAGCTGTGGAGACGGAGTCTCCAAAGGTGGAGGTGGAGGGGGACCATGACCTTGAGCACTGTCCTCCGCTTGTGCACCAAATGGAGGCGATATTTAGTAATCAATGTGAATGTGTCATTCAATTGACCTACCTTTGACATTCGAGTGTCTCTGCTTCATGCGTTTCGTCTTGTAGCATCGATGGTTGTTGAACTTTGCCTGGACGAGCCACTCGGTGCCCCACCCGTTTTGAAAGACTCCGAGCTCGGGAGCCTCCTTGAGAATCTGACCCCCAGTCAACCATAGGGTCAAGTTTTCACGTAATGAATATAACACGTACCAATGCGTACAAGATACCAAGCTTGGTCTTGTCCTGATTCGACCACGAGTTACCATAGTCTAACCCAACCCGCGTCATAAGCTCACGTATGATGTTCTATAAGTTTAAAGAGAGTAAATAGTATATTGAACCGGGGGAAGACACATCTTCCACACTTACGCTTATCTCCAGCCAACGAGCCAGGTTGCCACCGAGTCCGGCATCGTTTTGTATGTCGCCAATGTTCGCACTGGTCTTAGACTTCGGGAGCGGCACAAAACGGCGGGGAGCTGGGTCGTCAGAAGGCGATGGGTGAGTATGCGATGGCGGGCAAGTGGGGGGGATAGTCGAGGGCAGGTTCCCCAAGGGAAACAGGAGCAGCGCTGGAGGGACGAGGAACGCTACTTCGAGAGCGCGAACCAGACGCTCCCGGGGTGGCACCGTGGGTAAGCTGGTCATTACGTCCAAAAATTGCTCGCAAATGCGCGAGTTCTTGAGACATTGCCTCATTGGCACCTAATAATTAATTAGCAGCGTAATCTATTGGTCTGGCGTGAATATATATTAGATATACGCACGACACATGGCAGCCCAATCGTTCTCAGATGGCTCCCGAGAACCCAAACCAGCGTCGTTGCCGGTCTCGTCATCGTCATCGTCTCCGTTGTCGTCAGAAGGTGGCCAATCAATGGCCTGGAGAGTGTCGAAGGGGTCTGGGGCGTTACGGGTGGTACGCTGCTCAGCGCGGCGCGCCCTCTTGACGTTGTGTCTCGCGATCGAGCGTTCTAGGGCTCGACGGCGCGAATCCTGGTTGTTGGAGGCCCTGCCCTTGCCCTTCCATGGAGATGGAGCCATTGGAGTTGGAGGGATAGTCAAAATAGTCAAGGGTAGGAGGTCGGGTTGCCGAGTGTAGTTGTAAAATAATCAAATTATTAGCAGTTTTTCGTTCGCGTAGTGCTGGCTACCGGGGGTTCAGATCAAGAGGGACTTGATGTGCAAAGGCGTTGGGCGGCCAAAAAGGGGCTGTATAAATACCTCGAGACCGAGGCATTGTGGTGGTGGTGGCTTACTAGGATTTCGCTTGCGAATTCTACTTATGCTCACTTGGTAATTGTGTTTCATCCTTATCCGACTCGGAGCTCCACCGGTGTTCACCTTGCCCCGGTCAGCCGCGCCATACACAGCCAATTACCAATCAGTACGTTTCTCCTTGGTTATTTACTTTTTGGGCTTAATATGTATCTATATTAGGTACGTGTCTCTTATTTGTCATATCAATGCTTCGCGATCTTCAACCTGATCGACACCAATCAAACAGGCTCCTTCTCTCAGTCACCGACATGCCCGATACCCCCCTACTTAAGTTGCTCACTTATATTCTGCTTGTTATGTTTCTATCCGTTGTTTACTTAACTGCGACGCGTGTGTTTTTGGCTTGCTGCTTGCACGTTAAACCCGTCCCCTTGCCGCCGTTATATTATTGGCATTTTCTGTTGTTTGCGTGGATGGAGAAGCAAAGCCAAGGAAACTGAAGTCGATGAGGTACGTAGCCTTTTGCGGTTTATTGAAAGTAGGTCACTAACTATTTTTGTTGTCCGGTGGTCCCGTAGTTGCGGTTGTGGGGCGCACACGCCTCCGCACTCGCGTAATTTCTGGGTCTATTCGCTTATTCCCCAATTTGATGCACAGCACCTTCACGCCACAAAAGCCGCGTAATGTGGCCAGTAGGTAAGTTTCTGGTTTATTTCTTGCGGTATAAGTTCTCACAATGTACGTTGTAGTTATAGATTGCTCAACCAACTTTGAACACACTCTTTGCGGTTTGTTTTCACTATCCTCGTTGGATTAACACAAGTTTACATTTTCTTTTTGCTCTTGTAAGTCCTTTTTTTGTATCGTCGTGTTCTTGCAACTGACTCTGCTCAGTACAATGGCTGGGACTCGATGGAGGTGCCCCGAATGTCACGAAATGCGGGCGCCCAAGACCTATCGGCGACACCAAAAGTATGGTTGCCCATCTCTTCGGAGAAGGGCCTCGAAACTTCGCACCGCGGCCGAGGCAACACTCACCAGGCTACGACGACTTGGGTTGGTTGCCCGCTCCCCACCACCACATTGCCCATCGCCACACTTTAACCGACGACACCCTCCCAATGTCCCGCCTCCCCCTGCATTTTGCGAACTCCTTCAATCACCTGCACTGCCCGTTGTTGATCACGCAATGGGAGAACCTGGGTTTGACCCCAACTTCCGATTCGTCACCCCTGGGGCTGGCCCTGGGCCCTCCAGTCGAGAGCAGTCCCCTCGATTTGCCCCATACAACCCCGCTGAGGAGGAGGAGGAGGAGGAGGAGGAGGACCCACTGGCCGCCTTACCTTGGATGCACGGCATTGCGCCACACGACTACTACGAGTTAATTGTACAGGAGGAGTTGTTACGCAAAGGGGGTAAGTAATTGATTTTTTCTTCGATATTAATGCTAATAAATCCAATTCAGGTTTACGGCTACCAGATTACCACCGACTGACGGTCCAGGCATTCAACTACAAGGTTGATACCGACATCAGTGGGCGCGCGTACAGCAAACTGCCGCGCGCTTTCCCCGACCACCTCGCCAACTTGCCCATGGAACCCAAGCTTCAGAGGCAGATAGACAAGATATCAGCCTTTGGTGCGAGGGCAATCCACTGCTGCATCAACTCATGCATCGCATACACTGGTGTATACCAGCGGCTTGAGTTGTGCCCATGGTGTGGTGAAGCACGGTACACAGCACACCGCAAGAACCCTGTTCGCCGTGTCCCGCGGCGAACTTTCCACTACCTCCCCCTTATCCCACGTCTGATAAACCTTTTCCGCAGCCCTCCTATGGCCGAGTTGCTCCAATATCGATCGCGGCGGCGGCCCGAACCCAACACCCTCTCCGACATCTTTGATGGCCGCTATTACCTTCAACTCCTTCAGGAGTTTGTATATTTGGGTGGTACACGACTGGGTCATCGATTCTTCTCAAGCAATACCGACATGACCCTTGGGCTCTCTACTGATGGCGTAGGCCCCTTCAAGACGCGGAAGCAGCAATGCTGGCCACTAATCATTATCAATTATAACCTCCCACCCTCAATTCGAACGCGTCTTGAGAACATTTTGTGTCTTGGCGTGATTCCCGGCCCACGGACCCCAAAGGAACTTGACACATTCCTCGAGCCTTTCATCGATGAGCTTGAGGAACTTGCACGTGGAGTGCCAGCATTTAATGCAGCCAATCGTCATCCCTTTGTGCTCCGTGCCTACCTCATTGCTGCGTTTGGTGATATGCCTGCAGTTGCCAAAATGATGGAGATGAAAGGTCCCAATGGCAAACTGCCCTGTCGAGCCTGTAAGATTCGCGGCGTACGTGCCAGACATGGGCCACACCCAAATACAAACTACATCCCCCTCTCACGACCATTCGATGACGAACCACATGCCACCCGACGCTATGATCCGCAGAACCTCCCCCTTCGAACACACACTGAATACCTTGAGGAAGCAATGTGGGTGGAGGAGGCTCAAAATGATGCTGAAGAGGGTCGGCGGTCCTTACGAACAGGCATCAATGGACTTGCCCCCCTTGCACGGGTGCCCGGCCTCTCATTCCCAGTCTCGTTTCCCCACGACTTTATGCACTTAATTTTTGAAAATATTATTCCCACTCTCTTTGACTTGTGGACGCGAAGCGGAAACTTTGAGGCATTTGGATCAGGGACTGAAGAATATCTGCTGCACCCAGACGTATGGACAACAATTGCTGAGGCCTGCCCTCTAGCCGGCAACAACATCCCATACACGTTTGGCTGTCGCGTACCCGATCCAAAGAAAAAGCGTGCTGAACTTACTGCCGAAGCTCGGTTACTACTTGCCACTATGCTTGGTCCTGTGCTCCTGCGAGGCCGCTTTGTCCATCAAAAGTATTATCGGCATTTTATTGAACTTGTCCGCCTCATTAATATGTGTATTGACTTTGAGATCACACCCAACGACATAGTTACCATTCGTGAAGGATTTGCAAAATGGGTGAAAGACTACGAAAAGTAAGTTGATTTAATATGTACTTGATTTTGCCGGTGTAGCTAACATGTGTATTGGTGTATAGATACTACTACATGAATGATCAAGCCCGCCTTTCTGCTTGTACCCTCCCACTCCACGCCCTCCTTCACATTGCCAACGACATTGAGGCCATGGGTCCTGTCTGGGCATACTGGGCCTTCCCAATGGAGCGCTTTTGTGGTGCACTTACACGTGCAAGCATGAGCCGCCGTTTCCCATACTCTAGCATCAACCGTCGTGTCCTCCAGCTTGCCCAGTTATCACAAATTAAGTTGGTATATGGGCTTACAGAAGAACTTGAGCTTGATGAACGTCAGGAGAATATCAGGCATGGAGTCCAGTATGATCACTACCCTGACCTTGTCTTTATCAACCCATCAAAAACACTCCCCCTTCAACGCTCGTTACAGCTCAAGATTGCTAAATACCTTGGCCCTGTAATAGGTATCCCTGTAGAAGACATGTCCAATGCACTAGCAAACCGGCCCTTGAAGGTGTGGGGTAGGATGCAGCGACTGGACAAGTCACTGGCTGAGGCTGTTGTTGGTGGTGACGTTATTCGGGGGGCTATGGTTGTGCCCAGTAATAAAACAATGCGCGATGCATCACATGTTTGGGTAAGTAGCATTTGGACTTGCAAGGCAATTGCTTACCCTACCTCTAACTTAGTTTCACTCAAAAATGTCTCGTTGGCGCTGGGACCGGCCTCATGCAGTTGAGTTCCCCAATGAGATACTCAGCTATGGTCAAACCGGGATGTTTGTTGTCATTGAGGCTGACTTAATTGCAAGCTTAAATGTGCCAAACCCCTGTACCCAAGTTCTTGCTGTGATTATGGCTTTCCCTCACCTGCGGTACCATAATGATGCTGACCTTGTGGAGTACCGGCTCTCATCTGGCAACTATGCTGGTGCTGAGGTTGTTGATGCCACTAAAATTGACTGTCTCATTGGTCGTATAACAACTGAGCACCAGGGCTCATTTGTTGTTGAACGTACATCTGTTGTTGGCCAAGTGGATATGCTTGATGTGACGGTTGAGATTGATTGACCATTTACACAATGGCAAGTCTATTTCATGTTCTATGATACTGATTCGGATTTTGGAATGTTCTCTTTACGTCCTTATTTGTATCATAACATACTTAAAAAAGTCGCAAACTTGATTCATACTAACTTTCAATACGTGTTTAAATTGGCGATTTTTGGGATTTCAGTCAGCCTTGGATCTCAGTATTTCATGTGCTGACTTTCAGTACGTACTGAATTTCAGTTTAAGGATCAATCCCTGGTAGATAGTGCTGGTTGAAAATCATCCTTAAATTCCGGATGAGGACATCATACAGAGATAATGAAGTGCACATGAAGCCCATTCTAAGAATCGTATTTTACAGTGACGACTTCTGGCCATATTCGGTCATGCGTAGGCGACATGGGTGCATACCAAAGAGTCAAGGTTAACTGGAATTCATCAGGACAAATCGCCAATCGTATGCAAATATTTTCCGTTAAAGACTTGGAGCCAGTCGAGGCCTTCAACGCTCTGAAAAAGCTCCGACAAGAGAGTATTGGGAGAGAAGAGCTGGAATCAGATCAGGTTCTCGTTAGAGCTGCCAAAACATCAGGTATGACCGCGATTCAGAGCTCAGCGTACCAATATCGACTCATATTTTCAGGCGGACGACTGGCACATTTAAACCGGTTGGCCCGATCGAGGGATATTAATCATACAGTACAGAATTTAAAGAACAATGAAAAATCCTGGCTATTGTCAAACTTTGGGTTGATTCCCGACTGTGATGATGATGTCGAAGAAGAGGTGCGTGGTATATTCATCAAAGTTTGGAGCAGTATAAGAAATGTGATTTCTAGGCAAAATGGGCAAGCTGCACGTGGTTATTGCTTCAAGAGTTCGTACGTCGCCGGGTTGAGATGGAGAAACGACTTGATCTCGAAAGCTCTGAGAGTGGAGGCCCCGCCAACGTTGATCATATACCCGTTCCAAGTATCCCGTATTTCGAATGCCGACGAATCATGACACGGGGAGACTTTTTAGCTCGTACGTCCAGAATGTATCCGGGAGATATGCCTCACAACTTTGGTTCTATAGGGTTAGACCAGATGAATATTATCTCCATTGATGTCAGTACACCCCAAACCTCCTTTTTACATGGCTCAAGACTTTCTGAATAGGTACATTACCAAGTTCGGCTAGACTCTATGCTCACACTTGAAGCGGCCCGCGAAGTCGTGTCCGAACCTGAATTTGAGCCTATGCTAAAAGGCGTACTCACTCGCGTGGATGAGCTTGAAAGCTTGGGGAGGACCCGCGAGCTCACGGTAAGGTTGATCACTAATGCATAAGAATTTCTTTGACTTGATATCCTATGGTAGTTCAAGGATGTTAAACCTGGAGATCGTATCAAAGTGGTGATAGATAAAACTGGTAGAATTGATAAATGACGGTAAACATAGAACTAGTCTCGTTGCAACTTCGGAGTAGCGTTTCCATCTCGATCTATCACCGTGACTGTATTAATATGAACCACTGAATAATCCATCCGAGTACCTATACATGCGTTGCAATAGTGTTGGAATTTCGATATCTCACATACACCAGACCAATTACCTGTTACGGATTTGGTATGCCATATACGGATGGTCGCGTGTCTTTTCTCTCCTTAGTTTTGCGCGAAAGTAGTACGTGCTAAGATGCGCTTGTTCAGCTCCCCTAGTCACCTTAAAAAGAAGCTATTACTGCATTGCCAAAACAAAAATCGTAAGGTGAGTGGTAAGCCGTAACCCAACATGAATTCAGTCTGACATCAACTACTGAATTAATCCTGGGGCGTGAAACACTGAGAATATACTTAGAACAACGTTGCATGGGATAAGGCACGAAATTTAGATATATAATATATGAAGGGGATGAACGCCATATTGGATAAATCATATCGTCCGGTCGACTGAGATCAGAGAACGTGCACGTTTACTGAAATTAGTTAGTAATAAGTAGCAAACTTATTCACAAAAAAGACTAAAGTAAGAGTATTTGACAATCTGACTCGTTAATCGCACGTGTAGCGTGTAGGTCGTTAAATATAGCATTTCACACCTTTGTCATCACCGTGACCAAAATGCTCATTATATTTGATACTACCATCATGTGTAACTACCTATGACGCACCCAATGTATCTCTAGAGAACGTGACAGGTCACATATGGGAACATAACAATACTTTTAAAGCGCATACACACGCACTTTGTGACCGACCCGTTGGAGGGTATCGATACGTTGATTTACCAACGTTTGCAATTGAAACTAGTCTGGTAAACCTTTGGTTGTTTTTGGGTGCCTGCACGGAATCATAATACCTGGGAGGGTAGTAAATAAACTGTATGTTTTGTCTGGTGAGGCGTTACGTTGGCGCTGGTGTTACCCTTGAGCAAATCTCACTAAGTCTAAATTTGGGTTCTAACGCGGTACGGGCATCGAGGTCCACCGCAACCAGGGGAAGTGTTTGAGAACATCACGTGGACAACTGGTAGTTCCAGATCCCAACACAAAGCTCGGCATGAACAGTCTCTCACTCGACTCGTACCCCATCACCTGGATTTTGATGATACTACAATATCAATGTCCTACTTGGTAAAAGATAGCGCTAGCTGTCCTCAGTGTAGAAATAGGTAAGGCAGTTTATTCCGGTTGTCTTAGTTGTGTTTTCACATCGACTAGCACAAATGCCGAGTGTCGGTGCGTTCAACTGGATAGTAAAAGCATGAAAACACTTGAGATAGGAAAGAACAATTCGCGGTTGGGACATATAGAATCATCGCGTGATTGTGAAGATAATTCTGAATCCCCAATTCAACACTCTGCAACCTTTTATAGTGATGCTTCGCCCATTCAATCGGTAAGCTCGGCGATCGCGATCGGGCTATTGAAGCTGATTTGATTCATGGACCCACTCAAAACCACCAACAACCTTGCCCAGACGGGAAACTCCGTAGGTTCCTTGATACTCCTACCCGATTATACATACTCGGATTTTCATAATTCTTATCAACTGCCTCTTCGACAAATAGTTGCTCGACAACTCCCAACTCCGGCCTCTGACTGCCATCACTTTATTGCATCTCAAGAACATGCCGCTGGGAAGGACTTGTCCTCTGGGAGATCGGACTGTCTAGAATCACTGTTGAGCCTTGCCCATCCGGGCGATCAGTCCTATCAACAAAACGTTAGGATGCCTCGGAGTACTGGGCGAATGCGAATGCTACCGGGGCTGGAAGATAATGGTTCCGAGGATCTTGATAACCTGGGAAATGTATACAATGTGCTGGCTAGCTCCTTGCCACTGGATCGAACCGTCGAGAGCAACGGGTTGCCGTTCATTTTACAGGCGCGTAGGTAACTTTTCCTTTATGTGATCCTTCGAGATCTTATTTTCACAGACGCCAGATGGATGTCACACTTTCTGTTCGAGTCCGTACGAATCGCGCACTTGGCCAAAGACTATATTATTGAGAACTACAAGAGTGGAGAGGTATCTCGACGGAAAATGAACTTGCTGGCTAGTAATGCTTATGCGATCACTGGCTCGACGGAATACGATCTAGCCAACGTTCCGTCGTTTTTCATGATTCAATCGTGCGTCTTAATAACCTTAGCTGAAGCTGCTTCACGAGTTCAAGCTTCCCGGGAATTGGATGAGCAGTATGCTCTTGAAGCAATGCAGAACACGTACGAGGTTAGTTTCCAACTATCTCAGCAGTCCATCAACTTATCATCCTAATGCAAGTTAATCTCTTCATTATGTAAAGTGGGATCCTTATCATATGTTTCAAGCATTATGCAACTTGCAGCACCAGTTTTCCGTCGGGCTTGTCCAGACTCTTTGGAGGGATTAATAAACTTACCCAGCCTCTTGACAACTCTAAATCTACCTCTTCAGTATTACGCCACATTCGATATTATACTTGGTGTATTGACCTGCCGACCTACATTCTTCCGCTACGATGTGGAATTCACTCCTCAAGCACCCGAAACTTTATTTACTCTGGAAAATGGACCTGGTTTACGGTGGCTATATGGAATTCCCAATCGATTAATATTTACGTTTGCGAAGATGAGTGCTTTACTCGAAGACTTTGGGCCATGCATTGGGACGGAAATCGTAGACAAATTGGAACGAGAGATACGGGATATAGTACCGATTATAGTCCCTTCGACCGAGCCTGCTATTGCTATAGGACAGATGGCGGTACAGGAATGTTGGTGTCTTGCAGCATTGATTTATTTGTATATGGTAAGTACACTAAACGACGGTAGCATTTCTACTGACATTCCGGAAAGGGTCTATGCGGATCCCTTACTTTTGATTCTCAAGTAACAAAAGCACGAAGGCAGTTTTTAAAGATCCTACCGCAAGTTAGACCAAGGCGGAGCCCAGATGTGTTCTTGATATTTCCCTTGGTTATCGTAAGTACAGAACTTCCCTGAATGACAATCTATTGATTGTTCACATAGCTTGGGGTCGCCACACACGACCTAAAAGAACAAGACATAATTCGAAGACGAATGCTCGGGGTTCCAGAATGTGTTCGCCTCGGCACAATGGGGAACGACTTCATACGGGTATTGGATAGTGTATGGCAAACACCTCGTCAAGGAGTATGGAGCGACCTTCGACGGGCATGTTGGCAGGTCCTAGGTGTATAAGTATTGTAATTTTCTTCCTAGTTTCGCTCTGCTATCCTGCTTTGTGTTCTTAGATCATCGTACGCATATATTTTCTTATAGATTGATCAGGAGTCCGGCTCAAGAATGAGATATTCTTTAATGAACATTAAAATGAATTAATTTATTGGGAACTAATCAGGAGTTTGAAATAGCTAGGCTCCTCAAAACATACATGCTTTGGCGTCTTGGAAAGCGCCCTTTGGTTGTTATTCTTGTTGGAGCAGTGCCGGCGCCCATTGCCATAGGACAAACAATATTTAGAAATCTTGGGTGGTGTGAAGGCCAGTAGACATACTGACCCATTCTTGGTTATTCTTGTCATCGGTCTGCCTCAGTCCGCCAACTTATTCACTATTTACCATTTTATTTAGCTCTGTATGACAACCAGCTTGAATCACGCAAATCAGCATTTCTCAGCGAACTTTGAGGGCTTTACAGAATGCCTGGGATAAGGAAGAATAGTCAATAATATCATGAAGGTGCTGACTACCGACGTCGGTTGGTGGGAAGCCAACTGGATGGTCCGATGCGTGCTAGAGAGTTATGGGAGCGTGGGCCCAGAAAGCAACCTATTTGACTTGTAACGCAGTTTATTGGTATTTTGACTCCGTTCTTGCTATAATTTGTACTGATTTTGGTTATGATCGTTCATTTTTCTCGAGTAAGTTGAATTGTAATCATCGAGCGACAAGCATTACCCTTCACTAGCACGTAGCTATGACCAGCTGGTTCTTATATTTACGTATGAGATTCCGTCGATCCTTTCCACTGAAGAACTTCTGTCTCTTTTTTTTTCTCTTTTTTTTCTCGTCTATGGTATGAAACAAGAGTCGAGTGTGCACCTCACCTCTTTAATTCGCTCGCATTTCAGAAAGCGACAACAAATTCAAATGAACATCAGACATATTTGCTAGCTATATGAGATAGTATTATTGAACTCCCATTCGATAGTCAGCTGGGGTGGGGGGTAAGTGAATATACCCGATGACAGTAATTGCGGGTGTGGGTATTGGAGAAACAAGCTCCTCGACGTCTTATTGGACAATTCGAAGAAACGGGAAGGGGGAGGGAGCATTCACAATTAAGCATCATCTGAATCGGTATTGCGCCTGGCCTCGTGTTTGCCTGTATGCTCCGATCCACAACTCCATACGCCCAGAAAGAAACTATGTCCTTAGTTAAGCCTCTTTAGACTTCGGCGGCGTTTTCCTGTTAGAAACCCCCACATTGTGCACATCGATCGATCAGCATCGCAGACATGGGGTTGGGGAGGGGGGTATGTGGTATGCTACAGCCCCTTTTAATTATATTTTTGATGAGTGAGACACCTCCGGGAGATGTGGAGAATGTCTGAAGAAGCGCCATGCCTTATATATGGGCGCACACGACTAATACTTCAACTACCATGGCTCGGGTACTCATGAAGGCTCAGTCTATACATTATTCCTCGGCGAAGATTCCTACCCAACAAAGTTGATTCTTGGCACAACGACGGCGGCAGTGTTGGTCTCTTAACCGATCAAAGTAAGCTACGCCTGCGCCATCCATCTTGCTTAGAAGCGTAGCCCCAAAGGTGGCTCACGTAGACGGGATAACTATGGATTGAGCTTAGTGCGTTATGCAGCTAGCATCGACCCTGAATGCTTAACTTTTAGTCTCGTAAAACGACAAATCGCGTCAGTGGCCCGAGGGCAGTGTCATAACTCTGAGTCCATGCATATGCTAAACTAGAGGGCCCCGGGGGTCAACGTGTTGTACATCCCTTGATATCTCCATCTTTGTTCACGCCCAATCTCAACGGCTGGAGAGTCGACCTGTTGACTTTAAGGCTCAGCCACCATGTCAAGTCTAGCCCCCAAATGAGCGGAGTTACGGATAAGGAAATATTTCAATTGGGAATAAGACAAGCAGAGGGATCGGACATGGCTAAGGTTTCGCTTTCAGTGATAGCCCAGATTTGTTTGGCCTCCGTAAGACCCCTGAACTTCATTAGGGCACAATTCGATCGTGAGGATCTATCCGAAAATTTATAGAGGAAGTGACCGCATCGGACGGAGAGCCTCAGCACCGAGCGGCGGTGCCAGGTTATTTCAATAAGAAGGCTAGTCTGGTATGCTTGTAAGATCATATATGCAGCGTGTATAGCTTGGTAGAATAACAAAATGTATCTAAGACATCGGACCGTGTCCTCTGATCAGTTAAACTCCTGTAATTCGCCAACACGCTTCTCGTAGATCGTCCCATCGAGCTGCCCTGCCTTCATTTGCTGTTCGAGTCCAGACTTCTTTCAACAAATGGAGGTGATCGTTCCCAGCCGTGTTTGGATTAGTATATTCGGGCACAGATAGTACACGGGAAATTATAGTATGCCGATGGGTGGATTTAGTTGCTGCTACTCCTGCCTGTTCAAGAGTGAAAACACCCGTTATTTTCTTTGTTGAACGAGAAAGCTTACAATTATCATAGGAATGGTCAAAAGCGCGTCTGGGTTACGCCCGGATTTGGTCCCATTCACAAGCTTCATGAAAGATCTATGAGCTTTTTTTACTTGGGAGTCGAGTGCGTGTGCTCTTCCCAATGCCTAGAGCAGACGAATTAAAAGAAAGCCCAAAAAGCCCTCGAGTATACGGGCATACCATGTACAAGTAAATAAAGATTGCCTGACGCCAGCATTCCTGCACAACTGTCCTCACAATGGCAAGCGTTGGTTCCTTACTTTCGCATGGCATAACGTTGATAACCCTGATGTCCTCCCCGATCCGCTCAATCATAGTGGGATCTATCATTGCATTTGCAGCTATGGCATCTTCTCTGAGGTTGTTCATGTATGCAAGAAGCAAAAGAAACTGATCCGGGATTCCAAGCAGCCATTGGGAGCCTCGGTCTTCTCTCTTCCTAATAAATTCATCGCAATACTCGAGAGACCATGGAACATGGTACCTATTGGACACGTACGTTATTCATCAGACCTCCTACAGTTATGTACGTCAAAAACAATAGCACAACTAACCTGCACTGCAGTGGTCTACCAGTTGTAATACTGCTAGCCACGTCCGCTACCACAAAATGCCTGAGGTTGACATTCACTTCGAGCAGAAGTTCGGACATATGAGGAGGATAGGGTGAAGGACAGGCCTTTAGAAATACTGGGGCGGCCAACTGAATTAGACGAAGTAGGTCGGAGAGAGGCGCTGAAGCCGCCTGCATGTTCATCAACTTTCCATCAGGTTTGTTAGCGCGGAGAAAGCATAAGTAGCAATGAAAATGATGTACCTCAAAAGTATTGTTCAGTGCCAAAATCGCATGCTCTCGCTCTTCATTCTCAGCCCATTGTCTGCTGCAAAAAGCGGCAACATTTTGCCAGATTTCACACCGCAGTAGTTCGAGTAGCATATTTCCTTCTTCGTCCAAGGCCCGGTGTTTCGCCAGCTTTCTCATTATCTGAGAGATCATGAGCAGCCTGGAGCGTGAAGCTTGAGATAGGGAAAATTGCTGGCTTATCGTGTCTTTAGTTGTGTATGCTATCTTGAGCGGCTCAAAGACCGACTGGGAGATCCATTGGGCATCTGAAATTAAAGATGTAAGCTTGCCATTGAAGTTAGAATAAACAACTCACAGCACTGCAGAACAAAGGGAAGTTTGTTGCTATCCACTGTACGATCTAGTCTAATTGAGATTTGACACAATATTTCTTCGAATCCCTCAGGATCATCGTCATCATACTCTTCTTCCACGTCTGTGTTGTGTTTGAGGGGAATTAATCCATCCACATTCAATTTGGATACATGTGGTGTGCACTGGTTTGATTCGATTAGGCGTGTTAGGCGTGTCGGTGGTCCCTGGGTGATTGACTTTAATGAAGCATCTGTCTTCTCCGAGCTTGAAAGAGCCACGAGCAGGCTCCTTTGACTGGTCCCGACACACAGTGCTGCTGATTGACGAGAAGCCATAGGTAAAGATAATGTAGATCCAGCCTCAATGTGAGTGGATAACGGCAACGGCAGTTTGGATAATAGTGGTTCTTGGTTGGCGCCAACTGGCAGCCTGGCATCTGGAGAGGGGGAACAATTGGATGGACTAGGGAGCGAACTGGATATATTTGAAGAATTTCCGAGTACCGAGGTTGTCAAAAAGCTTGAACTTTGTCGAAGGAGCGCCCTTTCTCGCTCGCTCGGTGGCCTAGGCGCCGGCTTTGTCCGTACTTTGTTCCCAGCGTGTTGTATATATTCATATCGGCACTCCGCCCCGCTCTTTTCACATCTGAGTAATTGGTTAGTTGGATTTCATGTACTTGGATTATGACTTGCCTGAGACACTTTGGTTTTGTCTCATCGCATTTCTTGCGTCTGATGGTCGAGGTTAGTACTCTGTAAGGGACGGAGAAAGAAAAATAACTTGCTTGGTCTTACACGTGTGGCATCCTGTGGGTGACCTTCTGGGCATAATACAAGGAGAGAAAGGTGGAGAATCAGTATCTAGCGCTCGTAATTTATGATAGCGCAGAGACCCGGCGTCCAGGTTTCTTAAAGAGGTTAACTCGGGTCCTGACGGTTGATTATTACTCGTCATCCCAGATATCCAAGTGAGAATCCATTAGGATCGACGCAAGGGGCAGAAGTGTGCTCTTTATTTAGAAGGGCGACGGGGCACTTAGTGGTTTGGCATGTGAACTGTGACAGATGATAGAAACATCTTATGATTTACGTACTCTCTCATTTTCTAATTCCCATCAATTGTCCACGTTGGGCTTAGATCGATGCACATTATATGATTCACACATTCCTCTTTGCAGCTTCTGTGGGCAGCTGCCTAAGCAGGCAGAACGATCGACAAAGCTTTCGAGAAAATCCTTTTAATCCGGTGGGGCAGAACTTTTGATTGAACTCAAAAGCAGCGGGGGGTTCGAATCGGGATATACAGTAATTCAGGGAAAATGAGCCTGTTTTAAATTTGAGCAAGGACGAAGTACCTGATCAAAGTTTAATAAAGCTACTCCTTAGATCTGGAAATGATTGTTGGCAAAATGAGGTTTACGCGCAAGGTTGACGTTTTAATCGTATCATTACAGTACGATCGTTTGCTGCACACGATAAATAGTATAATCATGGCGTTGACTGGTCATGGCTTCGAAACAACATCCTTTCAGCGCTAATTTCTGCCTGTTGGCGGGTTCATTGCAAATCAATGTGTGAGGCACAGCATGTAACACATGTCATCAACGCGAGACGACCAGAATGTGAGTATAGAACCCCGGCTATATATCCATACAAGGAGAGGCTATGACGGCATCTGATATGAGCTCTCTCGGATAGTGATAAATAGCACACGAGATGGCCCAAGCAAGACTCGTAGCAATCGCAGCATTCAGCGGGACGATTAGAGTGTCGACGACATAAAAACACTAAGAAGCTTCAACGTCCGAGAAAAGCAGTGCACTGAGTTTCAAGGTATGTCTCCTTATTCCCACAAGCCTGTACAAGAGCGAGCACTGACCCGTTTGTGAAGGCAAAGAGTCGAGTTGGCCAATCGTATCGAACATTTCTTCAGCTGGAATACACAAGCAACTGCTGACCGCACCCTCAGGAGTGAGTACGGTTGAGTGTTGGCCACCGATGTTACGACCAGGCTAATTGAACATCTTTGTATCAAGAGCAGGCACATATCTCAAATAGCGATCCAAGGCGCGAAACCGTATCAATGAGAACAGAACAAGCCACTTGCAGTCAGATGGACGGCTCGAGTAAGTGTCAATTAGCCAGTTGGGCCATTCTCCGCCCACCAACATGCTCCCATAGGTTACGAAGATTTGTGCAAGCAGGCAAAGACCCACCACGACCGGTTCCGACGCTTAGGCGAGCTGGATGACATCGAGAAGGCAATCGAATATGGAAACCGCGCGCTAGGCTTGACCCCGGAAGAGCATCTAGACACTCCAAACCGATTGACTTGCCTGGGAAACTATTACAATGATCGGTATCGGCGTCTCGGAAAGCTAGAAGACATGGAGAAATCGTTCGATTGCCGAATGCGTGCGCTGGGATCGACCAGTGAAAACGATGCGGAGCTGCCAGTTCGGATGGGTGATGTAGGGAGATCATATACAATGCGATATCGGCGCCTAGGAGATGTGGACGACCTGGAAAAATCGCTTGAGTACAAGTGCCCGTGCGCTGACCGTCAGTCCACACGAGCACCCTGACCTATCAGACCGGCAAGCTGATCTGGGAGTCTCATATGGCGATCGATACCGACGGATGGGAAACATGGCCGACCTGGAGAAGTCGATTGAATGCAACTCTCGCGCACTGGCATTGACTCCCGACGGCCACCCTGACCTTCCAGACCGGCATGGCGCTCTAGGGGTGTCATACGGCGATCGATACCAACGGATGGGAGACATGGCCGACCTGGAGAAGTGGATCGAACACTTGTCTCGTGCACACACTTTCACCCCTGATGGCCATCCACATTTATCTTTGAGGCACTATCAAATGGCCATATCTCGTCATCATCAGTACCAGCACACAGGTCACCCATCCCACCTCCACGCCTGCCTCACTTCTTTTCGCCAATCCTCCCGGCTATCATCCGCAGCGCCGCGTGACGTGTTTGATTATACTCTTCGTTGGGCGAACCTCGCGTCTCAGTATAGCTACCTCAATCCCCTCGAAGCTTTCCGTGCGGCTCTAGATGTTCTTCCTCACTTCATTTGGCTTGCTGCTACCACTGCTCAGCGGTATGCCAACTTGGCCCTAACCGAGAACCTGGCTATAAGAGCAGGTGCTGCTGCCATCCAATCCTCGGAGTATGGCACAGGTCTCGAGTGGCTGGAGCATGGGCGGTGTATCGTTTGGAACCAGACCCTGATGCTTCGGTCTCCATTGGACGACCTTGAAGCATCTCACCCAGTCATCGCTGCTCGGCTCTCTTTGATCTCGAAGCAGCTCGATCAAACTAACTCGGGAGCTCCAGGCTCTCGATCGAACAACGACGCTCTGGGCCTTCGATACCGTTTGGCCAGGGAATATACTGACTTGTTGACACAAACTCGTTTGTTACCCGGATTCGAGGACTTTCTACAGCCCCCAAAGGCTACCGGTCTGATGCGAGTGGCCCGACACGGACCTGTGGTTGTGATCAATTGCTCCAAGGACGACTGCGATGCGCTTGTGATAATGCCTGGACAAGATCGCGTCGGCCACGTCTCCCTCCCTAGCTATACCGAATCTAAAGCAACTCATGCTCGGTCAGAGATAGAACAGCTGCTGCTCAACAAGGGATTTCGAGAGCGTGGGTTCAAGCTCAAGGGCGGCCGGATAAAACAGCCTGATCCAGACGTAGGACTGGTGTTAGCGGATCTGTGGAAGGACATCGTCAAGCCGGTGCTTGAATATCTAGGGTACTTGGTACGTTCGGCTAGATCTCGACATTATATGCAAACCAACTGTGATCATGCAGACCAATCATACAGTCGACCAAATGCCGCATATCACGTGGTGCCCTACCGGCGCACTCACCTTCTTGCCGCTACATGCCGCTGGTGACTACGACCAGCCAGGATCAAGAGTGTTTGACCATGTTATATCATCGTACACCCCCACACTTACTGCTCTGCTCGCCTCTGCTCCGACAGTCCCGCGTCGTGCCCCTCGTTTGCTCGCTGTTGGACAGATGGCTACGTCCGGCTACAGTCAGCTGCCAGGTACGGCCAGGGAGCTTGCGTCCATCAGGGCCCACGCGCACAATCGAGCCGAGTACTCGCAGCTCACTGGTAGCAAAGCCACTGCGACGGCTGTGCTTGACGCGATGGAGGAACACGACTGGGTGCACCTCGCCTGCCATGCTCATCAGAACGTGACTGACCCGACCAAGAGCGGGTTCTTTCTGCATGGCGGCAGGTTGGATCTCGCTGCGATCACCCGACAATCATTCAAGAGCAAGGGGCTGGCGTTCCTATCGGCATGCCAGACGGCGACAGGGGACGAGAAGCTGCCAGACGAAGCGATCCACCTTGCGTCAGGGATGCTGATGGCGGGGTATCGGAGTGTGACAGCGACGATGTGGTCTGTGATAGACGAAGACGCGCCGGTGGTAGCGGACATGGTGTACTCGCGGCTGCTGAAGGACGGGAAGGTAGGGAGCGGGGAGGCGGGGAGAGCGCTGCACGCTGCTGTCGCGAGACTGCGTGAGAAGGTGGGAGAGCGGAACATTGCGCGATGGGTGCCGTACATACACATTGGGTCCTAGTGAGGCGGAGACATTGAGGATATTCTGACTTCATCTCAGCTAATACTAATTGGAACTTTGGTGCGGAAGCTTCTACTTCGGTTTCCTAGCCTCCGTCTGTATTTCGAGCCGCCTTTTCCGGCTCACTGGTCGTTGATGCTTTGATGGAATCTGCCCCTGATCTATATGTATGTATGACCGGTTCTTCATTTAGAATGATATCATCCTGAGTTATTGCAGTGGAGTTGTTGAGTTTGAGTAACTATTGAGAGTGTCCACGAATGTGGGTGCATGCTATATGCATATGACTAAGCACACCCTCGAGTCGAGTCTACTCCAACGGTAATTTGATGGGTTCGCTAACCCTGGTGTGACCATCCAACTTAGTTGTAGCTTTATTTCCGGACATTTGTTATGGTTCAGTCTTTACAAGCGACTACTGTAGTTTTCGTACCACCCATATTAAAATTACTAGTAAACGGCCAACCGAATAAACGCTCTGCCTTCGAGGAGTCATAGTACTAGTTATATGCACAGCCTATTGCGTGACATTTCCACAGGCTTCCACGGGCCCAGGTATCCTCATTACATGTTAACATGTTCTAGCCTGGTGAGTTTATTTCCATTATTTCTATTCACTTATACAATATACCTGGTGGATTTCAACGAACTCGCGCACTCTTCCGTCTGCACCCTGTCTTACCGATAATCAATCGCATCACGACTAGAATTCACCGATCTATTATTACGCTGTTGAACTGGTGTAACTACCTACAAAGGCTTGTAATTGCACCATTGCATAGTCCCTACTTTAATCGTACATTAGGATTATCCTGAGCCTACAGTAAGAGCATATACTGTAGTTATTAACCTCACCGTGGGCGGGGTTCCAAGCCGTAAGCTATGCGTATTTTGCTTCCCAGACAATATCCTTCGATTTTAGTATCGCATTGTGTAGCGTTGCCGTATTCTTTGTTTCTGATTATATATCACTTTCGTTACTCAACTAGTTTTCCCTTCTTTATCAAGTCCTGTATAGTATCTGGGCGCTTTTTGTAATAAAGCCCGCGTAGCCAAAAATATAGTGTCCCTTTTCTCTGGGCATGAATTGAGTGTTTGTGAACTTTTATCTTTTTCGTGGTATTGAGAAGTTAAGAAATTTATTTATATTCGATCCATGGAGTTTTACACATTGGTGTAAAGTTACGATTCGCGTGCTGGGCGGATCTATAGGTTCTTTTTGATGTCCGAATCCGTTCATACGGGCCCCAAGCTGCATAGCCTGCTCCCATGGGTGGTGTCTCCTGTGCTTACGACCTTCTTGGCATGCACGGCTCTTCACGTACACTTCAAAACCTTAAGCATAGCTCACATGCCCCGGATCCAAGCCGCGCTGGCACAGAAAATTATTGATCCCCAAGAAGCTCTAGGGACCACAGGTTCAAGATTGACAGGGACAATGTTAAACCGGATAATAATCAAACGGTTTATTTAGTAAACAAATGCAGATAATGAAGCAAAACTGAGCTCGATATAAAGGTCCTTCGATAGACTAAGAGAGGGATGGAAAAACCACTGCTTGACTACGGTAAATATTCTATTCTTTTATACTAAGTACAAGAGATATCTCCGAGGACTTTTACTCTTCGGAGTACATGCGGGAAAAGGGGGCAGGGAAGATACGGGAGGACAAGTGTATGGATATCTATAGGGATGTTCCGACTTAAGTGCATATAAGGGAATGTGTGCGGGGTATGTCCGCATGGTCGTCGTTCAACAGACAACAAACGTTGCTCTAACGATAGGTGACTCGAGATTGATATGCTAGCTTCGGGGCTCATAGCGAGTAAGCCTGACTTTGAAAGAACCCTGATCTCATCAACTACACCAATGAGTGAGAATGTATGCGCTATACATTACTATCATACAACCTTGCTTATCTACACGGACGTCATACATCATACAGTTTACATCCTTACTACCCTCAAACACGCCGGTCTAAGATCATACCACCTGATCGCCCTACCTGTAGTATGCGTCCAGATATCAACCATCATTGCCCTGATGTCATGTCCCATCGTTCCAGCCCGTGAGCACTCCGTCACGCCTGTCAGTCTTGTGAGGAGAGCGGCCTGATCTGGCATATTGGTTGCCATGCCGAGCTTGGAAAGCGGGTATGTCAGCGAAGGGCACTTGATTGTAGCAGGATCGAGCTTACGATGAACATTGGAACATACATGAACGAGTCTGGGTTCCTGCTGGGTACGACACGTTTCAGAATCCCCATGAACTCCTGCTGGACCTTGACCACTCGTGCATTATACGAGTCCGCCCCACATAGTCCCTATACCGGTCTCAGATCTACGTTCGTCTAGAGCAGAAGGATACATACCATGTAAAGATACACATATGCCGCGAGCTTCCAGACCTCATGGGCCATCACTCTACCAAAGCTTTCGTTCGAGCCGAACCGTGTTTGAGAGCAAGCCGGAAGTTTACAACCTGAAATCTCATTCTCGACCTCTCGCACTTTCTCCGGATCGACACAGTTCCCGTAGTCTTCCAGTAATGTGTTCATCCTTGCGAACGTGACCACAAGCCGATCTGGTATGCCATACAGCCACCTCAGCTTGAACCGCGGGCCATCGTCAGAGTTCAAAGTTTCTTCATCCCGGCAAGAGAGAAAGTCTAGGTCATATCGAAAATGCATCGGGCGACTTGTAATTACGCTTTGTAGGACATCCATAGTAACATAGTATTGGATATTCACGTCGTTGATCAGTGCCCGAGGCAGGTTGACCAGCTCGCAACTCGACTCGGGACACGCTTGCCGGAAGATGGGTGCGAGCAGATCGATCATGCTCAGCACGTTTGCAAGAGATCCGACTATCCTGAGCGTGGTGATATACTTTTGAGCCAGCTACATCCCGCTCGAGAACAGGCAAGAGCTGACCTTGTGGGTATGCTCCAAGGCCTGAAACGCCTCTTGTCCGGTTACCCGTCGCGCTCGCGCCTGTAAGGTGTTGTCCAGTATCTTGGCCTCCCAGATCCTGAAGTCCCTCAAATCATACTTTGTCGATCTCGATATATCCAGTCCAACACTAGACATCACAGCTGCTCGGAGAGATCCGCACTTGATCCACAGACGCAACTTGTCCCTGACCCTTGGCAAGATCTGAGCAGGCTCGAAGAAGAACTGGTTCGCCCAAGCCTCAACTAAACACCCATACACCATGTCAACCATCGATTGAAAGGGAATTGCCGAATGACTTACACGAATGTATAACAAACGGTAAAGTGTTGCTCTCTACTCTCCGGTCAAGCACTAGTTCCTTGGTTACGCTTCGAAGGTCATTTTCGGTATCCTCCGAACTGTCCAGGTGCTCATCGTGATCCACTAGTACTCGATCACGTCCACTGGATACCGTTTGTGAGTAGGCATCCCAGCGCTGTATCATATGAGATCTGCCCAGCTCCAAAGGGGGGCTTGGAACACTTTCCTGTAGCCGGAGGTCGAAGCCTCCTTCAAGCAGTCTGGCCAGAGCCGGGGATACGGGGTCGTCATATTCAACATGAATCCCACTACCACCTGCATTCACGGCCGTTTGCTGACTCGAAATGACCGAGCTAAGCGGGCTCCCGGAACTGGGCAACTGACGATCTGTATGCTGGACGAGTTCGAGATAGTCCGAGCGCCACGGATAGCAGAACCCGTGTTCTCGATCTTGAGTCACAGGGACGTTAGATCCTTCTCCAGCTCGCGAAGCAGCACCAACACCAGCACCAACACCAGGAACCACCCCGTCTCCAGAGAGCTGATTTATGTTTATTTGCCCATCGGCTTTGGTCGACGGATCAGGAGGAAACGGATAGTACTGGTAACGAACCGAGTCTGGTTTATTCTTCGTACTCGTGTCGACCTTCCTGATGCCATGTCTCGACTTTTGGGTTCTCCCGGCCGTGTATCCCTCGCACTCGATTCCTGCCTGGACACAGCGGCGACAACCGGACGGACCCTGTGTACGATCACATTTCCTGTTCCTACAACGTTTACCACATGGATGTCAGTCGAGTCGCCCCAGACACAAAAACACGAATACTTATTCCCTACCTAGCTTTGCAGGTGAGACAGTCAGAGTGAAACATGGTGAGCGGTGACAAGGAAAAGACAGAATCGCCCTCGGGACCATATCTGTACAGACCGCTGACGATTAGTCAAGAGCAACAGGTGTATGTAATTTGCGTATCCAACCCTGTGATGTCTTGGCATAACAAACCAAGTTAGTTTCCGTACGTTGTTATTCAGTCGATTCTCGGGCCTCGAGGACTACTACTGGCATGTTATGAGCTGTATGAGCGAGTAGAGTGGGAAATTGCACGTACCTAAAACCTGACCCAACAGTCGTACTTTTAGTCAAGTCCCGAACGTTTGTTCGAGGGTTATCGTTCTTTCGTCGTCATTTGCTTGGTGTTTCCGTGGACATTACTCACAAGGGCCAAGAACAAGCCGAGATATATGTGACGAATGTCGTGCTATGCCTGTAGAGTCGAGACCCACGAGGGAAGTACGAAGGGAGCTGAATTTCACGTGTATGTAGCTCCTTAAATATGAATCAAAAAAAAAAATGAATTTCACGTGAGTTCATAGGTGAAATTGCTTACCTGAGGCAATTGTATTTAATATCAGCAAATCGGGTGACCATGTATCGCGATGCGGTACAGCATTCTTGGCCTCTCCCCCATAGAGATCGACATCACAAATCTCAGAGGCCCCTCAGGTTCATTCTCAAGTTTCCCACCCAAGACGAAATACCCGAAAATTCATATCCCGTGTGTCCATGTTCATACATCCTGCTAAAATACAGAACAGACAAAAACAGAAAAATAGGCAATTATGAAACTAGTAGAGTAGCACGTAACCGATTCTAATAGATACCACGCTTGAAAAAAAATAAAGAATTCAATCCAGGACAAAAAAAAACACGATCCCGAAAAAACGAAGCGCGAGATCGAACCCCCTCTCCCGACCAAAGAGATCCAGCATATATATCACAGATGTCTGCCCCCCTAGTTCGTAGTCTTCCTTGGTACCAGAGTACCGACACTTGCGCAGCTACTTCGCCACTACATCCCGGTAACCCTCAGACACCCCAACCGCAAATCACTCCACACCACCGGTCCACTGCCCGTCCTTGCTTCAGCCCCACTACTTCCGCTCGCACTACTCCTTGCCTCTGAGCTGCCTCGAACGGTACGCCCGCTCCCGCCTGCACTGCTCGTATCTCCGCCCGAGTGGCTTGCCGCACTCGCCGGGTCTATTCGCCCAACCCGGGCATCCGCCCTCGACCAGATATCATCCAAGATCCTGACGACCTCGTTCCCAAACGTGTTTGGCTTGGAACATTCTTGCAGTCCGAGCATTCGAGACCGAATAGTCGTACGATCTTCGGCGCGCGAAGTCGGGAGTCCTAACTATGAAGGCAATCGATGGGTTGGGTTAATACTCAGCAAGAGAAAAATGATACAGCTGAGCGAGGAGTGACAAGGAGACATGACAGGGTTACGTACAATCAGCATCGGAAACACCAAAAACGAGTCTGGGTTGCGTCGAGCCTCGACACCAGTATACAGTTTCATGAACTTAGAATGCACCTTGGTCACGCGCGCATCTTTCGAGTCTGCCCCACATAGCGCCTAGGTCCAAACGTTAACATTCATTTTACAAATGGAAGACCAAGAGGCACACAAAAGACAAGAATGAGTAAGAGGTACGCACCGTGAACAAATAAATCAATGCTGCAAGTCTCCAGCTCTCTTGTACCACAATACGACCCATGCTCATGCTCGGGTCTACGCTTGCAGCGACAATCGTTCGTTCGCTTCTAATTTCTTCCTCTAGTTCCTTTGCAATACCGGGATCCATGCAACCTCCATAATCCTCGAGCAACATGTTCATGCGGGCCAGAATGACCATCAGCCAATCTGGGACACCGTACAGCCATCGGAGACCGGGGTCATCCTCCGCATTGAATATTGATTCAGAGACATGTGCAGGCCGCGAGAGGTCGTACCGAAAGAACATCGGACGGTGAGTAAGCATACTGAACAGAATATCGTGTGTGGCGTAGGATTGTAGGCTAATGTCGACAGTGGTTAGGAGTAACGGGAGGTTGACAAGTTTTTCCGGGCTATCCGAGCACGCGCGGCGGAAGACTGGCGCAGCGTGTTACATTGCGTTTAGCATCTCCGATAGGGTGCGAATCTTGAAGAAGTTAACCCGGGTCCTGAGGGCCGATTATTATTCGCCATCCCAGTTATCTAAGTGAGAATCCATTAGGCTCGACGCAAAGAGCAGAAGAATGCTCTCTATTTAGAAGAGTGACGGGATGCTTCGTGTGTTGGCATGTGGACTGTAATAAATGATAGAAACATCTTATCATTTACGTACTTTGTCATTTTCTAATTCCTGTGAATCGTCCACGTTGGGCATAGATCGACGTACATTGTATAATTCACACCTTCCTCTTCGCAGCCTTTCTGGGCACCTGCCTAAGCAGGTAGAATGATCCGTGTGAGGGTCGCACAAGCGACCCGTCACATGAGTGAGCGGTTTGCCTTGTTCGCATGTAGCTCTTTAAATATGAATAATAAAAAAAAGAAAGACCCGTCACATGACCATTTCATTTCAACGTTTGACTTCATAACTCACTGTCGATCGTTATTTCATTATCACTACTACACGGACAAAGAAACATTCGTTGCCCCATATATATCCGTCTCCTCATGTACTTAGTCCTCAGAACTCATTCGAATACGAGAACTTCAGTGTTAGGTAACGGCTGCCCGGCGCCTGACACCGACACCGCCACCGAACGAACGAACAAACGGACATCGGGAGGGGACTGGATGGATTCACTGTATACACATGTTCGTACCCCGCGCCTTATAAGGCCGAGCCGATTGTATGCAGGCCTCCCCCCCAATTCGAGTGACTTTTGGATTGCCAGCGTCTTAAGTTTAAGGTCCGACAACCTAGTCGCTCATCCGACTTACATTCAGCTAGTCTGCGTGAGCTCCTAAGCTCCGACTTAGCCGTCCCCGTCTCCCCGTTCGAATGGACCCCTCTCTCCTCACAATCGGCAACGCTTTTGGGAAAGCCCCTGTAATCCAGTGAGACAGAACTTTGGATTGAACTTAGAAGCAGCGAAGAACTCGAATCGCGATGTACAGTAGCTCAGGGGAAATGAGCTTGTTTTAACTTCAGCAAGGGCGAAGGACCTGATCAAAGTTTGACGAGGCAGCTCCTTAGATCTGGAAATAATTGTCTGAAAAATGGGGTTTTCACACAAAAACAACTTTATAACCGTATCACTACAGTACCATCGTTTATTGCAGATGATAAATAATACAATCATGCGCATATATGGTATTGGCTGGTCACCGATTTGAAACGTCACACTTTCGGCGCTTATTTCGGCCTATTGGCGGGATTGGTATGTTTTATTTGTAGCAGTCGTTGCAAATCAACGTGTGTGTATGCACAGCCAAAGAATGTTAGCACAGCGTATAACACATGTCATCAACGCGAGACGATCAGAATGTGAGTATAGAACCCCGGCTATATATCCATACAAGGAGAGGCGGTGACGGCATCTGATGTGAGCTCGGACAGTGATAAATAGGACACGAGATGACCCAAGCAAGACTCGCAGCAATCGCAGCATTCAGCAGGGCGAATAAATTGTCGGCGACATAAAAACACTAAGAAGCTTCAACGTCCGAGAAAGGCAGTACAATGAGTTCCAAGGTATCTTTTCTTATTCCCACAAGCCTGTACAAGAGCGAGCACTGACCCGTCTATGAAGCCGAGGAGTCGAGTTGGCCGATCGTGTCGAACATTTTTCAACTGTAATACGCAAGCGACTAGTCGGCATACCATCAGGAGTGAGTGCTGTTGGGTGCAGGCCACCAATTTTGCGGCCAGGCTAATTGAACATCTTTGTATCAAGAGCAGGCGCATATCTCAAATAGCGATCCAAGGCGCAGAACCGTATCAATGAGAACAGAACAAGCCACTTGCGGTCAGATTGACGGCCCCAGTGAGTGCCAATTAGCCAGTTAGATCATTCTCTGTCCACTGACATGTTTGCATAGGTTACGAAGATTTGTGCAAGCAGGCAAAGACCCACCACGACCGGTTCCGACGCTTAGGCGAGCTGGATGACATCGAGAAGGCAATCGAGTACGGAAATCGCGCGCTGAGCCTGACCCCGGAAGAGCATTCGGACACTCCAAACCGGTTGACTTGTCTAGGAAACTATTACAACGATCGGTACCGGCGTCTCGGAAAGCTAGAAGACATGGAGAAATCGTTCAATTGCCGAATGCGTGCGCTGGGATCGACCAGTGAAAACGATGCGGAGCTGCCAGTTCGGATGGGTGATGTAGGGAGATCATATACAGTGCGATATCGGCGCCTAGGAGATGTGGACGACCTGGAAAAATCGCTTGAGCACAAGTGCCGGGCGCTGACCCTCAGTCCAGGCGACCACCCTGACCTATCAGACCGGCATGCTGATCTAGGGGTGTCATACGCGGCTCGATACCAGCGGATGGGAGACATGTTTGACTTGGAGAAAGCGATCGAATGCCACTCTCGCGCACTGGCACTCACCCCCAGCGACCACCCTGACCTGCCAGGCCGGCATGCCGCTCTAGGGATCTTATACACAGATAGGTACCAACGGGTGGGAGACATGGTCAACCTGGAGAAGTCAATCAAATACAACTCTCGCGCATTGGCACTGACTCCCAACGGCCATCCTGACCTACCGGGCCGACATGCTGCTCTAGGGGTGTCATGCGCGGTTCGATACCGACGGATGGGAGACATCGCTGACCTGAAAAAGTCGGTCGAATACAACACCCGCGCACTCATGCTTACTCCCATCGGCCACCCTGACCTGCCAAGCCGTCATTCAGCTCTAGGGGCGTCATACGCGGTTCGATACGAGCGGATGGGAGACATGGCTGACTTAGGGAGAGCAATCGAATGCGACACCCGCGCACTCATACTCACTCCCGATGGCCACCCTGATTTACCAGGCCGGCATGCCGCTCTAGGGATCTCATACGGCTATCGATACCAACGGATGGGAGACATGGCCGACCTGGAGAAGTCAATCAAATACAACTCTCGCGCATTGGCACTGACTCCCGATGGTCACCCTGATCTGCCAGGTCGCCATGCCGCTCTGGGAGTGTCATACACAGATCGATACCGACGGATGGGAGACACGGATGACCTGGACAAAGCTATTGAATATGATTATCACGCACTCATACTTACTCCCGACGGTCACCCTGACCTGCCAGACCGGCATGCCGCTCTGGGGGTGTCATACACGGATCGATACCGGCTGATGGGGGACATCGCTGACTTAGGGAAAGCAATTGAGTGTGACACTCGCGCACTCATACTTACCCCCGATGTCCATCCTGACCTGTCAGGTCGGCATGCCGCTCTGGGGGTGTCATACACAGATCGATACCGGCAGATGGGAGACATAGCTGACCTGGGAAAAGCGATCGAATGCGACACTTGCGCACTCATACTCACACCCGATGGCCACCCTGGCCTGCCAAGCCGGCATGCCGCTCTGGGGGTGTCATACAGCGATCGATACCAACGGATGGGAGAAATCACTGACCTGGAGGAAGCCATCGAATGCCACTCTCGCGCACTGGCACTGACTCCCAACGGCCATCCCGACCTGCCAGGCCGTCACGCCGCTCTAGGGGTGTCATGCATAGATCGATATCGGCGGATGGGAGACATGACTGACCTGGAGAAGTCGATTGAGCACTTGTCTTTTGCACACACTCTCACCCCTGATGGCCATCCGCATTTACCTTTGAGACACTATCAAATGGCTATATCTCGTCATCATCAGTATCAGCACACAGGTCACCCATCCCACCTCCACGCCTGCCTCACTTCCTTTCGTCGATCCTCGAGATTATCATCCGCAGCGCCGCGCGAGGTGTTTGATTATGCTCTTCGCTGGGCGAACCTCGCGTCTCAGTACAGCTACCTCAATCCCCTCGAAGCTTTCCGTGCGGCTCTCGATGTTCTTCCTCATTTCATCTGGCTTGGTGCCACTATTGCTCAGCGGTATGCCAACTTGGCCCTAACTGAGAACCTGGCTATAAGAGCAGGTGCTGCTGCCATCCGATCCTCGGAGTATGGCACAGGTCTTGAGTGGCTGGAGCATGGACGGTGTATCGTTTGGAACCAGACCCTGATGCTTCGGTCTCCACTAGACGACCTTGAAGCATACCACCCAGCCATCGCTGCTCGGCTTTCTTGGGTCTCGAAGCAGCTCGATCAAGCCAACTCGGGGGCTCCAGCCTCTAGATTGGACAACGCCGCTCCGGATCCCCGATATCGTTTGGCCAGAGAATATAATGACTTGTTGACACAAGCTCGCTCGTTGCCCGGATTCGAGGGCTTTTTACGGCCCCCAAAGGCCATCGGTCTGATGCGAGTGGCCCGGCACGGACCTGTGGTTGTGATCAACTGCTCCAAGGACGACTGCGATGCGCTTGTGATAATGCCTGGACAAGATCGTGTTGGCCACGTCTCCCTCCCTAGTTATACCGAATCTAAAGCAACTCATGCTCGGTCAGAGATAGAACAGCTGCTGCACAACAAGGGGCTTCGAGAGCGCGGGTTCAGGCTCAAGGGCGGCCGGGTACAACAGCCTGATCCGGACGTAGGACTGGTGTTAGCGGATCTATGGAAGTGCGTCGTCAAGCCGGTGCTTGAATATCTAGGATACCTGGTGCGCTCGGCTGGATGTCGACATCATATGCAAACTAACTGTGATCATGTAGACCAATCATACAGTCGACCAAATGCCGCATATCACGTGGTGCCCTACCGGCGCACTCACCTTCTTGCCGCTGCATGCTGCTGGTGACTACGACCAGCCAGGATCAAGAGTGTTCGACCATGTTATATCATCATACACCCCCACACTTACTGCTCTGCTCGCCTCTGCTCCGACAGTCCCACATCGTGCCCCTCGTGTGCTTGCTGTTGGGCAGATGGCTACGTCCGGCTACAGTCAGCTGCCAGGTACGGCCAGGGAGCTTGCGTCCATCAGGGCTCACACGCACAATCGAGCCGACTACTCACAGCTCATTGGCAGTAAGGCTACTGCGACGGCTGTACTTGACGCAATGGAGGAGCACGACTGGGTGCACCTCGCCTGCCACGCTCATCAGAACGTGACTGACCCGACCAAGAGCGGGTTCTTTCTGCATGGCGGCAGGTTGGATCTCGCTGCCATCACCCAACGATCATTCAAGAGCAAGGGACTGGCGTTCCTATCGGCATGCCAGACGGCGACAGGGGACGAGAAGCTGCCTGACGAAGCGATCCACCTTGCGTCAGGGATGCTGATGGCGGGGTACCGGAGCGTGATGGCGACAATGTGGTCAGTGATGGACGAAGACGCGCCGGTGGTGGCCGACATGGTGTACTCGCAGCTAATGAAGGACGGGAAGATAGGGAGCGGGGAGGCGGGGAGAGCGCTGCACGCTGCTGTTACGAAACTGCGTGAGAAGGTGGGAGAGCGAAACATTGCGCGATGGGTGCCGTATATACACATTGGGTCATAGTGGGGTGGAAACAATGATGAAGTGCTAAATTTTGATCAGCTAATGCTGATTGGAACTTTGGTACGGAAGCTTCTGTCTCGGTGTCCTAGTCTATATCTGTGCTTCGAGCCGCTTTTCCCGGCCATGCCGGTTGTTGGCACTTTTGATACGGTCTGCTCCTCATCTATATGTATATACTACTAGCTCCTCATCCAGAATCATATCATCCTGAGTTATTGAAGGGGAGTTACTGACTTTGAGTCACTGTCAAGAATGCCATATGTGGGTGTATGCTGTATGCATTTGACTAGGCATACTCTCAAGTCGAGTCTACTCCAGCAGCGGTTTCATGAGTTTGTTGATCCTGATCTGACCGTCCGACCTAGCTATAGCTTTATTTCCGAACACTTGTTATCGTTGAGCCGTTATAATTAACTACTGTAGCTTTCGTACCACCCATATACAAATTAAACGCCAACCGAATAGATGCCATGCCTTCGAGGAGTCATAGCTGTATGGACAGCCCACTGCGTGACATTTCCGTAGACCTCCATACGCCCAGATATCCTTATTGCATGTTAACATGTTCTATCATGGTGAACTCATATCCATTACTTCTGTTCAGCTATACAATGCAACTGGTGGCTTTCAAAGGACCCACACACCCTCCGACCAATCCATATGTTACCCATAATCAATCTCATTACGACTAGAGTTCACTGCTCTGTCATTATGCCGTTGAACTGGCGTGGCTACCTACAATTGCTTGTAATTTCACCATTGCATAGCCCCGACTTTAATCGTGTTGAAATATCAGCATTATAACTCGAATGCCTGTATGCGTGTCTGCGTGATGCGTTTGGACTTGTTTGTACTGCTTGTATATATGCTAACCAAAGATTTACTTGTAAAACCTCAGTTTGTTATGTCATAATCGAAACTGAGGTATAATACTCTTTTCTATTTCTTTTTCATGTCATCTCACAGTACCTGTAGATACGTTTACATTTAGCTCCGACTTCCTGCACTTTCAAAAAATTGCACCTCAGGATTTCCTGAGTCTGTAGTAAGAGCATATACTATAGTTATTAACCTCACCGTGGACAGGGCTCCAAGTCGTAAGTTATGCATGTAGAAATAAGTGAATAAGATATATATATATGAATGTTATAACAATTTTATATACAAGATAAAAGAGAGCGATAGTAAGTAGTATGAGAGAGAGGTGAAGTTACTGGGCTCGAAACGAGTCCCCTATTTATACCCTCAGTATACACGTCGAGTTATTCTATGAGGACTACGCGTCTTGCTGCGCATACTGCGGATATATCCTACGACTGGGTCTCTTACGGCTTACTAACTCGATTACAGTCAATAGAATATACTAGAATTCTCTAGTAAGTACATGATATTTCTAAAATGCATATTTTGTTTCCCAGACAACGTCCTTCGATTTCAGTATTGCATTGTGTAGCGTTACCGTATTCTTTATCTCCGACTATGTATCCCTTTCGTTACTCAACCAGTTTCCCTTCTTTATCGAGCTATGTATAGTACAGCGGCGCTTTTTGTAATAAAGCACGTGTAGCGAAAAGTTTTGTATACTCGTTTTTCTCTGAGCCTAAATTTAGTATTTCTGAACTTTTATCTTAGCCGTGATGTTGAGAAGTCGATAAGTCTATCTATACTCGATCTGTGGAGCTTCCCATATTTTTGTAAAGTTATAACTTGCATGCTGGGTGTTTCGAAAAAATCTTTTGATGTCCGGGTCCGTCCATACAAGCCCCAAGCTGCATAGCCTGTCCCCCATGTGTGGCGTTTCCGGCGCTTAAAACCCCTTGGGTATGTGTGGCTCTCCATATGTGCCTCAGAACTCTAAGCAGGGCTCATATAGCCTGGATCTAAGCCTCCATGGCTCAGACGATTATTGATCTTCAGGAAGCACTAGAGACTACAAGTTCAAGATCGACACGGATAACAAACGTTGCTATAGTAATAGGTGAGTTGCAATTGATATGCTAACTTTGGGGCTCATAGCAAGTAAGCCTGGCTTTGCAAGAACCCTGATGTCATCAACCACATCCATCAGTGAGAATGTATGCGCTATACATTACTATCATACAACCTTGCTTATCTTCACGGTCACCATGTACCATACAGTTTACATCCTTGCTACCCTCAAACACGCCGGTCTAAGATCATACCACCTGATCGCCCTACCTGTAGTATGCGTCCAGACATCAATCATCATTGCCCTGATATCATGTCCCATCGTTCCAGCCCGTGAGCACTCCGTCACGCCTGTCAGCCTTGTGAGGAGAGCGGCCTGGTCGGGCACATTGGTTGCCATGCCAAGCTTAGAAACCAGGCAAGTGAGCGAATGGCACTTGACTATAGCAGGATCGAGCTTACGATGAACATTGGAACATACATGAACGAGTCTGGGTTCCTGCTGGGCACGACACGTTTCAGAATCCCCATGAACTCCTGCTGGACCTTGACCACTCGTGCATTGTACGAGTTCGCCCCACATAGTCCCTATACCGGTCTCAGATCTACGTTCGTCTAGAGCAGAAGGATACATACCATGTAAAGATACACATATGCCGCGAGCTTCCAGACCTCATGGGCCATCACTCTACCAAAGCTTTCGTTCGAGCCGAACCGTGTTTGAGAGCAAGTCGGAAGTTTACAACCTGCAATGTCATTCTCGACCTCTCGCACTTTCTCCGGATCGACACAGTTCCCGTAGTCTTCCAGTAGTGCGTTAATCCTTGCAAACGTAACCACAAGCCGATCTGGTATGCCATACAGCCACCTCAGCTTGAACCGCGGGCCATTGTCCGAGCTCCGGGCGACTGACGATCTGTATGCTGGACGAGTTCGAGATAGTCCGAGCGCCACGGATAGCAGAACCCGTGTTCTCGATCTTGATTCACAGGGACGTTAGATCCTTCTCCAGCTCGCGAAGCAGCACCAACACCAGCACCAACACCAGGAACCACCCCGTCTCCAGAGAGCTGATTTATGTTTATTTGCCCATCGGCTTTGGTCGACGGATCAGGAGGAAACGGATAGTACTGGTAACGAACCGAGTCCGGTTTATTCTTCGTACTCGTGTCGACGTTCCTGATGCCATGTCTCGACTTTTGGGTTCTCCCGGTCGTGTATCCCTCGCACTCGATTCCAGCCTGGGCACAACGGCGACAACCGGTCGGACCCTGTGTACGATCACATTTCCTGTTCCTACAACGTTTACCACATGGATGTCAGTCGAGTCGCCCCAGACATAAAAAAAAAACGCGAGTGGTTGTTCTTTACCTAGCTTTGCAGGTGAGACAGTCAGAGTGAAACATGGTGAGCGGTGACAAGGAAAAAACAGAATCGCCCCCGGGACCATATCTGTACAGACCGCTGACGATTAGTCAAGAGCAACAGGTGTATGTAATTTTGCGTATCCAACCCTGTGATGTCTTGGCATAACAAACCAAGTTAGTTTCCGTACGTTGTTATTCAGTCGATTCTCGGGCCTCGAGGACTACTACTGGCTTGTTATGAGCTGTATGAGCGAGTAGAGTGGGAAATTGCACGTACCTAAAACCTGACCCAACAGCCGTACTTTTAGTCAAGTCCCGAACGTTTGTTCGAGGGTTATCGTTCTTTCGTCGTCATTTGCTTGGTGTTTCCGTGGACATTACTCACAAGGGCCAAGAACAAGCCGAGATATATGTGACGAATGTCGTGCTATGCCTGTAGAGTCGAGACCCACGAGGGAAGTGCGAAGGGAGCTGAATTTCACGTGTATGTAGCTCCTTAAATATGAATCAAAAAAAAAAAATGAATTTCACGTGAGTTCATAGGTGAAATTGCTTACCTGAGGCAATTGTATTTAATATCAGCAAATCGGGTGACCATGTATCGCGATGCGGTACAGCATTCTTGGCCTCTCCCCCATAGAGATCGACATCACAAATCTCAGAGGCCCCTCAGGTTCATTCTCAAGTTTCCCACCCAAGACGAAATACCCGAAAATTCATATCCCGTGTGTCCATGTTCATACATCCTGCTAAAATACAGAACAGACAAAAACAGAAAAATAGGCAATTATAATACCAGTAGAGTAGTACGCAAACAATTCTAATAGATACCACGCTTGAAAAAAAAATAAAGAATTCAATCCAGGACAAAAAAAAACACGATCCCGAAAAAACGAAGCGCGAGATCGAACCCCCTCTCCCGACCAAAGAGATCCAGCATATATATCACAGATGTCTGCCCCCCTAGTTCGTAGTCTTCCTTGGTACCAGAGTACCGACACTTGCGCAGCTACTTCGCCACTACATCCCGGTAACCCTCAGACACCCCAACCGCAAATCACTCCACACCACCGGTCCACTGCCCGTCCTTGCTTCAGCCCCACTACTTCCGCTCGCACTACTCCTTGCCTCTGAGCTGCCTCGAACGGTACGCCCGCTCCCGCCTGCACTGCTCGTATCTCCGCCCGAGTGGCTTGCCGCACTCGCCGGGTCTATTCGCCCAACCCGGGCATCCGCCCTCGACCAGATATCATCCAAGATCCTGACGACCTCGTTCCCAAACGTGTTTGGCTTGGAACATTCTTGCAGTCCGAGCATTCGAGACCGAATAGTCGTACGATCTTCGGCGCGCGAAGTCGGGAGTCCTAACTATGAAGGCAATTGATGGGTTAATACTCAGCAAGAAAGAAAAAGATACAGCTAAGCGAGGAGTGACAAGGAGACATGACAGGGTTACGTACAATCAGCATCGGAAACACCAAAAACGAGTCTGGGTTACGTCGAGCTTCGACACCAGTATACAGTTTCATGAACTTAGAATGCACCTTGGTCACGCGCGCATCTTTTGAGTCTGCCCCACATAGTGCCTAGGTCCAAACGTTAACATTCATTTTAGGAATGAAGACCAAGAGGCACATAAGAGGCAATAGTGAGTAAGAGTTACGCACCATGAACAAATAAATCAATGCTGCAAGTCTCCAGCTCTCTTGTACCACAATACGACCCATGCTCATACTCGGGTCCACGCTTGCAGCGACAATCGTTCGTTCGCTTCTAATTTCTTCCTCTAGTTCCTTGGCAATACCGGGATCCACGCAACTTCCATAATCCTCGAGCAACGTGTTCATGCGGGCCAGAATGACCATCAGCCAATCTGGGACACCGTACAGCCATCGGAGACCGGGGCCATCCTCCGCATTGAACAGTGATTCAGAGACGTGGGCAGGGTGCGAGAGGTCGTACCGGAAGAACATCGGACGGTGAGTAAGCATACTGAACAGAATATCGTGTGTGGCGTAGGATTGCAGGCTAACGTCGACAGTCGTTAGGAGTAACGGGAGGTTGACGAGTTTTTCCGGGCTATCGGAGCACGCACGGCGGAAGACTGGCGCAGCGTGTTGCATTGCGTTTAGAATGTCCGACAGGGTGCCAATCTTGCACAAAATACACATGAGCTAGAAAAGAATGAGCCTCTATTACAGCAATAGCGAACATAGACGTACCTCAAAACTCTGTTCCAGTGCACTGAGAGCATAGCACCTGTCCATTTCCCTGGAAGGCTCAATATGGGATTTGGCGGTCGATAAACGTTGAATTATGTGAGAATAAAAAGTTGAAAAGTATGGTGGGTGGTCAATGTCACACTGCGCGTTGCCAGCAACCTGCCACGCAATATTAGCTTGCAGCATCATTCTCCAGAGGGCCTCTCCACCACGGGCAAGGCCTTGTATGATGATGTCCTTGGTCGTGGAGATGCCTCGAAGAGGTTCGAACAAGAAGCGTATCATCCAGAGCGCAACTAGGAAAAGATGAGAAGGATTCCAGAACTACATCTGAAACAAATCTCACAGCAATCGACTAATGACTCGCTCTCGGCATTTCCGGTCATGACCAGCACATTGGACAAGGCAGTCCTCACATCCTCGAGGTCATCCGAATCACTGTCTTCATCGAGCGTTGGCCAATGCTGAGTTGGAATTGCCTGGGATGGCAAATTAAGGCGCGCGCCTCCGGAAAATTCGGGAGTAGCCGATATTTGAGGGCTTGAGTAACTCGCTGGGGACAAGGAATGACTCTGTCCTGGGGAATTGCTGATTTGGGGACTGTAGTACGTCGGGTTTGAGCTACTTGCTGGGGAGAGGCCGAGTGAGATCGAGTCGGGATTAGGTACGAATAAAGATGGATCGGATGGCGGTATCGAATATCCGCCTAGTGAGGAATATGATCCTGGAGATATCGAGTCCGAAATTGCGTAGGATATTGGCTCGAGCGCATGGGAGGTATCATAGGGATGTCCAACCGAGGAATATAACACTTGCAGATTGGATGAGGATTTTGTGCTCGACAAGGCACGATTGTGCTTCAGATTTCTAGTATCTTGCGGGTATCCTTCGCACTGTACACCTACTTGCGCACACCGCTTGCAGCTCGGTCGGGTTCTGTCGCACGTTTTGTTCCTGCTCAGTCATCCCATTAGCTTCAATGGTCACGGATAAGCGATAAAGTTCCAACCTTACTTGACAAGTCAAGCAACTTGCGCCAGTCGAGTACATCGAGAACGATAATCAACATCGACAGTGTGGGGTGCTCATTGCATGTGGTGGGCTCTCGTTCGCCTTTTCCGCACCAGACACCCGGCGTCGATCAGTCACCGCCCTAGTCACGTGATATGCCGGCTGCTCCTACCAGAGCTATTTAGATTGATCGTGTCTCGACGCCAACCGTGCAGATCAGGGTGGATATGAGTGAGAACAAAATGAATGACTTATATATGATGAACATACGTAAGCGGCTCGGGAGCTATTGCAGCTCACTGTAGAATAGCCTATTACGCGGGGTTTTTTAAGCTGCTTCTCTGAGAACATCCAGCTTCCACTTCGGCTTCAGTTGCACTGACATCAAAGCCTAACCTACTATACAACGTCTCTTTTGACGTCAAGGCCTAGCTTGAGATGGATGGTTGCCAACAAACAAGAATATGCTCTATCGCATTAGCATCAGGAATGACGGCAAGGTGAGAAAATCTTGGTGATATATTTTAAAAGATCAACCAATCTAAGCGCCGTCAAAATGAACTAGAACCCATCTGTACGGAGACACATGATGCCACACGCAAACACTATATGCGCTTGGCCAAGAACTCTAGTGACACAAGCTACAAGCCTAAAATAAATACGTGATTTTGAGAAGACTCGGGAATATAAAAGACTAAAGAACCTTAACCTTACCAGCAGACTCTAGTTTCTTATTGAGAAGGATGTATCGGCACTTGGCAGCCTAAAATACCATTTGGCTCAAGCCGAAAAGCATGGTTGCCAGGCTTATCAGACGGGCTATAAATAGAGCTTATTCAAGGCCCACACTGTGGGAAGTCTAGGCCTTCCCTGAAGTGTCAAGTGCCATTACACTTTCCGGCAGTGGCGCTGGCACTTCCTGGTCGCGTCGGGATTCAGTCCTGATTTGGGCAGCATGATTGACACTTCAGAAAGTACAACCGACGCTTCTAGCTGACACTTGTAGAAGGGTCAGTCGTAATTGGCACTTTACCGAGTGCTCACAACACTTCCAAAAGTGCCGAGGTAGTTTGTAAGGTGCCAAGGGGCTCTAAGATCGATGTATCGTCTCCACCATAGGTATACATGTAGGTCAAAATATAATTATAATTATAATACATAGTTATGAGCGATCATCTACATCGTGATCGACATTTCCATCGCCGTCGAGGAACTGGGTACGTGCGCCATCCCGACTTCGATCAACTATCGCCCACTCTTTACCTCCCAGGTGTACCCTACCTATAACTGCAACAATAGTCTCGAGATGAATAATGCTGGGGTCTAACTCTCGATTATACGTGACAAGAGGAGTCCCACGACGCGATGCGTCGATCCCCCCTGTAACGCATTCTGTCACACGAGCCAGGAGGTACGGCTCACGTTTCCCATCACCCCTAAATCTCTTATTAGCTTTAAATCAAGTGATTCCAACTAAAGCTAGCTTACGGTTCGATGTATTCGACATAATAAATATCGTGCAGCCGGCCATATTGAACTTCCCGTATCGGGCGGTCGCGTTGGCTACTGAAGGACGCATATCGGTCCGGGCAAAGGTCGTACTAGTGTGATAAAAACGTAAGATACTGGTAAGAGAAGTGGAGGAAATTGTACCTGCCTTAATGTATGAGTTATCTCGTGCAGTCGGGTCCCGATCAATCATAATCGCGGTACGAAACCGGTCGCCATCATCAATGCGGAATTGTCCGTACCGAATAAGTGAGCCGGCATCGATACTATTGACATGGTCTTGTGGCTTGCGTCCTGGGTACACGAGGTTAAAATACCCGATCAGCTGCTTTTTTAAAACTTTGTCGAGTGTAACTTTGTAGTGTATAGGTCGTCCTAATACTATGGTATCGACTAACGATATGAAAAATGCGGAATTGAGCGAACATAGACAGATACAAGCAAAGTTTATCACTTACATTGTGGATAAGCGATTTCCTGAGTCGACATTTGCACCTCGTTGGGGTGACTGGGCTTAACGTAAGCCTTTGTGAGTGTGGGAATATCATACTTTTTTGCTACAAGTTGCAGCTGTGCGCGCCGTTCGATATAATTATCGAGTTGGATGTATGGCCGAGTGCGATTTCTGACGGCTGGTAATAACCGCCCACAGAATCTCTCCATGACGAAGGCCCACGAGGCCCAGAGAGGCCCAGTTCGTAGGATATAATAAGGTATGTGCAGGAGGGCGTGAATGGTGAGGGGGCATGTGGGGAGCCGAGATGTTCGATATTGGTAGTAGTACCTAGCAATCAAGTAAAATTGTGAATCAAGCCACAAAAAAGTAATTCACGTACATTTTGTACTTGAGTACCCAATTGTTTATCATTGCCTGTAATTCGTCGACTTCGATGCGGGTAATTTTGAATTGGAGACATAATAAAATAATTTCGCGAAGTGCAAGAACATGGCTGGGAGCTGGGAATGAGCCAAAATGGGCATGAAAGAAAAAGAGACTACTTACTTGTAATACTTTCGCGGCATGACATCCTTGAGGAGGATTGGAGCCAAGTATTGTATCCAGAATGAGTAAGCCTCTGCTTTGAATAAGCTCCGGTCTTGAGCAATATCTGGCAGGGTACCAACAAACACAGAAGGGATTGTTCGAGTGGCCCAAGCCGTGAGTAGTCCAACCATCATCCATTGGGCCTTTGATATTCTGTAAGTTCCGGTTCCTTTGTCAAGTCCTTTGAAGTCCCCAGTCCAGTGTTTGACCATATTCGGGACAAGATTCTCAAACAGCAAGTGCATAATGTCGTAAGGGAAATTTGAGGGGAGGTCAATTGAACAAAGCTGCGTAAATATGGGCTCCCCGTTAATGCCTGAATTTCGAGCAATTTCTTCACGCTCGGCCTGTGTTCTTGCCGCACCCAGCTTGGCATATTGCCGTAGGAATTGTTCATGAGTTCGAATTGGAAGGGCATCGTGGGACCACTGGCGTATTTGACCTGGGCCCGGGAGCCTCAAAGGCACGTAATAGACAGCTGTTTGCTTCAATTGGCACAACTGGCCCTCAATAAGACAGGTGCGACAAGGCGAGAACGCGTTGTGCCCTTTTATCATCATGAGTTTCAAAATGGCCAGAATGTCACCAAATATGATGATTATAAATGCGCGTAATACAAACTCATACAGAATGCCCTCGGGCTCTGCCAAAATACCACGCATAGATACACCTTGTTGAAGCTCTAGTAACTCGTCAAGCAGGGGGATAAAAAAAGAGTTAATGTCCTTGGGTTGTTTTGGGCCCGGAATAACTCCAACGCAGATTACATTCTCAAGGTGGGTGCGGATACTAGGATCAAGGTTGTAGTTAATCAATATAATTGGCCAAGCACAGGAAAGCCCACGTCTACGCCGTTTAAATAACGTAAATCCATCTGTCGACAAGCCTAGAGCAATATCTTTGGGGTTGTCAAAAAAGTGGTACGGGTGGTTGGGGTGGACTCGTGTTTGTTGGAGCCTAAGGTAGTTGTCACTGTCGAACACATTGAAAATAACATGTGGTTTATACTTGGCATCTGATTCAACCCGGTATTGGAGTTTTTGGCCATTTGTGCGTTTTGGAAAAGGCCCTGAAGCTGAGGGATTAAGGGGGTGTAGCGGAAGACCCGCCTTGCTTTGCCTCTGCCGTTGCACCAAGGCTCTTGACAGAACGGGCATTTGTCAAGTTCCTGGTACTTGCCCAAGTAGCATACACAGGAGTTGATGCAACAGTCGTAAACACGAGTTTTGAGCCCTGAGAGGATTTGGAGCCGGCGGTACGCAATGAATTTGCTTGGGAACTCCAGCTCCAAACAGGCCCCAAATCGAAGGTCGTCCCACGTTTGACGCAAGAAATGGGAGCGAATACGAGTGGCTAAGAGCTGAAGAGTTTGGCGATTGTGATCTGACAATGAACAAGAGTCTGAAAGTAAGCTGGTTGATTAGCGCTGAAGTGTGTCAGGGGAGGGGATTATTTACTTACACATTTCAACCCATTCATTGTCAAGCATATTGCCAAAATCAAATTCCAGCGCCTTGCGCATCTCCTCCTCGGTGAGCCTGGGCTTGTCATTGGGGTTGACATGGGGGACATCAACATTGTCCCGTTCAACGTACTCAGGGTCGCAATCAGGGCCATTGATAATTTGACAACTAAGCTCTAGCTCATCTTCTAAGTCGGAGTTGGGGTTGTCTGAAGGCGGGTTGGGCCATGTTTGTATGTTTACGGGCGGATTATGATGAATGAGGTTGTGCGGTAGTGGGGGCTCATCTAGGATTTCAGTGTTAGTACTTGGCAGAGAAAAAATAGACAGACATTAAGCCTACTTACCAAGAGATAGACTGGGCATTTCGAAATGGCCCAGGTCTCCTGGGTTTTGTTGCGGGGGGTCTAAGTAAAAACATGAGCAATAACATATACTGAAACTAACATTGAACGCACCTTCTAATTCGGAAAAATCTACATTGGCGGGTAACAGGTCATTCTCTTTGTAATGCGCAATTTCAACCCCCATGTCAAAGCTGTTGTTGTTGTTGTTGTCTGAGTCTGACTCTGAGTCAAGGTCCATTGTGGCGACAGTTAGCTGCAGGTGTCGCTCGATTTGTTGGGGACCAAGTAGGTCGCCGCAGCATGGGCAATTTTGAAGAACTTTGCTGGTATCGCTCATTTCAAGTGTATACAAGCTGTTCAAGTGAAGCCAGAGCTGTGTCAAAATGATACGCAGACGGTGGGGGTCTTATACTAGTGCAAAAGTTGAAGTCGCTTTGTGTCACCTGACTAAATTGTTGCCTTTCCCCTACCGTCCAAACCTCCACGGGCGACCTCAAAGCTTGCTATAGCTGGTCCAGATTGTTCCTTTGTGAGCTTTTTTTTTTGATATATACTCCCAATTTCTCAAAAACATGCTCAAAGGACAGGGTTTTCTATTGTTCACATCCCAAACACCACTATTGCTCCTAATTGCAGCTCTTGGACCCAGCAACGAGTGTGCACACAAGGGCTTAAAATTACGTATTATCAGCACGCTTTATGCTGTCAGCTAACTACACTCATCATCGATCCAGAACTCTTTGGGGCACGAGGAGCACAGCACCTACACGCTTTCTCCACCCTTGCACAGTACCATATGAGTGCACCATCGGCTACGGCCTTAGATCTATTAGTGCGTCACCACACATCCATCCCTTGACCATAACCAGCCTTGCTCTCTATACTACACTAGCTGTTACAGTAATGCCAGCGCCAGTCCTGAAGACCACCTTACCAATAAAGAGCTCCTGGGGAAAATTGGTTCGTATATGTCCGCTAGTCCCAATACCACTTGTCTAGCTATTACTTGGGCAATCTATGAGCTAACCACACTTATTTGAAGGGATCCTGTCTTGTTGCCAGGAGGTAAACTAGACGGAGGGTGCCTTAGACATCCAAGCACCTGGGCCCCAACTCATCTTGCTTTTTGCCCCCCCTTCCATACCCGTATATGCGCAGCTTTCTTGTTTCTACCAACTATTCCATTTCTTATATATGTACCACTTGTTATAATCTAACTATCCTTGTTAATAATACTTGCCATTGCTACAAGGAAAACACGCGTGTACAACTTAAGTGTGGGACTAGTAGGCTGGTCATAATTTTGACAATTGTTTAAGTGGACTGATCAAATTGAAAGAATTTTACCCTTTCAGTACTCAAGGAAAGTGTCAGTTAGGGAATCACCGTTGACACTTCTTTTGAGTACTAATGGTGGCATCCCTTTCCCTTTAACTAGCACTGTTTCACAGCTCCGCAGCTCTGTTTTCCTACACTCGACCTTCACCATTCTCAAGTCCCCCAAGATCCCCCCTCTGATACTTTGCATTGTGCAAAATGTCTAGAGAAGATCTCAGCCCGACTGAGCTTGCAAAGATTCAGGTATATCTTGCTGCCCAAGGTAAGTATCAATGACGTTCTTGATTGGTGCTGACTTGGTGATTTTTTGACTACTATCCTTAGGCTACGAGATACAACCTATTGCGCCGCCAGGTATATGGATTGGATTATTATCAACTATGCATGTTACTAACTGGGACTGTAGCCCCAAGCAAGATAACTCCGGCAAACCAAACAACAGCAAAACCAGCGACTATGGCAAAACCTGTGGCTGCGGCCAAACCAACGGCTACAACAAGATTGACTGTGAGGCCTGGGACTGCCCACTCATCAGTACCCTACTCTCCCTACCGGTCCCCTCGTTCTCCCTACCGGCCCTCTCGGTCTCCTTTCCGGTCTACTCGTTCTCCCCTCATTGCCGTACCTTCTCCGCGTCACAAGTCTTCAAAGCTTATCCGTCCACCAATACAGATGAGGTACATGAAGAAGCCTAAGGGAACAGTTGGGAGGAAGGGGAAGTACGGGTGGCCAGCGGCTCTGAAGGATATTTTTGGCGTAACTCCAGCCAAGTACCAATTTATCTTTGTAAGTCCACTAAAAGAGTCCCATTAATATTACGAACTCATGGGCTGGTGCTTAATTAAAGAGTATCATAAAGCGCCTGGTTTTCAAGAAACTCGATACAACAATATGTTTCCAAGACCAAGAAGGAGATAATATTACATGGGTTATTCAGAAGGTAAATGCAGCCATAATTTCACCGTCATGATATTTGCTCAACGTCCCCAACTTTCCTTAATTAGACCTACAAGTTTATTCCCGAATTTAGGATCTACAAAGGCGATTGGCCAATCCAGGGCTTCATGCAATCAATTCTCAAGAATGCCAACTATAAGCATCGAAAGTTGGTTAAAGGGTTAGCGGCGAACCCGGACGATCTCAATCAAGTTGCCACTGGCGATCACGAAATGACGGAGGCAACCAATGCGGCCAACCGTGTCGTGGATGCGGACTCTAGCAATGATGAAGATGCAACCAAGGAAGCGGACTACAATACCAGTATGGTATCTGCCGCAAATGTGACATTCAAAATGGGTGACACGGCTATGGCAATTGCGTCTCCTGGTAAGTACTATTTTCTGTACACCCTCTACCGATTACTAAGTTTCTTTTTGTATTTCTAGAGCCAAAAATTGCCGGTAGCACCTCGGATTCCGATGAAGATACAAGCGAATTCTTCAGGAAGATACTTCCCCCGCGGCCGGCGCTTTCAACCTTGTCCTCAGTTCGGCCTCCCAACTCTACTACCTCCGGCGAGCCCAACCGAGCTCCAGTGCAGCGGCCCCGGCCTCGCATGAGGCCGCCACCACAAGATCGTGCCTCGGAAGCGCCACCAACGGAACAAGAGTCCGGGCCGTTGCCCGGTCCTGTGCCAGCATCCACTCCTGCACCCACTCCTGCGCCGTCTCCGTCTCCCTCGCCTGAGCCACAGCCCAAGCCATCCAAAAAGCACACGAAGAGGGTGCCTGCGGTATCAAAGACTCATGCGACAAGGGCTAAGGCTCCAAGCCAGCCAGAGCCAGAGCCCGAGTCTGAGCTCGAGTCCGTGACCGCAACCAAGCCGAAGACAACGTCCAAGCCAGTCAAGCGGGTGGCAGGAAAGAGCAGGGGCAGGGAGATCCAGCAACCAGAGCTAGATCCCGTATCCGAACCCGAACCCGAACCCGAACCCGAACCCGAACTGGTACTCAAACCGTCCAAGAGATCCAAGTCCGGAAAGCCGGCCGACGCCGCTGCACCTGCACCTAAACCAAAGGCAGCGCCCAAGCCGAAAGTGGTGCCCAACCCACAGCAAGTGCGCCAGCCGAAGGCAACGAGCTCTCGGCCGAACCGTGGCCGAGTAGGGGTGGCTGAAACCACGCTTGAGTCGGATTCAGAGCTCAGCAACGTATCGGCATCCCGGTCTAACCCCCCGCAGGCATCATCCGATGCAGGGGAAGAACTGGAGTATGAGGAGGAGGAGGAGAGCCACCCAGTTGCAACGGTTACAAAGAGCAAGGGCAAAAAGGTGAGTAAATGCGCATCTGCCTATTGATCGGACAGACTAATTAACACATGCATTCACCATAGACAAAGACGCAACCTTTGATTCTGACGAAGACTCTCGTAAGTTCAATGGAATCCATGATATTCTTATATTAACTATTGTATTTCCCACAGTGACCAAACGGCGTGCCTCGCAGATGGAACATCGAAGAGAAGTATAACGCTTATTATCCAATATAATTCCCATCGTAATTTCTTCTCTATTCTTCTCTATCTACCAAACAACGCATCCCACCTCCCCACTACCCCCTACTCCATCCTAACCGCCTCTATAATGTACCTTTCCATCGTCCATCGTCGCAACCCGAGCCACACCTGGATGTTTAGTGATATACGTCAAATACACGATTATATATATTCATTCAGAGCGTGGTAAAAACATGGATAGAGCACTGGGAACCCTAGAGAAAATCGACACTTCATAAAGCACGACTGGGACTCACGCGAAGTACTACGTTGACAATTTTGGAGTGCCAAAATTACGGCACTGAAATGCAAATCGCACTGCTACGAAGCGCAATACTCGTACTATCGAAGTGTAAACGATTGGTACTTTACACTTAGGCGGAGCCGAATTAGTACTTGGGAGGCGCGTAAATAGCGCGTATTCCGACATTTGGCACTTCGTGGCCCATAAGTGGCTAATAGGGTGGAATTTTGGGCCCCCACAGTTTAGCACTTCAGCGAAGCAACATCAGCGCTTCTCAGAAGTGGGTTTTAAGCTGAAACGCAGCGTCACCCTGACACTTTGATGAAGTACCGTGACTTCCCACAGTGCCAGTGACGAAAGATTTGCAGACACTCGTATCAACCAGCCTACCATTTAGCCTGAACGCCGTAAATAGCCCCTATACGTGATATTACCGTATTCATAAAACCTAATCTCGATCGCCCAGTATAAAAGTATGTATTTATCAAAAACGCCACGCAAAGTATTTGAATACAGCTCTCACCGAACCAAAGCTGTACACTCAACACTGGCGAATCTCATGACGCATGCACAAGGTTTCCAACACTCCCAACAGATCAGATTTTATTTGTAAGTACTCATACTAAGCCGAGTGAATTCGAATCCGCTCTCATCCACTCACACTACACCAACTTAGATGGTAACGCCACGGTATGTCGACATTTGTGCTTGAAGACGTGCAACTTGACCAGGAGTAAACTGGCAGAAACATTGATACATCAGTTCAAGCTCCATTATAAATCGATTCTATTACTAACCCCGGTCTTGCAGGAGTCATCGCTGGAGTCCATGAAGTTGTGGATACTGGTGGAAATAAAGAAACGTCAGCTAATAATTGATTGAAAGCAGCGCATATTGACTCACGGATCAGGTCCTCCATCTGGGCAAGTGTCTTTGCCCGCGGGGCAGCCAGAGGTAGGACCACCGGGACCATCGTATTGGTGAGGGGTATCGTCAACGTAGTCGCCAGGTGAGGAGCAGCCGCCCTGGAAAGTATGGTACAAACCAACCCAGTGACCAACCTGATGGGTTAAAGTTTTACCCAAATTGTATGGTGCAGCGCTGCCTCCAGGAACAGTCGAGTACCGTATCACCACGCCATCATCCTTCGGCTCACTAGAGTAAGAATACGGGAAGGTGGCATATCCCAGGAGACCCTGGTCGTTGACGGAGACGTTGGTGAAGCCGACCGTGTAGACATTCAAGGCACTTGCGCCACCCTGTCGCAACGCTTGCTTCATCGCAGTTTGGTAAGAGGTGCTCGGGGCTGTCCGTTGAAACCAATTCCTGGACAAATGCTCAGTAATTGAATGGAGATGGTGCTGGTGCTGGGGTAAAACAGACTCACGCGTTGGTCATACGGCCGATCCCTGCCAACCTGAAGGTGAGGCCAGCGCCGGCATAGTCTTGATTCAGTATTTTAATGGAAGCGGCAATCTCACTGTCAGGAATGTTTCCTTGGCTCAAAGCTACTACGAATTAACTTTGAGCACCCTGGTAAGACAACTAGAACTCACACGTTCCAGACTGAAGGACATGCCAATAAACAGGAATGGTCGCAGCGAACTTGGCATTAGGACCAAGATTGGTGGATGCCTTGTGGGAAGTAAAGTGCGCCTCAGCAGCAGCAACCTCCGCTACGCTATTGCACTTGTCAGTGGGATTAGTGTCGTGGTAATAGATCCTTTAATGTACCTAGGAGTAGATGCGCAGAACATTGTGCGATTGCCGAAAGGCACAGCGCAAGTCGAGCTGACTCCGAGAGCAAGGGTGACGAACGCAGTGAAGATCATATTTGACTAAGGGACTAGTGGACTCAGACTAATGCCTGGGGATGGAGAACATAGAGCTACTCCTAGCTAGCTTTTATAATAGCTATTGCCAAGAAAACGACTGGGCATATGCTACAGCGCAATACATAATGACAGGCAGTCCAAGCTTGCCATCACTTTTTCGCGACCATCAGAGCTGCCCAGCACGTCGCGGGATGTTCAACAATGGTTTTGGCATCCGCAATTAAGCGCCACTCACTATAGTCCCAAAACGGAAGGGAATAGTCCCGCTGCCATTACAATGCAAGCCACACCAGCAAGCATGGCTGAAGTGACAGGGTACCGCATTATTGATGTAGCCGCTTATGTTGTAAGGCTACTATTGAAGCAGCCACACCGATCATCTAACTCAATCTCTACACATTTAGTATACTAATATAATGCTATAGACAATGACCATCTTGATTAGTAAGCGCTATACCAACTATCTTATACTTAACGCGTGCATGGGTCCAGTATATTGGTTCATCTACGGATAGATGAGGTCTTCGATATATTTCTACGTGAGTACCGGCCTCCTAGCGTTAGGTTACAATTTAGTAGGTATTGTTAGTTGCCAGCGTGAGTGCGGTAGACACCCAGAGATCGAGTTGGATGGCGAGTGTGGCTGCTTCAATAATAGTCTTACAACATAAGCGGCTACATCAATAATGCGGTACCCTGTCACTTTAGCCATGCTTGCTGGTGTGGCTTGCACTGTAATTGCAGCGAGACTATTCCCTTCCGTTTTGGGACTATAGTGAGTGGCGCTTAATCGCGGATGCCAAAACCATTGTTGAACGTCCCGCGACGTGCTGGGCAGCTCTGATGGTCGCGAAAAAGTGATGGCAAGCTTGGACTGCCTGTCATTATGTATTGCGCTGTATTACCCGTACCTGTAATTTTCGAACCTCTCGCTTACGTGGACGTGTCCTTTTACAGTGGCCTCGGTTCGGAGAATGGGTGATGATTCGCTCTGGTTTTCTAAAAGCTTTGAGTTTACTTCGTATTAATTACGCACGCCTCTTGTTAGGGTATTCGGACCTGTTTGTTTTTGGGTCTGTCAATTGCTGTTGTTTATATATTGCTATGATTCTTTGGCGCAAAATGAATAAGTCAAATTAGCTCAATATTTAAGACGACCAATCTATTTGCATTGATATCTCATATGCCATTTATAAATTTATCCTTTGAACAATATTAACAGATTAAGAATCATTGAATGAACTGTTTTCTATGTATTGGTTGAAATCGTGGCTCAAATCGATAGTGACATTCCTTGACGCCTGGTAAAATGAATGAATTTAAAGAACTAACTTGCACCTATATGTCCAACTCACTACTAGCAACGCTATTCCAAAGAGACTCGAAGCAATGTAAAACCGTAAGGCTTCAAAATTCTCGAGGGAGATATATGTGTGCATTCTTGTGCAAGACTCATTGAGTTTAACGAAACATTCTAGTATGTAATTTCTTTCGATGCAATTGATTCATAGAGTATATGCGCAATGTACGCGGGAGTGAATTACAAGTACTGGGGATGTTTTCGGCTTCTATGGCAAGGGCGGTACCGTTTGTCAATCAGCATATCCTCACCCGAGTATTTTTGATGGATGTGGCTCCAAGCTCAGGCTGTTCTCATGATCATTGTTTTATTGGCTGATTTTAACCTGTTTTCCCTTTTGCGCGTTTCGAAATCTTTATAAGGTTTCAGCCTTTCATGACCATAGTATGGATATAGATTTATGACCCCTTTTCGGTACTATTCGGACCTACTCGGGTTGCACTCGACTTTGCAATGAGCTACTAAGGTTTGTTGTCTTAGTCCAGACCAATGGTTTGAAACATTTGCTGGAGTTTATTCTTTTCCTCTGTAAGACAAACTACCAGGGCGACAAAAGACACAACTAAAGTAAATCGCGACTATTACTCTCTATAAAGCTGTACACACTGATACTGAATTTCCCCATTTCTTGAGATATCTGGATCATCGCAATCCCGTGTTCGACGAAAGTAGCTAACCAAGCAAGAGTACAATAAGTGAAATATTAAGTATACATATATGCATTGTTCGATTGTCTGCATGCGACTCTACGGCAAGCGATTGCCAGATCAGACCATACTGCTGCCCTCCCTTCATCTTGCGTTCGGGCCCATACATCTTCCAACGCCAGCATAAAGTCATTCCCCGCGGTTCCTGACGTTGCCCATTCCCGAACACTATAATCTTTTCACGAAGCGTGTCTCGATCTCGTTCTGTGACTGCAACTACTCCGGCCTGTGTGTTTTGTTAGTTACTTGTGCATGTGCAAAAGAACGAGATGGTTCAAGGTACTCACGACTAGTATCGGGGAGCCCAAGCTCGCGTTTGGGTGTCGCGCTGATCTTAGCCCTCTAATAAGTCGCATGAAACCCCCATGAGCGTGCACAACTCGAGGATCGTTGGAATCGGCTTTGCACAATACCTACCAGAGCGTCAAAAATGTCCCAAGGAAAAGCGGGAAACAATGTAGCACTCACCATATAAAGATATATCAGTACACAACACCTCCAGCATTCAAGCACCAGCGTTCTCCCAATCCGTAGCCATGGATCACCACATTTATCAATAGGAATATTAATTCGCGGTAGGTTCTTTTCTATCCATGCTATCAGCTCCGTGTTTTCACTAGCGCCTGGAGTCTCTGCTAGCGAGTTGATCCATGCGAGCATCATGATAAATTGATCCGGTACCCCATATAGCCACCGTAGACCACAGCTATCCTGCATTTCACACATCCGATCGCATAAGTCGAGCGAAAACGGTACCTCGTACTGGAAGCAAGTCGGCTGGGCGGTAATCATGCTTGCTAAAATATCTATGTAGGCGAAATGTCGAAGGTTGAGACTGGAGTCGAGCATAATTCTTGTTAGGTCCAGCGGTTTTCCAGGAGGCTCGGGACATGCGGCTCTGAAAACTGGCGCAACGGACTGGAGCGATTGGAGGTGATCGGATATAGGTTGGGTGCGTAATTGGAGTATCACTACCTTCATTTGGCAGTTAATGAGTGAAAGGCAAACATCTTGGTTACGCAGGCATACCTCGAGTACGTTATCCAACGTACGAACGGCATGTTGTCTGTTCAGTCCCGGAACCAATGGTGATGCCGTGATCCTAAACCGTGACACATTCTCTTGTACGGCCGAGGTTAAAGCCTTGATCATGCAAGTTCCAATCTCATTCATTACCAAATCTCTTGAGTATATGTTCATTATGTTCGCTATCAAAATGGTCCGCACTCGCGAGCTTTCGTCAGAGAATTGCTCAATAATCTGATTGCGCATAGTATATGCCACCTTCCGGGGTTCGAAGACACTGACGACAGCCCATCGGAAATCTGCGCATAGCTTCACTACCGGTAACCGAGTTTCAAATACGCCTTGTGACTCACAACAATGCAACACAAATGGTAATGTATTTTCCGGGGTGTTTTTGTCCATAGTAGGGGAGATGAGCAATAGATTTCTAATTCCTTCAGGGTCGTCGTCGTCATCATCATCTATAAGATCAACATTTGTTGAGGTGTATGCGATTGAACTTAGAGACGAATATCCAATGCTTTCTATGTTTGAAATAGTATTCGACCATCGGTTAAAATCTGGTGATGTTGAGGAGACAGTCGGCTCAAAATCAACCGATGACTGTAAAGGGGTCGAGTGGGCACGATGTATTGAACCGGAAGTTCCAGGTACAACGAGATTGCTTTGTGGGAGAGTACCGAGAGGGACCAAACAAGCAGCCATGTTCGAATTTTCGGGAAGCGAGTGCATGTCCAAAAAGTCGCCAGAGCCACATAAAGGAGTATCGTGGATAGTTTGTGGAGTCCTAGTTCCAGAAGTAACGAGGTTTCGAGGTCCCGGCTTGGTCCTTATCATTCGATGATTCTGACCTGCGGCATATTGCACGAACTGGTAGACGCAGACTGTCCCAGATGCTAGGCATCGCTGACATTCAGGCTTAGTCTCGTCACATTTCTTGCGGCTGTTGATATTTCGGACTATAAATCGGAGAATAATATCAGGGAATGTATGTAACTTACCTGTATTTACATGAAGCACAACCAGTCAGAGATCGCCGGAGCTTGGTCATTCTTTACAGGTGGTGGGTCAAGTCGACAGCTCGCAAATCCTCGTGGATTCTTATCAATAGGCACGCCCTATACGAAGGTTTGCGGGTCCTTTTCTTCTTGGGGTCTGCCGATCATGGGGGTAGAATATGGAATCTTATGAGGCGCAAGAAGTGGCTGTGCTCTAGCTCAAGCACGTGCCATTTCAATTTATCCCTTGTGACTTTGCAATTGTGGGGCATTGGCTGTTGATAGCCACCACATCCACTCTTATGCTGGCTTCTTGTCGATCTTCCAGCCCTATAAGGAGAGGCATCCCTCCATTGGAAACCCGTTCTGCATTTGAGGCCCTCAGGGATATCCGAGACAGCGCTTTTCTTCAGGATGTAGATCCCGAAGCATTCCAACAATCATATCTATTACGGCACAGCCTCAGTCCATCATCGTGGTCCCCAGAGGAGGAGAGCTATGTGAATAGTATTCGAAATGTGTCCCGGAAGCAGGAGGAATCTCTCTATACTGGTCATGCCCCGCTTCTCCGCTTGCTCAACCACATAAGTGAACAAGTCTCCAAAAATATCAAACACACTCAGCTGGAAGCCCTGGTTTTTTACTCGGGAGACAAGACCAAGGTCACAAATCCCTTCAGCAGCCACTATCATGCTCCGGATATCATCGTAGCGGAGGGAACATCGCAAGCATTCCATACGATAGACTGTAAGTTTGGCCATCAATTTTTTAGTAAACAAAAGTAATTTATTTGCCACAGACTCGACAGTTCACTTGAAGGAGACGACATGGTGTTCAGCCGTTGCGGTTGGCGAAGCTAAAGTAAAAAAATCTGGACAATATCAGCTCGCCAATTATCTTCGAAACCATCTACAGCTTCACCCCGAATTGAATGCTACATTGGGTCTTACTATCAAGTCAAACGGATATGCGTTGTTCTACCATGATGCGAACGTCATCCATCGGGCGACTTTTCGTTGGTACAAACCGGCTCCGTTGTACTCGTTTATCGAGACACTCTACGCTCGGCCTTTCCAAGATACTTCGATGCAAATTTTGGATCCCGAGAGCTCACACCCGGCGTGGGCCACGATGATCGGAGGTGACATTTATTTGTCTGAAGCGCCACGAGCGCAGGTTGGCCCTGGTCAACGACGATACACCACTACAGCCGTCAATCTTATCAATGACGAAATGGTATTCATCAAGGATATCTGGCGAGACGAAAGCCGATCCTTTTTCGAGGCTTCGCTATTCCAGCAAGCTCACGAAGGGGAACCCATGGCCGGACTTATGCTCGTTCACTCCCACGGTTATGTGACTGATGACTCTGGAGAGTATCTTCGGACATCCCATCTTAGATCGGCGTCCGCCGAAGAAGAAACAACTATCAGATACAAGATGCGAATGGTGACAAGAGATATTGGACGTAGGCTTGAAGAGATAAAATCGTTGCGTCATTTCTTATGCGTGATGTATGATGCCTGTGCTGGTAAGTGATTGACTCCCTATGGATGTTATCAAATGGTACTTAAAAGCGTACAGTGCAGCGGAACCTGTATCGAAAGTGCCGAATTTTACATCGAGACATTAGCGATGGGAATATTATGATCGCGCCTTCCACGAACGAGTATCAAGAGCGCTGCGCAGAAGGGTATGCAGACGCGAAATTTCTGAACCAAGTATTGGCAAGAGACAAGTGAGTCGGAGCGATGCCTTTGGAGAAAGCCATATCAACCATATATAGGGATTGCAAACCGAAGCCGGAATGCTTGGTGGTTGATCTAGGAAATGGTGCAGATTTGAGAGTTGGTCGCGGTCAGACAGCATTGACAGAGCGGACTGTAAGCTGTTTGTTTTCAATAGTGTCCAACTTACTCATACATTTAAAAAGGGGACTCCCAAATTTATTGCTCGTTCGGTCTCTTTTGGTGATTTGCTATCCCTAGAGGACAATGATAGCGCCGGGGTGACCATGCCATCAGTGGACGGCCCACTAGGAGACTATTGCCCTTTCATGCACACCACCGAATATCAAGCCACCAATAGTTCCGACTCCGTTTCCCAGTCCGAACCTAAGTTCTCACATCGGTTATTCCATGACGCCGAGTCGACGTTCTGGGCAATTGCCTGGACTCTCGTTAGGTCTACGGGAGAAGAATATCAACTAGAGAAAGACCCAGACACAAATTTCCGTCGCTTTTACCACACTATGTGCAGGCATTATCCAATACCAGAAGATGAGGACTCTCGCTCGATGATATGCAAAAAGGACCCCAAATACTGGATATCACTTCTCCATCCAAATCTCCAAATTATAGGCCCAATGTTAAGCAAGATGTTCGTTTACATTCGACCAGAATGGGCTTACCGCCAGGATCTGGATCCTGAACATGCACATGAGGCATTGATGCGGCTGCTGCTTGCTGAGATAATTCGCATCGATATGAACAACGAGGATGTCCCCATTGCGATTGGTAGACGTGCGGTCCCTCCTCCGCCTCCCAATATGCCAAACCTGCCATTGAGTATGAATTCTGCCTCGATGAATCCCTCGATCTCTCGGTCTCGGACTGCTGACTCTATGGATCCCCGACATAACAATATAGTCGGTGCACAATCGGACGCACAATTAGCAGTAGGACTTGGAGCCGTGGCCAGTCCTGATCCAACGGAATACACGGATCGTTGCGACTTGAAGGATCAAGCAAAATCATTAAAGTGGAGGAGAGAAACATGCAAGTTGTTAGAGCCCAATTAATGTCTTTTGAGCGATAAGTTAAGGATTTGAATTTCCTTTCGTATATCATGATATCCTACCTTAATTTATAGTCGCTTTGGGGATCATTTCCGTGCTCTCATTTTAAACTAATGTATTTTAGATACAAGGACTATTGAACTTAGAAACATTCTTCCTATGGCCTCTTTTGGGAATCTGTGCAAATAGACCAACACCTTTCACACATTCACGGGCTCTATAAACTCCCATCAACCGAGAGGTTCTTCTTGATGCTCTCGGTTATCTTACAGTGTTACGAATGTATGCATGTGCGACGAAAGTTTCATTCAAGTGATGGCCATTCTTCGTAGAGTTTATAACATTTGGAGTTATGGAGTAACCGAGGCTCGGCCTTGATAGCTAGAACGACACAGCGGCCGTGATAAGTTAGAGCTTAAGTTAATAGCTACGGATTCTCTTCTACCTTGAAAACTTATTAACGTACAATTTGCTGTGGCCGAGTTGGCAGATCAGTTGGCCGTTATGCGTGTCATGTGAGGCATGATCTAAGATCACCGATCTTTTCTGTAGATCGCTGATTCATGGGCAGCATTTTGATCCGCCCTCGATCATGGCCACCTTCCTGGATTCCCGGTTACTTCGCGCGTGATTACCATATGCATTGCGCCCGGAACCAACCGTTTCTTATGAATTTTTTCTAACTACTTGTGGATTAACATAAAATCAATCACTGTTTGAGAGCGTTGCTCACTCTTTTCACATTCTCAATTCAATCTCTCCCCATACCATGGCTTCGGATACATGCATATTATTTGACCGTCTCCTTATAGCTCCGAGGCATACTATTATCGGGCCCGACCATACGATTTCTCGGCTACTTATCTTGTCCCATACGCCGTGCAACACCGGCATAAAACCATGCTCACCAGCTCATGTGGTCAACCATTTTTGACCTTGATGGCCCTTTTGACGTAGTACGTCTTGGCCCTGCTGCTTAACTGTGACTAGGCCGAATTACTAAATGTGTGAAATATCACCTATTATTGTCCGTGGTATCCGATATCACCCCTGTATGACTGCCGGTTTTTGGTTAGACAAAAATGGGGTTGGCTTGGCGTCACATACTAGCCGCTCGCACAAAGAGTCACAGGGTCGACACCTGATATCGTTCAGTTGAAACCGCCCTGAAAATCCTCTTGATCTTCGGAGGTGGGGTAGAGAAGACTCCGGGGTCGAACGATCGGACAAGGTCATCTAATCACAGAGTGACGCTATAGCGTCAGACTTGTTGGCATCTGGGCCGTCCACTATGCTAGACCCGCTTTGTCAGAATCAAGCAATAACGTACAACATAATATTTATTTATACTAATACATGATAGAGATATAGCAGTGGCGATATGTTACTTGGTCACTGTCCCGAGACTCTATAGTAGGCTTCCCTGAGGTCAGACCATACAGCGGGTCGCCTTTCGGCGCGTGTCCGAGCCCATATATCCTCAAGCACTCGCATATGGTCGTTTGCAGCAGTTCCCCGCGTCGCCCATTGTTGGACATTTAATATCCTTTGGCGGATGGTGTCTCGGTCCTGCTCCTCAATAGTGGCGACCCCGGCCTATAAAGTCGTTATAAGGTATTCAGGGATATATCTCAAAAGAGGGAGACGTACAATGATTATTGGAGCTATTAAACAGTCGGGGTGTCGTCCTGGCTTTAGTCCCCTGATAAGCCGCATGAAGCCCGTGTGAGTATGCACCACACGAGGATCACTGGCATTCGACTTGCACAAAAACTAAAACGTTTCGATAGTATTGGGCACAAGCGAATGGTGCAGATCGCTATGTACTCACCATGTAAAGATAGATTAGGACCACAAATCTCCAACACTCTAGTACTGCCATTCTTCGGATTCGTAGCAATGGGTCTCCAAAATGATCAATAGCAAGCTTGATTTGAGGTAAGTTTGTTTCGATCCAGGCAACGAGTTCCAAGTTGTCGGAATCAGGTCTTTGGGATAGCGAGTAAATCCAGGCAAAGAGCATGATAAACTGATCCGGAACTCCATAAAGCCATTGCAAACCGCAACTATCTTGCATCCGGTACATCTGGTCGCATAGTTCAAGTGAAAACGGCACCTCGAATTGAAAATACAAGGGCCGGCCGGTAGCCACATTGCTAAGAATTTCAAGATACCCGAAATGTCGAAGGTTGAGGTTAGGACTCAGCATGATGTTCGCAAGGTTAACCGGCTGTCCTTCTGGTTCCGGACACGCACGCCGAAAAACGGCCGCGGTGTTGCATACCAACTGAAAACACTCGGACGTAGATAGCGTGTGTGTGTGAAGTGACAGTATCTAGCGTCCTTGACCTATGAGTCAAATGGAAAAAAGAAGATCCAGATCGATACATCCGCACCTCAAGTACGTTATCCAAAACGCGGATGGCATTTTGTTGATCCAGTTCCGGCACAGGAGAAGGTGGTGATTCTATGAACCGGGAGGCATCCATCTGTGCAGTCAACGCCAAGCGTCTAAGCATTGTCGCTCCACTCCTACCCATCGTCAAGTTTTTTGCATACATGCTCATTATATTCGCCAGGAGAATTGTCCGCACCCGCGAATTCTCGAAAGCAAACTGTTCGATGATCTGTTCTCGCATGATATATGCCATCTTCCGAGGTTCAAAAACACTAGCAATAGCCCACTCGGAATCTAAGCACAACGATAATTCATCTTTCCCAATCAAGACGCCAAATCAATCTTGAGAACTTACAACATTGCAATACAAATGACAGAGTGTTATCCTTGACATTTTTGTCCATAGTGAGAGGCCTGCATAGAATAGCATGAACACCTTCAAGGTCACCAGTCCCTTCTTCATCTTCGTCATCCTCGGGTTCGAGTTCTAGCTCCGCTACAATATGCATACTTGGGCCAGATGTAACAGGGATCGTGCCATACACCTGAGGAGCGTCGGTCGGCACCCGAACAACACCCAGTGGGTTGTTCGAAGAATGTAAACCGCGGCCGATGGGGATTGGTTGCGTGTCGAATGAGATATCATAGGGAAGGGACCTAGTGGGATCTCGAGCCAAGGCTTGGTTGAGGTTGATGCTGGTGTCGTTACCCCGCATGTCGTGGGAAACAGAGTAATTTGAGTTGGCGGCATAAGAAAGAATGGCCGAGGGACCAGGGTCGGGGAGTGAAGAGCCGATCGGGATGGTTTCAGCTGTTACAATATCAGAATTGTAACTATTTTGAGCAGCCGGTTTTGTCCTTTTCACCCGATGCTTTTCGCTGTGCGAATATTCGACGTAGTCGTAGCTGCAAGGCCTACCAGCTGATAGACATCGTAAGCATCGAGGTTTGGTTTCGTCGCATTTCTTTCGCCTGTGTGTAGGTCAAAATCAAGCCATACAGTAAATAAGAGCAATCACTTACCTAGATTTGCATGCAACACAACCAGTTGTGGATCTCTGGGACTTGGTCATCTCTGTAGTGGATCAGGCGAGGTCAGGCGAGGTCTCCCATAGCCCTACAAAGACATATATGTAAACTGTCGTGGGCCTCAGCAGCACCCGATATATATGATTCCATACGTCTTGGCTGTTTGCGGCGTGATGGGGGTGGTTGGGGTTTATTACCTTGGCGTCACGTGTGGGGTGTTCATACAGGGTCTCGGCGCTCAACACCGAGCCTATCTCTCGGTAACGATCAAACCATGAGGAATTAGAACCTTGGGATGAAACGGTCTTTCCATCTGTTTGTGTAAGGCACTGGTTGGTATGGCTACTCTGTCTCTAGTCCACGAAAAGGTACAGGTGGTGTTTGATAGAGCAAAAAAGTGTCAGCGTGAGTATTATTTACACGCATAAGCTGCCGGTATCCCAAGGTGGGCTATCCTCATATCTGACCACGAGCCCTCCCCCATGCTTCGTGCCTTGTATTCTTAGTACTTCCGAACAGCATCTGCTCTTGGATGTCGGAGGTTTTTTGACGAGGCGTCTCAAGTCCCATTCTTGGACTACAACGATTTCAATCTAAAGATGCTGCCGCTGACTGAAATGAATTTGAGATATTTTTAGAATGGTGAATTATTCTTGAAACGCCCTTGTGAGTATGTGCTGCTTCTAATTGGTAATCATTTGCACGGACTTTGCGCGAAAGAATGAGAAAACCCCCATATGTTTGATTTAAAGCTGGGGGGTTGAGAAGCAATGTACATGTGAATTGATAGGTACGTACCTAAATATATACGAGAACTATACATCCCCAACATTCCATGCCCCATAACTGCGCTTGTGCCTAATTATCGGTTTCCAGAATGGTCGATGGAAAAGTTAATCTCTGGTACAATATCTTCCATCAATATCGATGCCTTCGCCATATTATCATAAGCCCTGCGGTGATTCACATGCACCATTTGAAATCCGATATCGTTCAAAGGCTTAGTGGCCACCATCAAACTGACTCTCTCAATCAACCACTGAAATACAATAAATCGGCGCGGACTTTTTGATATAGTCTTGTACTCGGTCATGAACACGTTTGGAGTGGATTTGAATGAACTATGGGACACCTTTATTTGGATTTATCTATATTTTATGTATCTCTGTCCTTAGTTACAAACAGAGTCCCAATTCAACGGCACTAACGGAATAACTATAGTAATCCAGACAATGCACGAATGCTGATCAACTAAAGCAACACCAACCTCTCATCAATTTTTTGACAACAGCTTGGTGCTTACATTTCGATAATGGCCGAACACGCAGCCCCAAGGTCGCTCCACACTGTGGGTCTATGCATGGTGCGAAGCCAAACATGTCTCAATATCATTACGAGGTCGTTCCCCACCGTCCCATGCTTCGTACATTCAGCAACACCCCAAAGACGGGCCAGGATCATTTTTCGGTCTATGGCTGCGGAAGTTGCGATTCCCATCTGCGGAAGCCGTCAGGAACACAGTAGCAAGGAGCTCGGTAGCTGACAAAAGCTTACTATAGTCATCGGGAAAACCAAGAAAGAGTCAGGATTTCTGAGAGGCTTGATTCCCTTCAAAGTCCTAATAAATCTCTTTTGAACTCGTACGACCCGCGAGTCACTAGAATCTGCTCCACAGAGGCCCTACAACGCCCAGAGCTGAACTGAAAAGGCCAGACTACGGGATTCGGTAAATGCCACTCACCATGTAAAGATACACATACGCTGCTAGTTTCCACGATTCTTGCACCATCATTCTGGCCATGTTTAATGTTGGATCGGTGTTGGCGCTAGAAGGAAGAATAGATGTGCAGGCTCCGATATCATCTTCGAGCTCCTTGGCGACCTCTTTGTCTATGCAACTTCCGAAATCTTCAAGCAACGTATTCATCTTGGCCAAGACTAGCATTATCCGGTTAGGTATGCCATATAGCCATCGCAGTCCCGGCCCTTGGTCCAACTTGATCAATTCTTCGATTTGGGGCGAAATAAAAGTCAGATCGTATCGAAAGAACATTGGCCGGTGGGTCAAACAGCTTTGAAGTATATCGAGCGTCGCATAGTACTGAATGTTAATGTTCGGTGTAATGAGGAGTCTTGGGAAATTAACCAACTCCTGATCATGCTCAGGACATGCGCGCCGAAATATCGGCGCATATAAGCGCATTGTGTGTAAAACGTTTGCCAGAGACCCAACTCTCCACATGGCGCAAAGCAACTAATAACCTATTAGTACTTAGCTAGGTAAGAAGCTTGGGACTCAAATACCTCATGACTCGCATCCATCACTTCCAACGCTACCTCCCTCGTCAAATTGTCGCATGTTCGCGCATACGTAACACCACCAATTAACTGTTTTTGCAGAGTCATATAATCCGTCAAATCGTAGTCCGTGGTGGACGATATAGCCAATGACATGTTAGAAATCAAAAGCGTTCGTTGCCGAGCTCCTTGTTCATAAGAGCGGCTCTGGAAAACATAGTCTCGAATACTCGAAAGAATCTCAGTGGGCGCAAACACAAAGCGGATCACCCCAGCTGCGACTACAAACATAAAACAGGTTGTAAATACCGAGATAAATCATCACAAAGGGTACGGGCTCACTGGAATGCAGGACAAATGGTATACTGTTGCTCGCCACCTCCCGGTCTAAAGATAATGCGTCGAAAAGACTAGCCTGGATGCCTTCCGGATCTTCACAATAGAAGTCGGAACCTGATCGGAGGATGTCAGGTCGTATTTGCAATTGAAAATCGCATGATGGATTTGGTTCCCCAGTAGAGTCCTGGCCACCCGTATCGGTGATAGCCCTGGGGCTTTGTGAAGTCAGAGGTTGGGTGAAAGTGTGGCTACATATCGTGCTGTCGGTTACTAGATGGGTAGGAGCTGCTGACCCACAGAATGGTCCGGCAATTTCAGCCGGTGGGGTAGGTAACTGCCGTGTCAATCTAGTAGTTTGTCTATTTCAAGATATAGAAGTCTCTTCGGCCACGAATATAATCATAAAAATGTATCCTTACCGAGAGGGACCAGACCAGTGGGCAGAATAGCTAGTTTCTAAAGGTCGCGGCGCTAAGAGGCCAACAGATGTCGTTGCGTCTCTAACTTTATTGCAGCTCGAGTCCATATTACTTGGGGCGTCCCTTATCGAATGAAAAACTGTGCGACTATGGTATGCCATACGACCGCCAGTGTTGATTGCCTCGATACCTCTCGCACTGTTTTTCAGTCGAGGGATCCTTCTTCGACATTCGAGGCCTTCCTCAGCACACCGTCGACACCCGGCCGGACCCCACGTACGATCGCATCCTATTTTCCTGCACATACACCGACACTAAACCAGTTAATCATCCCGAAGAAACGAATACACCATACCTAGCCTTGCAAGTCCCACAATCAGGGTTACTTGGGAACGACATGGGAGGTGACCAGCGCCGATTCAGTCCGACTTCGAGTTGGGGGTTTTCATGTCGGATGGTGCTGGACACACACACCGATCAAGCTTTGGAAACCCACGTGTTTGCATTCCTTGGTTGCCGATCGCACCAAACCGGTTGTTTTACGTACGAGGCGCCGATGTATCTGAATTTTGGTCTCGTCGGTCTGTGTGATCCCCGACAACCCTAAGGAACTCGAGCGCCGCCTCTGGTGGGTGGCAAAGATCTTGCTCGGATCGGCGATTGGTATATTTGTCTTGACACCTTATAGTTGGTTCTGGCCGATGGCCGACCAAGGTCTTCACCGCCAGAGGCGGCGCTCGAGTCCAAATTTAAACAGAGCTTGATACACGCTAGAATTGCCTAGAAATCTCGGATAGTTATTGGCCTTGGATGTAGGTCTTCGATAGAATATACATGAAAGGTACGATCGTGGTAGCACACTTTCAAAAAGCCACGCGGTCATTGACAAATGAAAGATCGAATTGGTGCTGAAAGCTAGAGCAAATAAAAAGTGCGGCGAGATCCAAGCAAAAAAGTAAAACCCATAGACAAACAAAACTATTACAACCTTAGCCGCCCCATCCTAGAAGTAGTTGGGGACCAGCAAGCTTGTATAATCCTAATAAGTTAACACTCAAAACCCGAATAAAATATACCCTCTCGATCACACCCCGACCACTCTCGAATACGCCATTCGAAAGTCGGCCCATACGGCAGGTCTCTCCTGAGTTCGAAGCCAAACGTCCCTCAACATCATCACCATGTCATTTCCGACTGTTCCAGGTTTGGCGCACTCCGGTACTCCCCAAAAACGATTGAGGAGAGCGGCTTGATCCTTGGGTGAGGAAGTAGTAATACCCAACTATACGAGAATCAATGAGACGACAGCTATTGATGAATAGGAAAGGACTAACGATCGCCATCGGGAAAACCAAAAACGTATCCGGGTTTCGACCAGGTTTGATACCCTTCAATGCTCTGATAAACCTCTTCCGAACTTGAACGACCCGCGCGTCACTTGAATCCGCCCCACATAAACCCTAAAATTCGCCCAGTTTCACTAAAGTTAAGCTATAAGATTCGGCGCATCTTACTTACCATGTAGAGATACACGTACGCTGCTAGTTTCCACGACTCTTGCACCATCACCCTTCCCATATTTAGTATGGGTTCCGTATCGGTATCTGAAGGAAGAAGGGGTGTGCAAGCCCCAATATCGTCCTCGAGTAACTTGACTTTGTCTTGGCCCACCAAGTTTCCGAAATCCTCGAATAGGTTATTCATTTGGGCGAAGATCAACATCAGACGGTTTGGTATGCCATATCGCCACCATAATCCCAGTCTATGGTCCGAATTGATAAGCTGCTCCACTTGGGGAGACGGTTGATCCAGGTCGTATCGAAAGAACATGGGACGTTGGGTCAAAAAGCTTTGCAATATATCAAGCGCCGCATAGTACTGAAGGTTGAGGTTTGTCATTATGAGCAATCTTGGAAAATTAACCAGCTCCTGGGTGGATTCCGGACAAGCGCATCGGAATATGGGCGCATACAATTGCATTGTGGACAGGATGTTCGCGAGAGATCCGACTCTCCACATGGTTGAAAGAAGCTGTTCCTTCGTCAGTCGCTCACTATTTTAGGAAGGTGCAGCTTACCAACCTCATGACTGGTCTCCATCACCCTCAGCGCTACTTCCCTGTTCAAGTCCTGGCACTTTCGTGCGTACACAACACTGCTTATCAATTGTTCTTGCAAAGCGACGTAATGTGTTAAATCATAGTCGGTAGTGCTTGATATCGCCAATGCCATGTTGGCAATTAAGAGCATTCGTTGTCGAGCTTCCTGTCCAAGAGCACGACTTCGGGATACAAAAGTGCGAATGTTTGAGACAATCAAGGTTGGAGCAAAAACAAAACGGACGGCAGCGGCGGTGACTGTGAACACAAAGTGAGTTATAAATTGGTCACCGCAAAGCCAAGATATGACCTACTAGAATGCACAACAAATGGAAGGGTATTACTCTCTACTTCCCGGTCTAATGAGAGCGTAACAAAGAGGCTTGCACGGATATTTTCAGGATCGTCGACGTCATAATTAAGAGGTGACCCTGGTCGACAGATGGCAGAACCTGCTTGTAATTGAAAATCACCTGCCGACCCCGCACGCGAGCCGCGTTCCTTCCTCGTATTAGCGCTGAATCCCGGGCTTTCCGGTGTCAGAGGTTGAACTACAGTACTGTCGTGTATTGGGCTACACACGATCGACAGTTGGATGGGAATTGTTGATTCTCGGGGGGAATCAATGGTTTCGGCGGGGGGAGTGGGTGCCTGTCGAATAGGAACCACGGTCTGTCTCGATGAAAACGCGCCGGTCCCTTGAGTAGAAGAAATATACGGTTGTTCATGAGCGAGAGACCCATACGAATGTTGGCTAATATCGTGTATTTGGGAAATATGAATGCTGGGGGTGGTAGAAGCGTGTCCGCGCGATCGGGAGGTAGAAGGACCCACGGGCGCTATTGTGCAAGTAACTACATCCCGGCTCGGACCCGGATTGATTGGCGTGCTGGTGGTCAAAGCAAAGACAGCACAGTCGTGATGTGCCGCACGGCCGGTATTAGTTGCTCCAACTTCTCTTACACTGTTTTTCAGCCGAGGGATCCTTCTTCGACAGTCAAGCCCATCTTCAGCGCATCGTCGACACCCAGCTGGCCCCCACGTACTGTCACATATCTTGTTCCTGTACACAGTTTTCAAGCTAGTCAGTCCACAGAAAGAACGGGCCTCACCTCGCTTTACAAGTCCCGCAACCAGAGTTACTTGAAAGCGACATGGGAGTTGACTGGCGGGATGCGTGTGCCGCGTCGACGTGTTCACCAGTGCTGAAAGAACTAATTAAAGCACACAAGCACACGTGATTATATTTACCGGAACACCGCTTTATCCGGCTTGAGAGTAGGAATGAGCAAAAGATTAAAAATCAACTTCTATTTTACGTACGAGACGTCAATCAGCGTTGTGGCGTGCTAAGGTATGAGTTCTCGACGATCTTCACGAATCCTAATCGCCCAGTCAATTTTCAAATGCACAATAAACTTCGTACGTCGATGAATCGATTCCTTTCCGAGTGAGCCTATAATTAACCCAGACGGCTCTCAGAGGTGTGGGTATGTCGAAACAAAGACAGGTCGCTCTAATTGCACTAATAATAGTAAACGAGTTCTTAGCAATCAGTTCAACAAACTAATGCTAGAAATAGGAACAATCGAGGCGTAAGTGTTATAATGAGGTTTGGGAGTGAACAAAAGGTGATAAAACGAATAGACCAATGGCACATTCTGTCCGAACCATAATCGAGGGCCTGCACCGTCCAAGGGCGGCACTACAAATCCCCAAATGAACCCAGGGCCTGCCAAGATCATACCCCTACAACCCTCAAACATGCAGCCCTAAGGTCGGCCCATACGGCCGGTCTCTCCGTCGTCTGTGTCCAAATGTCGTTCAGCATCCTTACCATATCATTTGCCATCGTCCCTTGTTTCTTGCATTCGGCAACACCCCACAAGCGAGAGAGAATCGCAGATCGGTCCTTGGGAGAAGGACTTGCAAGCCCGATCTGCCCCAAGTTAGGTCAGTGGTGGAGCGAACAGAAGAGCAGAAGCGATAAACAAGCTCACAATAAGCAGGGGTGGGATGAGGAATAAATCGGAGTTTCTTCGAGGTTTGATACCCCCAAGAAGCAACATACATTTAGTTTGGATCTTTACCACCCTTTCATCGGTACAGTCGGCCCCGCACAAACCCTGTATCGTTTGTCCGTTGAATTGTCTCACAACTTGATACGAATGGCGTACCATGAGCAAGTAAATATGTGCAGCATACTTCCATACTTCCTGTACTGTGATTCTTCCAATCATCAAATCCGGGTTCAGTTCACTTTCGGGCGCGATAATGGCCTCGCACTTGTCGATATCAGCCTCAAGCTCTTCCACCTGTCCGGAGTTCAGAGTGACTGCTTGCTCCAGCATGGTGTTAAACTTGGCCAAAACCACTGTCAATCGATCAGGTAGGCCGTGCGACCAACGCAGACCAGGACCATAGTCGGAGTCAATGAGGCCCTCGACTTCAGAGGAGTAAAAGTCCAAGTCATATCGAAAGAACATTGGGCGGCGAGTGATGGCGCCAAGTAGGACGTCAAGAGTCGCAAAGTACTTGAGATCAATCTCAGGGGCCATCAGGATTCGCGGGAGGTTGGCGAGTTCTTTGCTTGATTCCGAACAAGCGCGGCGAAATACGGGAGCGTACATATCCATCATGTTCAGAACAGTAATGAGGGACCCGACTTTACAAGTAATACACGTTAGCTATACATTTTCAGTGCTATAGTAGAGTCCATAACCATGAATTAATCGCTTACCACATGGAAAATATTCATAACTTCTATTGCTGCTTGTCTTGTCAAACTATCCTGCTTCAGTGATAATCGTGCTGCTTGTAAACGGTTCGACGCATATTGATATAGCCTAATAAAAGTCGTCAAGTCGTAGTTTGTGGATTTGGACACGACAGCCATGGTATCGGCAACCAAGACCACCCGTTCATGAGTTTCTTCTTCGGGCCAGTGTCTCTGAGACATTGCTTCTCGAAGTACGAAAGCTATCCGAGCAGGCTCAAAAACAAAAATCCTAGCCCATGCGGCAACTAGCGATGTGCCATTATAAATTTGGGCACACAAGGAGAATATGTGACCTACACGATTGTATTGCAAACGGCAGCGCGTTGCTCTTGGCTTTACGACTTGGTGCTAAAAACTTTGTAAGAACTTCTTGAAAGTTCTTGAGTTCCTCATTCTCGTCCTCATTCTGGAGGACACAAGACCAAGCATCATTCTCGCTGGAAGAGGTATAAGTATGCCCAGGCGAAGCGGGGTGCCGTTTAAGTCCAGCTGGAGCAGCAGTAATATATTCAGCCAGGGAATCAGAAACGTATTGTGCCCTGCCAGGAATTCGTCCCCGGGGAGCATAAGCCGGAAGATAAGAATTGGCATGTTGTTGAGGAACGGGAGCACCTCGAGTAGTCGGCCAGTTGACGAGTGCGGGAAGAAAACCTTCCGTCGATTGAAAAGTTACATCTGTTGTCGAAGAATAGTCCAGTGCTAGGATAAAGAGCCAGTCAGTTCATTGAGGTCAGAATTATCTGAAGCCCTTTGGAAATCCATACCTATTTGATAACTATCTTCTCTAATGGTATCGTATGGTGCTTGATATCGTTCGCACTTGATACCAACTTGAGCACATTGTAGACATCCAGTCGAAGCCCTGATTCCATCACATGTCTTCCCTCTGCAAGCATAGTAGTGAGTCAGCAGACGACTGCAGGCAAGTACTAGTTGTACTTGCTTTGCTTCACAGTTTATACAACTAACAGAGTCCGGGTGGAACATAAGGGACAAATATCTTCAACAAGTTGCTCATCCATGTGCAGTCCAGCCTTAGATGGGTCGCGTGACGAGCACGTGTTAGAATGATATTAGAATTGGTCAATTTTCAAATGCGCGATAAACTTGGTTAACAAATCAATTCCTTTGCAAATGAGCCTGTAGTTAACCCAGACGCCTCTCAGAGGCGTGGACATGTCAAAAGAAAGATAAGTTGCTCCAATTGTACCAATGATAGTAAACGAGTTCTTAACAATCAATTCAACCAACTAATGCTACAAATAGGAGCAATCAAAGCATAAATGTTATAATGGGGTTTAACAGGGGGAAAGAGCGAGAAAACGAACAGACCGATAGCACATTCTCTCCGAACCGCGATCGAGGGCCTGCACCACCCGGGCGCGGCGCCGCAAATCCCCAAATGAACCCAGGGCTCGCCAAGATCATACCCCCACAACCCTCAAACATGCAGCCCTAAGGTCGGCCCATACGGCCGGTCTCTCCGTCGTCTGTGTCCAAATGTCGTTGAGTATCCTCACCATATCGTTTGCCATTGTCCCTTGTTTCTTGCATTCGGCAACACCCCACAAGCGAGAGAGAATCACAGATCGGTCCTTGGGAGAAGGACTTGCAAGCCCGATCTGCCCCAAGTTAGGTCAGTGGTGGAACGAAGAGAATAGCAGAAGCAATAAACAAGCTCACAACAAGCAGAGGTGGAATGAGGAATGAGTCGGGGTTTCTCCGAGGTTTGATACCTCCAAGAAGCAACATACATTTAGTTTGGATCTTTACCACCCTTTCATCGGTACAGTCGGCTCCGCACAAACCCTGCATCATCTATCATTTGGACTATCTTGCAAGCTTAAGCGAATGACGTACCATATATAAATAGATACGTGCAGCATATTTCCATACCTCCTGTACTGCGATTCTTCCGATCATCAAATCCTGGTTCAGTACACTTTCAGGCGTGATAATGACCTGACACTTGTCGATCTCGGCCTCGAGCTCTTCCACCTGTTCGGAGCTTATGCCAATTGCCTGCTCCAGTATAGTGCTGAACCCGGACAAAACCACTGTCAATCGATCAGGTAGGCCGTGCGACCAACGCAGGCCAGGTCCATGACTGGAGTTGATAAGGTCTTCGACTTCAGAGGAGTAAAAGTCCAAGTCATATCGAAAGAACATCGGGCGGTGAGTGATGAGGCTAAGTAGGACGTCAAGAGTCACAAAGTACTTAAGTTCAATTTCAGGGGCCATGAGGATTCTTGGAAGGTTGGCGAGTTCTTTGCTTGACTCCGGACAAGCGCAACGAAATACGGGAGCGTACATATTCATCATTTTCAAAACCATGACGAGAGACCCGACTTTACAGGTAACCGATATCAACTGCACATTGGTCAGTGCTGTATTCAAGCTCACAAGCCTGAATTGGTTGCTTACCCCGGGAAAAATAGTCATAGCATCCATCGCCAGCTGCCTTGTTAACTCATTCTGCTCTAATGCTAATTGTGCTGCTCGTAAGCGACTTGTCGCATGTTTATACAGCCTAATGAAACTCTCCAAGTTGTAGTTTGTGGACTTGGAAATGGCCCCCATAACGTCAGCGATCATAAGCATCCGCTCATAAGCTTTTTCTTCGGACCAATGTCTCTGGGCCACCGCGTCTCGAAGGGTGAGAGTTATCCGAGCAGGTTCAAAAATAAAAACCCTGGCCCATGAAGTAACTAATGGCACGTCGTCAGAAGGTTGAACAATTGAGGAAATTCTGGAACTTGCACGACTGTATTGCATATGGCAACGTTGCTCCTGACTCCATAACTCAGTGCTATCGTCCTTGTTACTGCCTCTTGGAAGTTCTCGAGCTCGTCATTTTCGTTATCACTCTCCGGATCGGCTATAGGTTCGCTAGCACTAGCATGAGACCAAACGTAGCTCCCGCCGGAATAGATGTAATACGTTCGTGTGAAGCAGAAAGTTCTGTAAAGCCAACTGGGGCAGTGGAGGTACACCCAAGTAGGGAATTAGACATGTATCTTGACCCAGCAGGAAACCGTCCTTTGCGAGCATAAGTTGAGGAAGACGCGTTGGCATACTGCTGAAGAACGGGAGCCCTTTGGAAATTCGGCCAGTTGGCGGATGAAGCAAGAGAACTTCCCGCTGGTTGATAGGTTGTAACTGGTGCCAAGGGGTAATCAAGTGCTAGAGCTACAATAGAATCATTCAATTCATTTAGACAGGAAAGGTCACAAGCCTTCGGGAAGCAATACCTGTTTGCTTACCTTCTCGAGTGGTATCCCATTGCACTTGATGTTCTTCGCACTCGACACCAACATGAGCGCAACTGATTCCATCACACGTTTCCTCTCTGCGAACACGATGGTGAGTTGGTAGGTAGTTATCGGACGATTAGTTATTACAGTTGTCTTGATTCACGGTTTATACAACTAAGGGAGTTGGGGCGGAACATAAGGGATAAACGTTTTCAACGAGTTGATCGGCCATGTACGTACACAACCCAGTCGTCGACGGGCCGCGTGGCGGCCACGTGACACGTGTCGACGACCACCATGACCGACAATCAGTGTTGGCAAATCCCATTCCCATGGGAAAACATGATTGGAAATTGCTGGGAGGGAATAGGGATTACATAAGTGGTTACCATGGGATACCATATGGGAGCCGATCCCGGCAAATGTTCGCCAAAAGCTGACAAAGCCCGAGTCCGGATCGGAGCAAACAAAGACCAAGTCAACCCCACCGCTGAGTACTGCTTTAGTCAGAATAATACCATATATGTTAGTTTCTACATGGTTCTTGAACAATCAAGGCGCGTTAGGGCGCATATATAACAACTGTTAGGATTCAAGTTCTAAAGTAACTTGCTTCCAACCTGCTGTGACAATGCCGGCATCACTCTGGCACTGGCAGTACTTCCAAACCGCCCACACAACCTTAAGTCCCCTGGTGACAGGGACCACTATAATGGTGGTATCTACGCAAACACCTGGTGTCGCACATGCATTGCATCATGTATCAGTGTTATGGAGCAGAAGATCAAAAGGCACTGGAGGAGGGCGTCATCTCCGAAGTTCGACCACAAAATGAACTTCTTCGTCAAGGTAAGCCCCTATATTTTTCATTTAATCTACTTTGCTCATGTTGGTTATTAGCACTTTCACTTGTTCGCCCTATCCCTGGTCGCAGAGAGGCGTTTGAGGCGCATATACGCAGCTGTGAACGAATCCCCCGGAGGCCAAGGATAGGTTGGCCTCAGAGCGCATGCGTACTCACTCCTTGACCCCAAATACTGAGAACCATAGCAAATTGTCACCGCATCCAGCCCCGGCCACAATCTACAACTTACTGTCAAAGGAGCAACAGGACGAGTTCAACTTTGACCTCTGTAAGTTGTGGATTGCAAATGGATTTGCCTGGCACGCAATCAACGCACCCGAAACATATAAATTTTTTCAAAAATGGCTACCTGGTGCAACATTACCCGATCGTCACAAACTGTCAGGGCCTATCCTTCGGACTCAGCTTGAGGCTGCAAATACCTCAATGCACAATGCAATTTCAGGTCGGTTAGCTACAGGCATGAGTGATGGATGGAAGAATGTTAGGCGTAATGCGTTGATCGCCTCTATGCTCTCAGTTGATTACAAGGTATGCTAGTTTAACCATTGCTGTCTTCTACAAAATATGCTGATACAATGTTTCAGACTTACACTGTTTGTGTGCACGATCTGTCAGCGCAACACAAGACAGCCGAGAACCACTTGAAGCTTGTACTTAGTGACATAGACAAGACCAAGAAGGAGCATAACGTCCGTGTTATTGCTTGGGTTTCTGATGCAGGAGGCGACTCACGAGCCATGCGAGTCCGACTTCACCGTTTACGCCCTCACATTTTGGTATTTGACTGCTGGGCACACCAGGTATGTGCATATGGCTAGTGTATGTGCTCAATTGAGGTCTAACTAGAGTGACCATAGATTAACCTTGTTGTTGGTGATATCATGAGCCTAACCTCACGGCTTGTTGACACCGCAGATGATGCAATCAATATCATCAAGTGGATGCTCAACCATTCGTACCTACTTGGACTCTTCCGTCAGGAGCAAGCCCGAGATGGCAGGAAGCCTCGCAGTCTTGCACTTCCTGTTCTCACTCGATGGACCTCACATCCTTTCGTTCCGTAGCTTATTGTCCGAGTCTCGATCACTTCGTGCTCTTGCTGCCCGTAATCCCGAAGAATTTCGAGCAAGTGCAGGGCGAACCCCCGAGTTGGTTCAGCAAGCCGAAACAGTTTTGAAAAACATTGACGATCCTGAATTTTGGCTTAGATTGAACGAGTGAGCATGATTCGATTGAATCTACTTAGATGTATGCTGAATATTATCTTGTTCCAGGCTTAAGCTGTATCTTGAACCGCTTGCAATTGCAGCAAATGTCTCCCAGGCTGCAACTACGAGGCTTGACCATATTCTGGTCGAGCTTGGCCGGTTGTACTACACATTCTCGAATCTCGGATTCAATCCAAAGATTCGCGAGTGCGTATTGGAGAGCCTGGAGCGTCGCTGGGGCAAGGCAGACCAAGATCCGTTTATCCTGGCTGTCTTCCTCAACCCTTTCATTCGAGCTCGCCTGTTTAGCCGAAAAAAACACCTCACTTAATCGATCAGCGCTCTACGGCATTGTCAAGCGTGTGTTTCGACGAGTCTTTTGTAAAGAAAACGACCTCGAATTGTACGAAGCGTTCCTCGATTACTACGACTCCCGGAACGAATTTCATCCAGATCGATGGGATTACGAAGAGCAGCGAGCAATGCACGAGCGAGCGGTAAGTGTAGATCAATTGGCATTGAGGCCTCTAAGTCTGACCATCTACTAATTTCTTGCATATACTCAGGGTAAGCCGCTCAATATGATTCATGTCTGGTCGGGGCTTCTTGCCTACGAAACACCAAACTCTGGACGTCACCAGTTAGCTCACTTGGCAATACACGTCTTGTCGATTGTTGCTAACTCGGCTGGCTGCGAGCGACTATTCAGCGAGATGGGACACATTCACACAAAGCGGCGTAATCGGCTGGGATACCAGAAGGTATTTGACACCGCGGTTGTGCGTATGGACCTCAAACGCAAGCACGCAGATGAGGGGAGGACACGTTCAAGGCTGAAGCGCCAGTTTGGCTCCCCAGCTCTCGATTCTGTGGTTTCGGGGGCTGGCGCCAAAAGAAATAACCAACCCGACGAGCTTGCAGAGTCTATTGGCGATGTCGATGCAATCGAAGAGGAGCTGGTTACTCCGAGCGTGCGTTCGCTCATAACGCAACTTCGTCAAGATGTACTCGATGACGAAGATCCATTAGATGACGAGCCCGATGAACCGCCCGTCGCTACGCTCCCGAAAAGGTTCGGTTATTTTTCGGCACTCAGTTTCCTATCCCACTACGTGATCTCTTCGACTACTCTCGTAACACTGAGTCTGAAGTGCATGGGCTGGATTTTTTCAAGTCCAACGGGCTTAATAACTTGGACGCAGAGCTTGAGCTCTATGGGTTAGTTACTCGGGACATACAAAAAGGCCTGGAGATTGATGATTCAACCGTATAATTACTTATTTTATACTTTTGTATTTTGATCCGAATTTGTGTATATACTTAATTTGGTTAATGTATCACGTGACTCTCCCATTGCTTCCCAACCATCCCATACCACGCCCCATTTACGTAATCCCAGTTCCCAACCACGTTCCCATTGGGATTTACCAACACTGCCGACAATCCTGGGCCTAAGGGCAAAGGAATCAGCTCGCGTTTTTCAGGCATCCTGCGTCGTTCTACTCGCTCTACTTCTGATCTTACCAGTATTCACGCACACGATATTAGTTCTGTATACCCGTCTGAGAGAAAAGCTATTAAAAAATCCAAAAACAACGGCTCCAATGACTCTATCTCTATGTGGTTCTGATGACTCCGACCAAAAACCCAGAAAAATTAGTAACGTCCAATCCACCATCCCCGCTGGATCCACCCAGGAAGCAGTTGCAGACGCAACATTAAACATTGAGTCCATCTCTGAATACTCCCGTACCCCTAGCCCTACCCGAGCATCACGCGTCGCAAGCCCAAAGGTCCAACTCATCCTGTCCACCAAAGACAAACCCCCAGTCATAATGGTCGTCAGCTCTTCCCAAGAGTCTGAACAGATTAGAGACGCAGGGGAAGGGTTCAAGAGACTGGCGGAACATACGTTGGACGATGATAGCGAAGTCGGCACACCCAAAAGTGTAGCCATGGAGCTGACAGAGGACACACGTCCAATGTCGGCCACCCCCAAATCTAACCGCATTAACAAGATTCGCAGAGAAACCCCCATGCACGACCTCACATGGAACCCGGAAGATCAACACTGGCTCGACCGACTCGAAGATGGAGCGTACCCTTGCGATGACGCGCTTCAATGCGCCCTCAAGTACTCCCAAATCACCGCTAAAGTCATCCGATCCATCATCAACAACAGAGTAACCCAAGACGACCACCAGCGAGCAAAACACAACAATCAAGTTCCTGAAAGAAATTGCAAAAATCAGCGAAAGTACCTTCGACCACGCAGACCGCACAGGTCACATACCCTCAATGCATACGGGAAAGAAGACCCATGAAACCTGAACCCACCATATCATTAGACGACAACGAAGAAATGGAAACAGACCACAAACCAGACTGGGACAACACCAAACCCGGGAAAGGATGGGGACAAACAATAGCCCACACACAACCCACCAACCCGTTTATCGACTTTGACCCAACCTCCGGACGTATCAACCCCAACCCAATCACACCCTCAATCCTGAACACCAACAACCCAATCCTCAACCAAATCCTCAAGAAACTCGAACAACTTGACAACATCAACACCAGGCTGAGCAGGCTCAAAGGCTCAAAGCCGCAGGCTAAGCCTGCACAAACGACCCAGCCAGCCCCGCCCCCAAACCCATTCAAAACTCAAGTAACCCAACAAGCGTCAGCTGGGCCAATGTCGCAGCCAAGGGTAACACCAAAGCCCCGGAAGTCAAAGCTTCCAACATTGCGTCCGCCCTCAAGAGGGACATTGCAAAACCCCCACCCGCACAGAGCAACAACAGGAACTTTGTCGTTTGCTTTAAAACCCTACCGGTCACCCAACCCAACCTGGAGAGCATCTTTGTGTCCATGCGCAAATGCCTAGACGCCGCAAACAGAACGCTTGGTAAAGGCAGACTCACCAGAGCCCGCTGGACACTCAAGGCAAGTCTACATCTTTCATTTTCTAATTCCGCATCCATCACGGCAATCAAAAACGCCATTCCTCTACTCATGGACAAGCTGAAAATGCCTGAGTACGAGTTCGGCCCCAAAGTCCCATGGAGTTGGCTGGTAGTCACCAACGTCCCCACTGGGATGGGAGGGCCTGCGCAACGCATGCGCAACCGAGACAAACTGTTGTAGACACACTCAATACCAGGGAATTTATTCCCATTTTCTCGGATTTAAACAAAGGCAAACAGACAACATTTTCGATCACGTGACGTTGGCGCTTATATCATACGCTAAGCGCCAAGCCACGTCCCCATCCGCGCTTACCTCAGCGTACGTAGCCACCTCCACCTGATGACATCACTATGACACGTCAGTGACACGTATGCATGAGTAAGGCCAACTGCGGAACGGGGTTCTTATTTGATACAGTATTGGCTTTTGTGTATTTGTAATTAGCTCTACCTTGTAATATATAAGGAGGCCAACCAACCATGGTAACACCCAGGTCAATTACCTCTTGTCGCATTCCACTCAGTGTACAAGGGCCCTACAGCCCAGTAATTACTTAGTCCAGCTACTCAGATAATCCACACCGCCTTAAGCGGCTTTGTCATTGTACTTAGATAGCTCGTCACCGCCTTAAGCGGTCTTGTTGTTGTAGGATAGTTGCTCGTTGCCGTAGATAGGTTCGTCGTCACCTTAAGTGACTTCCTCATTGTACACCGCGGCCGCAAGCGCCATCCTCCTTGACGCCCTAACGGACGTCTAGGACACTAGGTAATCGACCTTACGTCGGTTGCAAACCGTTCTGTACCCCAACCACTTAGATCCAACAAACGAGAGAGCCTCCTGTACTAGTACAAGGGAAATCAGGTGATTGGACTTGCCTTTTGCTGTTAATAATCAAACCAGCGTTGGTCCCACCTAGTACCAAATTACTACAAGGCAGACAGGTCTTAATTGTCCGCATACCCCTGGTCACTGCACCCTCTACCTGCAACCTTAGACAGTTGATCCACCCGCTTGCAGAAAACCTGCTCCACATCACGCCCGCTCACGGCTGCTGATTGGTTGAAAGGACTGTCCAACGCTAGGTCGGTTGAGACAAAGGTTTAGCGTTCAAGTAGTAAAAGCAACCCATAAGTCCTGTTATAGGCACCCTTGGCTACATAGCCCCCACTTCCCCCACATCGCCCATCATTACCTCCCGCACTCCCTCTTGCGCTTCCTCCCGCGCCTCCCAGCGCACTACTTCTCACCAAGGCCGTTCCTTCCCCATGAAATGGCAACCCGTTCCCGGAGCACCGCTCGTCCCCCGTCCCCTCTTGATCAAGGAGAGTTGGGACCCGCTATTTTGGCAACCGCTGATGAGCCAACAAGCCTTGAACCCAAGGTCTATGGGGAAATCTCCCTCAGCCACGCAATCTCCCTCCTCCTGGGATTGCAAAACCAAGTCTTCCGGCTTGAACAGGAACTCAAGGAACAAAAAGAAGCCACAAAAGAAGCCCAAGACTGGATGGGAGCAGTCAACCAAGCCCTCACTTGCATTGAGGCTAGGGGTGGAACCCCACACACACCAGAAGACCGGAAACCTCCGGCAATCAAGGCCACGCCCAGGCCCCTACCCAAAACCGACCCTCTTCCAGCGCCTAGCGCGCCCCTTGTTGCCTGGGCTAACCCCACAAAGGCTCCCCCCGTCTTTGCACAACCAATGCCCGTCCAAGCTCCCCCGCAAGTCCATACTCCCCCTGCACCTACGCCTATCCAGCTCCAATCCCCCAAGTCCCACAACCAGTGGCCCCTGTAGCCACTTATCAAGCCCCGGTCAAGGTGGACCACCCTGACGCCTACACGGGGAAAATTGGGAATGAGTCACAACAATGGCTCACAAGAATGATGGCATGGGTCCGCCTTAACCAGCGCATGTTCCCAACAGACCAGGAGGTACTTTTGTTCCTCCTAATGAACATGAAGGACACAGCAGGAGCATGGGCACATCCCCACCTTGACCAACTAGGGTCCCACAGGGCCATCATCCAAACGGTGGAGGATTTCAGGAGGGAATTCCTGGCTGCATTTGGGAACCCGGACGCTACAAGGGCCGCGGAGCGGCAAATTACCCACCTCACTCAGACAGGCACCTGTGCTGAGTATATCACAAAGTTCAGGACCATTGCCATGGACCTGGACTGGAACAACGCCGCCCTCCGTGGGCAGTTTGCACGTGGCCTCCACTGGGAGGTCAGCCGCCTCATTGCCACTCAAGAGCGGCGCCCAACCACCCTCCTGGAGCTGCAGAACGCGGCTCTGGTCATTGACAACGCCCTCCGCAAGGAGCGTGCCAGCCACCCGCCTAAGGGTAGTAAGTCTGGAACTTCCTCCACCCCCAATAGGGGGGCAAGTACCGGCCAACAGGCCACAAGACCAGGACACCTCTCTAGCAATCCTAATTTTGTCTCCGAGGAGGAGCAGAACCGCCGCCGGGCCAAAGGCCTATGCATCAAGTGTGGCAAGACAGGCCACAAGTTTGCGGAATGCCGCACTGGCTGGAAAGCCACGCCTAAGGAGGAAGGCGTCAAAAAAGAAGCCGCCAAGATTGGCGAAGAGTCTGGAACCAAATTGGGAAAAGACTAAGGGTACCTGCTGCCGCGCGCAAGGACCCCAAGGACTCTGGGCTTGTTGAAATCTGTAATATATCAAATAGTAACAATAGAATATCCCCACTCTTCACGATTTCAATTAAGCCAGAGAAACAAGCGGAACATTTAGAAGTCCTGATAGACTCAGGCGCAACATCTTCATTCCTCCACCCTTGTACCGCAGAATCACTCCGCCTTCCCCCCATAAACCTCCCTTCACCCCGCACTGTCACTATGCTCGATGGGTCGAGCCCCCAGGCCGGAAAAATCTGGAAGAAAGCTAACCTGACCTTCTCCCTTGATGGCAAGAAAATGACCGAGACCTTCCTTATATGCAATACAGGGTCTCATGCCGCCATCCTGGGGTTGAAATGGTTGGATGCACATAACCCAGAGATTGATTGGAACGCGCAAACCCTCTCCTTTCCCCATACACCACCAGAACACGTGGCCATTGCCAAAGAAGAAGAAGCTGATCAGAAACCCCTTGAAGGAGTACCCCCGGAATACCACCAGTACACCAAGATATTTGGGGAGGAAGAATTCAACAAGCTTCCCCCACACCGGCATTATGACATTGGGATTGAACTCACGGAGGAAGGCCCCCTCAATTTGCCTCTCTATAGTATGACCAATGCTGAGTCCGCTACGCTCAAGGACTGGCTTAGGGACGAACTCAAGGCGGGCAAAATACGCCCTAGCAAGTCTTCCATCAGTTCCCCTGTGATGTTTGTCCCTAAGAAGGACGGTTCCCGCCGCTTGGTTGTTGACTATTGCCGCTTGAATAACCGGACCAAGAAAAACGTTTACCCGTTACCCCGTCCCAACAACCTCATGGCCCAGCTCCGTGGCGCCAAGGTCTTCACCAAACTAGACCTAAGATGGGGTTACAATAACGTCCGGGTTAAGGAAGGTGACAAATGGAAAACCGCGTTCCGTACCAAGTATGGCCTGTACAAATCCCTTGTCATGACCTTTGGCTTAACCAACGCCCCGGCTTCATTCCAACATTTTATGAATGATCTGTTCAAGGACCTGCTTGATGTATGCGTCATCATATACCTTGATGACATTTTGATCTACTCCAAGGATGACGCAACCCACACCCAGCACGTTCACAAAGTCCTACGCCGGTTAATGGAAAACCAATTGTTCTGTAAAGTGTCCAAGTGTACCTTCCATGTCACTTCCGTAGAATACCTGGGAATCATTGTTTCGGACAAAGGGTTCAGCTTGGACAAGCTCAAGATCCAGGCTGTACAGGAATGGCCTACGCCCACTAAGGTTAAAGAAGTTCAATTGTTCCTAGGCTTTGCCAACTTCTTACGCCGGTTTGTTGCCAACTTCAGCCACATGGCAAGGCCATTACACAACCTGGTCAAGAAAGACACGCCGTGGAAGTGGGACACCAAAGAACAGGAAGCGTTCCAAGGGTTAAAGGACGCCATCACCAACGCCCTGGTCCTCTGTCACGCAGACCCCAGTAAACCGTACTTCCTCGAAACGGATGCGTCCGGCGCAGCCCTAGGTTCCATACTCAGTCAACGGCAGAGAGACGGATGCCTGCACCCGCTAGGATTCCTGTCAGAATCATTTAAGGGAGCGGAACAGAATTACAACACCCATGACAAGGAACTGCTAGCCATCATCTGGTCCTTTGAATACTGGCGTATCTTCCTAGAATGAACCCTACACCCTGTCACCGTGTTCACGGATCACCGTAACCTAGAGTACTGGAAGGAATCCCGCACATTCAACCATCGTCACGCCAGATGGCACCTATTACTGGCTGGATATAACTTCCAGATTGTCTATTGCCCTGGGAAACAATTGGGAAAGCCAGATGCACTTTCACGGCGATTGGATCATGCCAACATACCACCTGCCAATCAAACCATGCTCCCCAACCCCGTATTTGCCAACGTAGCACTAGTCACTCCCAAGAAAGAGCTCCAGCGCCAAATTGAGGCCAGCCTAGACCAAGACAAATCCCTGGAGGAAATCTTACAATTCCTCCAGAATGAGTCAAAGGCACCGCCGTCCATCAAAAAGGCATTCAAGGACTACGGGATGGAGGCCGGACTACTCTTCTACCAAGGGCAAATTGTGGTCCCTGACGTTGGAACTCTGAGGACAGACCTGCTCTGCATATTCCATGACAGCCCCTTAGCAGGACACCCAGGAAGACAACAAACCCTAGAACTGATCTTGAGGGACTACTATTGGCCCGGAATCCGCGCCGACACCTACTGGCACGTGGACTCCTGTGAAACTTGTCAACGGATCAGAAAACCTAAGTACGCTCCCATCCCTCCGCTACCACTTGAACTCCCATCCAGGCCATGGCAACACGTTTCCTATGATATGATTGTAGACCTACCAAAGGATGGAAACAACGACTCCATCCTAGTCATAGTAGATAGCTTCACAAAATATGGAATCTTTGTCAAATGCTCCAAAAAGCTCAAAGCACCCAAGCTGGCGGAACTGTTCCTGGAGCACGTGTGGAAACGCCACGGAATGCCGGAGAAGACAATCTCAGACAGGGGCAGAGTCTTCAATAACAAGTTTCTACGAGCGCTCTACAAACGATTAGGCATTGACCCACATTTCTCCTCGGCCTACCACCCACAAAGCGACGGACAAACGGAACGAGTAAACCCCTCTATTGAGCACTTCCTAAGGGCTTACTCCGGTATCAACCAAAGGGATTGGACAAAGTGGCTCCCAATGGCGGAATTTGCCTACAACAACGCCATACATAGCAGTACTGGGAGAACCCCATTCAAGGCCTTATATGGATGGGAACCTTCCCTAACTCCGTCAAACATACCTACAGATGTCCCAGAAGCCGACAAGCTAGCTCAGACAATGGAAGCCCAATGGAAAGAAGTGGAAGCAGCGCTCCGGCAATCTAAGACAAGAATGACCACCGGGGAAGAAGGAAGCCCAACTGCGTTCAAAATAGGGGAGGAAGTCTGGCTTGATGCCAAGAATATCAATCTCAAAACCCTAAGCCCCAAACTGTTGGAACAACGCTTAGGACCCTTCAAAGTTTGTGAGAAGATTTCCAACCGCGCATACCGGCTTGAGCTTCCCCCAACCATGCGCATCCATAATGTCTTTTACGTAGGACTATTGTCAAAAGTCAAGAAGGATGACAAACGTACCTTTGAGAAACGCCCCCCTCCAGTCACCATAGACGGGGAAGAAGAATACAAAGTGGAAGGGATAACAGACATGGAAGAAAGGAACGGGAAATGGTTTTTCAGAGTCAAATGGAAGGGCTATGGACCGGAAGAGAACACATGGGAGCCCCAAGAAAACCTCAAAAATGCGGGAAAAATTTTAAAGAAGTATGAGGAAGAAATGAGAAAGAAGGCCCTTGGCGCCGCCAAGGCCCTTAGAGGGGGGGCAGTGTTGTAGACACACTCGATACCAGGGAATTTATTCCCATTTTCTCGGATTTAAACAAAGGCAAACAGACAACATTTTTGATCACGTGACGTTGGCGCTTATATCATACGCTAAGCGCCAAGCCACGTCCCCATCCGCGCTTACCTCAGCGTACGTAGCCACCTCCACCTGATGACATCACTATGACACGTCAGTGACACGTATGCATGAGTAAGGCCAACTGCGGAACGGGGTTCTTATTTGATACAGTATTGGCTTTTGTGTATTTGTAATTAGCTCTACCTTGTAATATATAAGGAGGCCAACCAACCATGGTAACACCCAGGTCAATTACCTCTTGTCGCATTCCACTCAGTGTACAAGGGCCCTACAGCCCAGTAATTACTTAGTCCAGCTACTCAGATAATCCACACCGCCTTAAGCGGCTTTGTCATTGTACTTAGATAGCTCGTCACCGCCTTAAGCGGTCTTGTTGTTGTAGGATAGTTGCTCGTTGCCGTAGATAGGTTTGTCGTCACCTTAAGTGACTTCCTCATTGTACACCGCGGCCGCAAGCGCCATCCTCCTTGACGCCCTAACGGACGTCTAGGACACAAACTTACACAGCTGCTACGGGACTTGTTCCCCAAGGAAGCCAAATTCAGCAACCTCAAAATAACCCTTTCACCAGATTGGCTTGCAGACCCCGCGCGCCTCCAAGCGGAGGGCCGCCAGGCCTCCACAGTGTTGTTTGCTTTTGAAGACGCCGGGGGCATCACCTCAAGCCGCCTGCTCACTAACCCACAAATATTCATATACGGTTGAAAATGCAAAATCAAGAAATTCAACCCCAAACCCCTCTTACAAACCTGCTCAAAATGCGTAAGGTACAGACATACCAAAAGACAATGCCGCACCAAGAAACCTTGCTGCCACAAGTGCGGGCGCAACACCCATTCCACCAAAGAACACAACGCTGACAACTGCCCCCAATGCATACGGGACGGCAAAGGGAACCCGTGCAAATGCATATACTGCACGTCATGCAGCCTCCACGGACATTGTTTCAACACCCCCAAATGCCCAAAAATGTCTGTCGTACACCACTGTAAGGTGGGTACATGCTGGTGGGAGCGGGCGCTTAAGGCCATACTACTACAGGCAACAAGGTAATCTACTACTATACTAGGCTATCCTAATACCGCTTAAGGCGGCCTACTTATCTATACTACTGCAAGGGGGCCTTAGGCCTGGGAGGTGTGGTAGGTTAAGTAAGGGGTTTGACTACTGACAACTAATGGGGGCCGGCTACTTAGCTGGCTGGATGTCCTCCTCAATGGATATGAGACAAGGTAAAATCAACTTGGGTTGTCCAAGCGATTTTCCTGCTGTATATATAGACAAAGGCGCGCTATTTACATGGTCTGTGCGCGTGAGAAAAGAAGTACATAAGGGAAATAAGAAGCGTGCTGCAGGCTGCGCAGAAGCGTGGATTTCTCCTAAGCGCCCTTGGCACGGCATCTCGGCGCGGCATCTCGGCGTAATAAGCGCCGAGATCACGTGATCGAAAAACATAAGATGCAAGGTTCGGAAAAAATACTAAAAATATGAGAAAAATCGTGCAAGTTTAATGGTATATGTTAGGGGGTTGTAACATTGCCCCCCCTTAAAGGCTCTTGGCGGAGTCACAAGCCTTTTTCAGTTGTGACCTGTTGAAGCGTTGGATCTCCTCCTGACTGTGCTCCAGGAGTTCTTCCGGTTCCCAGGAATTGTCTTCCGGGCCATAACCCTTCCATTTGATTAGGTAGAACCATTTCCCCCGTTGTCTTTTGGAGTCAATGATTTGTTCTACCTCATATTCCTCCTCCCCTTCTATTGTTTCAGGAGGGGGTCTTTCTGGGAATGGTTGGCTTGGGGATATATGTACCCTGGATAACAGTCCCACATAGAATACGTCGTGGATTTTAAGGGTTTCTGGCAGTTTAAGGCGGTATGCGTGACTGGATACCTTCTCTAATACTTCAAAGGGGCCTAGTCGCTTGGGGTCTAGCTTGTTGGAATTTGTCCGGAGTTCTACGTTTTTTCCATCTAGCCAGACTTTTTCCCCTATTGAATATTCCGGGACTGTTCCTTTATCCCTTGTCATCCGTTCCTTGCTCATTCTAAGGGCCGCTTTGGCTTCTTTCCATTCCTGGGCTAGGGTATCTGCCACAAGGTCTGCTTCTGGGACGTTTGCAGGGATGTTTGACGGATTCATGATTGGGTTTCTGCCATAAATTAATTTGAATGGGGTTTTTCCAGTAGCTGAGTGCTTGGCGTTGTTATAGGCGTACTCTGCAAGTGGTAACCACTTAACCCAATCTGAATGATCTGCTGCTACATAAGACCTTAGGTAGAACTCAATAAATTGGTTGACACGTTCTGTTTGGCCATCTGATTCAGGGTGGTAAGCCAAGGAAAAGGAAGGTTTAATTCCTAATTGTTGGTAGAGAGCCCTAAGGAATTTCCCTGTGAATGTAGTTCCTTGATCTGATATAGTTTTGACAGGGAGCCCATGAAGTTTCCAAATGTGGGCAACAAAGAGATCAGCCAGACCCTTTGCTGAAACCTTTTTCAAGGTAGGGATGAAGTGGCCTAACTTGGAGAACAAGTCAATGACTACCAGGATTGCATCATGTCCTTCTGACTTGGGAAAACCCGTGATGAAGTCATAGGAGATGGTGTGAAATGGAAAGGGGGGAACTTCCAAGGGCTTTAGGGCTATGACCGGGTTATGGGCGCGACGATTGGCTTGACAAGTGGGGCAGCATTCTACCCATTCCTTGGCGGATGACTTCATTCCTGGCCACCAGAAATTCCGGCTCAAGAGTTTGAGGGTTCTTTGCTGACCCGGGTGTCCTGCTAGGGGGGAGTCGTGGAATTCCCTGAGGAGTCTTTCCTTCAGGGGTTTGTTGTCTGGAACCACCAATTTCCCTCAATACCACAGGAGATCCTCTTCCCAATTGTAGTCTCTGTAAGCCTTTCTTATTGACGGTGGCACGTTATCAGCATCTTTGGTCAGGAATTGGATGATGGGCTCTAGGGAGGGGTCTTCCCTCAGTTTAGAGCGTACTTCTGTGACAATTTCCAGCTCTTCCTCTGACGTGTTTGCAAAGACCTCTGATGGTAGCATGACTTCTGGTTCTTGTGGGGTATCAACATAGTCCAATCGTCTGGACAAGGCGTCCGGCTTCCCTGATTGCTTTCCTGGGCAATAATGTATCTCAAAATTGAAGTCGCTCAGGAATACGCGCCATCTAGCGTGCTGTTGATTGAATGTCCTTGCCTGCATCCAGTACTCAAGGTTGCAGTGATCTGTAAATACCTGAACCGGCTTGTTTGTAGCTTCCAGGAAAATACGCCATTCCTCCAGGGCTTTGATGATAGCTAGGAGTTCCTTGTCATGAGTGTCGTAGTTTCCTTCTGCCCCTGAGAATGATTTAGACATGTACGCGATTGGGTGCAACCGGTTATCTGATCCCCGCTGACTAAGAATGGCTCCCATGGCTACCCCTGAGGCGTCTGTCTCCAGGTAATAGGGGAGTTCTGGATTGGAATGGATAAGAACCGGAGACTTGGTGACAAGAACCTTCAACTCCTGAAAGGCTGTTTCCTCTAGGTTGCCCCATGTCCAGGGGGTTTCCTTTTTGGTAAGGTTGTGCAGAGGGCGTGCTACTGAGCTGAAATTAGGGATGAAGCGCCGGAGGTAGTTAACAAATCCCAGGAATGCTTGAACCTGTTTGACTGTTTTGGGGACTGGCCATGACGAGACCGCCTCAATCTTCTTCTGATCCATGGAAAAACCTGCCAGGGAGATGACAATACCCAAGTAATCTACCGTGGTGACATGGAAGTGGCACTTGGAGAGTTTACAGAATAGCTGATTCTTCATTAGTCGTGATAGGACTTCCCTGACATGTGCTGGGTGGTCCTTGGGGTCCTCTGAGAAGATCAGGATATTGTCCAAATAGATAACCACGGTGATGTCGATGAGGTCTCTGAACAGATCGTTCATGAAATGTTGGAAAGCGGCCGGGGCATTGGTAAGCCCAAAGGGCATTACTAGGTATTCGAATAGCCCGTACTTAGTTCTGAAGGCCGTCTTCCACTCATCTCCTTCCTTGATCTGGACATTATTGTATCCCCATTGTAGATCTAGTTTTGTGAAGATCTTGGCGTGTCTGAGCTTAGCCATGAGATCATCTTGCCTTGGTAGCGGGTAGACGTTCTTGTGGGTAACCTCGTTCAACTTCCTATAATCGACCACCAATTGCAGGGAACCATCTGCCTTTTTTACAAACATGACTGGAGCGCCTGTGTTAAGAGTCGTGTAAGTACAGGAGTAAGAAAGAATTACTATATACAAAATGTATATGAGAATAACTAAGAACTAGTATTAAGAATCAGAATATATGCACAGAATATATGCACAATATAGGCTAGATTATCAGGAATAACAACTCCTAACAAATAGTCTAGCAACTATGAAATGCAGGTGGTTGGTTATGTATAGCACCTTAGACTAATGTTACTTAAGCCTAAGTGACTAAGGGTATGTATACTTAAGGTCTCTAGGATAGTACCTTAAGTAAGAGGGTTACCTGACTAATGTACAGGATTTATAGGATTTGCCTAATAAGTATAGGACTTATATATGCTTAAGTAAGACTTAAGACTTATGGGGTTTACCTAAAATATGTCTAGGATTTATGAGATATTGTAGATAAAGCTATCTACAATATAAGGGGTATGGTGGATTGAAACACTATCACTCAATCACAACAATCCTTACAGTATCGTTGCACTATACTCAAGGTTGAACTCAACAACTGTGACAGTCAAGGGGCACAGGGTCGCAGTAAGTACTCTAATAGGTTACCCTGTGTCTGTTGGGACTGGCCTATGGTTTTAGTGCGCCAAATAACCTCCTATGCTATTTACAGTGAGTCAATCACTAAAGTAAATGCGCAGATAAGCTGTTAAAGGCTTGTGTGTATATGTCAATATATAAGAGTGGATAAATGGATGCATTAGAAGCGTCTTCACAGGGTCCTTTTATACCCTGAGAAGGCGCACAAACAAGTATATACATGATTGATACCAAGAGGGGGTACAGGAGGTACATGTGGCAACTGAAACACTTGAGGGAGCCAATACTTTGGTACATAGTAAACAAACAACAAATCCTAATATTTGCCCCAAGGCAATGTTTGCCCCAAGGCAGTATTTACTTGTGTGGGTCCTTAGATGTCCCAAGGCTAAGTGTTTCATCCTTGGAGTAAACAATCCCAAAGGTAGGATACCTCTGCATTGGGTACTTACAGTAAATGGGGCATAACTCTACCAAATGTTGTCCGTTTTGGGAGTTTGACCCAGCGTTCTGGAGCGCACAAACATGCGCACCTAAGCGCAAGCGATTCGGCAGTGTGGGGTGCCCGAGTGATGGAGAAAAGGCGCATTTAGTGCGTCGGCGCTTAAGGGCTGATTAAGCGCCGGAGCACTTGCCTATGCAACAAGGGGGGACCCTGAATATTTCTGTGTGTAGCCACAAGATAGAATCTTGAATAATAAATACTACAAACAGGAGAAATATTACTTGCTACTGTTTATCTACTCAGCTGAATTTATGTATATTTAAATGAGTGAGAAAACAGCATATATGCGAAAGGCACCGCATATTAAGGGTATTCCTGAGGTTTGCAGGTTTTGTAAAGGTCACTATTGGATAGAGGGACCTTGAAAACCTTAGTTCGCATCTTTATCTCATTTATTTACAGTAAGATTACTAGTGTAATTAATAAAATAAGTACAGATTAAAGAAGAAATGTCATATCCATAACAGCCTGCCAAGGAGGTACTAGGGCAAATCTTGCCTGTTGCCAATTCCTCGTCAATGTGTTGTTTGAGCGCCTTGGATTCTGCATTGGTCATGCCGTAAATGGGTCCAGGGGAGAGTTTGGCGTCGGGAATCAGATCAATTGAGATATCATATTCCCTGTGTGGGGGAAGAACCTTAAACTCTTCTTTGCCAAATACCCTGGCAAATTCATGGTATTCCTTGGGCAAGTTGGCTAATGGGTTGGGGTCTGCTTCCTCTTCCAAAGCTATTTGGACTTGGTCAGGGAAAGTGATAGTTCCTTGGTTCCAATCTATGAGGGGTGACTCCTGGGTGAGCCATGTCATGCCAAGAATGGCGGGGGTGTTTCCGATGGGACAGACTAGGAAAGGGATAGTATGGGGATGGCCATTGGCCGAAACCGTGAGATGAACCTGGTGCCAAATGCAACCAGTCTGAGAGATAGTACCATCTAACATTCTCACAACTTGTGGATTTTCGAGTTGGGTTTTTGGGATTTTATATTTTTCCACAATTGAGGGGGAGATAAAGTTTGATGTTGCTCCTGAATCAATTAGGGTTTTGAGGGGTTCCGTCGGAAAATCGTGCAGTTCAAGATTGATAAATAGCAGGGGCTTTTTATTAGAGTCTAGAGCAACTGATACAAACTTGCAATCCAATACATGCACATCTAATTTTGGGGCCAGGGGCTTGACGGTAGTCCTTGGCCTTAATCTTTTCCCAACCCTTCTTCTTCTGCTACCTTGGCCACCTCCTTGATTGTGGCTTTCCAGCCATTGGGACATTGTTTAATTCCATGCCCTTTTTGGCCGCATTTGACACAAAGGCCAGATGCACGGCGGCGATCTTGTTCTTCTGGGGTGACATAGTTGGGGTCCTCTGATAGGCGGACCCTGGTGGTAGTGGTGGAAGTGGAGGTGGTTGCGGTGACCGGGGACTTGGAGAGGGACTTCTTGGGACGGTTTTCCTTGTTTTTGCGGCGGATATTGTCAATTTTGATTGCCGCGGCAAAGATGGCTTTGAGGTCGTCTGGGATGCTATCCTTGGTAGACAGCAGTTCCTTGACCTTCCAGTGAAGGCCGCGCGTGAATTGGGCAATATATGCCTCCTTGTTCCAATCGAGTTCCGCCATGAGATTGCGGAATTCGGTGACATACTCAGCTGTGGTTGTGGTCTGAGTTAGCGCAGCAATCTTTCTGGCGGCTGCTCTCTTGGCATCGGGATCTGCAAAGGCCTCCTTGAATTTGGCCGTCAAGGCTGAAATGGTGGTGGGAGGATTTCCCTCGCCTTTGATGATCGTCCCAATGATGGGGAGTGCCCAGTTGGCAGCTTTGTCAGTCATGTGGTATAGGATCCACACAACCATCTGTTCCTCCTTGTTGAATTGATCACGATGGAGGGCTACCCAGAGCATCATCCTATCCAGCCATTGAGTAGCTTTTCGGCCCCTGACTTCTCCCTTGTAAGGATCTGGGAGGTCCATCTTGGGGCGCTTCACGCTGGACCCCGTGTCAAATGGGGTGAGGGAGCTGAGGCTCCTAGGCGTGCCGCGAGGCTCCTTTTTAGGACGTCGGGACTCCTCTTCTTCCTCTGAGTCGAACCCTGTTCCCCTTGATGGCCTGAAAGGGGCCTTGAGCCCAGGCCTAACCGTGCCTGGAGTGTAGGTTTCCCCTCCTGTGTGGGTTGGAGGGGTAACAGGCCCAGTCGATGGGCCAGGCTTGGCTTGGACTTGGGGTCCTCCTTGATCCTTGTCGCCAAGTAAGTTGGCGGTCTCCTTGCATATGGCCTTGAGCTCAATGAGCTGTTGGCCTTGGTTACGGATTTGGTCCTGTAGGGACCCAACTGTGGCTGTGAGGGCTGTGACAGCCTTGAGGAGAGCGCTAATGGTTGGCTCTGGTTCCATTCTTGGCAGGTCTCGCAAAGAGGGAGATGGGCTGCGAGTGGGTGGTTGGGAATGGGGTGGAACTGAGCGACGACTGGAGCAGCTGGAAGGACGGGAGTAGGGGTGAGGGACGCCAGAGCGTGTGGATGGAATATTGAAAACGGCGTGGGGGAGATGGTGCCTATATCAGGACTTATGGGCGGTTTTTGTGTAGTATGTGGGCGCTAAACCTTTGCGTCAAGCACCTGGCGTTGGATAGTCCCTACAACAAATCAACAGATCTGGCGATTGTGATATGAGCAGGTTTTCTACAAGCGGGTGTTTCAGCTGACTAAGGTCGCTAACTACTGTGTTCCGGCAAAACACGTGGTATGCAGGGGATTAGGACTCTTCTGCCTTGTAGCAATTTGGTACTACGTGGGGGTGGGGGATTTTTGATTATTATATCCCGCAAAGTGGCCCCAATCACGTGATTTCCCTTGTGCTAGTACAGGGAGCCTTCTCCTTGTCGATCAAGCCTACAGGAAGTTGATTTTACAATGTCGTACACCACTGTAAGGTGGGTACACGCTGGTGGGAGCGGGCGCTTAAGGCCGTACTACTACAGGCAACAAGGTAATCTACTACTATACTAGGCTATCCTAATACCGCTTAAGGCGGCCTACTTATCTATACTACTGCAAGGGGGCCTTAGGCCTGGGAGGTGTGGTAGGTTAAGTAAGGGGTTTGACTACTGACAACTAATGGGGGCCGGCTACTTAGCTGGCTGGATGTCCTCCTCAATGGATATGAGACAAGGTAAAATTGACTTGGGTTGTCCAAGCGATTTTCCTGCTGTATATATAGACAAAGGCGCGCTATTTACATGGTCTGTGCGCGTGAGAAAAGAAGTACATAAGGGAAATAAGAAGCGTGCTGCGGGCTGCGCAGAAGCGTGGATTTCTCCTAAGCGCCCTTGGCACGGCATCTTGGCGCGGCATCTCGGCGTAATAAGCGCCGAGATCACGTGATCGAAAAACGTAAGATGCAAGGTTCGGAAAAAATACTAAAAATATGAGAAAAATCGTGCAAGTTTAATGGTATATGTTAGGGGGTTGTAACAATGTCGGAATTCCGCCGCCCCATAACGCAAATCATTGCAAGCCGGTCAACGGGCGTTAATGCCTGAACACCACATTCTCCAATTAAACGTTGCGGGGTGCAACCCAAGAATGCACGCACTCCTCAACGAGCCGCTATATGAGTATTTCAATATATTTATTCTCCAAGATATTTGGTGGGGCTGCATTGGCTCCCAGAAAGACACTAACCCGGAAAAACAGAATATTTATGGTACTGTCTCCTCTACTAACTTTCTATGCATTATTCCTCCAGGCGCCAACACTGCCAAGGGGCCAGGGGTAGCTATCTATATACGAAACAATCAAGACATACACCCACAATTCTCAGACATATCCCCCATTCACAAGGACATTCTTGCCATCGACCTCAAACTCCACAACTCACCGGTCACAATAATTAACTGCTACCCCCATGGCAAGAGCTTCAAGGACACAGTGGAAGCAATCACCAACATCAACATCCCCATGGACAGACCATTTATTATGGCCAGGGACTTCAACATGCACCACCCAGATTGGGCGCTCAATCAATCCAAGTGGGAACACCATTGCCCCAACGCGCAGGAGAGACTATTCAGGACATACGCTGAGTACCAAGACCTCCACATCCTTAACCACCTCAACCTCCCCACCCACATTGTCCCCAGATTGCACACTTCCAATGCCATTATAGATCTTACACTTCTTAACAGCCAAGCTGTTGACGCGTGGCCAAACCTCAACTGGGAGGTGGAAGCCCAGTCCTCAGGCAAATCCCTTGGGTTGGACCACATGGCCATCACATGGACCATTGGCCCCCACAACCAAGCCAAGCCTGTTGGGGTCACGGAACCGTCCCCCAGGCACATCATTGACACCAGCCGCCAAAAGAAGTGGACCCAAGAATACATGCAGCAAGTCCAGAAGACCCATCTCCCCACAGATCCACGGTCGGCCAAAGAAGCTGATAGGATCACGTCCTTGATCCTAGACGCCATGTCAAATGCCACCAAGATGGTCATGCCCACCCCATTGCGTCAAAAGAAGCCTGGACCAGTTAGATCCCCATGGTGGACAGACAAGTGTTCTGAGGCCGTCCACAACCTCAAACACAACCCTGACCAGAAACCAAGGGAACAGCTGAGAGCAAGCTTGCGTGGCGCCATTAGACAAGCTAAGAAACACAGAGGGGACAAGATCCTGGCAGAGATCTCCACCCAACGTGTCTTTGACGTTCTCAAATGGTACCAAGGGAAGCGGCGATCAATCCTCCCCCCCATCCATCATCCAAGTTCAGGTATCACAGCCACCCATCCACACGACAAAGCTAGGCACCTAGGGGCCCAGTTCTTCCCACCAGCCAACTCCCCGCACGTCACACTGGAACCCCTTGGCATCAGAGAACACCCCAGAAGACCCCACCAGCCAATCACCACCGCAGAAGTCAGAACTGCCATCAACCTCACATCAAACCGCTCCGCGCCAGGAGCGTTTGGTTCTAACTACTGCCTGCTGAAATGGGCCTTCAACGCCTCCCCCAACCACTTTGTCACGCTGTTTAACTTATGCCTGAACATTGGATACCACCCCACCGCCCTGAGGAACTGTATTATTGCACCTATCCCCAAACCCAACCGCGCCAACATGTCTACCCCAAAGAACTACCGACCGATTGCTCTACTAGAAACCCTCTCCAAGCTCCTGGAAAAGGTTATAACAGCTAGACTCATCCACAAGGCTGGGGAACATCAACTCATTCCCCAATCTCAATTCGGAGGTAAAGACATCACCTCATGTACAGACGCTGGACTATGCATGGTACACGACATCCAACTTGCCTGGAAAAGGAACAAGGCTGTATCCCTACTCACTCTAGACGTATCAGGATATTTCAACAACGTTGATCACTCCAGACTCATATACACCCTTAGGAGACTAGGCTACTCGTCAAACATATGCAAATGGCTAAAATCATACCTTAGCAATCGCACTGCCCAATTCCGTATAGACGGCCTACTCTGCCCCCACTTCCAACTTCCAGACGTCGGTATCCCTCAGGGCTCCCCTCTATCACCCATCCTCTCTTCACTCTACTCTATCCCTCTTCTTGCTGCTTCTATAGATCCTCAAGCCCACTCCTTCGCTTACATAGACGACTTTACCATCCTCGCTTATTCCCGCTCCCATCAAGACAACATCACCATCATGACCGACATCATCAAGAACATTAATCAAACTGCTATCAAACTTGGCCTGGAATTCGAACTACCTAAGTCTGACCTCATTCATTTCATCCGCTCTGCTTGTACCCCTCATTCCAATCCATCACTGACCTTTTCCCACTTTGGTACAGATACTGTCATCAGTCCAAAGGACGTGGTCCGATGGCTGGGATTCTATCTGGACAGAAAGCTTAACTTCAAGGAACACATCCAGACCATGGCAGTCAAAGCCAGAGCTACCCTAGCTGGTCTCCGTATGTTAGCTAACTCCCAGAACGGTCTCTCAGTCCGTCATGCCCGCATCCTGTTTAAGGCCAGTGTCACTCCGATCCTGACTTATGGGCTCCCTCTGTGGTTTCATGGGCGCAGGCAGTTGTCGTTGCTCGAACCACTTAGGAAAGTCCAGAATCAAGGTCTGAGATGGATACTTGGTGCTTTCCGAACGACTCCCACCAGATGCATGGAGCACCTCGCTTCAATCCCTCCCCTACACATTGCTTGTCTTAGAATCATCGAAAATCTTGCTAGCAAACTCAGATCCATCCCCACACTAGCTGAGGTCGCGCGACGACTGCCACAGAGTTGGGACTCTTCCACATCCCCCCAACCTAACCCCAAATCTCCTATTGCATTCGCCGCGTCCCTCTCGCACCCGGACATTGAGTTCATCACACCGTACCTTGTTCACCCGTCGAAACCCAATAACCCATGGCCGGACCAACTCTCAATCGATGAGAAGCCACCAGGTGCCACCAAAAATGCCGCCGCCAAGGTTATCCAGAACGAGATCGAAGAAGCCGAAAGCAACCCGAATGGGAATACCATCCACAGTTTCTCGGATGGCCACGCCGGTTCACTCAACGGCGTCCCCAAGATCGGGCTAGGCTTCATCGTAAAATACGGATATCAGATCCTAGCAAGACAATCCTACAGTATTGGCCCCCGAGCGAACATCTATGACGCGGAAATGCTGGGCATAGCCCTCTGCCTAAACAAATCCGTGTCAATTGCCGAACAAGTACAAGCCAAGCGAATCATCATCTACTGCGACAACCAGGCGGCGGTCAAAACCATATCGTCCCTCCAGAGACACCCCGCACAATACGCCGCCCGGATATTCCACCAACACGCCCAACGTTTCCTGGAGAAAGACCCGAACCACCACATCACTGTCAAATGGTTGCCTGGTCACTCCAAGATAGCTGGGAACGAACTCGCAGATGAACTAGCTAAGGGGAGCGAAACGCTCCAACCTACCCCCGTATTCAACAGAACAATCACATGGGCCAAAACGATGGCTACGAAACGAACCACTAGAGACTGGAAGAAAGTTTGGGCAGAACACACAATCACTCGCCCAGACTCGGGCACCTTCATCCCACGCCCCCCAGCACTCAAACTACACCCCATATTCAACCGCCCCACATACCCTCGCAACGTACAATGCCGCCTAGTCCAATTCCTCACTGGACACGGCTTCTATGGGGCATACAGCGCTCGTTTCCACCCACACATCGACCCCCAATGCTCATGCGGCGAACCATCCCAAACGCCCGAGCACCTGCTCATGTTCTGCCCGAATACGGAGGAATACAGACACATCATCACTGAAGCATCACCTGAACGCTCCTGGGAGGAGTTATTCGGAACACTGCCGGGACTGGAGGCAGTATCTGAGTTCATACTGAAGTCGGGCATTGGAAAGTGTAGAGATCCGCCGGCAACCGCTCAACCTCTGTAGGGCCTTACGCCCAGTTCCATACGTCCTTATGACCGTCCCATACGCCCTTACGGCCGCCCCACCCCCCGTCCTTAAGACACATCGTTTATCACGCCCTTATGGCCCCTGTACCTGGTCTTTACGGCCATCCCGTGCTTACTACCTCGCTTGCCCGTTTCTCCTTTCTTGTTTTTGTTTCTCTCTGTCTCTTAGCGTAGTTGGCCTCGGTTTCTTGTGAGCGGTTTGCCTAGTTTCGCATGTAGCTCCTTAAATATGAATCAAAAAAAAAAAAAAAAAAAAAAAATGGCGGCCACGTGATAAAGAGTATTGATATCAAGCTGGCCAACACTGGGTCTGCTTTGGCCCCGAAGAACTGGACCCCTATCGGCTATCCGCTGAGGCCGTAGGTCAAGAACTATGTCATATTGAGTGCTAAATTGGCAATGTATAGGCTTGCATCAAACCCGAGGCACTTGGGAAGAATTTCAAATGATCATGAACCCAATTGTTTTCGAATGACACGGAGCCGATATGTCATTGATTCTGGCGCAAGACCCGCGTCTCGCCAGCCGCGCGCCAGCAACAATCACACTGTCATAACATATGAGCGTGCGTGGCGGGCTCAGTTATATGCGTGCTTCTTTCTGTAGACCTCCACTCTGTACCGGCCTCCACCTGCGCGACACGCAAGCTTTTCAATTTTAACTCAAAGAGTATCAAGTGAATTTTTAATATAATGGAGCAGAGCTGCTATAAAACACAACGGTCTTGGTGGCCTCTGCTACATCGTTTAAACCAGCTCATCTAGTCTTTCAAGAGAAACCTTTTACTAAAGTATAGACCATGGCCTCTCAACTCGTCAAGAAAATGCCCTATGGTGAGTCGACAAGATTACAAGTACTTTTATTATCAATACTAACATGACCCTCCTATAGTCCGCCTCGGAAATTCGGGCCTCAAAATCTCCAGAATTATCCTCGGAACAATGACCTACGGATCTCCAGAATGGCAAGGCTGGGTCCTCGGTGAAGAGGAAGGAATGAAACACATCAAAGCTGCGTGAGTGAATACGACATGCCCGTACTCATACTCCTATTCACCCAACTTTGAACGGTGCAACAAAAAAAGATACGATATGGGAATTCAAACCTTCGACACTGCCAACGTGTACTCCAATGGTCTTTCGGAAACTATCCTCGGAAAGGCCATCAAGAAATATAATCTGCCACGCGACGAGATCGTAGTCATGACCAAGCTTTATTTCACAGTCGCCCCGTCGGTCAACATCGCATGGGCATCGGCAGGCGACTACGTAAACCAAAACGGACTCAGCCGCAAGGTACGTTTTTTTAACCGTCCCCCCCCCTCCGTTTCAGTGCGTAGAATCAGACTCTCACAACGCATATATATAGCACATCTTTGAGGCAGTCAAGCACTCTTTAGAGCGCCTTCAGCTCGACTATGTAGATGTTCTCCAGTGTCACCGTTTCGACCCTGATACACCAATCGAAGAAACCATGCAAGCGCTCCACGATGTAGTCCAGGCAGGCTACGCTCGCTACATCGGCATGTCGAGCTGCTATGCCTGGCAGTTCCATCTGATGCAAAACTATGCCATCACGCATAACCTCACGCCATTTATTTCGATGCAAAACCATCACAGTCTTGTCTACCGCGAGGAAGAGAGGGAAATGTTTCCTACGCTCAAGGTAGATGGTCACTTGGGCGGTTGTAGAATCTTACTTACAATTAACATCATAATGCTAGCACTTTGGCGTTGGTATCATTCCTTGGTCTCCCCTTGCCCGCGGCTACTTGACCAAACCCGTCAACGACGAAACCAGCAAACGCAACACAGCTGACCCGTAAGTAATAAAAAAAATTGCGACAAAATAGAAGTTGAATGTTACTAACGATTTTACAGAATGCGCAACTACTATGCCACAGCCCACCCAGGAAACCCCAAGATCGTTGCCAAGTGAGCGATCACCAGAAGGTGACCTGGACAACTTATTCACTTTTTTTTCACTATCAGAGTCGAGGAACTGTCAAAGAAGTACGGCGTTACCATGGCGCAGATTGCCACCGCCTGGAGCTTGACCAAGGTGACTGCCCCAATTGTGGGAACTACCAGTCTGAAGAATCTTGAAGAATTGGCCGGTAAGTGAAATAAATCCCCAAGACCCAACGTGTAGACCTTCTCACGTATAAACACCTCTGAAAGATGCCGTTCATATCAAACTTAGCGATGAAGATATCAAGGCGCTGGAGGAGCCCTATGGCCCCCAGGCAGTTTACGGTCATTGGTAGACGGATAGGTTCGACAAGGACATTTACTGACCATGGCTTTATTGATTGGCATCAAATCCGGTATATATGCTACGATATGAACGAAAATATATTTGATTTGTAGAAAAAATGAATAAGTTACCCGGTCAAACTACGGTATCCAGAATCCACACACCCCTCCCTATATATCCATCACATCCCTATCACCCCCAAACACGCAATCCTAAGGTCAGACCACATGATTGGCCTATTTCCCGTCAGTGACCACACGTATTTTAATATCCTAACCATATCGTTCGCCATTGTTTCGGGCCTGCTACACTCGGCAACACCCCATAAACGAGCAAGGAGAAAAGACTGGTCTGCGGAAGAGCTAGTTGCGATCCCCAACTACAAAAAGAGCAAATTCAAATATGAGTAAAGATTTAATAAGGAGAGTGGAGCCTACGATGAACACCGGAAGGACTAAGAAAGCGTCTGGGTTTCTCCGCGGCATGATGGTCTCTAAAAGTCTCATAAACTTTCTTTGCACTCTTACAACTCGGCCATCGTTAGAGTCGGCTCCGCATAAACCCTGGATCGAAGCATTGTCAATTTAACTCTATGAGATAGGATATAATTATGTACCATGTATAAGTATACATACGCCGCCAGTCTCCATGATTCTTGGACTACGGTCCTGGCAAGTCCCAAAGACGGATCCATTCCTTTGTTGGGTAATACAATGGAATTAAAAGCCCTTATTTCTTCTTCGAGTTCTTTCACCCTGTCCCGTTCCAAAAGACTGCCAAAATCCTCCAAAAACGTGTTCATCTTTGCCAATGTGACCATTAATCGGTCGGGCACACCATACAACCACCGAAGCCCTGGTCCGTCGCTCATGTTAAGCAGTTCTTCGTCTTCAGGAGAGAGGAACGTCAGGTCGTAACGAAAAAACATGGGTCGGCGGGTGATTATGCTTAGCAAGACGTCGAGAGTGACAAAATATTGAAGATGAATAGTGATTGTTGTCAATGTCCGGGGGAGGTTGACCAGTCGATCGTCCGGTTCCGGACATGCGCGGCGGAAAATTGGGGCATAAAGATCCATGACATGAAGGACTGAGACCAAAGAACCGACTATGCACAATGTGGAAATAAACTGCCTGCTAATAAGTCACATCATCGAGCAAAGGCAACTAGGCTCACCTCATGGCTGTACTCCATCACTTGCATCGCCTCGATTGCTGTTACCTCTTTAGCATTTTGCCTGGCAGCCGATACAGCGTCCACGAGCCTCTGGTAGACAATCGAGAAGCCCGTTAGTTCGTACGCTGTGGATTTGGATATGGCTAATGCAGCGTTTGAAATGAATATCATTGTTTGGCGGGATTCATTCCCAAACGAGTACCCGCGGAGGATGTAGCCTTGGGTAATTTGGATAATTCGGGCGGGCTCGAAAAGAAAGCGAGTCATCCATGATGCGACTGCACCAATATTAATTAGAAGCCGATTTCGGCCGTTCAAATAATAGATACACACTAGACCGAAAATAGACTTACAACAATGGGCGATATAGGGTAATTTATTACTCTCGACTTCTTTATCCAGTACCAGCCCCTTCAACAAGCGCCCTTGAATATTTTCGGGGTCATTCAAACTGAGTTCATCGTCGGACCATACTGGTCGATCAAAGGCCTGCTCCTCCGAATACTGTACGACTTTCGGTTGCACACGCACTTTCCTAGGATGACTCTGCGGGGTTGGAGGAAGAGCCGATGAATCATTGGCTAGGCTAAAAAGCGAGTCAAATAGACTGGTCTGGGCCGCGGTCAACGATCCACGAACACGCGTCCGAGCACTAGTTTCAACATTTCCTGGGGATATGGGAGATAGTAGTGTTTGAGTGTCGAGTGCACGAACAAGCGGGTGTTGTTGCAGATGGCCAGAGACACCAGCAGAATGGCTTGTCGAGTCGAGTACGTTGGTGTCGCTGCTACTGGCAGCATGTCCAATTTCACGTCCAACGGCAAAACGATTCTCCCTTGATTGCGAAATAGCTTTGAGTGGCAATGACGTCATTTGTCTGTCCACTTCATTTGGACTAACCAATCCAGTCGGATAATTGACGGACTGATGGGGCGGCCTTGTCGATTTCGATGAGCGGCCTTGCCTTGTTATCTCGCCAACGGTAGATTGCGATTCGATGCTCTTGATACTATGTTTGGGTCTTGGATTTCGTATGATCAATAGCCATTCGCAAGCAACACCTGCCTGAACACATCGTCGACATCCGTTTGGCCCCCGTGTACCATCACACTTCTTGTTCCTGCCATATTAGGATCAGCTATTAATACCAAGATATACACTCTAAAAATATAACCTAGTTTCGCAAGTTATGCAACTCGTCTCGGACATGACGGAGAGGCGGGGAGAACAGAGGGGGATGCGTAAACGATTGAACACATGTTGTCCGAAGGCTGTGGTAGTTGATCAAGCCTCAACTGGGAATTTGCAATTATATTACTTCATTGTTGGCTGAAACTGACATGCCCCGAATGGTTAGTTAGTTTGACACCCAATGGCCTAGCCAACCTGGTTCCTCCTCTATGGTAAGTTCATAAATTTGATGCATATATACATATATATCGGAATCTGAAACCTGGGCACGGCAAATCCCCGAACACTCGAGCAACGCACCATGCAAGAACACCTGCGGATCTATAACTATTGTATGGAATTCAGCCCCAACTTACATCTCCTGGAGACTGCCTTGAGCTACATTAGGTGCGCCATCGATAGTGAATGTCCCGGACCAATATTACTCTAAATTCAAACGCCACACAAGAGCCACACAACGATTGTCATATCCACGCAGAGTCATTAAACGGAAACGGAAATGTACAACAAAAGTTCAGCAACAATAAAACATGATAAAGATTATCTTCCTATGATCCTACGACTCGCTATCCTTAAATCTGACCATACAGCAGGCCGCCCCTCTTCGCTCGTCCTTGTCCAGATATCTTCCAGCCTTGACACAATATCGTTCGCAGTGGTTCCCGGTTCGACCCATTCCCAAACGCCGTAAAGTCTTTTCCGGAGAATATCGCGGTCTCGTTCTTCCGTTATAGAAACGCCAACCTATGGGTAAAGTTCGGTGTGTTGTAGGGCCGGACACATTCAAGACTTTTTCTTTTTTTTAAAAAAAAAAAAAGAAAAAGAAAAAGACACGCACAAGAATCATCGAGTTGACCAAGTAGACGTCGGGATACCGACCGGGTCTAATTCCCCTGACAAGCCGCATATATCCCTTTTGCGCCCGCACCACGCGACGATCAGTCGCATCAACCCCACACAGGGCATAGAGCGTGTCGATACCAATACCGGCATATAAAAAAGAAGCAAAGCGGCACGCACCATGTAAAGATAAACAACGATCGCAAATCGCCAACATTCCTGCACCGCCATTCTCCCAATACGCAATAACGGATCGCTCGATTGATCGTCGACAACCTTGATTTTCGACACGTTGTCGTCGATACAAGTAATCAACCCTAGATTTTCGGAAGCCCCTGGCTTTTCACACATCGAGTTGATCCAGGCGAACAACAAGATAAACTCGTTGGGAATCCCGTAGAAGGACTGCAACCCGCTCTCATGCCGCATCTCGTACATCCTTTCACATATCTCGAGAGAGAACGCTACTTCGTATTGAAAATACGTCGGTTGGCCGGTGGTTACGCTAACCATAATATCCGAGGCTGCAAAATGTCGGAGATTGAAATTGGGATCCACTAGGATGTTCACCAGATTGATCGGGTTTCCTGGACCCTCGGGACATGTTCGTCGGAAAACTGGAGCGATATCGTCCAATAGCCGAAGGCCGACAGCAAAAGGCCTGGTCTGTATTTGAAGTCCGAGTATCTTTTGCTTTTCTGAGTCACGAGTCGCCTAGCCTAACCAAAGGAGGTTGGATCATCTCACCTCGAGCATCCCATCCATCATAGTCGTCGCGTTTAGCTTATTGATTACTGGAACAAGCGAGGGCGGGGTGGACATGAAAGCATGGCTTTTCTTTCGAATTTCGAAATCCAAGTGATCAAGAATGGCCGCTCTGTTGTCGTCCAGTTTAAAGTTTCTTGTAAAGTCGATCATCACGTTGGCTATTAAAATCGTCCTCGTTCTCCAGTCCTCGGTGGAAAACCGTTCAATAACTTGGTCTCGCATACCATGTATCACTTTGTCGGGCTCGAAGATTTTGGAATTTGCCCGCTGAGAGTCTGTACATGGTGAGCGCTTTGGTTTTGGCGAACGGTCAGGATCGAGGCGACTCACAACATTGAAGTACAAAAGGCAATGTGTTATCTTTCACATTCTTGTCCATAGCAGGGTTGTATAACGGGGCCTGGTGTTCATGATAAGGATGACCTTCCTCGTTAACGCTCAAGTGGTTGTAGTTGCCAAACGTTGGTCTGTCTGAAGCGGATCCACTAACTAAGGACACGGACGACCCTCCTATTGTTGCCCTATCGAGATCGAGCAAAACACTCGAGGGCTCGACTGAATAATGTTCGAAATGCGGCTGCGAGGACGTAGGGGGAGCAGATGGTTGGTGCAAAGAGTTATCCACATCGTAACTTTGTCCAACGTCCGAGGCGAGCCCGCCCTCATTATTGTACCGCGCCCAAGTAGAGCGAACGAGTACATTTGGGATTTCCGATGATGAAGGATCCGCGAGAGAAGCAATTTCAGTTCTTGGGGGACCAGATACACCACTCTTCGATGGATTTGTCAAGGATGAAAGCGTGGCGCGGGGTGCTGGCTTCGTTCTTCGTATTCGATGGTTCTCGGTTCCTGGGTATTCCACATAGTCGTAGACGCAGGTTTTGCCGGAAGCCAGACACCGCCGACACTGGGGCTGAGTCTCATCACACTTCTTGCGCCTGGTCAAATCTCGAGCTGTGGGTCGCGGAGCAAAACTAACACTGCGTGGAGCCTTGGATTTTTAGATTGTCAAAACAACCGTAAAATGATGCCACTTCGGCGTTTTTCGTTTGTTATGGATTAGCTAATCATAATGCATACATTTTTCCAATGTAAAACAATGCAAAAATGACTGCACAACAACGGCGGAATGAACAGAGCGTGGGAATATAAGCCACAAGTGAATCTTGCCCTTAACCCCCACCTAATGTCCCATCACAGCAATCACAAAAACCAACTGAATTTTGAGAAAGATGGTATAGTGGTCAACTGCAATTGGAACGCTAACAAGCTATCCGGTAGCTGGCCAATAAGAAAATTTACTTCCAATGTACGTGCGCTTCTTGCAGATGGTCGCCGCAGGACTGACGCTCATTGAACTATCAAACGTGACATTGATACGGGACTGAGGGGAAAAGTCTACAGATTCTAGGTAGACCTTACATATTATGCTCATGCAATTGCATGAAACAGTTTGAATGGTTTGGGTCAGGTCAGTTCAATCTATCTGCTCCAGGTCCTCCCAAGTTGTATTCAATCTAGATCCCGTAGCGCTTGCATACAGCACTAAGAACTCCAGGTCCAACCATAACCTCTTGCATGCCTGCAGGCCCATGATAATCCGCCCATCCTTCAACAATTCTCCCCCCTTCTTCGCAACTATCTCAGATATCATCACAGCCTCACCCTGATTGCCAGGATTGACTCACTGAGGTGATATGTAAACAAATAAGATCGCCTCAATGCTTTTATTGCGAGGCTCTGCTTGTTTCGTATGGACGGACATCAATCCTAAGGTACAGTGTCCTTGCTAACGTATGGCCATATGCAATGGCTACAAAAAATCAGCACACAAGTTTGTAAAGCGTAGGCGGTGGAAATTATGCTGTAGAACAAGTGTGATTCACTCGGAAAATGGATGTATTAAAGCTTTAAATATATTGTATATGATTTTTCTCAAGTAATTTGATCGTGATTCATGAAGCATTGTAACAATCCCTAATCCATTTTTGGAAAGTACCTGGCATATATACTACCTTAAGCGCCAGAGTCTCACGTTTTACACCTCAAAAACGAGCGCAGAAGGGAGTCATTCGCGGTCGTTTTTCAACTTTTGCAAATTCACGAGAACAAGCGTAAAACGACTGCAAAACCGGTCGTTTTTCGATCGTTTTCACATTGTAAAAACTCGGCGCTCCACGCAGTGTAATAATTCATACAGCTCCTTTAGCTTACCTAGCTTTACATAAACTACATCCTGTTGTGGACCTCCGCGGTTTGGACATATTCTATTATTAGGAATAGCCGTGCGCGTGCGTTACTAAAGAAGACGGTTGCAGAGTGATGTAACAATGCTGACGTGGTCGTAGTTAACCTACCAAATCGCCGGCGTATTTGATAATTAAGAGAAAGCTGTGCTATTGATCAGCACGCTGCAGCACGCGCCGAGTGTTCCACTTGAACACATATGTACTGTAATATGTATGGGCATATACAAATGAATAAGTTTGTGTGGAACTAATAATTGTATGTGGATATCCTCAATAAGCTCACCAGGAGACCCATGCTCTATCTTTGACAATTGTTTCTCTAGGAGGGTGCAAGAGAATTATATAAATTATACTTAAACCCACGAGCATACTATATGCGTAGTTTGAAGTTTACAACGGTCTTGAGAATCTTGATCTGATTTGTGATATAAGGATAAATAACGTGGCATGCGTATGCATTAGCGTTGAGATGGACAGATCCAAATCTGAAATGAATAAGTTTATTCACTCAAAAGGTGCCCGAGATGTACCTTGCAGATCCATTATTAGAGCAGGAAGTTCGGTAAAGGTCGTCACCTCACGGCTTCTGGTTTAGTTTGGGCTACTTGAAAGATAGGTTAATTGGGAACGATTATGAGGCCTGAGAAATACCAACGCACTTTACTCTCTGAGCTACTTGCCCGTCACTCTACGAAAGGCAATCCTCAAGTCAGACCACACGGCCGGCCGATTTTCCTCCCTTGTTCTCTTCCAGATATCCTCCAGTTGCATGACACATTCGTTTAACATAGTTCCCTGCGATGAGCATTCGCGAATACTGGAATACCTTCGCCGAATTATGGCGCGATCATTATCCCTCCACGCTACAACTCCAGCCTAGGAAAAAGGTAATTTAGTACAATTTGCATGATATTCAAGACTCTTAGGATGCACAAGACAACCAAACAACACTTACAATTGCCATTGGAGCCAAAAAGAGGTCTGGATTTCGTCCTTGCTTCATTCCTTTGATCAGACGCATTAGACCCCTTTGGGCACGAACTACCCGAGGGTCATGGGCGTCAGCTCTGCACAAGGTCTAGAAAGAGCCATCGTATCAGATCGATAAGGACATACATAGTAAGAATAGTAGCTTACCATATAAAGATAAATATAAGCAGCAAATCGCCAACATTCCTGTACAGCTATCCTACCAAGGCGCAACAGCGGATCGCCTGATTCACCAGCAGTAAATTTGATCTGTGGTAGCATCTCCTCCGCCCAGGCAACCATTTCCCGACTATCGCCGGTCCTAGGTGTCTCGCACAACGAGTTGACCCATGCGAAAAACATGATGATTTGATTGGGGATTCCGTATATCGACTGGAAGCTTTGATAGCTCGGTGTTTGCTCGCACAAATGAAGCGAGAACGGCACATCGTACTGGAAATAGGTCGGTTTCCCGGTGAGGGCACCATGCGTGATATCCATACAGGCAAACCATTGGAGGCTGGTGTCGGTGCCCAACATAATTTTCGGAAGGTTGACGGGCTTTCCTGGTAAATCGGGACAAGCATAGCGAAATATTGCCGCAATTTCGTCGAATGACTTGGCAAACGCAATAGTGGGTTGGGTGTATAGCTGAAGCGTAACCACCTATCATTTAAAATGATTAGCAAGGATGTTCTGTACTGATTGATAGGGTGTACGACAGTGAGCGCTACGGAGTCACTCTGAAAATCTAACGGCTTGAAAGAATTATGCGGTAAGCTCATAAAAGAACGCTAGCTACCATCACCTACCTAGTAGCCTTTACTATAGCCATGATGCTGACAATGTATGCAGCCGCGAAATGCCCGTAGCGATTCTCATAGAGACGTAGTAGCGCTTACTGTCTCACATTGTATCGCGGACCCGTACCTCAAATGCATGATCCAATATACGCGTAGCATTCCGTTTGTCCTCGTCAATTTTTGGTCGATGTAGCTTGGTTATATAATAGCGTCCGCTCTTTTGTACCTCATGGGCTAAGTATGTCAAAACGGACATTGATTTGCCGCCAATGGCTAGCTCCTGCGGGAACCCTCTCAGGACATTAGCCATAAGAATAGTCTTGATCCGAGTGTCCTTGGATGCGAACCGCTGGATGACGTTGTCCCTTATTCTGTGCACCATTTCCAGGGGCTCGAATGTTGAGAAAATGGCCCATTGTGAATCTGTATATACTATATATCAGCTCGCCAGATAGGACGTAGTTCAAGGAGTGTTACACACAGCACTGCAGCACGAAAGATAGGGAGTTATCGGGTGTGTTCCTGTCCATAGTAGGTGCCATAAATAGCAACGTCCGGATTCCTTCCGGGTCATAGTCTGCCCCATCATCAGGGACAACTAGGGTTGATCCTATCGGCAGAGCGGGGGCCTCAGAGATTACATTATCCATGACCGGGGTTTCAATTAGCCGACGGTCGCTTTCTGGCAACGATGAAGAAGCTTGTGACGAAATAGAGCCCGGAAGATCACCATGATGGGTTCCGTTGATCCATGGCTCACGGACAACAGAGTGGCTAAGAGTGGCCGAACCTTCGAGCGAAGAGCTTGTTGACCGCGGTGCTGGTTTGGTCATTTTGATTCGATGAGTCTCGCCTCCAGACAGTTCCACGTACTCGTAGCTGCAGATTTTTCCAGCACTTGTGCACCGCCGGCATTGTGGCTTGGTCTCGTCGCACTTCTTGCGTCTGTCGTGATCTTATACTGTAGGTCAAACAGTAACAACGAAAAGCAATATAGCATCCAACACCCACCTCGTCTTACATGTACTACATCCCGATGTAGATCTCAGTGACATGCTCGTATTCTATATACGGTATATGCCACAACGTCAAGAGAAAAGTCCAAGAACAGGCTGATACGACGTTGGTAATTTTGTAACACGTCATAGAAACGCAACCCAACGTTTCCGAACTGAAATAGTTACCAGTCGTAACACCAGGGTGTAACGCATTACCCAGCAGTGACCCCTCACTCTTACCTTTAATCCACCGCGGCTTAGTTCTTTTTGGGTGTGGCTTTGATAATTTTTATTATTAATTAACCAATTTTACTAGTTATAGTCTCTAGTACTCCTAGAAGATTATTGGCGTTATATTACTCCTTGTTGTTCGATGGCCAGCTTCATATTACATTTGGAGTATTTAAATGCTTCTCACTAGTTACAGATGGTTCAAGATACGCTCAAAGGAAGCTCTGATACGAGCCTACCGCATCTGGTGGTGTTTCGATTACTGTTGGCCCACTCGTAGCTACCGCCGATTATCGCTTGCCCGCCGCCCATTTCTACAACCTACCCGGAGACACTGCTGTCATATCGCGCGGCCTCTGAGAATGTAGGCTTTTGATCAATGACGACCTCCCGTAAATAATTAGTACATGTTTGAGTTTTGAGCGTAAAACATACGAAATGCATGCGCATAGATTTCATAGTCGTGTAAGCGCTATCGTGTTCAATGTACACAATTACGCATATGCCCAACAGCCCTTTCTCAATCCCGGTCTGATTCTATCGAGTTCCTTTTGTGAAACTCTTGTGGTCAGAACTTGTCGACTAGATTGGCAGTGCTCGGTTCAATTAACTCATCTGGAGACTGTATGCGTACTTTGAATATTAATATCAAAAGCCACCCCAAACATTTCATCGGACCTATTTTATGGCAATAAATCAGACATAATACATATACACGTACATCAGAGTAAAAGGATGTATACAACTTATGTTCAATAAAGAGATGGGTTCAAATACTGATTCAATAAATGTCTGGAAAGTGCCTCACATGTTCATCTTCAAGAACCAATACGGTGAGCAGAAAGTTCACCACCTCGCAGTTCTTTGGTCATGTCAGGCTATTGAGAAATTAGGGTCAATACAAAACAAAAACTCAAAAGTACAAGAGACGTGGAGCGCACAGCGCATGCACTTGCCAAGCTATTTGCCCGTCACTCGACGAAAGGCTATCCTCAAATCAGCCCAGACGGCCGGTCGATCTTCGTCACTCGTCCGTCGCCATATGTCCTCCAGCTGCAATATGCATTCGTTTAAGGCGGTCCCCCGCTCGGAGAATTCACGAACGCCCAGATATCTTTGGCGAATTATATTCCGATGGGTATCTTTCAACGCTACGACTCCAGCCTAACAATGGTATAAAGTGAGCTTTGCTGCCTGATATGTTTAAACCTGATAAGAGATGCCATAAAATACGCACGATCATCATCGGGGCCAAAAAGAGGTCCGGATTCCGACCTTGTTTCATCCCATTGATCACACGTATCATACCCCTTTGAGCCCGTACCACCCGAGGATCATGAGCGTTGGATCCACACAAGGCCTAGAAAGCGTCATCACCGTCAATTCCGCAGTGGTCGGGTTGTACACAGCTACAACCGTGAGATCTACATACCATATAAAGATAAATGTAGGCTGCATACCGCCAGCACTCCTGTATTGCCATTCTGCCAATACGTAACAGCGCATCACCGGTTTCGCCACCGGCAAATCTGATCTGAGGTAATATCTCCTCCGCCCACGCAATCACCTCGGGACTATCTCCAGCAGGTGTCTCGCATAGAGAGTTGACCCACGCGAAAAACATGATGAGCTGGTCAGGGACGCCTTGAACCGCCTGAAAACTCGCAGATGCTTGTACTTGGTTGCACAATTCTATCGAGAATGGCACGTCATACTGGAAGTGGGTCGGCTTGGCACTAAGAATACTGTGCAAGACATCCAAGCAAGCAAACCATCGAAGGCTAGTGTTAGAGCCCAGCATAAGGGCCGCGAGGTTGATCGGCTTTCCGGGTAGATCCGGACATGCACAACGGAATATGGCTGCAACATAATCTAGCGACTGGATAAAAATGGTGGTCGGTTGCGAATGCAGCTGGAGCGTGAGTACCTTTCATTTGGGAATGATAAGTATGAGCGTCTTCTAATGGTTGATAGGGTATATAGCAGTAAACACTACGGGGCCGGCACAAAAGTCGCTACGGGCGTCGTGACCGATACCATCAACAGAGTTCTTCCCATAGGTGGCTAAAATAACTCTCAGAAGTCTGTCACCTACAAAAGAGTGTAGCATATGAAATTTCTGATATAGACACCCCGTAGCGACTTTTGTATCGGCGCCGTAGCGCTTAATGGAATATACTCTATTGCACAACCACCATACGCGTACCTCAAATGTATAGTCCAACATACACAGAGCACCCTCTCTGTCTACGTCAAGTATTGGCCGGTTTAGTTTGGTTGTATAATAAAGCCCGCGTTTCTGCAGATTGACGGCTAAATGTCTCAAAATGGACGCTCCCTTTTTGTCAACGACTAGGTTCCGCGCAAACCCTCTCATGATGTTGGCCATAAGAATAGCCTTGATTCGTGTATCCTCAGATGAGAATCTTTGGATAACACGTTCACGTATCCCATGGACCATCTCCAAGGGCTCGAAAATCATCACAATAGCCCACTGTGAATCTATACATACAATGAGCTTTTTGAACGGACGCTGAACCAAGGTTCGTTACCCACAGCACTGTAACACGAACGGAAGAGAGTTATCCGGGACGTTCTTATCCATGGTCGGGGTTGTACATAATAGAGCTTGAATGCCTTCGGGGTCGTATTCTCCGTCTCGTCCAGTATTGTCAATAGTCTGTATTAATTTGATCGGAGCCGGAATATGATTCCTCAAAGTCTCGCCATCGGTGCCTTGCTGCTGCCGCTTTTGAATTGATTGGGGGTTATTTTCGGACGGAATCGAAGTGTTGACGAGATCAGCACTGTAGAGTGCCCGTGAGGGTATGAGAGAAGCCCGAGATGACATAGAAACAGTGGATTCTCCAGGGCGAATAAAGTTAGTTCGCAGGTAGAGTCCAGTAACCGATGACTCGGAAAAACTACCAGAAGCTGATGGCAGCGGGTCAAGGTGATCGCTCGGACGGGGTGCTGGTTTGGTCCTTTTGATTCGATAACTCTCGCTTTCAGGCCGTTCCACATACTCGTAGCTGCAGATTTTTCCAGCGCTTGTGCATCGCCGGCATTGTGGCTTGGTCTCGTCGCACTTCTTACGTCTGTCGCCATCTTATGCTGTAGGTCAAACAGCAACAACAGCAGGTAATATAGCATTCTGGGCCCACCTCGTCTTGCATGTACTGCATCCTAGCGTAGATCTCAGCGACATACCTGGGTTCTGTATATGCCACAGCGTCGAGAGAGAAGTCCAGGAGCAGGTTGATACGATGTTGGTAATTTTGTAACACGTCATAGATACATACAGGTCCCTGAAACTCAACGTTTCCACAACAAAACAGTTACTTGTTGCTATGTCAAAGTCCAGCGTAACGCCACAAGACCAAATTATAATCACAACACCAAAATACAGACTGGGATAACCCTTTGTCCCAAAAGTAAAGCATAGCCAATAAGACTGAGATCGCATACATAGACGTCAAAATGAACTGATGAAATTCGAAGCTTAGAAGGTATCGCGTGTCCATTTCAAAGGCTAATCCTACCCACAGAAAACATACTCACACTATGGATCATCGACCAAGCCAGACTATCAAAAAGGATATGTTAATACAAAACGAAACTGTAAGGTCTAAGAAACGTAGGCGTACTTTAGTGACCTGTTACCCTACGTAGACCTATCCTCAAGTCAGGCCACACTGCTGGTCGACCCTCTTCTCTGGTCCTGTGCCATATGTCCATTAATTGCTTCGTAGACTCATGATATAAAGTTCCGGGCTTGGAGCCTTCGCGAACGGCAAAGAATCTTCGGCTTATCATCTTGCGCTCGTTCTCATTCGTCGTTGCGACCGCAGCCTAAGAGAAGATGCTCCTTGAGTATGCTGTAGGCATACCCTGTATGCATCTACACGAGATTCAAAAGATGCATATAATGCGACGTACAACAATCATAGGGCCCAAAAATGGATCGGGGAGCCGTCCTTGCTTGATCCTTTTGATTACACGTAACATGTTCTGTTGAGCTCGTACCACCCGGGGGTCATGAGCGTCAACTCTGCACAAGGCCTGAAAAGCGTCATGAATGATAGCTCCATGAGAAACAAATGATATGAACATTTATGAAACGATTAGCATACCATATAAAGATAAATGTAAGCCGCCAGTCTCCAACACTCCTGTATTGCCATTCTGCAAATACGCAGAACTGGATCACCTGTTTCGCCGCCAACAAACTTGATCTGCGGCAGTATCTCCTCCGCCCATGCAACCACCTCCGGATTATCTCCAGCTCCAGGTGTCTCGCATAGAGAATTGACCCACGCAAAGAACATGATAAGTTGATCCGGGACACCTTGAATCGATTGGAAGCTCTGGTAGCTCTTCACTCGGTTGCACAGGTCAAGTGAGAACGGTACTTCGTACTGAAAGCAAGTCGGTATGCCGATGAGAACAGATGCTAAGATATCGGCACAAGCAAAGTACCGAAGACCAATTCTGTCGCCCAGGATGATGTTTGGGAGATTGATCGGCCTCCCAGGTAAATCGGGGCACGCACGTCGAAATATGGGTGCAATACAGTTCATCGACTTCATGAGGGAAGAAGTGGATTGGGTACGTATTTGGAGTGTGAGTACCTTTATTTCCAGGTAGTTAGTGGCGATATCCTACAGTCGTTAATGGGGTATACGATAGCAAGTGTTACGGGGTTGACATAAAAAATTGGAGAATAATGTTATTGTCAGTGGCTGAAGCTCGCCGTTTGCGTAGAAGCATCAGCTGTGAAGGCTCTGAGCAGAAAACCTTGGAAGAGGTTTCTGTAGCGACAGCGTATCGCTTGCTGTCGTATTCCCCATCTAATGTGAGAGAATCGTACCTCAAGTGCATAGTCTAATATATACATTGCGTTCTGTCTGTCCTGTTCAGATGTTGGTTGCGGCTTGGTCAAATATGAGCAACCAATTTTTTGTACTTCGACAGCTAAATAGCTCAGAATAGACATCCTCTTGTTATCAATTAGCGGGTCTTGTGCGAATCCCTTCATCACATTGGCCATTAGTATGGTCTTGTATCGCGTATCCTGTGATGAGAACCGCTGGATAGCATGCTCCCGTATACCATGCACTATTTCCAGGGGTTCGAATATCGAGGCAACTGTCCATTGCGAGTCTATAGACGTTATCAGCCTTTGGGTCAAGCAGTCAGCCGAGCCATCTGCTCACAGCAGTGTAACACGAAAGGAAGCGAGTTATCGGTCACGTTCTTGTCCAGAGTAGGAGCCGTATACATCAAGGCCTGAATTCCTTCAGGGTCTTCGTCTGCCTCGTCCACTTCGTCATGATCAACAGTCCGTAGTGATCCCGTCGGCACCACAACGGGATTGAAAGGGATTACATTATACGTGCCCGGGATTCGAAGGTCTTGCCCACGATGGTTCACCGATGGACTCCGAACGTCGATCTGATCGATCTGATAGGGAATCCGCGAAAGTACAAGTGGAAATGTTTGTGATGACGTACGGTCGAGAGGATCTGTAGAGTGTGCAAGGTCTGGCTGATTGGCCCATGGTTCGCGTAAACTAGAACGAGAGACAATGGCTGAGCTCCCGGATACTGGTGAAGAATCGGGAGGACGGCTGGAGCTAGGCCCTAAGGAATCCGGGGAAAACAAGACATTTCGAAATACATCCCGGGGTGCGGTAGCCAATCGCTCGGGAATGGTGCGTGGTGCTGGCTTAGTCCTTCTGACCTTGTAGCTCTGTTCTCTTGGGACTTCCACATATTCATAGACACATGTTACGCCACTGGTGGTGCACCGCCGACACTCCGGCTTGGCTTCATCGCATTTCTTGCGTCTGTCATCATTTGAGCGGTGGCCGGTAATTCGTAGTGCGTTCGGAGCTCACTTAGCTTTACACATGCTACATCCCAATGTGGATCTTCCTGCCATGGGGCTGTTCCGCTTGTTGCAATATGGGTAGACAAGTTGGAGATAGTGACAGGAACCTGAGTTCGATGCACAGCCTCCGGCGCCAAACATCTCTTAAACATGTACATTTCCACGACAGACACTCGGTGTGTGCGGCTGTTTCAATATACTAATTGGAATAACACCCACAAGGTAGAAACATAGAATATAATCACATATATTTTGCCGTAATTAATGGTACAAACTCAAAGCAAAGGCATGTTCGTATGGCTTGCAATATATAGGTGTAAGTCTACTATGAAACTAAAACGGCACCAGACTGGCGTAGATCTAGATTACAAGAACTCACCATCGTAAAATATAAGTATACCAGATTTCTGCAGGAGATATACCTTTTGAAGAAACGTGACAAAAGCGGTCTACGTAAACATCAGGAAGTACCTGACCCGGACAATTAACAGACCATTTCTAGTATGATTCTAACTGATCGTTCGAGGAGGCCGCAGAAATCCCGAAGATACACGCGGCTTCCAGTAGGTTTCTGGCCAATACTACAAGATTGTTTCTTAGGGAGTTTCCATATCTTTGATCAACACAGTGAGCCCTGCCTATTGTTACCGTCTTATGTCACTGCAAGCGACTGGGCCACGGGTGCTGCCTCAGCCGAGTCTCTTCTGTAGGGTTCTTGTATCAACCTGCGCACACGCTTGCATATACTCTTGAATCAAGTGGGAACAGGCCACTATTATCGAAGTTGTAAATGGAGATGGGGGCTTTGGCTCGTTGCCTGAGCTGTGTAACCAAGTAACGATAGAATATGATTCCAAGGAGCAACTGTCCAGGACTTTAGTAGTATTCTTTACGAATATGAATAAATCAAATACGACAGAGATATTCCAAAGAAAATTCTAGTATTCGTCAGGGATTCTCACATGAGCCAAGATGTATGCGAATCTCGAGCTTTTCCATGCGCTCTCTCCGGCCGCTAATCTTATCGAATTTTTCAAGTCATTTACAATATACTAGGAGATAGACTCAACATCCTCCCTAGAGTATGAGGCCAAATCACGATACCAAAACGCAGATAGAGGTAACTCTTTGCCTCAAAATTTGAGCGCGTCATTGAATACGACATACCTTTACCAAATTTAGCATAAAGGAGACAGCATATATGTACGGCAAAGCAGATTGATGATAGTTGAAGCTCACAAAAAATTACAAAAGCACACGTCCAATAAAACCTCAAAAGGAATATTGCGCGTTCATCTCAAAATTTGAATATCATCCACAGAATGAATGATCATCCCACCTCCCCGCCCAAACCAGGCCATTAAGAAAAGACTAAAGTAAAGTGAAATCCCAAGGTCCGCGGAATGTAGACACCTCATATAGGTGGCTAGCTGCCAGTCGCCCTACGAAAGGATATCCTCAGATCAGACCACATGGCGGGCCGGCATTCTCGTCTGGTTCTCTGCCAGATATCCTCCAATTGCATACTGACTTCATAAAACAAGGTATCCTTCCCAGAGGCTTTGCGAACTGCAAGGAATTTTTTACGGATTAAACTCTGTTCCTCCTCTTTGTTTGTTGCGACCGCAAGCTAAAGGACGGCGTTCGTTGAGTATGTTGTATGCATAGGACTGGGGATCCAAACCAGGCTCATGAGAAAATAGAAACACTACGCACAACAACCGTATAACACGAAAATGTAGACACAAGCTGCTCCACTGGCGATACACCGGCCACACTCTGGCTTAGCTTCGTCACACTTTTTGCGTCTGCTGCCGCTTAGGGTCTAGATGATAGCAAGTAGTTCTTCGAGAGCTCACCTAACTTTACACATGCTACATCCCAATGTGGATCTGTTTGACATGGCTGGTTATCGCAACTTCGGGTGGATAAGTTCGGGGCAAATTAGTGCTGGACTTATGTCGCAAGTGACATCAACACAGCCCCCAAGCCAAACATCTGACAGCAGGCGCTAGTTACAGCCTTGCTCACTTCAATCTAGTGCACACATCGATCAACATAGTACTCACAAGGCGGAAACACAGACATATCTTTATACAGCCGCCTCAGGTCCTATAGCGATATATTTATGTACATGTTTCGGCTGTTTCTTTACGACATACTGGCACGGTATTTCGTATCTATGCTTTCCGCCTGGTTTTTGTGCGCAGTACCAGCCCGTCGCGCATTACAGCTGACTCACGTACATCAGCAAAAATCGGCTGAAACCCCTGCACCCTGCCTGTCAAAACTAGACAGGATTAGCTTCAGACCCTTGACACCTACACTAAATGGCAATAATCACTTCCAGCCCGCGTCGATTTAGTATTCCGTTGACGGGGAGGCGGGTTCTAGGATAGTGGCTCCTAAATGAGGGGGATTAGAGCAGCCCGTGCCAATCCTGGTATATTTAGCACAAATAGCGCGATTAGCACAACTAGCACGGTTAGAGGAATTAGTGGGAAGTATGGCTCATACCACACAAATCCAAAAGTGTGAAAGACAGACAGTGATTGGCCATATAGATTCCTATCAAAGCCATTTTGAATCAACAAGCAGACACAACTGGCTAAAAATACAGGTGAATAATATTGCTATCAATACAATGTAATGCTACACAGACAACATTTGGAAAGTATGAAGATCAAAATAAGAGTTAATAAAGAAATTCTCAAAGAGTTCTAATGGATCAGCAGTAGGTGTATCAATCAATGGAGTATTTTTGGGTCTACCAAACTGAGGAATCAAATGGCAAGTTTGACAAATCAACGCAAGAGGGATAACTTCCTCAACATAGCGTTTGTCATACTGTTGTGTGTGATGCGTTTGTTTAACCCTATACATGTTCACTTCAACAAGCAGTGCTCTCTGGCTTGGCCCGTTAAATTGTTGGATGTATACAAGTGGATTGTGGATGTTGTAATGAGGCGGGAGCTTGAATATGAGGCAAACTTGACCAATACAATGAGCTACATGTAAAGAATACATTAATTCTCCATGCAGATATGTGCAAAGAATTTAATAAACTTACCAGGCATCCTGTATGTCAGACGGCCAGGGAACTGACCTTGCCCTGGTTCAGCTTTTTTAATCAGAACCGTATCAAAAGTTCCAGGAGAACCCAATGCTGATGGTACTGGAGAAGCATGTACGCAATCAACAAGGCCTGTAGCAAATGCATTGTCAATTATCTGTGTTGCTTTTGGGAAAACCGTCAATCTGTTGTCAGGGGAGAACACCAATGGTATATTGTAATTGTCAAAAAATTTGTTCATATAAAACTCGAAATTGTGGATGCCATACACTTGTGATAGGATGGAAATTGGAATGGGTGGAACTGGACTGATTCAAGCAAGTTGCCAACCCGGAGCCCTGAAAGCAAGGCAATTAACTCAGACAGTATGTGAGGATTTTTGGTACTTACGCAAGGTCCTTGTACACATCTTGTTGAGTTTGGAGATTGTTGGCATACTTGGGAATTGCCCAGTGAAGATATGCATCAAACTTTGCAACGCGTTTGCGTTGCTCAAGGTAAACAGTCATCTGTGCAAAAAAATCATGCCAATTAGTTGCCTTATATGCCTGTTTGGCAAACTTGATATGGAGACGCTTGGGAGTTTTGGTGTTATAGCCATCAGCGGCACCCATTTGCCAAATTGATTCCAAATAATGGATCATTGCGTGAATCTTGTTGATATTGAAGTTTTTACGGATTCCTAATTAAACAAAGACATCTTTGAACTTGTGAAATCAATCAAGTGCTTCATCAAGTAGTTGGAGCATTGCGTCAGTGTGCACAGGGAGTCAAGCATAATAAATAAAATCAATGACCGCAAGAACGGTTTTCAGGACGCAATCCGGGACTAAGCCATGCATGACACCAATAAAGACCTTCTGCATCTGCCGGTGTTTGTCCGCAGTAGATTGCTTGAGAGCAGTAACCCCAGAAAGAAAGTGTTGGAGATTTGAATGTTGTGGCATAAGTTTGAAGCAATTGTTGATTTGGGTAGCGTCTCCAAGCAACGTAGTAACCAGTTTGATGCACCAATTCATAAGATCTTCTTGGAAAACGCCTTTGTGCAGTTGGTGCAAGATATCCGGTGTCAGGCAAGTGAATATGTTTGTGTGAGGTAAATTGGCCCAAAACGGCTTGCCATAGGGTTTCAACCCTTTGGTAACATAGAGTGAGGTTGTGTGGTCCAGTGCTTGAGCTTCAAGCGCATCTGCCGTAGAGCAAGGGTCACAAGGAGGGGGAGGATTAGTGTTGTCAAGGTGGGAATCCCTGTGTTGATCTCTTCCAACCGTGCAACAATGGCATTGGTTCTTTTGACAGCCAGCAATCATTGTCTGCTTGGGGTTATTGGCAATATATGCAGCCAGTATTGGAAAACACCAGCAAACAAATCCATTGCTGCATTCCATTTCAACGCCCTCTGTCCCAGCTTTCACCAATGGTTTGAGAATCATTTGCATACTCTTGTGAAAGAGTTTACATTTCTCAATATAGGTAAGAATTAGCTTTTTTATCCTCTTTGACAAATCTTACAGTCCTCACCTGATTACCCCTCTCCTTCTTTGTAAAGCAGCTGAATTTTGGGACAGGAAGGTAAGCCAACAACATTGTTGTGTAGTTATTGACCTTTGCGCGGATGGCTTTAGGTATATTCCCAATGGTTATGTACACAGGCCAGGCCGATTTTCCTCCCAAAAAATTTGTAAGTTGTGTTGCATCCAAGGATATAATGATTGGAACAACTGTTGCTCCAGGTGGCAGCTTTTGCTACCAAAATAGTACTTGTAAGTGGATTTTGCAAGTGCCATGCATGTTGTACTTACCTGAATTTCATTCCACCAATTGCCTGTCCACATTTCATCAATTTGTCTCTTGTTACCATCCAGGTAGACCTTTTGTGGGACAAATACTAATTGCTTTCCATATGTAACATTTTTGAGGAGCTCTTCAACAACTTTGAGTATATTGCGCATCCATATTTCCACTAATTTGGTAAGCTTTTTTCCATTTGCGCCAGTAATATTGCCAGAAATCCTTTGCGTGACCCGCCGCCACTTTGGACCAGCTGTAGGAAGCTTATCAAGAAGTTTGTTTAATGCATAATTACTTGAAAAGGAGAGTGCACAGCGTTGGCTTATCTGAGGGTTGGAAAACAACAGTGAGCCCTTGACAACTGCATGTTTTGACCTACTACTCACAATAGGAAGCTTGATTAACTTATCTCAAGCTCCTTGACTAACGTCATTTTCAACCATCCATTGTACAAACTGAAATTCCAGATGATTGGCAAATGGGCAAGCTGGCAATATTCCTGCCTGGACCTTCTGCTGATGTAAGTGCTCAAGTTGATTGAGACATTTCCTTATACGTGCTCCAGCCACATTTGACTCTGGTAGGTCCTGGCCCTTGGCTTCACCAACTTTGACCATGCTCACATCTGATGTTGGGCTTATAGCTATATTGTTGTCCACAGACAAGTTCTTGTCTTGAAGCTGATCAAATGGTGAGTAAGCCTTGTAGCCATCTTCAGACTCTACATCCAACAACAATTCAACCTCCATTTCATCAGGGTTGATATTCTCTTGTCCATCAATACTTGAATTGTCTGAGTCAGCATCACTATTGCTGTTGTTGTTGCTGTTGCTGTTGCTGTTGCTGTTGCTATTGCTATTGCCTCTGTCTTTGGTACTGTTTTGTGGCACTGTGTTTTGTGCCAGCATGTCATTCAAGCTGCAATTTGGTGAGTTATTCAGTGAATCAAATTCTACTGAGAAACTTACAACTCTGTAATGATTTGATCTACCTCTGCAGGTAGCCCACGCAATGTCAGAGTGGGATTGGATGTCTCAGCTTTGGTAGGACTAGAGGCAGGCCTTGCAGGAGGGGACAAGTTCCCATGTTGACGTTGCCTATCCATCATTTCCAGTATGCTAACCAATGTAAGTTGATTGTTTTTATTGCACAATAATTCACTAACATTTCTTTCATTTGTTGCCGGAGTTCTTCTTGTGTTGTGGCAATGCCTGGCGGTACGTCTGGGTACCATGTAAGTGCCATACCAAAGTTTGTTGAGTAAAAACTTACTTGTTTCACTTTCATTATGTGGTTGTGAGCCAGTTGCTGGCAATGACAGCTCATAGTCCCCATTGCTTAGTACGTTGTCTTGCCTGGAATATTAATTATTGTCATAAACAGAGGAAAATAGAACTAGCCGGAATTGAACCAGCTTGACCACTAAGCCATAGAGCCCTATTATTCCTCTGCTGACAACCCATGATTACACCTGCTACCCCCCAAATTTGGGCTTGGGCCAGCATGCAACCACTTGTACTGGTCATGTGACTGTGTCCAGGACAATTATGTTATAACCCCCTAACATATACCATTGAGATTGCATGTTTTTTCTGATATTTTTACTATTTTTTCCGAACTGTTTATCTTATGTTTTTTGATCACGTGATCTCGGCGCTTATTATGCCAAGATGCCGCGCTGAGATGCCGTGCCAAGGGCGCCCAGGAGAAATTCACGCTTCTGCGCAGCCTGCAGCACGCTTCTCTTTTCACATAGACTCTTCCTTTCTCACAAGCATTGACCATGTACATACTTTCCTTTTGTCTATATATACAGCAGGAAAATTGCTTGGAGACCCCAAGTCAATTTTACCTTGTCTCATATTCTGTCTTGCACCACTGTAAGGTGGGCACACGCTGGTGGGATTGGGCGCTTAAGGCCGTACTACTACAAGCAACATGTATGTAATCTAACTAATGAGGCTAACTACTTCCGCTTAAGGCGGGCTACTGCTACTAACTACTGCAAAGGGGCCTTAGGCCTGGAGGTGTGGTGAGTTAAGGGGTGGTGAGCATCTGAATACTACTGGGGGCCTGCTACTTAGCTGGCTGACTAATCCTCCTCAATGAATGTGAGACAAGGTAAAATCAACTTGGTGTTTCCAGTTGATTTCCCTGCTGTATATATAGACAAAGCGCACTATCTACATGGTCTGTGCGCGTGAGAGAAAGAAGTACAGATGACAATTGAGAAGCCTGCCGCGGGCTGCATGGAAGCGTGGATTATATCTAAGCGCCCTTGGCACGGCATCTTGGCGCGGCATCTTGGCATAATGAGCGCCAAGATCACGTGATAGAAAAAGTAAAGATAAAGAGTCCATAAAAATACTAAAAATAATAGAAAAATTAGATGAATCCAATGGTATAATTCTTGAGGGTGTAACATATTCATTGAGGAGGATTAGTCAGCCAGCTAAGTAGTTGGCCCCCAGTAGTACTCAGACGTTAACCCCTATACCGCACTCATCACACCTCCAGGCCTAAGGCCCCTTTGCCACTAGCCCCAGTAGCTGTCTGCCTTAAGCAGCAATAGTATAGCCTTAGTACATAGTAAGATTAGCTTTGTCTGTAGTAGTATGGCCTTAAGCGCCTGCCCCACTAGCAAGTACCCACCTTACAGTGGTGTACAACAAATTAACTACTTAGTATACACTTTGGGAATTGAGAAAAACTACGGTGAGTTGGCAAGCAAGGGCTGGGTATGTTTGACTGAAAAATTTGCTGGCTCAGGGTAACACTTTTTTTGAGTTTGGTGACTCCTACAGTACTGAGTATTCCAAAAAATTCTTGTACACCCAGGACATTGGGGGCTGCCATTGTCCATGGCGTTTTAGTGAGTACGCATTTACCTCATTATTTTACCTCATATTGCACTTATGACCCATACCCAAGATATATCACGTGTTTATAGTACAATATTAGCGCAGGAGCTGTTGTGTTGTGGAACTTTGGTGCAACATCCTCCATGTGATCAGACACGTTCAACTTCAAACAGTACCAACTGCTATGACTCACACTTGAAACCAGAAACGCCAGCTCAATGATCCTGGCAATATCAGTATCTTGCAAGCCCCTAAACCACAGAAAAAAGGACAAAACAAAGTCCCAACCGGTGGTGCCACCAACTTAGCCACCCCCAATCCAAACGCAATAACCAACATGGCCTTGGCTGATACCCCCACCAGGGGATCCACTAACACTTCAGGCTTGGAGGCTACTGAATCAACTGCAGCACCCAAGAGTCAGCCACCGCACAAGAAAAAAGTGACAAAAAGAGCTACAATGGCCTCACTGGATGTTTTAGATGAAACCTTGCAAGCATCTCCTGCAAATGCAATTATTGATGCAGCACCAACCAAAGATACTCAAGCCTCAGGTAAACGGAAGAAAATGCGCTTGGCGGTTGCTCAACAAGGTGAATCTGTTTTGTCACATCTTATTCTGAACTAACTTGCACTCTTAGTGGCACTCCAGGAAGCCGTTGGTGCGTTCTTATCTGTATTCTTTATTTTATGATTTTGAGCTTACAATTGAACAGAAAACAAGAAGAAGTTAGCAAAAAAGAAGAAACAGGCCAAGAAGGCCGCATCCACTGTGATTGACAAATCACCCAAAGCAACTTGCGCATTCCTCAAGCGCGCAAAGTGTTATAACCTCCTTAACTATACCATCAGAATCGCCCAAATTTTCTATTATTTTTAGTATTTTTTACGGACTCTTTATCTTTACTTTTTTGATCACGTGATCTCGGCGCTTACTATGCCGAGATGCCGCGCTGAGATGCCGTGCCAAGGGCGCTTAGGAGAGATCCACGCTTCTGCGCAGCCCGCAGCACGCTTCTCATTTGTCCTCTGTACTTCTTTCCCTCACACGCACGGACCATGTAGTTAGTATGCTTTGTCTATATATACAGCAGGGAAATCACTTGGAGACCCCAAGTTGATTTTACCTCGTCTCATATTCATTGAGGAGGCATCAGCCAGCTAAGTAGCCGGCCCCCAGAAGTTCAGCTGACGTTACCCCCTTACCTTTACCTACCGCACCTCCCAGGCCTCCGGCCCCTTTGTCAGCAGTAGATAGCAGTAGAGCGCCTTAAGCGCCAGTAGCATAGCCTTAGATAAGTTAGATACATACGTGTGCTTGTAGTAGTACGGCCTTAAGCGCCCACCTTCACTAGCAAGTACCCACCTTATAGTGGTGTACAACATTGTAAAATTGACTTGTGTAGGCTTGATCAACAACAAGAAGCGCCCCTGTACTAGCACGAGGGAAAATATCTGAACGGACTCCCCTTTCAACTAGAATAATCAAAAAGTTGTTGGTCCCAGATAGTACCAAATTGCTACAAGGCAGACGGTGTCTAATCGCCCGCATATCACGAGTTTTGCCGGAACTCTGCAAGTAGCGCTCCTAGACAGCTGAAATACCTGCTTGCAAAAAACCCGCTCATATCACGATTGCTAGACCTGTTGATTTGCTGTAGGGATTGTTCAACGCTAGGTACTTGACGCAAGGAGTTAGCGAATAACATCTTGCATAAAAACCGCTCATAAGTCCTGCATCAGGCACCTACTCCCCACGCCGTCTCAAAAAAAATTCCATCCACACGCTCTGGCGCCCCTCACCCCTACTCCCGCCCTCTCAGTCAATCCAGTCAACATTCCGTGGCAACCCGCTCCCAACCACCCTCTTGCGGCCCATCACCCCCTCCGCAACACCTGCCTGGAATGGAACCGGAGCCAACCCTTACCTCTCTCCTCGAGGCTATCAACACCCTCACCAGCCAAGTTGGGTCCTTGCAGGCCCAAATCCACTCTCAAGGCCAACAGCTCTCTGAGCTTAAAGCCATATGCAAGGAGACCAACAACCTTGTTGGCGACAAGGACCAGGGCGGAGCCCAAGCCAAGCCTGGCCCATTGACTGGGCCTGTTACCCCTCCTACCCACTCAGGGGGGGAAGCACACACTCCAGGCACGGTTAGGCCTGGGCTCAAGGCCCCTTTCAGGCCATCAAGAGGAACAGGGTTCGATTCAGAGGAAGAAGAGGAGCCCAGACGCCCCAAAAAAGAACCTTGCAGCACGCCTAGGAGCCTCAGCTCCCTCACCCCCTTTGACACGGGGTCCAGCGTAAAGCGCCCCAAGATGGACCTCCCAGATCCTTACAAGGGAGAAGTCAGGGGCCAAAAAGCCACTCAATGGCTGGATAGGATGATGCTCTGGGTAGCCCTCCATTGTGATCAATTTGACGAGGAGGAACAAATGGTTGTGTGGATCCTATACCACATGACTGACAAAGCTGCCGACTGGGCACTCCCCATCATTGGGACAATCATCAAGGGCAAGGGAAATCCCCCTACCACCATAACGGCCTTAACAGCCAAATTTAAGGAAGCCTTTGCAGATCCCAATGCCAAGAGGGCAGCCGCCAGAAAGATTGCCGCGCTAACTCAGACCACAACCACGGCTGAGTATGTCACCAAGTTCCGCAATCTCATGGCGGAACTTGATTGGAATGAGGAGGCCTATATCGCCCAATTCACGCGCGGCCTTCACTGGAAGGTCAAGGAACTGCTGTCTACCAAGGATAGCATCCCGGACGACCTCAAAGCCATCTTTGCAGCGGCAATCAAAATTGACAATATCCGCCGCAAAAATGAGGAGAATCGCCCTAAAAAGGCACCAGCCAAGTCCCCGGCCACCGTGGCCACCTCCACTACCACCACCAGGGTCCGCCTATCCAAGGACCCCAATTACGTCACTCTGGAAGAACGGGATTGTCGCCGCGCATCAGGACTTTGCGTCAAGTGCGGTCAAAAGGGCCACGGGATTAAACAGTGCCCCAACGGCTGGAAAGCCACAATTAAGGAGGTTGCCAAGGTGGCAGAAGAAGAGGGTTTGGGAAAAGATTGAAGTCGAGGACTGCTGCCAAGCCCCCGACTAACAAGGACAATATAGATAGAATCGAATTTGTAAATCTAGGACTAGATTCAAATAAAAACCACTGCTCTTCATCAATCTATATGTCCAGAACTTCCCGGCAGAACCTTTGAAAACACTAATAGACTCAGGAGCCACATCAAACTTCATTTCCCCCTTGATTGTGGAAAAATACAAAATCCCAAAAACCCAACTCGAAAATCCACAAGTTGTGAGAATGTTAGATGGTACCATTTCCCAGACTGGTTGCATTTGGCACCAGGTCCACATCACAGTTTCGGCCAATGGCCACACCCATTCCATACCTTTTCTTGTTTGCCCCATTGGCAACACCCCGGCAATCCTTGGCATGACTTGGTTAACGGCAGAAGCTCCCCTTATTGACTGGCAGCAGGGACTAATCACCTTCCCTGAACAAGCACAGATTGCCTCCGAGGAAGAAGCGGACCCAGACCCCTTAGCAGACCTTCCCCCTCAGTACCATGAGTTTGCTAAAGTATTTGGCGAAGAAGAATTTAAGGTCCTACCCCCTCACAGGGAATACAATATTGCAATAGACCTTGTTCCTGATGCCAAACTTTCCCCAGGGCCAATTTATGGAATGACTGACGCAGAATCAAGAGCGCTGAAGCAGCACATTGATGAAGAACTGGCCACGGGCAAAATCCATCCTAGTACCTCCTCTGCTGGTGCTCCAGTAATGTTTGTCAAAAAGGCCGACGGTTCCCTCAGGCTGGTTGTTGATTACAGGAAGTTGAATGACGTTACCCATAAGAACGTATATCCCTTACCAAGGCAGGACAACCTCATGGCTAAACTTAGGCATGCCAAGGTCTTCACGAAATTGGACTTACGCTGGGGATATAATAACGTTTGGATCAAGGAAGGTGACGAATGGAAGACAGCTTTTAGGACTAAATACGGCCTATTTGAGTACCTAGTGATGCCCTTTGGTCTTACCAATGCCCCCGCAGCGTTCCAACACTTCATGAACAATCTGTTTAGGGACCTCATCAACGTCACTGTGGTTATCTACTTGGATGACATCCTGATCTTCTTGGAAGACCCCAAGGACCACCCAACCCATGTCAGGGAGGTCCTATCACGGCTATTAAGGAATCAGCTGTTCTGTAAACTCTCTAAATGCCACTTCCATGTTACAACAGTAGATTACCTTGGCATTGTCATTTCCCCAGCTGGGTTCTCAATGGACCAAAAGAAGATCAAGGCCGTCACTTCCTGGCCCACGCCCAAAACTGTTAAACAGGTCCAAGCCTTTCTAGGGTTTGTCAACTACCTTAGGCGCTTCATTCCCAATTTCAGCTTGGTTGCCCGTCCCCTCCACAACCTCACAAAAAAGGAAACCCCATGGTCGTGGAAAATCCAAGAAGAAGAAGCGTTTCAGGAGTTGAAATCTCTGGTTACTAAGTCCCCGGTCCTTATCCACTCCAAACCTGACCAACCGTATTACCTGGAAACTGATGCGTCAGGAGTAGCTATGGGAGCCATCCTAAGCCAACAAGGGGAGGATAACCGCCTTCACCCAATTGCTTACATGTCCAAGTCCTTCTCCGGTGCAGAAGCTAATTATGATACCCACGATAAGGAGCTCCTGGCTATTATTAAGGCACTGGAGGAATGGAGGATATTCCTGGAGGCAACAGATAAACCAGTACAGGTGTTCACAGACCATCGGAACTTAGAATACTGGATGCAGGCAAGGACATTCAACCGGCGACACGCGAGATGGCGCATATTCCTGAGCGACTTCAATTTTGAAATCCACTACCGACCAGGGAAACAGTTGGGAAAGCCAGACGCATTGTCCAGACGATCAGACTATGTTGACAACCCCTTGGAACCAGAAGTCATGCTTCCAGCAGAAGTCTTTGCAAACACATCTCAGGAAGAACTGGAGATTGTCACAGAAGTACGCTCCAAACTAAGGGAAGATCCCTCCCTGGACCCCATCATCCAGTTCCTGACCGAGGATGCCGACAATGCTCCCCCATCAATAAGGAAGGCGTACAAAGATTACGACTGGGAAGAGGACCTCCTCTGGTACCGGGGAAAATTGGTAATTCCAGACAATGAACCCCTGAAGGACAGACTCCTCAGAGAATTCCACGACTCCCCCCTAGCAGGACATCCAGGTCAACAAAGAACCCTTGAACTCCTAAGTTGTAACTACTGGTGGCCTGGCATGAAGTCTACCGCCAAGGAATGGGTAGAATGTTGTCCTATCTGCCAAGCCAACCGACGCGCTCATGTTCCTGTCATCGCCCTTAAACCCCTAGAAGTCCCCCCTTATCCGTTCCACACCATCTCTTATGACTTCATTACAGGGTTTCCCAAGTCCCAAGGTCACAACGCTATACTGGTGGTAATAGACTCCTTTTCCAAATTTGGCCATTTCATCCCCACTTCCAAAAAGGTCACAGCAAGGGGTCTGGCGGATCTATTCATTACCCACGTCTGGAAACTCCATGGACTACCTGTCAAAACAGTCTTGGATAGAGGAACTACCTTCACGGGGAAATTCCTAAGGGCACTTTACCAGCGACTAGGAGTGAAACCAGCATTCTCTTTGGCTTATCACCCAGAGTCAGATGGGCAAACGGAAAGAGTCAACCAGTTCATTGAATTTTATCTACGCTCCTACGTGGCAGCCAACCATTCTGATTGGGCAGCTTGGTTACCTTTGGCAGAATATGCGTACAATAATGCCAAACACGCAGCAACAGGAAAAACACCCTTTGAACTGATCTACGGACAAAGCCCGGTGATGAACCCTTCCAACGTCCCAGCCAACGTACCAGAGGCAGACAATGTAGCAGACACACTAGCCCGGGAATGGAAGGAAGCCAAGTCAGCCCTCAGATTAAGCAAAGAACGGATGACCAGGAACCAAGGAACAGTACCGGAGTACTCGATAGGAGAGAAAGTCTGGCTGGATGGAAAGAACGTAGAACTCAGGACCAATTCAAACAAGTTGGACCCCAAACGTCTTGGTCCCTTCAAAATCCTTGAGAAAATCTCCAGCCACGCCTACCGCCTAGAACTCCCAGAAACTCTAAAAATCCATGATGTCTTCTATGTTGGGTTGCTATCGAAAAGCCACGAGTCACCAAGTCAACCATTTCCGGAACAACCTCCCCCTGAAACAATAGAAGGAGAGGAGGAGTATGAAGTTGAACAGATCATCGACTCAAAACGTCAACGGGGAAAGTGGTTCTACCTGATAAAATGGAAAGGTTACGGTGCAGAAGACAATTCATGGGAACCCAAGGAAGTCCTGGAGCATAGTCAAGAGGAGATCCAACGCTTCAACAAGTTGCGCCTGAAAAAGGCTTGTGACTCCGCCAAGAGCCTTTAAGGGGGGGGCAATGTTATAACCTCCTTAACTATACCATCAGAATCGCCCGAATTTTCTATTATTTTTAGTATTTTTTACGGACTCTTTATCTTTACTTTTTTGATCACGTGATCTCGGCGCTTACTATGCCAAGATGCCGCGCCGAGATGCCGTGCCAAGGGCGCTTAGGAGAGATCCACGCTTCTGCGCAGCCCGCAGCACGCTTCTCATTTGTCCTCTGTACTTCTTTCCCTCACATGCACGGACCATGTAGTTAGTATGCTTTGTCTATATATACAGCAGGGAAATCACTTGGAGACCCCAAGTTGATTTTACCTTGTCTCATATTCATTGAGGAGGCATCAGCCAGCTAAGTAGCCGGCCCCCAGAAGTTCAGCTGACGTTACCCCCTTACCTTTACCTACCACACCTCCCAGGCCTCCGGCCCCTTTGTCAGCAGTAGATAGCAGTAGAGTGCCTTAAGCGCCAGTAGCATAGCCTTAGATAAGTTAGATACATACGTGTGCTTGTAGTAGTACGGCCTTAAGCGCCCACCTTCACTAGCAAGTACCCACCTTATAGTGGTGTACAACACAAAGGCAACTATGACTAATAAACAAGCTGGCAGTGCTACGCCTTGCCCACCAGCCTCTGCTGCAAGTACAGTCACTTTATCCAGAGTTACAGTACGTAATGCCTAGTTACTCCCCACTGCCTTTATACTAATTATGGCTATTGACTATTAGGATCACACAATCAATGATCCAAGCAAGGTCAGCAAGCGCGCTGCACTGGGTCAGCTGGTTTGCACACACCTATTGGCCGCCACGGCCACATCCACAAGCATCATATCCACAGCCTCATCCCTTAGCAACCTCAGCCCAGGCTGTCATGACCCAAGAGGCATGGACACAGATACCCTAATATTCTATTATCATTTTATCTAAATTTTACGAATTATATGGACCAGGGGATGTTCCCAACATGACCACAGGCCATGCAGGACTCCCCTGGCAGAGCAATCAACATGGAATGTGAATGGTCCCTTTGTTTAGCCTGTTAGCTTTGTCCTCTGGTTACTTAGTTACCATATGTCCTTAGTTGCATTGTTCTATTGTTCTCTTAGTTACCCATACCTTTGTAGTATGTCTTCTATTGTTCTCTTAGTTACCCATACCTTTGTAGTATGTCTTCCATTGTTCTCCTTTGTACTTTACAGTTCCCTTGTTCTGTATGATGTATATAATGAAGGGAGAGTTCTGGCATTCAGACCAGAACTTGACCTCCTGTCAATCTACTGACTACCCTCCCCACTCTCCTGCTCTACTCTAAGGGGTCTTGTGCCATATTTGGCAAGTAATCTCTCTATCTAAAAGTGTTGGTTGCAGTCTTCTGCTTATCCCCAAAGCCAGCACTGCCTCTTTAGGCATATATCCCATTCTTCATTAGTCAGACTCTGACACAGGCAAGTCTGTATCACAAGCAGATGCAACCTCTGTTACCCCCCAAGCCCTGTCTCACTCTATGTCCAAGAGGAAAGCCAAGCTCCCCACCCAACCTCTCCTGGCTGCCCCTGGCTCCATTCCCCCCTCTTGTGATGCTTCACCGTTTGCAGAGCAACTTGCAGATGATGATGTTGCCAAGTATGGCAGTGACCTTGGTATTGATCCCACACAGGTTCTTGTTGGTATACCTGCACACCTTGCACCTACCCTCACAATGCCCCATCCACTTCCAGAGCCACTCTACGTCCCAGAGCGCCAGGTACCACTCCTGCCCATTGATCTTGATGCATTCCCATCTGGCAAACGCGCCAAGATCAAGGCTAAGCAACAGCTTAAGCTCAGGGATCTCAAGCCGATTGATAATGTGGTTGTGTCATCTGCTATTAGCCAATTTGGGGCACTCCTTGTAGCTGTGTGTGGCTTTCCCAATGCTGACACTGCGTGGTTACTTGCCTGTAACGCCAATCATTGGGCATCAAAGAAACATGGGCGCCATCTCAAGTTAACTAAGGGATTGGAATATCTCAAGTTGGTGAGAATTATTGATTCCTCACCATGATGAAAAGAAAAATCTATAATGATATTGTATTTTAGCTATATGATTGTATCCCACAGATGCAAGCCAGTTTTGTTGGGCCAAAGGCCGCAACCAATGTGGCATTAGCCTACAAGCTCAAAATTGCATCCGGTAAAGCTGAGATCAAGGCAAATAGCAACAAGGTCAAGCTCCTCCTCAAAGATGCAAATTTTACTCTTATGGTAAGATGTTCTATCTCTAAAGTGATTTTTTCTTCAGTACTAAATTCTAGTGAATTTCAGTCATTGGACAGCTGTGGTGGAATGTACAAACATAGTGTTTTTAGAGAGATTTTGAAGAATAGTCTATTTCGATCCGCTGACGCAACCAGGGTTGCTCACAACAACCTCTTCAATACCATTTCCCTTCCTTGTATGGCACTTACAGCTGCTGCGGTATGTACTCTCAATCCTCGCCCTTGCTAGGGCGTCTGCTCAGCCCAAAATAGGTTGAGAAAGTGCTCAGGAGCTACAAGTCTGGAACACAGGTAGATAATAAGTTCAACGCAAACGATTTTATGCCTGTTTATTTTTCGCACTTGGCAACATTGGCTGCAATTTACAACCTCGACAAAGCCCAGAACCAGCTGATCGATCATCTTCAGGAAATGGCCGATGAATTGCGGTGAGCACCTCGCCAGTACTCTAGGGGCATCTGGACTTACTTCCGGCCAGGAAACCGTATCGAGATCTTATTCAATCGCAAACCGTGCGACACGTTCGCCCACTAGTTCCACAGGCCCTGATTGCCGCAAGGTACCGTGCCACAGCTGCGCCTAAGACTACGTCAAGCACAGCCGTTGGTCCCTTGAGTGCGTTATTTACTTTTTTATTTGTACATCATACGCTGATAGCAAATATGGGATAGAACGTCACTCAAAAAATCCTCCACCCGCCCTCACCCAAGAGTTGGTATATAGAGTCCAAATGCAGCTTGGGGTCCCCCACGCTGTTTTGGTCTCTAGCACTCCCGAATCGGAAGTTGTCAATGCTATATACGACGCCTCTCAAGCCGACCGCAAGGTTAACTCGGAAAACCTTAGTGGGTTACTGGCTCAGGTGGCTGGCAGCTCCGATTCCGAGGTTCAAGCCATGCGAGCTGGTGCACTTGAACCTCATACGACTGCGGGCTTGACGATTTCGAACCCAACCGACTGCGATAGCAGTGACGAGGATGCCGATTTGGCAAATTCTGTGGCCACAGGGCAGCGGGATGTGCGTGGGGGTCAGACCAAAGGCGCGCCAGCAGGTAGGGAGCCCACTCTCAGCGGCAATGAGTCGGAAGACAGCGGCGACGAAACCGATGGAAACAGTGCGGCGGGCCTCGTTGATGTGACTATGAAGACAGCCGGTGGTGCTAGCGAATCCGATGAATCTGACGAATCCGACGAATCCGACGAGTCCGACGAGTCCGACGAGGAGAAAGAGATCGATGGAGACAAGAAGACGGGCAAGAAGAAGCAGGACGAGGAGGACGAGGAAGACGAGAGTACGGAGGACGATGGTGGCTAGTAGACCGTCTGCCGCAGATAACAACGCCTTGGTCCCAATTTTATACCTCTTTTATTCCATTTTCTGCTTGCTTTCCCCGTATGTGTTATTAGTAGCTACGAATATAACAGGGTCAGCATATCGTACATGCACAGGAATGTAAAATAGAGAAAATATTCGGCCAGAAACTGGTAAGCGAGCTAGTAAATGAATGCTAATCGTGTGCGATTTGCACTAATCCTATACTAAACGACTACTAATCCCCACTAATCCATACTAAACGGCTGTGACACGGGACGACACGTCGACTACTAATCGTACTATTTCGACGCTGTTTAGCTACCTGTCTACTAAACGAAGCCTTTTCAGAGGCGTTTGTTCTAATTCAGCGCCCGCCGTAGATCGGCTTCTAATACAGGGACCCGGGCGCGGAACATACACTAATTGGCTACACGCGCTAATACAGTCAAATTAGCTCAGGATTTTTTCCCTGATGTATATCCCACTCTGACCAACTAAGGTTCTGGTACCCAGGTGTACATGGCGCAAGCACGAAACCCCCAACGACAATCCTTTCTCTCCCCTTCCTTCTTATCTGTTAAATTGAAAGTAGTTGGAAGACCTTTATGAGAGTGCCGAGAGGTATGAAGCTCAGTTCACACTAACTCTGACTCGTCCATTGCTGGTGTTGTCCGCCTTTCACATACACTGTGCATGAAGTTTATCAAAATATTAGATGAAAAGATAAAAGTCTCACGTCCAGCTGACGAGCTTACGTCCCGTGTACTGTCCGTCTCATTCCCCGAATACGTCTTCGGGACATTTCTCGCCCTTTCCTGACAATCACCCGACTACTAGATGCGCAAGTTGGTGGGCGTCCAATGACGGTCTGATCCTGACCTTTTCTACGCTCTCTGATTCCCGCCTGTTCTTGGTTCCCCTTTAGCCATAATCCTCCCCACCTTTCGCTCCCTTCCCTTTCGGTCCTTCAACTTGTCGGTCCCTGCCTCTAACCCCTCGCACCAGAGATGCGCTCCATCAGACCCAATCTATACTTTCCTAGCTCAAGTAAGGCCCATATTGAACGTGATACTGTCCCCACACTTCTGGTCTCGACCACTTCTGATATCATCGAGTGCTCTGCAACCCATAATAAAGTTGGCGAAAGTTGATATGATCCGTTACCATATGGGAATCTTGAGGGCAGGCATCATGCCAATGGTCTACCCTTTGACCTCTACCAATCGGATGGATTGTATTCCATTGCAGCTTTATCCAAGAGCACTCAAAAGTGAAAAAGAAAAAAAGACAGTGACTGATACAGCCATAAGATCTTCGTGGAGATTCGCGGTTAGTGATACCCTTTGCTAATTCACATACATCCGCTTCAGATCGACTATATATCTAGATCCGTGAGGAAAGCGTTCGTCCTTGGCAATATGGTACAAATCAACCAGATGCGCGGTACAAAGGGACAATACTTAATCTCTGCGAACCGGTCATGTCCTGGACCTATGAGAACGGAACCGTCGGAGCATAAAATACACACACTACCGTGGCCACGGTTGCGATAATCCTGTAACTACAGAATACTACATGGTGAGATCGTGCAGTGGGTACTGGAAAACGGGATGAAATATCCATAGTCCGTCTTGTTCCCGCGGCCTGTGATCGTTTCGCAAGTCCGAGGGGAAGGGGAAGACGGCAAAATGATATGCTATCGATCGCGCAAAAGAGATCGAGATCGGTGTGATGTTGGAAAATGGTTGATCCGAGCTGCCTCGATCGGCGATTCTTGGCGATCATGGATACCAGAATGACGCATCTGGCCTTTGGATCCGGAGTGCTTGGCGGTTGGAAAGCTTCCCGAAACACATATCCTGCGCTCTTGGTATGTGGACGTGTAAGCACGGATGGTATCTGTCCGTACTGTTTATGTAGTCACATTTCTTGTTCATAAAATCCTCAGACTGCCAGTGATTAGTGGTAGCGGTATCATGTTCTCACCTATGTATAGGTTCATCGAGGCATGGAAGGTATAGGATCAGCAAATTCATGCTTGCCCTCGATCGTTTAGAGGAAAGAGACAACTATCCAACGCACTAAGGTAAGCAATATTGACAACAATGAAACTATATCCGTTTCGGTGGTGCTCTCAAATATGAATCTGGGAGCTTATTGTATCGTTCCGAACTCAGCTTTACAGCCAACCACAGCATCCACCAGCCCTCCTAGTTTGTTATCGCGTCCCGTTGGAGCAGGGGGCACACGGGGGTATGATCCCCAGTCGCATGTACATAGCACGTGCCCGCATACGCGGAGATTCATCCCTTCCACCGCTACACATCCCCGTCTCCACCGTAAAGAATGAACGGGGCAAGCGGCTAGTAGACGGCAACGAAGGCGGATGACTTCCGAAACAATTTGGTCCCTAATCCCTAATTTAGCGGCGAATATGGGAGTGGTTAGCAAGAGCTCAACGATGACAAATATCTCAAAGACAAAAGCGATAACTGAACTCGACAGTCACATCAGGGCAAGTGGACCCTCGAATAATTACCAAATTGCATACGACGCTTTCAAAGTCGACAACTTTAATGCGACAGTTGTGGATGATACCAGCATATATAAAGAACCAATCATAAATATATACAAAAAGGGCGAACCATATCCCAATCATCAATCGATACTAAGGCAGGATATTCGAACCCCGACGTAGTAAGTACCGTACAAAAAGGCCCACCATTATCCCCTTCATGACATTCAGCACATGCTTCATCTCCCCGGCTCGCTACGATCCTATGTGGATGTATGGCACCCATCGCGCAATGTTCCGCTCTCCCACCTTCTCACGCAGTCTCGCAACAGCGTTGTGCAACGCCCTCCCCGCCTCCCCACCCCCTACCTTCCCGTCCTTCATCAGTTCCGAGTACACCATGTCCGCCACCATCGGCGCATCTTCGTCCATCACTGACCACATCGTCGCTATGACGCTGGGATATCCCGCCATCAGCATCCCAGACGCAAGATGGGCCGCTTCGTCCGGCAGCCTCTCGTCCCCAGTCGCCGTCTGGCAAGCCGACAGGAACGCCAGTCCCTTGCTCCTGAACGATCGTCGGGTGATTTCAGCAAAGTCCAGCCTGCCGCCATGCAGAAAGAATCCACTCTTGGTCGGGTCGGTCACATTCTGATGAGCATGGCAGGCAAGATGCACCCAGTCATGATTCTCCATCGCCTTGAGTACAGCCTTGGGAGTTGCTTTTCTGCCGGTGAGTTGCGAGTACTCGGCTCGGTCGCGGGTGTGAGTCCTGATAGATGCGAGTTCCCTGGTGGTGCCTGGCAGCTGACTGTAGCCGGACGTAGCCGTTTGGCCAATAGCAAGCACGCGAGGAACACGGTGTGGCATGGTCGGAGCAGAGGTGAGCAGTGCGGTGAGGGTCGGGGTATATGACGATACCACATAATCGAACACTTTTGATCGGGGCTGGTCATAGTCACCAGCTGCGTGTAGCGGTAAGAAGGTGAGTGCACCTGTAGGGCACCATGTGATATGTGGTAGCTGGCCAGTCACATCATTGGTCTATAAGACTGTGGTTAGCTCGCGTGTACTGTCGACGTATAACCGAACACACCAGGTATCCCAAATGTTCGAGCACCGGCTTAATGACGTCGTTCCATAGATCCGCTAACACCAGTCCCACGTCCGGATCGGGTTCTTGAACCCGGGCGCGTCCGCCCTTGAGCATGAATCCACGTTCTCGAAGCCCCTTGTTACACACCAGCTGTTCTATCTCCGATCGAGCATGTCGTGCTTTGGCTTCAGTGTAGTTCGGCAGAGCGACATGACCAATGTCATCCTGTCCAGGCATGATCACAAGCGCGTCGCAATCGTTCCTGAAGCAGTTCACCACAACCACGGGACCGTGTCGAGCAGCCTTCAAGAGACCGGCAGCCTTTGTGGGCTGCAGAAAATCCTCGAACCCGGGTAATAACCGTGCCTGAGTCAACAGATCGCTATATTTCTTCGCTAGATCGTACCGATACTTCGGGTTTTCATTGCAGTGAAGCTGCTGAGAGACGTCATAAAGCTGAGCAGCGAGTTCTGGGTGAGATTTTTCAAGGATAGCTTGCGGGGATCGAAGAGTAAGTGCCTGATTCCACACAAGACACCGTCCATGCTCCAGCCACTCCAGACATGTAGCGTATTCTGAGGATCGGATGGCAACAGCAGCAGCTCTTACAGCCAAGTTATCCATCATAGTCACATCATAATATCGCTGAGAAGCGGTGGCGCCAAGCCAGGTAAAGTGAGGCAGAAGCTCCATGGCCGCACGGAAAGCCTCGATAGGATGGAGATAGGTATGCCGAGATGCGAGCCTTGCCCAGTCAAGAGCATTATTGAACACAATGCGTGGTGGTGCGACTGATAGCTTTGAGGACCGACGAAAGGAAACGAGGCAGACCTCAAGATGAGATGGATCGCCTGTGTGCTGATACTGCTGGTGACGGGATGCGGCCATTAGGTAGTGTCGGAAAGGCAACTCTATGTGACCGTCAGGAGTGAGTGTGAGTGCATGAGAAGTGTATTCGATCGATTTCTCCAGGTCGGCAATGTCTCCCATCAGTTGATATCGATTTCTATATGAGATCCCTAGAAAAATACAGACCCCTGGTCGGCCTATGTGACCATCGGGAGTGAGCTCCAGTGCGCGAGAGTTGTGTTCAATAGCTTTTTCCACATCAGCGATGTCCCCTGAGGATTCACATCGATAGATGTAGCACAATCCGAGATTAGAAAGCATGACATTTAGGCGTTTGTTGTCGCTGGGAGTGAGTTTCAGTGCACGAGAGCGGTATTCTATCGCTTTATCTATGTCAGATATATGTCCGAACCGTCGAAATTGCTCGATGTATAACTGCCCCAGACTGGTGCACTGCTCTGGGAAGCTTGGGTGGTTATCAGGAGTCAGGTCTAGTACAGACATAATGAATGAGATCGCCCTCCCCAGATCGACGGGGTCTCCCATCCGCCGGTAACGGTCCGCAAGTGCCATTGATAGAGCAACATACCGGACTGGCAAGAGGGTGTGGCCTTTGGGAGTGAGCTCCGCTGCATGATCGTGGTACTCGATCGCTTTCTCCAGGTCAGCCAAGTTTCCTGTTCGACGGTACCGATCGCCGTGTGGCGTCCCTAGACTAAAATACAGGAATGCTCGCGCTGGGTGGTGGTCTTCGGGGGCAAACGAGATTGCATGAGTCATTAATTTGATCGATCTATCCAGGTCTTGGTGGTCTCCCCTCGCTTGATAAAGTTCCAGATATAACCCTCCGAGAAAAGAAAAGCGGTCTGACAGTTGTTGGCTCCCGTCGGGAGTGAACTTAAGTGCACGGGATATGTGTTCCATCGATATGGAAAGGTCAGTCGCGTCTCCCAGCCGGCGGAATCGATGATGGTATAATCTAGATAGAATCTCATGACAATCTCCTAGGCCTGGATGGCCGTCGGGAGTAAGTTCAATCGCACGAGACGTCTGATCAATCGACCTGGAGAAGGCATCCATGTCTTCCATCCGTTCATATTGATCGCTGTATGCTCTCCCTAGAGAAGCAAGCCAGTGTGCCATGACAGGGTTATCATCGGGAGTGAGTTCCAGTGCACGAGTGTAATCTTCGATCCCTTTTTTCAGGTCAGCCATGTTTCCTATTCGTCGATAAAGATGGAGATATGCCTCCGCTACAGCAGCGCACCGGTATGGCAAGCACTCGTCTCCGTCGGGAGTGAGCTCCAGTGCAAAAGAGCGATATCTGATCCCTTGTTTCAGGTCAGCCTCGCAATTGTTCCATTCATACCGATAGATGTATGACTCCCCCACGCGATCATGCACCTCTGGTAAGCTCGGGTGTCCCTCAGGAGTGTACGCAAGTAGACGGGAACTGTATTCCAGCATTTTTTCGAGATCATGAGCTCTTCTAAGCCGTTGATATCGTGCCTTGTACAATAGCACCATATCCTTCAGCTGCGACAGGAGGCTTACATCGTTCTTTGGGGTCACCTCCATTCGTCGGATACACCAAGCAATCGATTTTTCCAGGTCATCCAAGTCCTTGAGGCGAAGATACCGAGAATCGTGGCATTTTACTAGAAAACCTAACCAACGTATTGTGTCTGGCCCTCCTTCCGGAATCAGATCGAGTCCACGAATTGAGTAGCCAATAACTTTCTCAAGGTCATCTAGATTGCCCAAGCGACTGAACCTGTCCCAGTGGAAAAGGGCCTGCTTGGCCACATCATCGTAGCCTGCGAGATCATAGGTCAATGGACAGACAATGGCTCTATTGGCCAACGAGGTCCTTACTCATATCATCCGCCTGATTGGAAGTAGCTTGCTCCGTATTCTTTGATGTAGTTTCACGCTCTTTATCGTTACTCGAGGTATCTTCCGGTATATGTTCTTGGGCTTGATAAAAATGCCTTGGGTGAGTGCAGTTACAATCTTGGCAGCTAACGTACGTTTATGTTCACGCATGGCAGCGTGGATGCTTGTTCTTCGTATAATTTTCATAAGATAATCTTTGAAAAATTCGATATGTTTCTGTCACTTCCTCAGTCCTGTCGAGTCGCGGTTGCTGAAAGTATTTCTGGGGCAACTCGCATTCTGTATCCCGTTTATTAATACCCGGGAGAGCATCATGCTGGACGCCATCATAGCCTCTTCTCCTTTATCTGTCATGCTGAAGTTATGTGCTTACATTCTGGTTGGTCGACCCATGTCGCTGACATGTGTAATATTATGTGCCGGCATGCAAAGGGATTCAACCTGGGATCGAGGACCGCCTGTCGTCGCGTCGGGCCGTATCTTCCCTGGCAAGGCACCGAAGAAGTTTTCAAATCTGGCATCGGTTATCTACAAGACTACCCGTATGCAAGGCTTCCAGCGACCCTGTTGCACCCCTCGTCTCCCGCTAGACGGGCTATCGGCCCACGTTTTACCTTTCTGTCTTGTACGCCGTTACGTTTTTAGTGATTTTTTTTTTTGCGCCTGTAGCTATGTCCTGATTTCCCTTTGTCCCATGAGTAATCCCGAACAGAAATATACAGTACCTCCCCAATTGCAACTGTCACGCGGACCGCTTTGCGTCACATTTTGGTTATGATATTAAGTTTCGAGTTGTGTATGGGCACTCTGACGTTACTGCAAGCTCTGGGAGTGTACATTATTGCTCAAGTATTATCTACAGCATTATTCCAATAACTTGTATAGATGTTTTCCTTCATTCTCAGTTCGAGTGCGAGCCAACTACCTTTGTTCAACTGGCCCGCGCAGCCAGCGCAACTTGTGAGATTCTTCGTCTCTAGTGACAAGTCAACTCGAGGGAATGGCGTCCAATTGCTTCATCGCAGAGCGTAACTATAGCAGCACCTTTCGGCACCATTCAGCTGCTTACAAATGATACAATATGTATATATCGAGTGGATAAAGGAACAGAAGCCGATTTCTCCGTGCCAATTTGTTTTCATAGTCTTGAAACCTTCAAAGGCAATTTAGGGACTCTTGTCGGTTCTTTTCTCTCCTTGGCAAGGTACGGACTTTGAACCCCAGCGTTCTTTCGTCCGCGTCAACAAAGTTTGTTCGTTTGGTATGGTATGCGTTCGACTCACCTCCCAGGCATAGTCTTCGCCAGAGGGTTCAAACCTGAACGACTTGAGTAACTGGCTGGTCATCACTTCTGTAGTTATGAGTCAACAGTAGTTTATAGGAATAAATGGGAAAAAAAGTCGTACTGATTTCCATAACAGCAAACTTGAACCCGATACATGAATATTGACCGAGCCCAAATGTCATCCTTCTCCATCTTAGTTTCTTAGGAAGCTTGGCATTAATGCACGAGGACTCACATGGAAGAATAAATTCCTTGCAAATGAGAGTGTGTCTGCTGCTGCTCCGTTTCGAGCCATCGCTCGGGCCAAAATTCGCTTGCTCGCTTCCCCCAGACACTCTCATCGCGGTTTGAGAACACTACACTCAAGGCAAGACGGGTTCCTTTTTTGACCGGCAGGTTGGTGGTTGTTCCAGAAGGAGTAGATATTGGGTAGATAAGAGGCACAACGGTGTCTTCTTCGCATCTTTGGTGGGTGTGAAGGCAGTGAAGATAATACAGGACGGTAAAATGGCTCACACTCGACCCAGGTACGTAACCGGAGGATATAATCTCAGCGTTTCTTTGACGACCGCGTCGAGATAAGGTAGCTCCAGCGTGTCTTTGTCCTTGTTTTCCAATAGTTCTTCCCTCATTTTATCTTGAATATTAGTATCGTGCGCAACTACATCCAGGATCCGAGCAATGACAGAGCTGCGCGGATGTATAATGAGGGTATCTAAACGGCAACAAAAGAGACCAGGTCATACCTGGAAGTCTCATGTCCTGCAAATATGAGTACACTTTTGGTACGTGAGTTTAAAGCCCCGACGGGCGGGGGCTGAATCTTACTTCATGTGTCCAATCATTGCCTGCCGGTCCAACCCTTGCTCATTTGCTTTCACTAATACTTTATCAACGAGCCGTCATTCATCAAAGGTAAGAAGATCACTTGCTCAGTTGAGTCAGGATGTCCTTTCCCCTTCCTGTTACTGATTCCAGGTCGACGCCTCGTTCGAGGAGATCTTTCCGTTTCCGGAGAATTTGCTCAGCCTGATCGTTCTGAAGTTTCGTGGCCTTCAGGACTTGCTGTAATAAAGGAAAAGGAACATATGATAATAGCTGCGGAGTAATGGGGAGACGATAAAGGTATGGGTAGAGAGGGATAAACGGCACAAGTTTGGCAAACAGTTGGCTATGAGTGTTAATTAGTCGATTGTCCGATGGTACACACAGTACTCACAATACGCTTTTACTTGCTACACTATATTCGTTCGTTTCCCCGCTAAACGATCCAAACGAGTATCCGAGTCCTGCCTCGCCGATAAATTCCAATGCGGCAGCTGTGGACCACTGGAATACGTCATTTACTTCCGTTGAGAGGGACTGGTCGATGGCACGGCATGCCTGTGCAACAAGAATTAGTTTGTATACGAGGTTGAGGAGAATATGCTCACTTGTTTCGCAACATCTGTGAATACCGGGAGCTGTGGTACCATTGAGTCATTCTTAACCCGAGTTAATGGGGATAGAGGGAAGAATTTACCACTGTAAGGGAGGTATCAGTCGATAGACTTGGGAGGGAAATGTTGGAGCTTACATTCGCGAAGATGTTGTACCGTAAAAACTGGGTTAAGCAGCTATAGGGCATTTTTAGTTTCAATCTTTTTTAGTGATATTTGATCGAATTACGGACTTTGCGATGATACCGATGCTCATCTCCTGGTTTTAAGAGTCAGAAAGTCCTGGCATGGCTAAGTAAGCGTGTACCTCTAAAGCCTAGCAAGCCACCTCCAAACATTGAGCGAACCATCCTGTTTAAATGAAATGAGTTTCATTATCAAATCGAATTCAAAGATCAGAACTTACAAGGTTCCTCCTTCGTTTCTCTCAAACTTTGACCTCTCCCTGACAAGCACGGTGTGTATAAATCCAGGGTCGAATGTGAGTATGAATGGTTCCTATGAAATCGTACTTATTATAACAAATCAACGTGAATAAAATATATCATAAGTGAGCGCACCCCCATGACACCCGTCATTCCAACTGTCGGACCGTATTTTCTCAGTACTTCGAGTTGAAAGTCAATCCCATGTAGGCCAAACATGTGCTTAAAGTGCCCAGCGAGGTAGCTACTAGGAGGTGGACCATAGAGCCCGACAAGAGACTTGAGTTTACGGTGCCGGCGGACGAGTAATAATGCTAATACTCCAGTAATGAGACACACAGCAGAAAGTAACATGGTGGGGTGGGTGTATTGCCAGCAAGCGAAGATGACAGGGTTTATGTGTCAGAAGCATTTGATCCGCCTACTAAAAAAGAACGAAATGTGGTTCCTTGAAGGCGCAACAGTGTCTACAGGCAGGTTGTGGCTGACAAGAGTAAGCGCTGAGGATCACATGACATAGCGAGATAAAGTCCAAATATCCACCACGGCTCATCCATCATTTCCTTGGCCACAGTTTGGTGAACTTAACATAATTAATATACTCTTCGTTGAGGTATTTCAATATCTGTTGAAACTCATTGCCGCACGTATACCCAACGTTATGCAACGGGAGCGAAGCGCGCGGCGCGCATATTCAAATTAGATCGACCCAGGCGATACATTGGACCGAGGGGTATATAATGATCTACCGCAACTGACCATCCTCGACACACTCCTTGGCATATCATCTATCCCGAATACCATGAATCCTAAGCAACGAGACTCGGTTTACTCTCGAGGATCACAACGGTACAACTCCTACCATGACCTCCCCGTACCAAGTTCGGCCCCTGGCTCGGTCTATTATAGCCCAAATACTGTGAATCGGAGCTTTGAATCTCTAGCACAAGACACTATTCAACCTCCCCCACCGCCTGTATATGCTCGATATGATCCTAGATCTGAGCCTGGGCCTTCCGTACCCAGATCTTCATTTCACTCCTATTCTTGTAAGTCCCCAGACAGCCATTCTTCATTCAAGTATTAACATCCATTGAAGCAAGTCAAATATCAGAACTTGAAAAGGACCTTCCTCCCCTTCCCGGCTACACTCAACTCGACGCGAAAACTACAGTGTCGGAAGACGGCCGTCTTAATGTATCATTCGGGAACCGAATGTCTAAAGCCTTTCCAGAGTCGTATGGCAAGCCGGTTCATGAAGTTGGAATCGACGAAGCTGGATTTCGAGATGCTCCTCGTATGAACGTTAATATCATGATTGTGGGCAGCCGAGGTACGCTTGTTTCTAATCTTGAGGACGAAAAGAGGTTTTAACGGTACTATGACTCAGGCGATGTTCAACCATATCTCGCTCTCGGAAAGAGGCTCCAACGATATGGCCACCAAGTCCGCCTCTCTACCCACGAAACCTTTCGAAAAATGGTCAAAGACGCCGGATTACGATTTTACAACATCGGAGGGGACCCTCACGAACTCATGAGTTACATGGTCCGGAACCCTGGGCTTATACCTGGTATTGAGAGCCTGAAGAATGGGGACATTGGCAAGAAACAGAAAATGATTGGAGAGGTGTGTGTCACTCCATGTTAAGATTTGATCGAGACATAACCAATAGAAATCAAATGCAGATGCTCGAGGGATGTTTTGCGTCATGCTTTGCCCCGGATCATGGGTCCAACGAAGAAGCTGGATTTGCGGCCGATGCAATTATATCGAACCCGCCGACGTTTGCGCACATTCATTGTGCAGAAGCTCTGGGTATACCATTACTGCTGTCTTTTAGTAAGTCGAATATTATTCGTTTGGATAGCGCTAACCTGGGATTAGCCATGCCCTGGTGTCCTACGGCATCCTCTCCGCATCCATTGGTCAATATCAGACAGAGCGAAAGTACCGAGCCCACTATGGCAAACTACTACTCTTATGGCTTGGTTGATATAATGACCTGGCAGGGGTGAGCTCACTCGCCTCTATTCGAGTGCTCGAACTGACATGTCCCAAAGTCTTGGTCGTACCATCAATAAATTCCGGATGAAGCGCTTGGGACTGGAGTATCTTTCTACTACTTCTGCCGTAGGAATGATCGAGCGATGTGCTATTCCATGGACATACTGTATCTCTCCTGCGCTTGTTCCGAAACCGAGCGACTGGATGTCACACATAGGCAAGTAGTTTGATCGATTTTTGGGAAGAAAGCGTGTTAAATTGTGGTACTCTTTAGATGTCGTAGGGTTCTATTTCCTCGACTTGGCGTCAGATTATAAACCTCCCGATGACTTGATCGAATTTCTTAAGTGCGGAGAACCACCAGTGTACATTGGGTAAGCAGGACACCTCCAGACATATTCCTGAATACCAACAAGATATGGGTATAGTTTTGGATCTATAGTCTTGCAAAATCCACAAGAAATGACCAGTGAGTGTCTTGACAATCGCACTTCTAATTTATTTATTTTTTACCGATCTTCTTCAGGGGCAATCCTCTCGGGCATTGCTCAAACTGGCGTAAGAGCCATAATCTCTCCAGGATGGGGAGGGTTGGATGAGGACTTGATCAGATCTGCCGGACCACATATATTTGCGCTCGGGAATGTCCCCCACGACTGGCTTTTCCAGCACGTTAGCGCTGTTTGTCACCATGGAGGGGCCGGAACGACCGCCATCGGGCTCAAATGCGGCAAACCTACCATCATTGTTCCGTTCTTCGGTGACCAGGTGAGTAGGACTCTAACATACCAGAAAGCCAATCCTGAAATGTAGTCGGCTTAGCCTTGGTGGGCTACTCAGATTGCCCGTCGTGGAGCCGGTCCGCCTCCGTTGGATTCTAAAAACTTGACGGCCGCAGCGTTTGCAGCGGCGCTCCGAATGGCCTTGTCCCCGGCCACGTTGAAAGCTGCGGAAGTAGTTGGAGAGATGATAAGGCAAGAGGTTAGTACATTTATCATTTTGAGGAGTTTTGGTTATTGATATAACCTACAGGATGGTACTCAAAACGGCCTAGATTCTTTCCATAGGCACATGCCTCTGCTAAATATGCGGTATGTGGTTATGGGTATTTATTCCTGCGTACTTGGAAGTTAACTCGTGATCAAATCAAGGTGCGACCTCGACCCGACACGAACCGCAGTCTGGTATTCGTCCACTCATAAAATGAGGCTGAGTGCATTTGCGGCACAAGTACTTTCTGAATCCGGGTACATTGATATCAACAAACTCCAGCTACACCGTATGCTATATGTTCCCTACCTTGAATATACTCATAGAACAATCTAATTTATGAATTCAGGATCTCGCGAATACGTCACGCAAATCGAGGCTTTCGACCCCGTTTCTGGCACGCTTTCACCTGCAATGAAAATTCTAGGCGATTTTGGTCGAGGAGTATCGAAATTACCGACCCGGCCTGATAAAGGGGTGGCTCAGATCATAGGGGCAGGAACACTTGGTGCGATTTTATCAAATGAATAATTTGGTTCAAAGTTCTTACTGGTTCGGGACTCGTCCAGGAGCAACAAATACGTTGAAAGGAACCGCTGACGGGTTTACCAATCTACCAAAACTTTATGGTGGGCAAGTTCGTGAGACGAAAAAGGTGAATGGGATTGGATCCGGCGTGGTTGAGGGCACCAAGGTACGCAGCCGCATAAAAAGGAAAACTAGACGCTAAACCAATCTACTTGTTGAGTAGAGCTTGCTATTTGGCGCCTATGACGGTGTCAATGATTTTTTCAGAGAACCCGTGCGCGGATATAAGGAGAATGTAAGATGATTGCACTGATAATACGTCCAACTTTCCCCTGATGCTATAATTTTAGGGAATTTTGGGAGCCGCAGCTGGAGTAGCTAAAGGGAGTAAGTTTGGCGACCATTTTTTTTTTTACTGATGAGCATGCAATCTAACGATTCTCATTAGCCCTGAGCGTGACGACGAAACCTCTTGCTGGTTCCCTACAGTTCGTTTCAAAGCCACTTGAAGGAACAGCTAAAGATATCTGTTCGCTGTTTCGAAAGCAAGTAGGCAAGGAGCGGATTGCTGCGCGATATGCTGAAGGTACTTTGTTGGTGAGGAGGGCCAGTCAAAAGGAGAAGGAAATGATTATTCAAGCATTCATGGAGCGGGGGTCTATGATGGGGTCAGCCAACAAAGGGAAAGGGAAAGGGATATGGTGATTTACTGCTAATTTTATTGAAGTACTTGGATATCGGTTTTATTATTCATGCGTAATTTTTATTGGGTGTTGGGGTGAAGTTACCAAATATTATAGATTTTCCTACGTTGATTTCGGAACACTGCAACTCGGAGAAACGACTTGTCGCAACAGCGAAGGTGTGTTATGTGTGTGATTCAAAATGATGTTTGCAGTCCAGAAAGTCAACTATGTGTAAAGGCATTGAAAAGCATGGAAGCAAAATACTTGGATGATGACGCCACGCTCTATGCACTACCATAAATTAAGGTACTTGGGCACTGAACGAGGGTGTGAAATATAAGGCATAAAAGTCATGACTAAGTCTATGCCTGCAGTTCGCCCAACGGATGCAGAAAAAGGACACCAATTGCCGTTAACTACGGGATGGTGGAAAAAGGGAAAATACCTACATCCACCAATCGCACCTTTCCATGGAGCGGGGCGTATTCCGCAGGTTGGGTGGGCATATCCCGCAGTTCTAGGGTGCATAATGTACGCCCTTTCGGACTAGGAAAGTTCCCGTCTGTATAGGAGCTTACGACTTGTGAAATACAAAATACAGTAAAAGGGGCTGAACTGAATCTTGTCGTTTATGCAGTGCTAGCCTCATCACAATTTTATCAAATATTTTGGTTATGTTACAAAGTTTAATGTAATCCCGCCATCCTTAGCTGACCGTCAAGTCCACGCAATATCTAACTTTAGTTTGAGTGTCCGATCACATCCTTTCTAAAGATAACCTTACTTGTTTGTACAGAATGACTTTGCAGGGGCTAATCCGGTTGGCTGGTATCAACTATGAAGCTGCTCCAATGGATAAACATAGTCACACAAGCTCTAAAATCCAACGAACCCGCTAATGAAGCATTGCTCAGCAAGGCGAATCAACGGAATTCATCTAAATTGAGACCGGTCGCTCCATTGCGAAAATAGAGAGCCAAAAAGCTGCATAAAACAATGCCCGTTCAAGCATGGTTGAAGTCAGGGTATTACTCTCGTGTAGGAGGCGATACCAAAGTCGGCTATCACCTTCCTGACTCCCTCTTAGTGATACAACTCAGTCGAGGAATAGACTAATACTGTCTACCTTGACCATATATATAATAAGATAGGCAATTAGCTATCTGGATTTGATAGCTTGTATAAAAAGACGGAAAAAGAGCGGATGACATAAATCTGCTAGCGTATAGTCTACCACGGAAGTGGCCGTGAATAGGCTCACCTTTTTATGTTCATGATGCCTTTAATACAGGCTAGGAATCGATATTCATTAACAGACGCAGAGCGAGCGAGATCCACATTGACATGGATGGTGATCGCTTTCAAACTTATATTGTATCACTATGGATATCTACTCGGGATTTACTGGTCCCTATATGCACCAGGATGTAGTATGAAGCTTCAAATGGCTTCATACAAGGTTCAGTGCCTACTTTGGTGAGTAAGCTTGCTTCCGACCACGTGCCAAAGATCAGCATAATAATGAGGTGAGCACCTAATGCCCGAGCCGACGCGTAATTGGAATAGAATTTATTTCGAAACACGTGGTTTCAGTGATGAAGTGAACAAACCAACCTTCTGACGATCGCACGTCGTACGCCCTGCCCACAAGTGTCCATTCAGACTTCGAGATTGGGATCACAGCATTTCTGATAATAATTTATACACCGAATCGACGTATATGCAACCACCAGTCAACTTCCCTCTCATGCACTATGTCCATACGATCAACGACAGGCTGCTATGCATGCAAATCAAAGTGAGTACATACTACAAGATTGTGGTTTGGTTGTTGAACATTGTTCATGTGCTGAAGACGCAAAAAGTGTGACGAGGCGAAACCGAAATGTCTTCGGTAAGTATATCAACTCAACAAAGAGGGGGGCCATTTAAGGGATTCATAGGTGTACGAAAGCCGGGTCTGATTGCGAGTACGAGTATCTAACATGTACCGGACGGTATGCGATACAACGGACAAAGCCGGCTCCAAGACCTCCAAGTGAACAAGTGAAAAAAATCGAAAAAGAGCTACAGGAGACCTATAATGCTCTCGATCTCGTTGGCCCATTCGATTATCCCATGGGCTCTAATCTTCATACGACGTTTCCGAGGAGCACTGCCTGGGACAGTTTAATACAGCAATGTTCATCCGCATCAACGTCATCAGGCAACACTGTATTGCCGCTCGACTCTCTTAAAACATGCGATTATCCACTACTTTCCGCTCCTATTCGGAACTCAGATAACCTCAAACCGACATCAGGGAAGGCAAATCTCATGAACGCTTTGCTCAATCCCACTACAGTCGATTCCCCAATACCATTCGTCAATCCATTTGTGAATACTTCGCACAGAACTCCGAGCTCGCATGATTCACCAAACATAGATCGATGCGAAGCAGAAATAGAGGATATGCGATGTGTCAGGGAGTCATTTTTTTCGCAACAGATTAACCTGAATTCAACAGCAGAAAGCAACAGTCTACCATTTGTCCTACAATCCTGTGAGCCTGCCAATCGTATTCCTTTTACCTGATTAACTCCTACAACAGACGCTAGGTGGATCCCACTTATAATCTTCGATCCGGTAAAAATAGCGCATCAAGTAAAGAAAGTGTTAATTGGCCAATTTATTTCGCCGACCTCCCGGTCTCGGATATTCGTATTTTCTCGTCTAATCAGATCCTTGTCCGAGTCGTGTGTAGAAAGAATAAGTTTGTAAATAGAATTATATCAATACAAAACGATAGTAAAGACAGTAGTGTGAATAGAGAAAGAGAGGATGAGGTACTATACGGTCGAGTGCACCCGTATTTATACCTTTACATTATAGTCGAGTCATCTAGTATATGACTAGGTATCGTCGCTTGACTCGATTACATGTATGTTCCAGTACATTCCAGATCCTTCTTGTATTTACTACTATATACATGATATTTCTACACTCCCCCTTAATCAGGCAAGCAAGGATACATGTAAAGAGAAAATATTACATTCATTCAGTCACATTCAATCTCATTCAGGTTTCAGTCTTTCAGTTATACAGCTAATTCTTCATCATTCAGTTTCACTAATCCGCTTCTTCCTCTTTGGGTCCTTCAAATACCTGTTTGCCCATAATTGCGTTTGTCAGGTAATTAAATTGCGGTGCTGGTAGGGCTTTAGTAAGCGCATCAGCTAGGTTCTTGTTCAATGGCACATACAGCGTAGAGATCATACGCTTCTCAATAGTATTGCGCATGAAGTGATGGCAAATGTCGATGTGCTTTGAACGACCGTGGAACTGCAACTCAACGGATAACGTTAGGGCGGCAAGGTTGTCTGAAAGTATGAGTGTGGGAGCGTCAGCTGGGTAATATAGTTCCTGGAAGAATTGACGGAACCAAATTGCCTGAGTACATGCGTGTGATAATGCCATGTACTCTGCTTCCATGGTCGATAATGCGACCGTTGGTTGCTTCTTAGCAGACCAAGAAACGGCGGCTCTGCCCAATAAGTATACATTGCCGGAAATAGACTTACAGTCAAGTAAGTTACTTCCCCAATTGGCATCAGAGTAGCCAACTTCTCCAAATCCAACTTTGGCCTCCAATTGCTTATACAATAGCCCAAGGAATGATGTTCCTTTAAGGTAACGTATAACTTGTTTGATTGCCGTCACATGAGCGGGACCATAGCATGTTGTGTATTGAGCTAAATGAGTGACCGCATAAGCAATATTGGGCCGTGTACATAGTGCAGCGTATAGCAGCTTACCAACAAATATGCCGTATGGAAATTTTGGCTTAATTCCATCATATTGTGTAAGTTGCACATTTGGACTCATTGGAGTATTGGCTGGGTATGCATCTTTAAGGCCTGCAATATCGACAATTGAGTCAATATATGCCTTTTGATTTAGTACAAGCATACCTTGTTGTCTATACCGTTTGAAATGTATACCTAAAAAATGACGGATGGGTCCAAGGTTGCGCATCTCAAATTCACAAAGTAATTCAGATACTACAAAGTTGGTGTTGTTGGGGGTTGTAATTATGATTGAGTCATCAACATGGACGGCAACAATTGATACGTAGAGTTTGCCAGATATGTCCATGATCCGGTGGTACACACAGGCGTCTGTTAAGCAAGGTGAATAGCCAAGTGACTTCATTTTGGAATCAAACATACAATTCCACATGCATCCGGCTTGTTTAAGGCTGTATAGTGATTGGCGTAGGCGCAGAATGTTGCTGGATCTGTTGTCAAAGTATGGTATTTGACGCATGTAAAGCTCTTCTTCAACGTTGGCATGTAAGTACGCCAATGTAACGTCAAGCTGTTGGATGTCCCAATCATTTTGATTGGCAAGTGATGTGAGTGTACGGATAGAATCTAAACGTACCACTGGAGCAAATGTTTGGCCATAGTCAATACCCGGCTGTTGGCTGTAACCTTGCACAACTAGTTGCGCCTTGTATTGGATGGGTTGGCCCTCCTTGTTTTGTTTGATTGTGAGTACCCATTGGCATCCCATTGCCTTCCTGCCTGGTGGGAGCGTTGAGGTGTTGTACATTCCCTGTTTCTCCAAGGTTGCAATCTCCTGTTCCATTGCTGCCTTCCATTTGTCCGCGTCCGGTCCCAATAATGCCTCCTCAGTGGTTGGGTTATTGCTGGTCGCCGGAAGGTTGGCGGCAAAAACCCAGTGCGGGTTGTTGTTTGTGAAGGTCTCCAGGATGGATTCTGCTGGTGGTGGGAAGTGTTCTGAGGTAAGTTTGAGTTCACCAAATTGTCCAGCCAACTCACTGGTTGGGGTGAAGGCCAGGATCTGTGGTTCCTCCTGTGCGGCCAATTCAGAGGCAAGTTTGGTTGGGATAGTTGGGGCGGATATAATAGACAAGGTGTTGGAGACAAGCAAGGGGATGTGGGAACAAAACAAGGTGATGTTGGTGACTGAATTGTGTTGATTTGCGCTTGTTCCAAGGATGTATGCGTTGGAGTAATTGCTTCCTGAGTCATTGCAGTATTTGTTGAGTTCTGTAATGTAGTTAGTGAATGCACCAGGGATGTTTGGGCTAGACAAACCGGTGGGAGCGGCGGCAGTGTCTTTGACAGTGATCTTGACACCTCTGTAGTTGGTGTCCAAGGTGAGCTTGGGCTTGTTGGGGTTTTGGCAACGGGTTTGGACGCCAGAGGACTTGAGGGAGGGGTTTGCATTGATCTTGCAAGCAGATTCAGCAGTATCAAGACAAGTCCCAGAGTGGGGCATAGTAAGCTTAGAACAAGTAGAGCTGGGTTTAGGAACAGCAGCGTGAGTAGTGAGTTTAGGCTCAGTAGATTGGCTTGGTGAGTTTGATGCTTTCTGTTTGTTCTTTCCTTTGCTTTTTATATCTTTCAGCTCACTAGTATGTTTTGTTTCTGACTTGATTTGTTCACTGACTCAATTTGCTCCCCCTGTTCTAGCATTTTTGTTGCGTTGTTCCGCAGTGCTGTTGGTGCAAGTCATTCTCTCCCCCTCAGCAGGTGGAACAACCAATTCCCCCCAATCCGTGTTGTTGTGTATGTTATTGGCCTGTGTATGGGTTCTTGGGAACAATATATTGCATGAGTGCAATATACAGTTTGCTCCTGTTTTGTAATAACGCCAGCTTTTGCCTTGAATGTCCAATATGCCAGTAAATAGAGCCGTGAACGTCTTTGATTCTAACTTAGAGTGGCTCTCCCCCTGATCCAGTACGTAGCATTTTGTTCCCCATGGTTGCAGTACACTTACATTGGGTCTCTTACCCCAAAACGCTTCAAACGGCGTTTTCCAGAACTTTCCTTGCACTTGCATTGGTACTTGATTTTTCAGGTAACAGGCGTACACAATTGCTTTGTTCCAAAGGAACTTTGGTGCGCCCAATTTGAGTAGCATTGCACGTGCTTTGTCTGCTAATGTGCAATTTAACCTTTCAGCAATACCATTTTGTTGCGCTGAGTATGGGGCCGTGGTTTCTAAAATTGTACCTTTCAGGTTAGTGTGCTTGATCCAATCTTTATTTACAAATTTGCAACTGTTGTCAAAGCGTACTTGCTTTATCTTTTTATCTTTCTGTGTATTTATCATTGCTTTGAATGCTTTATACTTGTTCAGAGTTTCATCCTTATGTTTGAGAAATCCTAAGCAAGTGAATCTAGTTGCAACGTCAGTAAATGATACATAATATCTGTATTGTCCTATAGATGTAGTTTGAGCAGGTCCCCATACATTGGTAACAATTAATTTGCCAATTTCAGACACTTTGGTTTGCAATTCTTTTGGAAATGGTTGGGTGTGTGCTTTTGACTGCATACATATGTTGCATTCAAAGTTGAGTCCAATGTTGTCTTCTATTATCTCCATTCCGTTGATTGCTTTGTTGGATTTTAGTTGTTGGAGTGCTTGCGGGCCAATGTGCCCAAGTACCTTGTGCCATTCAAACCATGTGCGTCCGGTTTGTTTGGTCAGTACTATTTCAGTAAGTTTATTGTTCTCAAGCTTCTGATTGCAATTGTTTATGGGTTTCACGCTGATCTTCCAAAGGTTTCCTTGTTTGTGATTTTTCAACTTTGATCCAATAATGATTGGTCTATTGTTTTTATCTAGTATTTGCAATTCATTCTGATCCATCAGAATTCTAGTGCCTTTATCAGTTACTAATGATAAGCTGATTAGGTTTGCGGGTGAACTTGGCACATGAGCTACATTGGTGAGCCTAATCTTTGTGTATTTGTTCTTCTCTGTATTATTTAAGCACAATAGCTCTACAGTGCCGCGGCCCATTATTGGCTCTTTGCCAGTGACTCCGGCAATGTAGCCGGATGACTTGGTATAATTGGAGAATGCATTCCAATCAATTGCTATGTGAGTAGTAGTGCCGCTATCTGCTATCCAGGTGTTGGGGGTCTTGCCTATCAGGCTTATTTTGTCCTCAAGGGTCAAGAACGCATATTCTTTATGTTCAGAGTTATTAGCTATGGCTATATGCGTGCGGGCATTGCCATTCCTAGCTTTTCCTGGTGTGTTGAATCTTCTGTTTGGTTGACCGCCTTTATTTGAATGGTTGGGCTTGAATGCGCCTCCACCTGGACCTTGGCATTTGGCTGCCCAGTGTCCAATCTTTCCGCAGTTATTGCATTTCAATTTAGACTTATCTGGGCCTTTATTACTCATATTGGTACGTACAAATTTATTGAAGCTTGGTTTATTTGTAGCAAAGAAAGTCTTACCGTCAGGTTGTCGGGTATTTCTTTGGTGTGCTTCGGCCATAATACGTGAGCGTAGGTCACTCACTTGATTGGCTAATTTATTCTTGTCTTCAGTGTCGAATTCGAAGCTTACAGACTGGGTGAACGTGTCCCATGAGTCAGGTAGGCTTGCTACTAACGTGGTTATCCAATCGGCTTCAGTGCACGAGTTTGGTGCAATGTCATTGATTTGTTGGAACCATCCACGCATACGTTGTATGTGTTCCTCAATGTCTTTGCTGTCCGACATCCTGTGGCTGAAGAACTTTCTTCGTAAGTCAATTAGGGGCAGTCAGTATGCACATGCCCGCCCCCAAATTGGGACTAGTCCCAATCACCTAATGGGCGTCTACTCGGCTCCTGAGAAGCTTCCGCCGACTCAGGCAATGCGGCCCGTACCGTACCGGCGCCGTTCCCGGCGTTATTGCCGAATATTGCTTGTGTTCGATAGATGTATTACATAAGTTACACGATAAGATAATACACAAAGATCAAAGTAAATATACAAAGTCAATCAACCTACGAGTCGCATCGAAGTGGCGTTACAAGGGTGTAGGGTAGCGGCTGAATTACGGAATATAGCTGAGTAGATGAGGAGACCGGGGGGGGGGGGAATCAATGGATACTATGCGATTCCTTTCGATTTTGCCGTTTTTCTGGCGACGGGGGAATGGGGATTGTGCTGGTGTCGTGTTGTGTCGAGGTGGGAGGTTGGGTGTTTGTTTGCGATGAGGTATGGTGGGGGGCCGAGAGGAGGCGGCTGCGAACTCGAGCCGCAAGTCCTTTGAGTACATCGGCATATTGTTCGTATGCGGATCGATGTTGGGAGTTTTCTAGGTCCCGGTGGGTAAACTGATCAAGCGCGGCATGAATAGCAGGTGCTGCTTTCACTTGTCGCTTAATATCATACGTAGTTCGAGCGATAACTTGCTCAGCGACACCCCGAGCGCTGTTCGAAGGTAATCGTGACTGAATAGCTGGGTAAGCGCCGAAATTGAATGAACTAATTGTTCGAACTTACCTCATCATCACTCGACGACAACCCCAAGTCATCCCCAGACGACACATCCTCCTCCCCGTATCCCTCACCTTCCAAATCCAACATATCCTCGTCGTTAAACTCGTCAATATCGTCTAAATCGCCCAAAAGACCTCCTTCTAATGCCTCGTTTACACACCGAGCCGCTTGTTCGAAAGCACCAGCCGCCTCCCCAGGTCCCAAATCGATATGCACGGCCGCGTTTTGGGCGACATTTCGACCACCAGGGCCGTATCGAGTAGCAATTGCTTGCAGCGCTGCAGCTTTATTGGTGGGTATTTCGATATTTGGGGTGTGTACTATCGGGTCGTTGATTTGGTGGTGCCGAAGCCACAATTTTAGGTCACGAACTCGATATATTGCAGCCCGCATGTGTTTACATGCACCGCCACGCTGCTGGAAGTCCAGGCATGTGCATAATGCCACCCCGTCGAATCCGAGCCAAATATCGTACGCAGTTGGGGTTCCCGACAGGTCTATTGACCTTGTAGACCAGCAGGTAAGTCGAATACCCTTCTCGTGTATGGCTGGTTTACTGAGACGGTTCTGCTGGGTCAGTAAATGAGCTTCGTTGTCTCGGCTTGCGTCCAGGCTGAGATAGGCGACTGGAGTCTCGATTGGTCGATGATTGCTGTGGCCGGTCCCAAATAATGCGTCTGCGCCTGGGACCCCTTCCAGCGCTTTTTGGAGCATTTTACGCTCCTCCTCCTCGAGTCGTCGCTTCTGGAATATGCTCTGCGCAATTTTCAGCGCCAGCATAAATACGAGTACATCAACTCGTATTCTTCGACCCCCGCGAGACAACCCCTTCAGCATTTTGTGCTTCAGGAGCCCGTTAAATGATTCGAGGTGGTTGTTCGTCATTACAACCTCACGGACTGCAACCCCAATCACCGCCGCTGCTGCGCATCGCCCACCATTTGACCAGCATTCCCACAGTGCCTTGGTTACCCAGCACGACGATAGGTAACCAAGGTGAGCCAATCCTTTTCCAGCGGCACTGGCATAAGCACTACTTTCCGCTAGTCGATTCAGTGCACTGATCTCCTCATTTACTAGGCCCTGTGCGGTATCGAAATCCATCGATTCGATTAGCCGACGCTCGAGTACAACCAGGCGATCAAGGACAACCTTGTGGTCGGGCAATTTGCTTCGTAAGCACTTTTTCCGGTTATTGACCCATCGTTGACGGAGATGGAAACGGCAGAGAAGGAGTTTTATGTCCGGGAAGACATTCACAAGCGCACCCCGCTCCTTGACGTCGGTATCTGTAATGGCCACAGCAGGCTTGAACTCTTGTTGCCAGTACAGTGTCACCGAATCCTTCCACCGTGATAACATCTTGACAAGGATTTGAATGTTGTATCCCCCGTGGGTTGCTTCATTCCCCCCCGGTGCCGAGAATAGCAAGAATGCCAACGGAACTCCATGAAACTGCTCATCTATCCCCATCACAATAAACAAGAGGAGTCTCCGGTCACAGACTCCAAATGTTCCATCAAGGAGGATCTGTCGGAGATGCCCATAACGCCAGGCAGCCTCTTTCATCTCATCGGTTGCAATGCAAACTTCGAGTCGGGTTGACTTGCTTGTTCGGGCAGCATAATGGAATATTGCACGTGCAAGAGTTGGATGATAGGTTTTGGACTTGGGATCAAGCCAGTTGTGGATGTTGAGGTGAGCTTTCTCCTTGATGTTGATCCCATGTGTGCGGTAGTACTGAGTGTATAGGCTTGCGGTATCATAACGTCGGAGGAGGTATTGGTACTTCCCCAGGGACTCTGTTTGCTCCCGGTACTGGTGTGCTTCCACCATGGCGCGATTCTTGTCTTGTATCTCAGTAAGTCTGGCATTAGGTGTTAGCTTGTCCATAGGAATACTGACAAATATGACTCACGCTGCCCCATTCCTAAGTTGCTGTAGTGCTACTTCAAATACACTTGGATGTAGCTCCAGCATAGGTATCCGTTTTAACTTGGCTTGTAGACACTCGGGATGGTGAAATAACATCCCATGAACCCGTGCAATGAGTCCATTTTCCTGTACAGTAATGATCTCAATATGCGCAAGGCATCCAGTAAAGTCATAGGGTACACGGCGTGTTGATGCCTTCCGGGACTGATGATGATACCCACAATAACTATCAAACTGGTGAGCCCCTCCTTTGAAGAATCAAAAAATGAACACACCATTGTAAGAGGATATGCTTAAATCTCTCCTTTGGTCCATTACTCCATTGAGCGCACCACTTGTTGGCTGGTTGGTCAAGAGACTCAGCATCAAGCCTATGTGCTAAGAGTAGCCTATGTGCTTCAGCCTGGTTATTGTGGTCAAAGTGTATATCAGTGATGGATGGGTCATTTGGGTTCTGGTACGTCTTTAAGATTATTGTCCGTTGCCCATCAGAGAGGTTGAGATGGGAGATGGGAACCTGTTGTATGTGCATAAATAGCTGTGATAATATGATAGGTGAAAATTCTGACCTTTGAGCTTAATACTACAGTTGGCTTCCGTGGACTCTTGTGAATATTCTCGGGTGTAAGAATAGGTGCAAAGCGCACTGCCATTGAGCCCAATATGGTATTCAACAACTAATTACAATGGAACAAACACACAATTGATCACGTGGCACTTGGTATCCGTAACAGACCAGGCCGGTACGGTACGGGCCGCATTGCCGGAGTCGGCAGAAGCAACTACAGGAGCCGAGTAGACGCCCATTAGGTGATCGGGACTAGTCCCAATTTGGGGGCGGGCATGTGCATACTGACTGCCCGTCAATTAGTCCAACAGTACCCTTAACTTGAAATGTTGCTGCCAAGAGATTCCAAGCGTCGGCGGAGTATTTACATGATTGTATGTGTGTAAGTACGTTCCCTTCGACTCTTAGTCTAATATTTGACAGTGCTTTACGATCGGCTTTGATCCATTCCGTGTATTCGGAATCATCATTGCCTACTTCAAGATTGGGTAAGTCGTTTCCATCATCGTCTTTGCGACCAGTAACCCTGATTTTTATCTTAGGTTCGGGTCTTTCATTTGTGCCGTCTACATAGCTATACAGATCGAGATCGGTAAGTATATCTTCCATCTGTATACGCCATGTGTTGTAATTCTCAGTTCCCCGGAGGGATGGGATTCGGTGCAATCCGCTTGCACCAGTAATGGTTGGTGTTTTCTCAGCCATTTCTTATTGTGTTTGAGTGTACTCGGGTAAGTGGTTTATATATTCTATTTACGGTTGGTTATAAGCGTTCAATCGGGGCTCATAACCTGTAGAAAGAATAAGTTTGTAAATAGAATTATATCAATACAAAACGATAGTAAAGACAGTAGTGTGAATAGAGAAAGAGAGGATGAGGTACTATACGGTCGAGTGCACCCGTATTTATACCTTTACATTATAGTCGAGTCATCTAGTATATGACTAGGTATCGTCGCTTGACTCGATTACATGTATGTTCCAGTACATTCCAGATCCTTCTTGTATTTACTACTATATACATGATATTTCTACATCGTGGGTAATCGACGAACGAGAAAAACGAATGTTTGAGGCATTAAGGGGAGAAATATCGTATTCTCTAGCAAGGTATACAGTTTGCAACAATCAACATAGCACAGGCGAAATGGAAAGGCAGAAAGCAGATCGGGCACTGGATAATACATTGGAGGCGAGTTGGTTGATTTTCACAAAGTCCATCGCTAAAGAAGCGTAGATATTTAGCATTCTTATATTTTCTTCGCCCTTGTCCACGACCCTGCATACACTACGAATTGCAGCTCCGGCATTTCTAGCAGCTTTTCCGCCTCCACACCCGCCTCACTTGACTACCATACTTCTTGATCGCAGATTGAACGTTCGGGTGTTTGTGGCGCTAGACATTGCGTTCAGCCTTGTGACAGGGAGGGCCACATTTTGCAAGTGAGTTTATTGACCGATTATTATCTTGAGTTTGATAGGTTGACATGGGTGAACGAAAGGTACGATGTCCCATGGAACTTACGCGAATCGCTGTGTAGCCACCTATTCTTCGAAGGTGAAGACCACGGTTTACGATGGCTCTATGGGATTCCGGACCAATATGCGATTATCTTTGCATACATGAACAAATTACGTGAAGGTGGTAACCCCACTGAAGAACTAGTTCGGCAAATTGAGGAAAATATCAGTAACATCACGATTATGCCAGCTTGCACCAGGGACCCCGCTTTGAGAGTGGGGAGGATGGCTGTACAAGAATGTTGGCGCGACACTATGTTTTTGTACCTTTACATGGTACGTTTTACCCAGCTTGTTCGATTCATAGAGCTCGGTTTAATTAAATGAGTCTTCAGGCACTTTGTGGTGCACCATCCACAGATCCAAGGGTCAAAAAAACAGTTCGATCATTTATAAGGGTTTTGAAAGGGACTAATCCGCACAGAAACATCGACATGTTTATGGGCATACCAATGGTTATTGTACGTGTTAGTGATCTTCATGGTACATACCCTAATATCCAGGTTTCAAGGCGGGAATTGCTAGTACTAAATCATCCCAACGACAACTGATCTGTTCTCGGCTCTTACAGCTGCCCGACTGGACTCGGCCCAACACGGTTGGGAGTGATTTATGGAGGATCCTCCAAGAAGTATGGACCCAGACAAATTTGGAGTGTAGAGGTTCAAGATGGGATGACCTCAGGCAGGCGTGTAACAAGGTCACTGGCCTGTAAATCTCTGCATTCGCTGGGGTGTGTGTCTTTTATGCATCCATGACTTCATTATACGTACGAAGAATTGTCTCATCTCACATGACGGTTCATGAGGATGGGTTACTTTAGTAGACGCAGATTTATACAGTTCGAAATTTGATCAAGAAACAGAACAAAAAGATCCGCTGTTCCGAATACTTTTATATCCAAATAGTGCCATCGCAGTTGTGATAACCTATCCCTGAGTTTGAATACGTGCGTGCGTATAAGGATAAAATACCAAGCAAATTTAGCATGAAATAAAACCAAACCTCTCCATAGCCACTATTTCAATCGACTCTCATATATAAGATTACATGCCCCTTGATCACCTGCCTGTAACCCTGAAAGTTGCCAGTCTCGAATCTGACCATACAGCTACTCGCCCCTCGTCTCTCGTCCTGGTCCATACATCCTCCAACATTAGCATAAAATTATTTCCGACCGTTCCTGGTTCTGCACATTCTCGAACGCCAAGAATTCTTTGTCGGATTACGTTGCGATCGGATTCCTCGATTGTCGCAAATCCAGCCTATGGTTGGGGTTAGACGCATTGAGTGGGATGTAGAACAATGGAAGAAGCATACCACAACTATAGGGGTGAACAGGAAGGCATCGGGAGTTCGTGCTTGCACAACTCCCCTAACGAGTCTCATGAAGCCCTTTTGAGCGTATACCACACGGGGGTCACATGCATTAGCTTTGCACAAGGCCTACTTGGCGGTGTTAATGGTAAAGCGAAACCCCTAGTGTATGCGCACCATATATAAGTATATATATACCGCACAGCGCCAACATTCCTGCACTACTACTCTCCCAATGCGTAGTAATGGATCGCTGGGTCGACTGGTGGCGAACCGGATTTGTTGTATAGCCTTTTCTATCCATTCAATCAGCTTTGTGTCTTCGCTAGCCCCAGGTGTTTCACGCAGCGAGTTGATCCAAGCGATTAGCATAATAAATTGATCGGGGAATCCATGGAGCCACTGTAGGCCAACTTTATCCTGCATCCGATACATCTGTTCGCACAGCTCGAGCGAAAACGAGACTTTGTACTGGAAGTAAGTTGGTAGACCGGTGGTCACAGTCGTCACGATATCGGTGGTCACGAAATGCCGAAGGTTGAGGTTAGGGTTGAGTAGAATGCTCGAAAGATCGATTGGCTGTCCAAGTGGCTCAATACATGCGCGTCGAAAAATAGGGGCCGCATCATCCAAAGACTGGAAGCAGGTGGCCATACTCTGTGTGACTGTCCGGAGTGAAAATATCTTGGCGCCGGATTAGTGGTTTATCTGCATTCCTAGTAGTTATTTGCTCGTACCTCGAGCATGCTATCTAGTATACGCATCGCATTTTCCCTGTCCAATGCCGGATCGGAGGGGAGAGTGGCCATAAAATGAATGCCGTTTCTTCGTACAGTCAATGCTAGCTTATCTAGAATCGACCTTTCTATACCATCGATTGTCAAGCTCTTTGAGAACTTATTCATCACATTAGCTATTAGGATTGTCCTTATCCGTGTGTCCTCTGATGAAAAGTACTGAATAACTTGGTCCCGCATAGCATCCACCAACTTCAGGGGATCGAAGACCCTGGCAATTGCCCAGCCGGAATCTGCCGATAACATCAGTTTCTGGTTAACGCAGGGCGAGCTTGGAAACGCACAACACTGTAAAACAAAAGGCAACGAATTATCTCGCACGTTCTTATGCAAAGTAGGAGCTAGGCACAGAAGATTCCTAACACCCTCGGGGTCATCATCGTAGTCTTCGTCATCCTCAAGGTTGTTTGCTGTTGAGACTTGTAATGTTAGGTCGGGGGTGGTGGGGACCATCCCACATATTTGTGGCGCAACAACCGTTAGTTCGGCATCCAATGAAGTACATGATGTCTCCATTGACGAGAGACCAGAGCGCAGTTGCGGGGTAGCAGGGGTGATCGAAGGATTAAAGGTGGTGTTGACTATATTCGTAGGCGCTGTTGGATCAAAGAGGGGATAGGTTTCAACCTCACATATCTCAGACGAATCGAAATGGGAAGCTATAGAGTCTCGAGATACTGGCGAAGCAAGTTGAAAAATGGTGCCAGTCTGCGAGAGGCCAGATGAATTACCTCGACGCAAGTGTGACAATGATTTGGGGGTGGCGCGGGGTCCTGGTTTTGTCCTTGTCATTCGATGGTTTTCGGCCTCCGGGTATTCCACATATTCATAGACACAGACTTTTCCAGAATTCTGACATCGCTGGCAATGTGGTTTAGTCTCGTCACACTTCTTTCGGCTATTTATACCACAAACTGTAGGTCCCGGATCAATGCCAGAGGGACAAACGTCATCTACAACTTACCTAGCTTTACATGATGTACATCCCGTGATAGACCTCTGCAGCCTTGTCATTCTGCTTATAAAGAAGTTGGACAAGCACCTGTGGTGGTTGAGAGTAAGTTTGATCTGCAGAAGATTCGAGCCTTTCAAATTCCCTATCATTGTTGTTTCCGTGTTACTCATTTCGGCTTGTTACCTATCGAAACCACATAATTCGGCACAGTTGTATATTTTCTACATCTACGAGTTTACTTGGACCTGCTTGTGTTGTTGATCGCTTCACTTGTAATCAACTATTTATCGTAACTTAAATCAACGCAGGTACAAACACAAATCCACAACAAACAAAACCAGGAACAGATATCTGGTAGTCCCCACCACTAAAGCCTGGAGACCTTCAAGGGGAGTTTGGGGAGCCTCGTAGTTTCACCCCTTTCCTTGGACAGGTACGGGTTCGAAACTCCCGCAATCTTATCCCTTGATGAGCCAAACTCCACGTCAAACATCAATAAGCACGGACTCACCTCCCAAGCGTAATCCTCTCCTGAGGGCTCAAACTTGAAAGACCGGAGGAGTTGGGCGATCATTATCTCTGTGGGGAGTGATTAACGGGAGGAAAAGCGAATTGATCTTGATCCATACTGATCTCCATCACTGCAAATTTAAATCCAATACATGCATAATTCCCGGCTCCAAAAGTTAGACTATTTCCCGTTAATCCCTTGTATAACTCTAACTAGAACAAGAAACTCACATGGGCGAATATATGCTTTGTATACCTGGGTCGCCTAACTGTTCCGACTCGAGCCAGCGCTCGGGCCAGAATTCTCCAGCTCTCTTACCCCATACCTTCTCGTCTCGATTCGAAAAAATTATGCTCAGTGCAAGACGAGTGCCCTTTTTAATAGGCAGACTTGTGATTACTCCAGAAGCGGTGGAGATCGGATAACTAAGTGGCACTACGGTGTCTTCTTCACACCTGTGTCACGCCCTAGTTGGAAAACTTCCATTAAGAAATGAAGTGGGCTCACATGCGTCCGAGGTATGAAGCAGGTGGGTAGAGACGCAGAGCCTCTTTAACTACCGCATCAAGGTAGGATAGGTCTAATACATTGTCTTCCCCGCACTCCAACACCTCGCCCCTGAGTTTTTCTTGAATCTCAAGGTTATTTGAAAGGATATCAAGAATCCTTGCAATCATGGAACTACCCAGATGATGAGTAAATACTGACGAAATGAAGTAACGAGGTACGACTTACCTTGTAGTTTCGTGACCCGCAAAGATTAATATGCTTTCAAAATCTAAGTTTTTCTTGTCACATGGCGAGGAAATTACGAACATACTTCATATGTCCAACCATCGCATCCCTATCCATCCCTTCCTGATTGGCCTTCACTAATAGCCTCATCATTATACGTCTCCATATGGATAATAATATTATTTACTTAGCTGAGTCAAGATGTCCTTTCCTCTTCCAGTTACGGATTCTAAATCAGTGCCTTTAGTTAGCATATCTTGTCTTGTACGTAGAATTTTCTCCGCTTGTTCGTTCTGAAGACTAGTGGCCTTCAATACTTGGCGCAGTAGTGGAATTCGTACGTAAGAGAGCGCTTTGCGGGTGACAGGTAGTCGGACAAAGTATGGGTAAATAGGAATGAAAGGCACCAGCTTGGAGAGCAGTTGGCTAGGCGTGTTGGTCAACAACACGCATTAAATTAAAGATAAAAGAAACCACTCACCCTACGCTTTTGATTGCCGTACTGTATTCATTTTTTTCTCCGTTGAATGAGCTGAAGGAATATCCTAAGCCTGCCTCGCCGATGAGCTCCAATGCAGCGGCGGTAGTCCACGGGATTATGTCAATGACACCAGTTGAAAGAGATTTGTCGATCGCATTGCATGTCTATGTAAGGTCAGTATGGGCATCAATATTGGAATGCAAAGGCGTACCTGTTTGGCGACGTCTGTGAATATTGGGAACTATGGGTCACGCGTAAACATTATGACATCATCATATGATTTGGGCGAATGAAGAACGAATATCTACCACTTCGTAGGCGAATGTCAACCTTGGTCCAGGGGAACATAAAAGGAGCGCTTACATTCCTGAAGATGCTGTCCCGTGAATACTGGGTTCAGTAACTATTATAGTAGTGTTAGCTACAATGGTTACGTTTAAAGAAGACCTTACTTTGCGTTGTTGTCGGTGTTCTTCGCCTAAAAAACACTGGTGTAAGATATGGAGGCAATTAAAATCGCCGAAGCAAATAATAATAATACCTCTCAGTCCCGCCAACCCTCCCCCAAATAATGATCGAACCATTCTTCACGTCGCGAGATCCAACGAATGAGCATTATTCTAGAGCAAATTCCATGTAGTGACTTACAACGCCCCACCCTTGTTTCTTTCAAATTTTGACCTCTCCTTGATTAGAACGGTGTGTATCAAAGCAGGGTCAAACGAAAGTATAAATTGTTCCTATTACATATCACATCAGTATTCACAAAGCCACCAGAAGCAGCACCACCAAAACGCACACCCATGACCCCTGTCATCCGAACGGTTGGGCCATACGCTTTCAACACATTCTCTTGAAACTCGAAGCCGTTCAATCCAAACATGTTCTTAAAATGCCCGGTCACATAGCTTGTTGGAGGGGGACCAGGCAAAGGAACGAGCCGGCGTTGGCGGTACCAACGAAGAACTAAGAGTACGAGTACCCCAGAAATAAAATATAGAGTAGAAAGTAGCATTATCAGATGGTGGCGGGATGATTGTGAGGTACGAGGGGTTATGTATATACATCAAGTAGCTTGATCGGGGTTTCCGGGAAGAGAAGAGGCTGTACGTAGTGCCACTCTAGGTTCGTGCATAACCAGCTACATCATTAACGGTTGGCAGTATGTACGCTAAGTATTATTGCTAGTACGATGATTGCTAGCTTACTGAAAATATTTAAGATATTGAACCAGTTGCGGTTGTATCGAAGGCAACCATGCATCATTAATATTACCATAAACCAGAGTAAATGAGAGTCACGTGGTGCGCTTTTTTTGATACACGTCCATATATAAACATGGGAGCTACATGCGAACTAGGCAAACCGCTCACTCACGTGGTGCGCAATCATCGGTTCGAAGGCTGCAGCAAACTGAGTTTACAACTTGAGGACAGTGAGCCAATTCATTTGAAGACTGATTGGGCGAAAAATAACATAACAGGACTCTTGATCTTGTGAAAGAAAGGAGGGAGGATGCACAAAGTTTACGCTAAGATACTTTAAAGTTTGGTAATCTTGAGAGATATTCGCGCCGCTTGCAATTTCTATCAACTAAGCCAACCGACTGAGTACAAGCAAATGTATTCTTTCATTGTTAGCTAATCATCCATAAAAGTTCATTTATTCACGCATATATATCCCGCCAGTTGTTCACCACTTGGTCGCGAGCAAGTTGGTAGTTCCGGAAGGTGCTCCGGTCACAACGGCACGAGCGTGAGACTTGAGATCGGCCGAAAGCTCAGCGGGCGACTTGTTTCCATAGTCCCCAATCGCGACGGCCAACACACCTGCAACGAAGGGTCTGGTGTCTTTTGTCAGTCTACCATTACTTGTATTTCAATTCGAGTACGTACGTCGCCATCGAAGTTCCGCTGATCGTGTTGGTCGCGGTGGTGCTACCGATCCAGGCGCTCAAAACATTCACTCCGAGTGCCCATGCATCCAAAACTCGGCCGTAGTTCGAGAAAGATGCCTTCCTGTTGCTCGAGTCGACCGCACCGATTGTGTTAGCAGCCGCAACGCGGGCGGGACTAGTGTTCGCAGCATCAACGTTAGAGTTGCCGGCGGCGACAGTGAAGTGAATTCCTTTTCCAATCGCGGTGGTGATAGCAGAGTCGAGAGCAGAGTTAGCTGATCCGCCAAGCGAGAGTGTGGCAATTGAAGGGCGACCGGAGGAGGCAGCAGATGTAACAACGTAGTTAACCCCGGAAATAATGTCAGAGTATGCGCCAGAACCAGCATCAGACAAGACTAAAGCCATGATTAATATGGGTAATTGGAGCAATCATGGTGGCTTCTCACCCTTGACAGCAATAACATTAGCAGAGGTAGCAACACCGTAGGTATTTCCGACAGCAGTAGCAGCAGTGTCTACCCATTCTACTGTTAGCAGTAGGATAGTATTATAGGTTATTGGTGCTCACGAGTGCCATGGCCGTTTCCATCAGCGTTAGCGTACTAGTCGGATTTGATTAGACCGGATGTCAAAACGCGTGCAATAGTGCCCCAACTCACTCCACCATAAGTAGCGCCCCAGCGAGCACGGCCGCCGAAGCTGCTGTGTGCAGTGTAGATACCCTGTATTTTATTTTGAGCTTGCTCTAATAAGTGGTATATATAGTGCTCACAGTGTCAACGCCGTAAACATCTACACCGGATCCGTTGGCTCGCTTAGACAATTGACCAACGGGTTCAACGGCTGTCCTAACTTCGCCCACGGTCTCAGCGACCCTATATCATAGTTCAACTACGCCCTACATACTCAAATCACATCACTCACTCGTATTGGATCGTAAATATTCCATCCTCGAGGATGTATTCTACATCACTTGATTGGCGTACATAGTCAAGATCCTTGCCCTTGAGCTCGGCAGCATAGCCGTGGAAGACCTGCTCGTACTTGTACTCGATCTTGGAGTCGGAAGTGCTAGAGAGCAATTTGGCAATGTGGGAGTCTTTGGACACACCGTCCTTAAGTTTGCTAAAGTAAAGCGTGGGTTAGGCAGTCGTGACAAGGTTGCACTGACGTAACATACATGATGTAGGAGTTAGCCTTGACTGGGCCAGCATGTTTGCTGACAGGTACGTTAACGGTAGGGGCAGCGAAGGCCGTCAAGAGAGCAGAAAAAGCGGCAGCGGTGAGGAAAACGGCGCGCATGATGACAGTGATAGTAGAAGGATTGAGAATGTATGAGAGAGAGTTGAAGGTTAGAGAACGGTAGCTAGACTGCGTCAGCTGTTGTGCTCACTGCTACCTTATCAAGGTATTATATACCTAGTCCTTTGAGGTCAAGAGCGTCTGTACAGTCTTGAAAGATTATAACGCCATAGACGATACGCATGGGCCTTAGTCTGTTCTCATGAGCCGAAGTACGCGTCCCGCATGGGCATATAGTCGGCGAGAAGCGTATCAATAGATTAATGTTCACCTAAGTTGGTCATGAACGGCATAAATGCACGAGGTTACCCAGCTGGACCTGTCCGCTTACTTGAATGACGGTCGAGGAACGCCCTATCGCGTGATCGATCAGAATGGATCGAAGCTGGAAGATACTTGTACCCTCACGGTTACTCCGATTATCCAAGCCCCTTTACCTAATAAGGTTTGTGATCGCCGATGGGGGAACTTTCAGAGTCAAGAAAATGCCGGACTTCCTCTTGTACGGTTGCCTAAAACAGTTCGCTGGGGTGTGGATGCGACCTTGTGTCGTGATACGATAATCTAGTATCATGATTAATCGGGAAATCTAGAGAAGATTATATTAATGCCACTGCATATATATGCCTTACCCGACCGTAATGAATCTTGGCAGCTCGGCGACCATAATTACTGGAAAGTGATCATCAGTTTATTCCCCTGTCCTTGGCTAGTTAAAATATTCGGGCGCCTCATATACTGGGAGGGTACTTCACTTTCGTGGCCACATGCTTGAACTATCTTTAGCTAGCTGCCAGTGCTGAAATATATTGCTCAACTATAGTTATTGGCTGCATTCAAGCGATTGTTAATGTTGGATTATGATGGGGCAGCCCAGCGGTGGTATGAAGCGGCCGCATATTAGCTGCATAGAAATAATAGGGCAGTGTTATTGGCTTAATAGTCGCAGAGCTCGATCATGAATTTGACGTTCTGTTATTCTATACTATCAAAACATGAGATATAATACTGTGATAAGAAAACATCTCACTATATCTAAATTTGATGTCATAATACTACTCTTCTTTATGAGCGGCTAAACGCCAGCTATGTACAAAGACGCCAGTCTTAGATTAGACCAAGTTGTCGGTTGACCTGACTCGTTGATCGAGCCCCAGATGGCCTCCAACATTCGAATAAATTGATTCCCGGTGGTGCCCCTTCGTGAGCATTCTGGCAAGGCTAACATGCGCCTTCTAAGTAGCTCCTGGTCATGTGGATGACGGGTAGCGATTCCTAGCTGTTTAGATACGTGAGAGCTGGGATAAAAACCAGCTCCGGACAACTTACAACTGGAAGAGGAAGAATCAAGAACGAGTCTGGGGTTCTCCCTGGGTTGGCTCTCAGAAACATATCCATAAATGTAGCATGAGCATCAACAACCCGAACATCATGAGAATTAGCACCGCACAATCCCTGCCCGGATAGATTTAGCATGGTACATGATTTGGGTGGATAAACTGACCATGTATAGGTAGATATATGCCACTTGCCGCCAACACTCCTGTACAACCAGCCTTCCGAAATCTAGGTTGGAATCATCAGGAGCTGAAACAACTGTCTCGACGCTACTGATACCAGCTTCAAGCTCTTTGATTATCCTGTGATCCACGTTCGATCCAAAATCTTCTAGTAGTCCATTCATCCGAGCTAGTATTATAGCCAACCTGTCCGGAATGCCATACACCCAACGCATACCGGGGCTATTTTCGATATCTATTCCGGGCATGATCGCGGTCTCGTATCGAAAATTCATCGGCCGGTTGATTACAGCGCCGAGAAGAACATCAAGCATCGCATAGTATCGAACGTTAATATTGGTTTGGGTTAGTAAGGCCGGAAGATTGGCTGGCCTATCTTGGCTATCTGGGCAGGCGCGTCGAAATATCGGGGCAACAAGTTGTATTACTTTCACTAACTTGGACAAGGGTGCTATTTTCAGTGCAATAGATATGAACTAGTTGAGAACAGTAAATCCGCGACGTGCCAATATCCCAAAAATGATTAACCGTACCTCATAAGTATTGCCTATAGACAAAAGCGCCTTAGTTCTATCCGCTTCACGATTATTCCCAAATTTGGAGATGACTGTAGTGACAGTAGAATGCATATGAGATTCCAGCGTCTCAAAATCCTGCAAAGTACATTCAGTTGATCCAACCGCGGATACAACTATGTTCGACAATTTAAACATTCTCCAGCGTGATTCTGGCCCTATAGAATATTCACTAAGAATATACATCTTAGCTTCTGGTATGATCCTTGCCGGCTCAAATAAAAACTGCTGCATCCACAAGGCGTCTGTGAAGAGTCTTCGATTTAGCTTTAAATTGGCGGAAAAAAGGAAAGAACTCTTACAGCTTTGTAGGACAAATGGTAGTGAGTTGCTCTCGACATTCTTATCCAACACCAATGTGCCGCAGAGTCTTGTATCCATATTCTCCATATCATTTGAACCCTTGATACCATGTGCTTGCACAGGAGGCGAGGGGATGCGAAAAAGATGATCCTCAAAGCTAGGAGACGGCGGGGCAGGTCCCAGCGGAGTGCCATGCCTCACATGCATACCACTTACACCCCCAAATATCTTGTCTCCAGGTCTGGCCAGACTGAGCAAGGCATCAAATAGGCTCGCTTGCCCTGGGGTCATAGATTTGCGAATATCTCTCTTGGAATATACAGATGTGGGTGAGACTTTGTCTGAACAACCTGTGATAGTTGACCGATAGGGAGCTGTTGGTGCTTGCCGGGGAATCACGTTAGGATGAACAAATTGCCGAAGATTATAATTGGTTGTTAACGCAGAATCCAAGCCTAGATGACCATAGTCCTGAGAGCTCAATGGCTTTGAAACAGTAGCGTTAGCCCATTCCAAGGGTGTTGATGGACTACTTGTTGGAATATTTTCTACAATGGAACGCTCCGGATAATACCCAACTGGGACTGATATAGAGGTCAAATCGACATTCCCTATGCGAGATGTTGGGGGAGAAAAGAGAGGCTTCTGGATGTCTTTTCCGCTAGCAGGGCAACCTCCAGATCCCACACCAGTCCCGGTGCAATAATGATATACAGGTCGAGCGTTGTGGCATTTCCTTTGTCTAGTGGCATGAGATAAGCGTTTAAAGTGTTGATATTATGTAAATGATTGAACCTAGCTATACAAGTCGTGCAGTTGTCTGTTGTACAAGCGCAGTACATGGTCTTGTAACTCGGGAAACATGGTCGCTGACAACCTTGGCCTGTTGTCAACCACGTGGTATTGATTTGTAATCGGGACTGAGGCAGGATAGCGATATCAAAGGCACCAGAGAGATATTTTGTTTATCTCCTATTTCATTGGGTCGGAATGTGGATAGCAATTTTCTAGCATTTACTCCACAGTCATGTAAACTTCCCCTTTATATACCTATCTTCCGCCTAACCTTGTCTAGATGCCCAATAGATTCTTCTTACTGTCTTCGAACCGCTAAAGATAGTGGACGAAACAAAAACAAGTCCTGATCAATGAGCTTACCTTTCCGGCCTCATGCTCATGAATATTCTTAATCTCACAAATAATGATCTCGTTGGCTAGATCATGGGTAGTGAAGGAGCGACTTGAACGAATGATTGGGTTACTGGTCAAGGAGATATCGATTGGTCTAATGGGGTACACGACTCGAAACAATCAATTCCTTGCGAGTGAGGTGGAAAGACAGCAAACAAACTTGGTGTTGGATAATACACCAGAGGCACGTACTCTAAATCTAGAAGATCATATGTTAATCCGTGATTGTATATGCTGGGCATCCTGGCATACTCTTCGCCACTATCTACGATCCTTTATATTCTCCCGTTCGCGACTCCTGTGCTTTTGGCTGCTTGCCCACCGCCACATCCACCCTATATAACGAGTTTATTATGCAATTCTAGACCAAACACCAGATTTTTTGCAGCGGTTGACATTGCGCTTATCGTTGCAACAGGAAGGCAAACATTTTGCAAGTGAGTTGACTAGCTTGGTGAATTCTTGTTTGACTCCCGAATCTCGTCGAACGTAAGGTACCACGTCACATGGGGCTAGCTATGCGAAGTTCTGAAGAAAGCAAATAAGGCTACGGGCTACGGTGACTATGCGGAATTCCAGACGAGTATATAATGCTGTTCGCATACATAAACGAGCTGCGAGAAGACGGAAATATCACCGAAGACATGATTCAATAAATTGAAGAACGTATTATTAACATGAGAATTGTACTAGCTGAAAGTAAAGATCCTGTACTGAGAATAGGAAAGGTACTTGTTCAAGAATGTTAGCGCGAAGTTGTGCATATTTACCTCTACATGGTTCGTTATTATCGTTTCTCTCAACTTTTAGGTCCCAGGTTGATCGAACAATATTTTTAGGGATTCTGCGGCCCCCATGCTACCGACACACGAATTAAACGATCTGTGCGGTCGATTGTAAGATTATTGGACAAGACGAATACTCACAGAGACACTGATACCTTTGCGGCGATGCCGATGATCATTGTACGTCCTGACACTGTCGTTGGAACTTGTGCTAACAGGAAGACATCCAGGCGGGAGCAACGAGTATCAAATTATCCCACCGACGAGTCATTTAGTCTAAATTCAATATAGGTAATTCAACTTATCGCTTCTAAACCATGCTCGCTTTCTCTCTCTGATATTTTGGCTTTTGAGTTATGCCGCGTTACCCCGGGCGCTCACTCTAGTAAACCACAATGATCATTAGCAAATTTTCAGCGGCGCATACACCTATCGTAATTCATCTCAGTGTTGAGATAATTAGGCTAGCTTATAGAAGACGTGACTGTTGGCGGTCCGTCGTGCTCGCCCGAGATAAGAGTTAACAAGAGTCAATCACGTGGAACGCCACCGCAAGCGCCGTCAGCGCATATGACATGTGTTGCCAAGATATGTCCGCTCACTGCCATGTTACTATAACCCTGCAGGTCGGGAGGCTAGACATGATCGGCACATGGTGGGTCTAATATGCATATTGCTAGCGCTCGAGCACAGCTTATACTTGATAGGAGCTCGATTACCTAGTCAATGTGCGCTACCATATGGTGCCAGGCTTAAAGTGCTGGTGTTGTTCTGTATATTGGCCTTAGTATAAAATTTAGCATGGTGGGCATGAACTAAAGTGTCCAAGGCAGTGTGGTGTATGTAAAATCGAGCCCTTGATCTAACTACAATCTTAGTAAAAGTGTATCTCAGGCACGCATGTCGTGTGTGCAACTCCTGTTTAAGGGACGCAAAAAACGCATAGCCACGTCCAATGATGGTGCTGTGCAAATCAATATCGGATATGAGATCAACATGATTGGAGTAGCTGATACTTCTACCGCCGGCATTGCTATTCCGGCTAGACATGAGCAAGCAGTTAAGGAGCCTGGCTCTGGGTGGGCACGCGAGCCCGCATCTCCGCGCCAGATATATGCCATGTTCTAATCGCGGTGCACCCGAACTGCCCGCCCAAGCGCTCGGACCTAAAGCTTGAATATAGGTCTTGAGTTCAGTCCTATAAGCAGGTAAGCAAGGATGACGAAAAATAGCGGGAGTGGAGACGGGAAAACTGTTCCGATAATCGGGCAAGCTTTAAATTAATTTGATGAGGTCCTATGTAACCCTTTTCATAAATGTATAGCTTGCTCAAGCATCAAGTTGCTAGCGGATAGGGGATAATGGCATAATAACCTATACCAAATCCATGAGAAATGAGAAGCTAGGGAGAGGAAAAATACACTTCATGAAATGATCCCCAGCGCTAACTAGAGAAATATGTTAGTAACTTGGAGCTGGTTCAAATTTTACCTATTCTACCTTGCATCTATTTCGATATAGCATCTCTCATATTCTAGTTTATCATAAGCTTTAAGCATCACCTCTGTTTTACACGAATGCAAAGTTTTCTGGGTGAGCCTATTACCCCTCGCAAATCAAATGAAAGAGTATATGCGCGTCGAACCAAGCATAACAAACAATCAAACTACATTAAGGATAACACATTTCAATTCATTTGTATGATTCCAACTACAGAAATTTCTAGACTACTAGAGATAGCCATAAATAGAGGGAAGGTTCACCCAAAAAGAGGTTGAAAATGGCATGCGAGGCGAGATGCTCTCTAGAAAGCGAATGTTCGATAGCGAGCAGCATCGGAGACGTGGGAGGCATGGGAGACATATCAGGACGTGAGGAACGTGAGACATAAGCGAGTGTAACATAAGAGCTAATGATACAGTAGTCCAGTTAATATATCCAAAGAAAGTTTATCTAGAATGAAATATACGTGGCCGAGACCAACGCAATCAAAGCTACCATGGCGAATACAAACACATCGAAGCCAGTCTTGACTATTGGAGCCATTAATGCATGGTGATCAATATTGACCACCCGGGGCTTATTGGCAAGTGGCTTGGGTGAAGGGCGTTGAGGTGAAATGTTGGCACGAGCTGCATCGAGGCGCTCAGCGAGAGACATTCGGCTTACGTCCTTCTTCTTGGGGCGTTCGACGCCTTTCGGTAGCGGGTTCATGTTCAAATCAACAGAGTCCGTATAGACCATGGAGCCAAGCTTGATAGTTCCGCTCGCGATCGGCGAAACGGATGCGTATGCCTCAGTGAGGCCAGGTCCGGACTTCTCGCGAGCATGTGGGTCCCTAAACACGGTGATCTTCTGTTCGGCACCAGACTTGAAGAAAGCAGGAGTATGGGGAGGAAGGACAGGAAGGACGACGCTCTCGCGAAGGCGATCCATGCGTACAATCACACCATGAGCGAGGTCGTCTTCCGAGATCGACCCTTCGGTCAGATCAAGCGACACCTGGTCCGAAGTCAGTTGCACGTTCTTCGACGCGACGAGGATATGCTCGATGTGTTGCTGAGTGGGAGTGCCGTAGAGATAGAAGTACATCTCGTCGGAGTAGGAGAGGTCAAGGTACTTGGAATCCAGTCGCTTGTTCTTAATTACTTGAATATTGGAAGCCTCGAATGAAGAGCCAAACCTGTATCCGAGTCAGTAATGACGTCATATAATAAACGAGGAATGACAACATACGAAAGCTCGACTCCATTATCTGACCTCTTGTGCAGGACAGCCTTGAACGAACCAGCCAAGATACTCGTCAACTCCACGGGAGAGGCTGTCGAAAGCATGAACACTGCAGACGGGTCTTCAGCCTTCGCTTCCCGGTACCTCTCCATCACATCCAACGGCACATCGCACGACACAATCAGCTGATGCCGGTAGTTCGCATGGTTAAACATCGGCAGCATCGTCAGGTACATCTTGTCAGTCCCTTGCACAACAAACTTGTAGTCTGCTGCAGTCACAGTGTTCCTGAAGATACACGTCTAATCTTCACGTTAGCTTCTCTCCCAGGACACCCGCCCACGCCGCTCACCTTGATCTCCTCGTGCGCGATCCGCTTGAACGCATCCGTCACGCTCTTCGTAAAGTTCGCCACAGTCGGGAACGGACTCATCACGCAGTTCACAAGTATGTCCAGGTCCTGCTCCCCGACCACTCCCAGCCGCGACTTGAACACCTCCGCGCACACCCCGTACGTCTTCTGGTCCATCTGGCTCGACTGGATGAACAGCGGCTTGTCGTATATGTTGTCTTCCACCTTCGTCACGCTCAGTCGCTCGTAGATCCGAGTGTTCAGGTAGTTCGCCTCCACCACGTCCGAGTTCACCTCGCCGTTCGGAAGCCGGAAGTTGCATGCGAACGCGTTGATCGACAGGTCCGACACCATCTCGTGCAGCAGCGACATCGCCTTGGCGTCTTGCACCAGCTCCTCGTTCGGTCGGTTCACGATCGTGTCTCGGATGTACTCTCGCTGCTTCCGGATCGCGTCCTGTCCCAGCTGCTGGCGCTCAGCAGGGATCGCCTTGAGCGGCACCACGATCAGCGACGAGTCGTCCATGTCCATCGTCGCCCAGTGCGTGTAGATCTGCCATACAAATGAGTATATGCGCGCTCACCAGTCCACATTATCTCACCTTGGTGCAGCTGAACAGCGACTCTCCAAGCAGCGACCCGTACCCGTGCTTGTGCAGCCCGATCATCCGATGCGACAGCCACGCACCCACAGCGCTCGCACCCGGCTTGCTTCCTTCGATCCCGTACACTCCCATGCTCTCCGTCCCGTCCGAGTCCTTGTACACGTTCGGGTTCGTCCACGTCACAAGGTACCGCATCCGCCCGTCCCGGTAGCACAGGCCACCGGCCGGGTACGGGATGTAGCCAGACTTGTGCGGGTCGATGGTGATCGAGTCGGCGAACCGCAGGTACTCGAGCTGAGACCGGGTGTAGTCGCTGAGGGCTTGCTCGGGCACAATCGATCCGTTGGGCTGAGGAACGTCAGGCTCGTGAAGGAACGAGGCGTAGTACCCGCCCCATGCTGCGTCTGCGTGGACGGCAAAGGAGAGACCGAGGGCCTGGTACTTGGACCTGAGCTGGACGACGCCTTTGATGGGGTCGACTGCGCCGTGCTCGGTGGAGCCCATGATGGCGACGACGGCGTATACTGGGGTGCGGGTGATGAGGCACTGGTGGAGCTGCTCGTCGAGCTTGGGGATAGACATGCGCGCATCGATATCGACCGGGACGTCAATGATATGCTCGGAGCCGATACCTGTCACGGCTGAAATGAATGTCAGTTAATTTGAAATTCCGGAACAACTCGGGGTAATCATACCTGCGCCTTTTGGCCACGAGTAATGCTTGGTTGTTCCAACGAAATATTTGCTTGGCTTCAAGGAGAATTTCTCTTCCAATACATCTTTGCCGCATGTTTGGATCAAGTATCTATCGTGTTTGTTAGCAATCGTTTAATAATGTCAATTATGATTGAGACTTACGGCCCAAGAGCAGCACTCAGCGCCCCTGCCGAAATGGCATACTCGTTCTGTAGTCGCTCTGGGATCTCGAAAACCGTTTCAGGCTTGAGGTTCATTAATTCCCAAGCGCTCGCTTCAGAGAACAACTTGGTCTCTCCGTTGCAAAGCTCAATATTGAAATCGTCGCGGATGAAATCGAGCGGCGAGCCTAGCTCCATGGCACAGGCGAGCGAGACTGGGTAGAATTTCATGTTCCTTGCGGCCCTGTGGGGTTTAGTGAGCATATGGACATTTACCCAATTGAGAGTACACCTACCACATAGACTCGAGGTTGGCTACAGAGCCACCGCAGACGATATGCCCCCATGGTTTGGAGCTTTCGGTATTGGAGATATCATACCCCAACATCTGGCACAATTGCAAGCCCACATCGCGCTCGATCACGCTCGTCAGAGGGCTCGACTCGGTGCACACGTTGTTTGGGTTCTGCCAAGAAAGTCATGATTAGTCATCATATTTCAAGGTTGGGGGTTGGGGACTTACGAAGAGAGCCGCTGCGAGATAGCCTAGCATACCAGGGAGAGATGTGTCGCCGTTCATGTGAGCATTGTAGCGGGGGGACCAGAACGGAATCGAATGTTCGGAGAGGGCGCCGACGAGCTGTTTGAGCGCAATATCGAGCTCGGACATCTCCTTCTGAAATACGGCAGAAGCTTGCATTTCGGGTCCAATGAATTTCTAATTGAAACTTAATGAGTCGAGAGTAAGGGATGAGGGGGAAAACGGGCACTTACGGGATCATCGGGCTGGTACGCAAGACGAGCATGCTCGGTGCTGTCCGCAACCGAGTTCAAAAATGTTTTCAAGAAGTTAATATTTTCAGCCTTGGGTCCAAGGAACCAAGCACCGAGACGATCATGTCGGGTGCACGAAGGGCCGAAGACGGAGGAAGTGGAAGTGTTGGAGCTCGATACGTCCGAGTCTGAGCTGAAGCCAGAGAAGGCCTCGCTGACAGGGCTAGAGCGTCCAGAAGATGAGGGACTTGAAGACCGCGTTCTAGTTCGAGGTGTTTGTAACATTGTAGGTGAGGCGAGAGGAGATGGTGCTGGAGGTATGTCAGACAACCTCGTCTTATACCCTCCAATGTGCATAATGACCATGGCCGAGTCAAGATGTGGCCGGAAGAGGCGGTGGTCACAGTAATTGTCACAGCCAATCAGTTAGATGGGTAATTCGTGGAAACCAGAGCTGATGCAATAGTTGGACCTGTGGATCGCCGAATAAGTTACTGAATGAAATGACGAGTCTATCCACCAGACGTATATACCCCACACCCACGCATCCAACTAGCACATCGCCCGTGCGCCACCGTCCTGGCATCATCATGAACTCCGCCGGGTACGATCGTCTCCCCCTCGTCGACATAGAGGTCAGTCAGTGTGGTGGTCAGGTCACGTGCCCCCTTTGGCTGGATACTTGATCTCCGAATAAGGGATGATATCACCAAACCTCTGCCCTGTTGAGCGCCGGTCATCGCCAGAAACTTACTTTGTTGAGCGCCTAGCGCCATGATTCAACTCCGTCGGCTGTGCTGCTTTTCCCCAGTCCGGTCACGTAACGGCCAAGGTAGTAGCGTTGTTTGTGCATCTTGTGGGGCTTCTATTGATGCCAAGTGGCATTCGATCAACGATCCTGTCAGATATATTCATTACTTTCAAATCCGTCCCGCTCCAGTCATCATTTGACCACCGGCGGTTACTAGTGGAGTTAACACACTCGATCACGATCCTTGTTCGTATGATTATGACGCTTTTCAGCGTGATTGTTGGTCATGTGTTGTTTATGGTAGGACACAACGTGCTGCGAACGGGTGACTGCCACCATTCGCCACAGACTGCACAGAATCGGGTCCACGTTCTACGCTATCCTTCATCATTCACACGGACCAATCGATAGCGTGCAAATTGCCTTCCGCAGGTACCAGATATCATTCAGCACCGAGCTCCACCTCCTCCTCCCCGCATTCATGCTCAGATAGCTCTGCGGTAGTATATTTAATACAAATACTCCATGATAACACGGACGATGCTGCAACAGGGCGCTAGGCAAGGCGATGAGATCCCCATTTCGCTCGGCCAGCGTGGAAAGTACACGTATATGGGGTTGGGCTTCTTGCGGTGCGTCCAAACGCGTCGATATATGGTATTGCGTAGTTTGCTCACGAAATGACATGAACTTTGTCATGGGGCTTCAGTATCAGTCTGGATCATCCCCGACATCGATGATGCTGGGTGTTATCGAGCCCGAGCTCGATCCCCAGACCGTTCCAGCACGCACGTATGGCTTTGGACCCCAGAGTCGAAGCCTTGATCACACGCGTCTAAAAATATGACCCGTTTTCGATCGGGATGGTATTGTTCAAGGTTAACCGGGCTCCGACTTTCCGTTCTTCCTCGCTCGTCCCCGAATGTATTGCCTACACACAAAAAATGAACTTGAAATGTTTTCAAATCATTCATTGAACTATGACTTAAGTGGCGGTAGCGGAGCCGAGTCACCCACCAGTACTGCATTCAGGCAACCTTCGCGCAGGAATGAAAGCGAGACCTGCGCAACGGGCGCTTTCCACGCGCTGGGCTGTGAGCTCGACTGAATTAAAGGCGCTTCGATCGCTGGGTTCAGATGAGACACGTGATCTTCCTTCCACCAGGGAGAACCCCTCTTCAATCGACCAAGACTGGAGAGTGGTTGTTCCTGTACGTTAGTCAGAGAGCTGTACCTAGCCTATTGGGCCGAGATACTTGACTCGGTGTTTGTAGCCTTATCTTAATTGGCGCAAGATGTGAATCCATTTGGCGAGCCCAAGCAAAATCCATGGCTGGGTGTCGAGCTATCGATCTCAGCAGCGTGAACACAAAATTTTAGGTGTCTTGAAGCTACATACGTACTCACGGCCATGTTTCTAGCTCGGAGACTGAGAGAGAGCCTGAGGATAGTTTACCATTCAGTCATTACCCGATCTGGAAACCGTTCCGCCCCGTTTCCTATTGCATTCTTTGCTCCCAAATCGAGGGTTCGACAGCCAATGCGAGAAGATAGAAAGAGGTGAGAAGTACGAGAGAGGAGCCAAGTAGGAGCTAAGCGCGTGCTTGATTCGAGACATGCGCTACGAAGTAGTCGCGAAATACCATCATCTAAGAAGACATTGATCGCTCGCTCAAGCAACGAGAGGCGATCGATCTTCGGGATGTTCAGAACTCCGTAACTCGCGAGGTCGAGACGTTCTGAGCCAGTCCCATGCAACGCTTGGCACCTTGTGCCATTAGGATTCGAGGTTGTGAGATTGGGCGGCTGAACAATCGACTCGTAGATAAGGTGTCACAGTCACATATGATGAATCTTCCTTAATCGTGGGGAACGCCCAAGTAATGAGGAATTATCCAGTTTGACGTATATAGCTCCAAGTGTTCTCTGTGTATCGCTCCCTGATGCTTTGCTTAATTAGTAGGGCTCGTCTTATAATATGAATATATGCATCTGAGGTGAGATTGTACGATTGGATGGTAGTCGGACCACGATTTTCATCATGAAAACTGGCCATAGGTGCTCGTACTGATTGTCTGAATACAGTTTTAGTGAGACAGCGAGAATTACATTGAAGAAGACTTCTCTAGTAATACCGCAGGAGCGTTGTTCAATCTAACCAAGTCTCCGGTATTTTTGCGGCTCTTTCCCAAAACTGACTGAACACATTTGTTCAAGGTGTAAATCTTCAGTCTGAAGCATGGCCGTATCATCATCACCTACGCTAGTCTGATTCTATCCTTGCACTACAAATTCAACACGGTCCAAGCTCTAAAAGTACGCAGATGTAACGACAACGGCCGTACATCGTTTTTCTGAGTGATACAAGCCTGGGTTGTGGGGATAAGCTCAACTTCAAACAATTGATTCCAATCTACATGTCCGTTTGCATTTGCTGCACCGTGGCATAGGAAGTTCCCATATCTATATTAACGAATAGCTTTCGGTGCGTTCGGGGACCTGGCTCAGACTTGGACTGCCCGAAATCGCCCCATAATGATAGTACAGAGCTGCGATACTCACTATCTCTTGGCTCTGGTAGGATTGCATCATTTCGCGGAGATCGGAGTCTCGCGGTGTGGTTACTAGAACTGCCCGAAACCTGACGCTACGATATTTCAACTGTTCGGAAGCAAAGCCACTAATATTATATATCTTCATTTGGCAAGATTTAAGGATAAAAGGATTGTGTGATTTCAGGTTATAGTTCAGGTTTATTAACCATAAACCCCGGCAGCCAAGCCCATAAATAAGTTGAGCGCCCAGGGTGTTAGAATGTAAGAACTGAATGCGTCGAGTGATCTCCGGGTCAAGAGACACCATGTAAGCTTAAGGTGCAAACGGCTGAATTCCAGCCGCTACATTCGTGCCGGCCGAAACATTTACAGTACGCCCAGACAGCAGTAAACAACAAAATTCACTACCTGTGCTCAAGATCGTGATCCACGCATAAAGAACCACCTGGATGCACAGTAGTCACCCCAGGAGTCGAGGCTAGAAGTTAATTTCAAATTACGGCGTAATTTGAGTGCCTGTCCAGTGAACGGGGAGTCTTGCCCACCTATCACCAAGACAAGTTGTTCAGTTGCTTCGATGCTGCGAGTAAACAAAGTGCTCTTCCGCCCAGCTCTAGCAGTCCGGCGCAGTACGCAAGCTACGAGCTACGTGTGTCCAGGCATTTACGTATTCCGAAGCTTTGGATTTTGAGTATGAATGGCTTCGATGTCACCGGCGCCGTCAAGCATTCGGAGGCCTCGGCCATGAGGACTTGTTCAAAAGCGTATTATCCGCGCATGAGGGTAAGTGTGTCGAATTGAAATGTTATCTGTTGCGGCAGCTAGATTACTGTTGTCGTAACCTGCGCAACTCGTCTGATTCATACGTGAAATGCTCTCTCGACCAGATTGTGGACTCAATCTCCGCTTTGCTGACTTTGTTCAGTTGGAGTATATTGACCTGCGGGCGCTTGAACGGTATAATTCCAATAAAATTATGAGGGAGGGCTTCGGGCCTTCTGGCTCGTAGAGTAATGTTTTTTTTGGAGGGATTTTCGCTAGAGACCGATGAGGCCAGTGCCACATCAGAGTGACAGAGTGGAGGGCCACGATCATAGCGATCACTGCATGCAAGCGCTCGTAATGGTGGCGTGCTAAGACTGCCAAGCGTTACCGCCAGCGTGGATTGGCAGCCAACAACGTCATAGTGTTATCGTTCTCTTGCTATGTGGGGCCTGGTTTATCCGCAGCGTAGACCGCGGAGACATGAGGTTGGAAGGATAGGTATATGTATGAATTGTGTGATATATCATCGAAGTCTGATGTGATTTAATACCGATTATCGATTTAGTCATCGCAAAGGTGTCACAGCGCAAGTTAAGAAGAAAGCTTCGCAGTAATGAGTCGGAGGTAAAACGATACCGATTTCAGGGCCGCATGTACTTCTCCAGATAAGACGTAAAAGTTTCCCGTTCTTATGTAATCAATAGCACAACCACAAAAATCGGAATGAATGTATGCAGTGATATACTGGCGCTTGCTGAAAAATGTCAGTCGCAAGAGTACATGCGTATGAAGCCTCGCGCCCCCATAAAGTGAAAGGAATTCCAGAGTAACCGGATCGAAGAAAGGCCATCGACCTTGGAGTCAATAATTAAGAGTTGGATGAAGGAACCCGTGAGCATTTGTCAATGTACCAGGATGTATGCGAAGATATCAGCCTAATCCCTTTATCAGAATTGAGCGTCAACCAGTGTTGCTACGCGCGAGAGCAGAAGATCAAGAACAGTGTCGACCGCAGTCTTTGTCGCGAATATAAAGGAAGTGTGAGGACTAAAGGTATGCAAGCCAACTAGTCCTGAAGTTGAGTGCAATAAGAAAGGCTTCATACGAAAGCGAGAAGCAGTTGTATAAACTAGCTCTTCATACTGTCCCTAAACTAGATTATAGAGAGGTACTGTTTTTATCTTAACCTAGAGCCAAGACATTGTGTTGTTCAGAAACCGCAATACGGCCACACGTGAGGCTATTCATGAGCAGTTCCGTGTATAGATGAGGTAGGAGGGAAATTCATCTTGCTTACAGAAGGATTTGATTATCCAAAAGGCGATACGGTACTTACTGTATGATCCGCAGCACTTGGAGGTCATAGCTATTGTTTAGGAAATGCGTAGCCTTGGCCAAGAGTGGTAGCCATTCCGAAAATTTCAATAGGTTCGCTGGTGGTGGTGGCAGTCGAGCAAGGTAATCTTAGAAAAAAATTCTCTCCGGAATGCGTGAGTGTCCTCAACCAGTGTTTTAGATAGAGTGAAGGGGAGGCTACCACTGTACCCAGGGCTTATAGTAAAGCGCTCGGGATAAAACGCCAGTAAGAATTGCCCTAGGCCCCGGCAACCTTGCTCCGCTCTCGAGTGAAATAGTCGCGTAATCACTGAGTGTCCGATGAGGTGTAAGCACTATATTCCGTGAAGAAATGTGTGAATATTTTGCCCGCTAACACTTACTGGTTACAGAAGATATCATGGTTGGTTTATTATGGCCTGTTGAATCAAGCATACACGTCACCCATAGGCATGAATACCCAGGTAGAGTTTCTAGACAATTCAGTTATTGCTATGCTTGAGAGAGGTTAGTTTTTTGCAGAAAATGTCTGAGAGCTCGATGAAGTAGCACCGGAAAAAGACATTGAAAATCTACCTCTGGACGCATTTTTCACATGAGGATTTGGTCTCTATCTAATCTCGGGAACGCCTACGTATTCTGGCAGGATAGAAAAGGGACACAAAGCAAATCAATTTACCTATGTTTATATATCTGCTGTTAGAGGATGAACATACCAAAGCAGCCCAGCCAAAGTTGCTGGGTCAGGTCTCATGAGACTAGGTAAGGTGGCTTGAGTCACGTGGTTGGAGTATGAATCGACATCCTTACGTTAGGCACTATTGGAGCACTGGAGAGTCAATTTTGCTGGACTAAGCAAACACATGGCTGGACCAATCATACGGTATTAAAAGATACGCATATATGTGCTATATCTCTGTTCCGAACTGCGTATTTAGTAGGCGTTCGGCTCTTACGGGATTACCCTCCTTCCAGGCAACCCCAAACCACATGTTCCACATTGATCATGATATTCTCCAACGGCACACGCTGAGACACTGTTTAATGTCCCATTTATTCCACGCTCTCGGACTTGCTATCACATATAACCCAGCTATCCCCGTAAATAATTAGTTGAAAGTTTTGTATAACAATAATCATTGTTTTAGAGGGGACTTCCAAGTGAAAAGCGCCCACCATGTATCCCATATAAGAGTATCTGGTCTTCCGCTCGAGCGTCTGGGGGGCTCACGAAAGCCCTGGCTCCCAGACCTAAATGTGAGCCTGGGTTATGAAATTGACTATCGAATATTGGACCTTGCAAGGGTTCTTAATTAACCCAAAGCTTCCACTACGCTTGTAATCCAAGATTTCCGGGTCACACAGCTACTACAATGCGTGCTGCATTACGTTGATATTTCTAGATGTGCATTTGTGGGTAAGTATGAGATGATGCGCCGTTGCCGGTGCTCCATGATATGACCAGCCGCAGAACTTGGTGAGTCACAATGACGGACACCTATCTCGGTTAAACCTGTTGGTTCATTGTATTATTCTTGGTGGGACACACATATACACACACGCTTAACTCCTCGGTGTTTGGGAAATATGGTGCTTACTCAAATGAACAAGCGCCTGGTGCGCGTGAGCCGAATTAGTACATCACATGGCAATAGCAGGGGGCGTCTTGGCAATAGGCGAATTCATGGTATGCACTCCGTAATACCAGCAGTGTGTGCTCCATTGCGCGATGGAACAAATTCCAGTGAAGCCTCCACAAGCACGACAGGTGAATCATAGAACCTCATGGCAATCTCCGTCCCCTCGTACAAACACGTGTTTTTTGATAAATGCAACGAACTTTAAAGCCAAGTTCCGTTGAGTATTTCTGATAGACAAGAGGCCGATATGCGAGATATGTGATGTTGATAGGGATCCCGACTAGTGGAGCGTGGATGTATTATCAGGGAGCCGAGCTCTCGCACGTGATCGCTTATGGTCTTTGCCCGAATGTGGCCCGAATCTTCAGGTACTGCGATCAATTGAATAGAGACAACTGTGATAATCATGAAATTGGACGTGACGCTTGATTCGATAGGCTTCTATATGGTAAATTTGCAAAACCTGGGCACGAATACACCTAGGTTTGTAAATTCTGGCTTTATCACTCTCCGCCATCTTCCATGACTCCTTGCTCCTTGGGTCCGTGACCTTTACCCGGCGTTATTACTCCGAGCGCTGTAAGGTGATCGCAACGTGGGTGTCCGGAGGCCGAACTTGCATTGCGATTCTTTTGAGGAAACAAGTATATTCATCGTAGTGTACCCATAGAGAATGTGAGGTGAGCACCATGCTCTCGGATCTGCTATCCAAAGAATAGGAACAAAGTGCCATATGTAATCCAGTGCATGCAATTCTCAAGCCCTTTCAACTGAAGCAGCTCAACTGGATATATCCATGTGCATAGGAGCGTACACACTGGGACTCAATCCGCACAAATATTAGCTTTTGTCTTTGCGCAATAAGGATGGAACTCGTTGAGAACGAGCCCGCGAACGATCAAAATTGCTAATATATAAGAGAGACCTCCTTGTCCAGTAGAACGGAATAAACACATGATCCGAACGGTAACTCATAATTCATGTTCAAAGCACTTTGCTGGCTCATGACCGGATAAAAGTGTTATTGTTTGGTTGGATAATCCTGGTCTAGGATTGGGAAGTCCCTAAATGTGTATATTGGGCGCAGGGGCTAAAACTGCATAGTAGCTGGCTATGCTGCTCGGTTCGATATGTAGCTGTTATGTAGTCGCGGGCCTTGAGATGAGCAGCTCAAGTAGAGGGTGGACAGCCACCTTTTTTGGAGTTGGTCTATGATTTGGTATATCAATCATATCAGGGATATAGTGTAAGGGTTAGGTGGGCAAATATTCGTAGCTCAAGTATACCTGTAATGAACCCAGTCAAATTTAACGTCAGATTCACATAGCCACAGAATTGAATTGAGCGGACCGAGTGATTCACGTGACATGGGATTGTCAAGACAAAAGAGGCTAACCTCGGTCTGATCTTGACCTTGATCTGGCTATGCAGACGGGCAGAGCGCTATCAATCAATTTCGTGACGCTACTGTAGCGTTATGACTCTCTCCGTGATGTATCCTCCGGCCTGGGTCATGAAGTAATTGTGACTTCTCCATCCGCCGAGCTATCTAACGAATGCTGCGACAATATCATCTCGCTTAGCTCCAGTCTGGTGGGGAAATAAGGGGGTGTACTACAATAAATACTATGATCATATACAGCGATCGGCAGAGAGGGTCTGATTCGATCGGCGAAGTCTGTGTGTGGATTCAACGATGAACCTGCTCCGCCCGGCCGAAGAACAGGCGATGTAATCACCGTTCACTCACAGCCCGAGTCTAACATCGCCCAAGGCTCACCTCTATTCCACTTGCAATATGCTTTCTCATATCACGCTGTTATAAAATAGGTCGATTCGAGTTCACTTCACTCAACCCCTCACCCAGCAATGCTACAGTTACCTCTCAAACTACTGGATCTTTCTCTTTCTCGGGGTCAGCAGCCTCTACCGACTGTCCGAGCCCCGTCAGCGAGGTCTTTTTCTGGGTTCAGCGTCGAATCTGACGTATCGAGCTCCACACCTCCACTACTTCTATTTCGATGCTTCCAGCACTCGACATGACCGTCTCGGTGCTTGGTTCCTTGGACCCAAGGCTGAAAATATTGGTTTTCTTAAACAATTCTTGAACTCCGTTGCAGACCAAACTGAGCATGCTCGCTTGGCGTACCAACCTGAAGACCCAGTGAGTTTAGAAGCAAGCTTATTGTGAACGTATCGACTAATCTAATCGTGTAGAAATTTATCGGCAAAGAAATGCAAGCTTCGGCTGTGTTTCAAAAGGAAATGTCTGAGCTCGACGTCGCACTGAAGGAACTAGTGGGCGCACTGTCCGAGCACTCGATCCCATTTTGGTCACCTCGGTACAATGCACACATGAACGGAGATACGTCCCTTCCCGGATTACTGGGCTATCTTGCAGCCGCCCTATTCGTAAGTTGCCCAGCCACCTCGTCTTGGCATAAGTAACTAACCGCCCGGCAGAATCCGAACAACGTTTGCACCGAATCCAGTCCGCTCACAGCGTAATTGAGCGTGATGTTGGGCTACAGCTATGCCAGATGTGGGCTACAACATTTCGAATACCGAAAGCTCCAAGCCTTGGGGGCACATTTTGTGGTGGCTCTGTGGCCAACCTCGAATCAATGTGGTATGGAGCTTCTAATTTGAAAATGAATGTCCACTCACTCTTCGTGACCAGGGCGGCACGCAATATGAAATTCTACCACTTTCACTCGCATGCGCCATGGAGCCTGGTGCACCGCTTGACTTCATTCGCAATGAGTTCGAGATCGAACTCAGCACAGGGGAGATTAAGTTGTTGAGCCGGCTACTGCTTGGGAATTGATGAACCTGAAGCCGAGACAGTATTTGATATTCCAGAGAGGTTACAGAGCGAATACGCCATCTCAGCTGGAGCATTGAGCACTGCTCTGAATCCGTACGTCAAACAAATCGGTCCAAGTCGAGAGATTTACTCATAATGAGAATGCAGATATTTGATCCAAACTTGCGGCAAGGACGTACTTGAGAAGAAGTTCGGCATAAAGCCCAGCAAATATTTTGTCGGAACAACAAAAACATTACTCTTGGCCAAAGGGTGCAGGTGAGTAATATGATATCCTCTATGATTCTCAGCGTCTAATTTCCCTTAGCTGTGACCGGTATCGGCTCTGAGCACATCATTGACGTTCCGGTCGACATCGACGCACGCATGTCTATCCCAAGCTCGACGAGCAGCTCCACCAGTGCCTCATCACCCGCACCCCAGTATACGCCGTCGTCGCCATCATGGGCTCCACCGAGCACGGCGCAGTCGACCCCATCAAAGGCGTAGTCCAGCTCAGGTCCAAGTACCAGGCCCTCGGTCTCTCCTTTGCCGTCCACGCAGACGCAGCATGGGGAGGGTACTATGCCTCGTTCCTTCACGAGCCCGACGTCCCTCAGCAACGGATCGATTGTGCCCGAGCAAGCTCTCAGCGACTACACCCGGTCTCAGCTCGAGTATGCGGTTCGCCGACTCGATCACCATCGACCCGCACAAGTCTGGCTACATCCCGTACCCGGCCGGTGGCCTGTGCTACCGGGACGGGCGGATGCGGTACCTTGTGACGTGGACGAACCCGAACGTGTACAAGGACTCGGACGGGACGGAGAGCATGGGAGTGTACGGGATCGAAGGAAGCAAGCCGGGTGCGAGCGCTGTGGGTGCGTGGCTGTCGCATCGGATGATCGGACTGCAAGCACGGGTACGGGTCGCTGCTTGGAGAGTCGCTGTTCAGCTGCACCAAGGTGAGATAATGTGGACTGGTGAGCGCGCATATACTCATTTGTATGGCAGATCTACACGCACTGGGCGACGATGGACCATGGACGACTCGTCGCTGATCGTGTGCCGCTCAAGGCGATCCCTGCTGAGCGCCAGCAGCTGGGACAGGACGCGATCCGGAAGCAGCGAGAGTACATCCGGACACGATCGTGAACCGACCGAACGAGGAGCTGGTGCAAGACGCCAAGGCGATGTCGCTGCTGCACGAGATGGTGTCGGACCTGCGATCAACGCGTTCGCATGCAACTTCCGGCTTCCGAACGGCGAGGTGAACTCGGACGTGGTGGAGGCGAACTACCTGAACACTCGGATCTACGAGCGACTGAGCGTGACGAAGGTGGAAACAACATATACGACAAGCCGCTGTTCATCCAGTCGAGCCAGATGGACCAGAAGACGTACGGGGTGTGCGCGGAGGTGTTCAAGTCGCGGCTGGGAGTGGTCGGGAGCAGGACCTGGACATACTTGTGAACGTGATGAGTCCGTTCCCGACTGTGGCGAACTTTACGAAGAGCGTGACGGATGCGTTCAAGCGGATCGCGCACGAGGAGATCAAGGTGAGCGGCGTGGGCGGGTGTCCTGGGAGAGAAGCAACGTGAAGATTAGACGTGCATTCAGGAACACTGTGACTGCAGCAGACTACAAGTTTGTTGTGCAAGGGACTGACAAGATGTACCTGACGATGCTGCCGATGTTTAACCATGCGAACTACCGGCATCAGCTGATGTGTCGTGCGATGTGCCGTTGGATGTGATGGAGAGGTACCGGGAAGCGAAGGCTGAAGACCCGTCTGCAGTGTTCATGCTTTCGACAGCCTCTCCCGTGGAGTTGACGAGTATCTTGGCTGGTTCGTTCAAGGGAGTACTGCAGAAACGCTTGGCAGCTGGAATAGAGCTTACGTTAGTTCGTTTCAACTATCAATTCGACATTTATTAATTTATAAGACAGGTTCAGCTCGACCTTCGAGGTTTCAAACATCCAGGTGGTCAAGACAAGCGACTGGATTCCAAGTATCTCGACCTCTCCTACTCCGACGAGATGTACTTCTATCTTACGGTACCCCCACTCAGCAGCATATCGAGCATATTCTCGTCGCGTCGAACGTGCAACTGACTTCGGACCAGGTGTCGCTTGACCTGACCGAAGGTCGATCTCGGAAGACGACCTCGCTCGTGGTGTGATTGTACGCAGGATCGCCTTCGCGAGAGTGTGGTTCTTCCAGTCCTTCCCCCTCACACCCCGCATTCTTTACCCTGACTCTCAGCAAAAAATCACCGTGTTCAGAGACCCACATGCCCCAGGAAATACGGACCAGGACTTACCCAGGCACGCTTCCACCTCGCCAATCGCAAGCGGGAAAATTCGCTTCGGGACAATGGTGCACACAGATTCTGTGGACCTGAATGCAAACCCATTGCCAAAAGGTGTCGAGAGACCAAAGAGCAGGGATGTGAGCAAAATGACACTCACCTCGCTCGTGGTGTGATTGTACGCATGGATCGCCTTCGCGAGAGTGTGGTTCTTCCAGTCCTTCCCCCTCACACCCCCGCATTCTTTACCCCTGACTCTCAGCAAAAAATCACCGTGTTCAGAGACCCCATGCCCCAGGGAAATACGGACCAGGACTTACCCAGGCATACGCTTCCACCTCGCCAATCGCAAGCGGGAAAATTCGCTTCGGGACAATGGTGCACACAGATTCTGTGGACCTGAATGCAAACCCATTGCCAAAAGGTGTCGAGAGACCAAAGAGCAGGGATGTGAGCAAAATGACACTCGCCGAACGACTCGATGCTGCTCGTGCCAGCATGGCTCCTCTCGAGCCCTCTGCCGAGAAGAGGGCCAGAATACCAAAGCGACGAGTCGTTGAGCTCGAATCTAGCACTCTCAAACCCGGTTACAAGGTTGGTTCGAGCCTAGCGATGTTTATGATTGTGACCCTCTTTGTGCTGGCCGCCTTCACACTTTGCCGCCGGTTCTAGACGTCTCGTTCTTTATTTATTATTTGATTATGTTGAGTTTTTGTACCATACCTCTCCCTTCTAGCATGTTACCCCTATGTAGTGACTCTCGATTTGGACTTGTAGATGTTCAACCTCTCTACACCTGTCTTTCCTATGTTTTTTTACATGCTGTTTTATGACTTGGATTGAATATTCTCATCTTTTGGACTGGCTATATCCCTTCTGTCATGTTACGTAGACTGGCTTGGGTTACTGTATTTAGACGCGAAAACCTTTACGATTTTCCTTCATTGAATTGGTGCGATGATGCCACACGGCTCCGCCAAACACCCGCTGAAACACCGGACATACAAATTTATCTACAACTAAATCTTGTTTTTACAACTGTTCTTATAGGGACAGGACATGATCTGAGACTTTAAAGTCATAATACAACAGACCGAACTTGAGCAAAAAGTTGTCATGATGTGCTGCCTCATTGTCTCTCGTTCCACAAAGTCGTTTTGATCAGTATTATCAATGGCTGCGGGAGCTACTTGCGCGCAAGTCAAATTGCTCCGCACCACTTCAAGCAAAGGGTGATACAAGGTGAATGCCCAGGAGCATTAGTGGCCCGCATGCGTATCATTAGACATAGAGGTTTAATTTTAATTGGAGCCATTACAGTTCAACCTTATTAGATCTTGGCCGAAACCTAGTAAATAGCCAATAATATGTACCAGGGGACAAAAGCAGAAAAAAAATACATAAGAGCGTGTATACGTTTACTAGGTCGGCCAGTACGAATGCCCCCTGGTGTTTCCTTTTGTCACGTGATCGTCTGGGCTAGCTGCTGTGGGTTGTTGTCTCCCAGCCCCATCAGTCGCTCAACAACGTCCAGCTACCCGAGCTCTCGCGTCACACAATCTTTAGCGACTCTCCTTGAGAGACCCCAATCCGCACGGGCGGAGCCTAGGAGGGGTTCCCTTGCCTTCGACGTCTTCGCCCCACTTTTGTAGTTTGTGTAGTTCATTGTAATATTGTTTACGTTCATATGGAGCATTCCTTCGCAAGTGGTACGGAGGCTTGGTGACTATAACATATGATGTTGTGTAAGCTAAGCACCGGTTCTAAACCGGTCTTATTCCTGAGTTTGGATATGGCTATCATCTCCGATAAGGGTCCTCATGCCTGGGAAAGCAATTCGGAAGTACACAAGAAGCTTCTATAGATTGTGGCTTGGATGAACCTTCGAGTAATCCATACTGGCATTATGGAGGGTTGAATCTATTGAGGAGAATTGTTCCTCAAGATTGAGCGCTGTGGGAACGAACGGGACGCGACTATATGCATAATAAACAGACATATATCGCATTGGCTATTATAGACAATAAAATAGAATGATTAGGAGCCCTGGGCCGAAATTTATCAGGATCCAAGGATTATGCACGAGCTGCAAGCAGATACGTGTGCGCGTACAGAAAAGGAAGAACGAGTCATTGCATGAGTCAATAAACAAGTCACAAGGTGAGTCATCATACAAGCCATGATTTGAGTCATACGATTTCTTATCTGTGCTTCGTTATCTCGTTCAATAGAACTGTAGTGTAGTAATACTTGTTTGCACCGCTAGTACACAAAGAATTTGAAATTTGTATCATTCGTATGCTCTCTTCTCATCCGTTAACCATTTAGTCGCGTAAAGGCCTACACAATTATATTAAAAACGTCACATAAACAAAAATCCCCCCTGAGTATGTTCTTCTCTACAGAAAGAGAGAATAGGCTCGTCGCAGTTGCGGGCCCTATGGCTCTGATGATGCTGGTCGCCGCTTGGGAGATTCCGTTCAGGGTCCCAAGGGAATCCTTAGATGGGGCAGAGCTATTGACATATTGCTATGCAGCCTGTATGTTGCGTGAGGCTCCAGAATAAATCAGAGGTAATTATATCAATGGCTCACTGAATGCCATAACGGCAAGACACAAAGTTGCGATCTGACGACCCAAGAGGACCCAAATTGTGTGTCTCATCCCTATCTCGGCAAGTAAATGCATAATAGGCAGTAACAGAATCAAGAAAATGTAACAGTATACCCTGTGACATAGATCCTTTTGGTGCCAAAACGTCGATGAACGGGCGCAAAGAAGAAATCTGGAAAAGCCCAGTGACGATTCCTTGAAGACCCAGAATTACACAAATGAGGACGAAAGGTTGCTCCAACTTAGCCAAGAACAAACGCAGCAACAGCCCAAAATAAGTGATGTCACTAAATGCTAGAAACGCATAATTTACGATTGCAATGCAAGTCCGTTTTGTGAGAACCGACCAAACCGATACTGTTCGCCTAGACTGTGGGAGAGCAGCAGACCCGATTCCAGGCTCAGCTGTATCATTAGTACTATGATTGGTATGTACAACGTGTGTCTGTTTGATCAATCAACCATTTAGTGTTGGGTAGAGAAGCTAATTAAGGGGTACGAACCTCCTTCAGAAACAGTACTCCGATAATAAGCACACACCCTGCATATATGGCCGCAATAAGGCAAGGCAATAAATATGGGTATTTGGTCTGGCTTGAACTTATTGCTACAAGTATGGAGATTCACTCTATCTGTAACGCATTGGTAGCGTACCAGTGCTTCGTCTATTGTGTCTCTGAATGCATCACATGTATTGATCGTTACCTTGTTCCAAGCCACCCTATTAAAAGAGTCGATATGACCATGTATAGTACCCATATCCTTTTAAGGATCAGGTACCCGAAATTTTATGTATCTATTCTAGTCTCGACGAATACAAGTGACTTAAGTCTTGACTATTTACGCGGCTCATTGTCGCACGATAAATTCTTATATACACAGTATATCCCGAGACCAGTGCCATCACACGGTACGTCATTTTGGCAATATTGTTCATCAAATGATTTATATTGTACACTTAGTAGCTAAATGCACATGAAAAATGAGAGGTTTAAGCAAGTTCAAAAGCCCAAAACTCAAAGTAATTGAATTTGAACTCTAGCTGTGTGACTAAGAGCGTGTTGCGAACAGCCGCGCTTGAGGATTGTAGATAGTCCAGAATTTGAAAGTTTGGACTGTGCCTAACCTCTTTAATATCCATACCAATGTGTCTTGGTAAATAGGATCACTCGTACGCCCTCTTTTCTTCTTTTAGCCATCGGCTTGCATAAAGTGCTACAAGACACATCACCAATAGTATTGCGTAGATGAGGTTTCCCCCAAGTATATTTTTCTGGACGGAAAGGGAGAATAGGCTTGTTGCTGTTGCTGGCCCGATGGCTCTAATAATGCTGATTGTGGTTTGGGAGATTCCGTTCAGGGTTCCGAGAGAGTCCTTGGACGGGGCAGAACTATTGACATATATTGCCATGCAACCTACAAAGCCCCAAAACTATGAATCAAACTAAACTCAAATAATCCTAAGGTTGACTCACCAAATGTCATAAATGCGGGGCACGAGATTGCAATATGAAGTCCTAGAAAACCCCAGAGCGCCCATCTTGTCTCTGTTGTTGCGAATATATGCATAATGGGCAACGATGATGAGTAAGATGTAGCATAAATATCCAGTCATGAGAATCGATTTGCTACCGAAACGCCGATGGAGAGGGGCAAAGAGGCAGGCTTGAACGGCGCCGGCGGTGATCCCTTGAAGGCCAAGCACAAGGCCGATGGTGCGGGGACTGAATCCCAATCCGCCGTCCTTTACAGATACAGCAAAATGACTGGCTAATCATTGTACGCAAGTTAAAGATTAATAACCAATTTATCAAAACAAAAAGAAAACTCACCAGTAAAGCAAGATAGGTTATGTCGGTAAAGGCCAGGGCCGCATAATTTGCAATCGCAATTCGCGCGCGTTTGGTGAGAACTGCTCGAACTGGTACCGAGCTTTTTGGTTGTGGAGGGTCATTCGCACACTCAGCTACTTCATTTGGATTGCAACCAGTATGCACTGTGTGGGTCTACATCTGGTGGCTTAGTAAATATCCGTAGAGCCGAGTAGAGCCGACTTGCCTCCTTCAGGAATAATGCACCGACAACAAACACAGGCCGCATAGATCGCAGCGACAAGGCACGGGAGGAAATATGGGTATTTGTGCCAGAAAGGCGTATCGAACATGCTGGGAAGTAGCTTAGCGGGGTGACTTAATGTTCCTCCTACGAAAGGACCTAAAGTTGAGCCTGCAGACCAGACAATAGGAATGAAAGCAAAGGCTGAAAGCTCCCTGCATAAGTAAGATACAATGGGCGTATAAACTGAACAAATTACCCTGGGCCTGATTTGTTTCGTCCGTCAACTCTACCACCATGCTCTTAGCAACACCTGTGTTTCCCTGTATCATTGTCGTCGGATGGTAAATCTGAATGACTTTTTGATCCAAGAGTTCTACATACATTTAATGCACCTGATATCGCTCTTGAAAAGACTAGTTGCCAGTACCGCTTTGACAAACCGACCGAGAATATCGAGACTGCTTGTCCAAAAAGTCCAAACATCAGCACTGGACGACGGCCAATACGGTCTGAAACGCGGCCGTACTGGAGCGTGAACAGGCTCTCCGTGAGGAAGAATATCGATTCCTAAGCGGAGTTTGGACGGGATCATTTAAAGAGGAGTCTTTCACGTACAATCATTCCCGCATAATACCCAACCTTGCTCTCGTCTCCGTCTGTAACTCCTGTTTCATTAACGAGTCGTACAATAAACGGACTTCATGACATGATTATTTCTTCTTTTAGTTTGCTCACGAATGTAATTACTCACTATATAACGGAATATGCAATCGGCTCAGATAATTGCATCAGAAGCAATATGGCTATTTGTTTCTTTGGCAAAGGCGTTGGTGGCTTGTGTTCATCATGTGACTGTCGTTCCGTAGAAGTTGAAGCGACCTCTGTTGCTTGAACGGCATCCTCGCCCAGGTTATGCGCAGGCTCCAAAAGTGGTTGCCGCTCGTCACTCATCTCGATAGCCGTATCTGGAAGAGCTTGATAAACGTTTATAAAGGAATTATGTTCCGTAGGTCTGGCGCAGGTGGCTTGCTCAAGTGAAGGATGTCTGCAGGTAGAGTTGGCTACAGAGGCCTGTGACAAGAGGAGTCCATCAATACGTTCAGGTTCCAAGTTACTTTCCCCACATCTTTTAGAGCTCCTCAGTTCAGACAAGCATTACACAAAATGATGGTGTTCTTGATCGCGTGGGATAATGCAATAGGTGACGTCGATTGCATAGCAGCGACGTAACTAGACTTCGTGTTGCTTCATATCATTCTTTCGGCTCTGGACTCATAATCTCTATTCGGCTATTTTCTTGTACCGAAGGGCTGCTAAGGGCTCGTATAGCCTAGGTGGTGGACAGGTAGCCGGAGATGCCATTGACCATAAGCGCACTTAATAGAGCTCCTGCGTCAATCACATTAGCCCATCAAATAGATACTGATAAAGATACTTGGGCTCTATGCCCTTTTATCAACTCGTTCTCCTCGCTTCGTAACCTGTACGAGGCCAATTCGCCAGAAATAATGTCGTTTTCATCAGATGGACACTTCAATCTGCGAAAAAACTTTCTCACACCCCAGCGACTTGACACCTATAGGAATCTCATCAATAATGCGGCTCTCAGACTTGAACTTTGATTTACTGAATATTCTTATGACCCATTCTGGGACTCAGTCGACCACGCATATACGGAGGGAGATCAACTGAGCTGCGACCTAGAGTTCAATCAATCGGGAATTTCAAGTAGATCGAGCAAGTGCCAATTGAGCAGGGCGACAAATAATTATCAATAAGTCCCAACAAAAAACGTATGTACAGCACACGACCCAGAACGACAAGAGCAAGATAACTGAGGATCCCATTGAAACAGCGAATAATACATAATCAATGAGTGGTACATGCAAGGAACATACATTGTAAATCCCAACTCCAATATACATCCATCGTTTTAAGAATTCAGATCCACCCCACACATCCTCGCTCCTATTCCGTTAATCCCAGGCTTGTCAGCCCTGCTAACCCTACGACTCCAACGCAAACCCAATAGACGAGCGTACCGCCTTCTCCTGAGCTGTATGCAAACAAACTAGCTGCGCCAGCAGGCCCCAGAGCCCGAATCAAACTGCAAGAGGTTTGCGCCAGGCCGTTTGTGGTCCCGAGGAGTGCGCGAGAGGGGGATGCAGCCGTAATAAGAATATATGTACAGCCTTATAATATAATTCGCTCAGTACGTGAAAAGGTCATGTGATGCGGCGCAAGAACTTACCATAACCCAGAGATGCCACGCAGCTGACGGCCACATGCGCACCCAACACAAGCCATCCCATCGAGCTCTCGTCGAGACCCAACCGAACCATCCAGGTGAAGCTGATAAACATGAATGCATAAGAAGCCAGTGCGGCTCTGTAGACGTTGATAGCTCCAAATCGAGCATAAATCTTCTGGAACATGGTGCCTGAAGGGTTCCACCAATAAGCCCCTGAGCAGCCAAGATGAGGCCAATAGTGGGAGGAGAAAGGGAGAGACCACCGTTTGAACGATGGGTAGCAAAAACTAGGGGCTGTGGAGCCAAGTTAGAGTTCGGCCATTGAATTGGATGTACCGCAAACAAGTGCAACTCACCTGAAGGACAACCCAAGCGACATCGGCCAGCGCAAGTAGCATAAAATTACTGATGGCCCATGCGACCCGAGGAGTCATCACAGCCTTCAGACCGTCGACCGGGCACGGATCTTCCGGTGGAGCGCGCTCGGTGTCCCATGTGATAGTTCCATACTCAGAGGTAGCTTTGCGGACAAGGTGTATACGCTTGGCTGGGAGGGTCTGCGAAAATAAAATCGGTTAGTATCAATCCAAATATACAAATGAGATTGCTTCGGATAAAGTCAGGATTACAGTGATCAAATGAATGGAGCAAGGCGCAGTTCGGTAAAGTGATCGCGTGAGCAACCGAATTGGGATAACTCGGATGCTTTCGCTGGAATGCCGATTGAACATTCTAGACGGAGAACCGAGCCGAGCGACCTCCGCCCTCATTGTCCCCATGAACATTGAAACATCGTCGACTTACCTCACGCAAAAATAAGAGGGCAACACACCAGGCACAGGCGGCAACGCCAGCCGCCACGAAGCAAGGCAAAAAATAAGGATAGTCGGACCAGAACCCTTTGATTCCAAGTTTGGTCCACACGTGGTTCCTAGAGCCAAATACACCGGGGAACCTCTCTGCGGGCTTGGACAAGGAACCGCCGATTAGTGGGCCCAGGGTGGATCCAAGGTACCATGTGACCGACAACAAGGCAAAACCTTGAGCTTGGTTGGTGGAGTCCGTGAGTTCCGCGACGATTGATTTGATTACTCCTGCATTTCCCTGTAAATTTCGTTAATTGTCAATTAGCGGACAGGAACTGTGGGAAGACCTACGTTGAGAGCCCCGCTCAGCGCACGAGAGATAACCAAGCCTATGAAGGTCCGGGAGAGTCCAAATGAGACGATGCTGAATGCTAGTCCAAATAGCCCAAGCAACACAACTGGCCTACGCCCAACTCGATCCGAGAGACGGCCATAGTGGAAGATGAGGCATGTCTCGGTAAGAAAGAAGATTGATTCCTAAGGCAAGGGGGTCAGACAAGATGGCAACCAGCACGGTCATATACTTACAATCATTCCAGCATAGTAGCCAACCTTGCTATCGTCTCCACCAGTAACCCCAAGTGAGTTTACGAGGTCTATGATAAAAGGACTGTTCGAAACAAAGTCAGAATCAGTACTGTAAAAACTCACTAGTGTCCAAAACCCACTAGATGACAGTCGCAGCAATGGGTTCTGCGAGACAAATAAACATAATCACGTATATCTACTTGGGCAGAGGCGTCGGGGCCTTGTTCTCGCCATCATCCCGCTGGGAATGAGAGCATCACGTTCGCACAGCTGAGATTCGTTACCGCTAGTGACTGGCGCAGTGTGCATAGGCTTTGCCGTGGGAGGACGAGTTGAGTGGGAAAGGTTCCTGCTGAGTTCCCCGGCCTCTCGTGGGTTTTATCGGCCTCTGTTTGTGTGGTGGTTTGTTTTCACATTCTTCTTGATCTGACGTAAATCTCCAGCGCAAATTCAAACTAGTATCAAACTACTTCCGGATGTTCTCGAAGCACGAGGAAAATTTAAATTCCACCGGCTCAACTCCGGTGGCGGTGCCGTCCCGACCGAACCTAGACCTTGTCGCAGGTACAGCGAGCTCAGATCATGATCAGATAGGAACATACCTTTATGAACATACAAATTATACGTAAAAATTATGCAGCTACCATCGAGAGAGGATTTTCAGGATCTTCGTTGAAAACTGGACGATGTCCTCGACCGTAGCCAGGCTCGAGCCCAGTGGTACAGTATGCATGTTCGGCCCTTGACCACCTAGACGCGGAGAGCTCGGAGCAACATTTCCATCGAGAATCGGTCTCGACTCCGACCAGGGCTATCAGAGACCATAGAATGGACAGCCCGTTCATGATTGAGCATGATTAAACACTCGATACAAACTCATGGCCTGGGCAAAGGTATTGTGGCAACATGTAGTAGGAGAGAATTCCAGTCAGTGTCGTCACAAATCGAACAGTCTCACTGATAATCGAGGTCGATGGCGTTGATCGGAATGCTAGATGTATATAGTTGCGAGCTTAACATGCTGGATTGCGTGCTCGGACGCGTGCCTTGAGAGCCCAAGTCTATCTGAGGCATGACGTCTTTGATTAGTCGTTTCGAACATCTAACCCTAATGCATGTTTAAAGAGCAATCGAAGATACCTTTTGACGAGCCGAATCTCCGATATCTCTCATACTCGGCCTCGGAGCGGCCGTGCACAACCTTCATGTATATTGTCACCGTTTCTTAAAAACGTGCATGAAATCAAACGTGGCTTGATACATTTATCTGAACCTCATTATTACTACTATGTATCGATGGTATATCACCCAATCTGTCATGTCAACATATGGCTGACAGTTTCTTCAATTACAAGACCAAGCACGGTTATTTTGGTAACAAAGTTAGTCTCGCTGAAATACAACAATTCTAAGAATTTCCATCAATAAATATGACCGACTTCTTGAATCATGAGACTAACTTTAAGATGATAGAAGGACCCTGTAGATCTGTGCGGAAAGATCCTCGTAGGTATCGTTACCACGTAACAAATGCCGCTGTGGTACACGTACATGGGCTGTAAACACGAGGCAGTCAGAGGAACTGGATGGCGGCAGCACGATGTGCAAAGCGAATTCGGCACAAGGTTTGATTTCATTCATAGAAAAGAAGAGCGTGTTCGACACATTCAGACCTTAGAAGGTCTCGCGCATGTTTTGATTACGAGAAACATCATACCCAGTGGGAGGTGCGCTAACGAGATATAGAATCAAGGGTGGGGCTGGTGATTTGGACTATGTATAGAACACAATTGAAATGTCTGCGAGATACAGCAGAAAATACAGTATTTGTTCGCTATAAATAATTCCGTTGTCCATCTTCCAGCCCCTTTCAGGCGGGTTTTCATAGGGCTCTAGGAATTGAAACCGGAGTGGGGCCGCTATTCGACAAGCGTGGGTTCCCTTATTCTAATTGGTGTCGCGTGATCCAGACGCCGCTTTCTCTCTTTAAATAGTTATAACAAACGAGGTACACGTTCTTTCCGATCCGCAAATGACTAGGGCTATCCCCGTAAGTTGACTATTGGGTCCAGTGGGCTCCAGGCCCCACCTTAGCTTGAATCTAGATTTCAGAATTTTCCGCACGTTTCCAGGATACAAACCGAGGTGTTCAAAGTAACTTGTTTTAGATGACCACATGAGCCTTGCCGCCAGGATATATTTTATCTTGGGGGAGGACCGATAGATTGAAAAGCTCAACGTGTGGGGTTGCGGGGAGACTGTCACAACTTGTCAAGGTTCTGACCCATTCCTGGCATTTATCAGTTCATCAGTACCTCCGCAATCACAGATCCACTACTGACACAGCCACAGATGACACCAAGAGGGATGCCGATTGGTCACTTGTTGTGCACGTGAGCAGCAACCCACATGCTCCGCTTACTACCCCGTGCCCCATCCGCCGCATATAACCCCATTGTCCGAACTCTGAACTTGCGCCGCACTATGGTTCACGACGCTTATCTAGTACCTATTGACCCTGCAGCGCCTGCATCGACGAGCTTGCCTTCGATTGCCTCGCTGTGGCAAGGGTCCAAGCCAAAAGACAAGGCTGGCGAGACGAGATTGTTTTACAACGTGGACAACGATGGCCGATTGGCCGCTGCTGTCTCGCTCGGGACAGGATCCAATTCCAAGACGCCCGAGGCACTCAAGAGAGCTGTCGGAACGGGCATAAAGAAACTGCGAGATGCGGGCGCAACTTCCGTCATCGTGGATGGATCTTCCGATCTACATGCTGCCGCTGTCGGAGCCCACCTTGCGCTGTTCAAGTACAATCACCTCAAGACAGCACAGAAGGATGCCGTTCCTTCGGTCTCCGTTAGCCCGTCAACTGGCGCCACATCTTCGGGCGAATTGGGATGGGAGTCCGGTATCATATATGCGTACTCGCAAAACCTTGCGCGCGAGTTGATGGAAACCCCGGCCAACTTGTTGACTCCTACTTTATTCGCCGAGCGTATTAAGAAGGAATTCGAGGGTCTCGAAAATGTCGAAATTAAAGTACGGGACAAAGGTGGGTTAGGTTAGATGACTATGGCTAGGAGAGATTACTTAGTACTTCCCGTAAAGCATGGGCCGAGGAAAAGGGAATGGTGAGGTTGATATAGTTTCCACATGGTTATGAATACTGAATATGCGCCAAGCGCACATTCCTTTCGGTTGCCAAAGGCTCCTCTGAGCCGTGCAAATTCCTCGAAATGTATGTCACACAAAATATCGCCAATCTCAGCCACTGGCTTACGATCGCCCAATTAGCCACTACAAGGGTGCTTCGGAGCCCAACGCCCAGCCATTAGTGTTTGTCGGAAAGGGGATTACTTTCGATTCTGGAGGAATTTCGCTCAAGCCTAGTGCAGTACGTCCAGATTGCAACCTATTTTTTTCGTTTTTATTTCCTGCTTCCAGTATGCTCCTTTTGGGACATGATAGAATTCACATCATGCTCCACCTACGTATAAATTAATAGAGATGCTCACTAACTGCGCCTTCTATTACATAGAACATGAAACTTATGCGTGGCGACATGGGTGGAGCAGCTGCCGTATCTTCCGCCACTCTCGCAATTGCCAAACTCAAAATTCCGATCAACGTGGTCACTCTGGTCGCACTGACGGAAAACATGCCTGGTCCAGCGGCCAACAAACCAGGCGATGTGTGAGTTTGCGGCTGTAATCAAAGTGAGGTTGAGCTGATTGTCGCTGCTCATAGTATCTATGCGATAAATGGCAAAACTGTCGAAGTCGATAACACTGATGCTGAAGGCAGGCTTATCCTTTCTGACACCCTCTGGTACGGATCGAGCGAGTTTAACCCTCATACTATTATCGATTGCGCGACTCTCACCGGGTGAGTTTCATGACTGTCAGTTTGGCGGTCTTTGGCTGATTGAGCATAGAGCAATGGATGTTGCATTGGGAACAGTTTATAGCGGTGTATTCAGCGTGAGTTTCATTTTATTCAATCAGAAAAGTTAAATATTAAAGAGCAAAAAAGACGAGTGATACTCTGTGGAATGAACTTAATGCTGCTGGTCTAGCTGAGCATGATAGGTTCTGGCGTATGCCGCTGGACGAAGCGTACGGACCTCAGATCTATAGCTCGAACGCAGACTTGTGCAACGTATGTACCATCTCTCTTTCCATTCAAACTAAAGACTTACGATTTTTTTGAATTGATAGACTGGTGGAAAGTCGGCTGGCTCGTGTACGGCCGCACTATTCCTCAAGTCGTTTGTCAAAGGCATTGCATCCGAGGACGACCAAGGCGAGGCGGCAGTTCGATGGGCTCACGTCGATATCGCAGGAACGATGGACACTCCACGGGGAGATGCCTACCAAGAAAAGGGTATGACAGGTCGACCTGTGAGAGCGTTTGTAGAGTTCGCGAGACGGTTGAGTGGGGGAAAGTAGAGCCGCATTTATTCTACATAAATGGGTGATTTTAGGTTGCGCAAGGGAACCTAGCTGAAATCAATTTGAACTATATAAAAATAGCTTATGAGAAGAACGCATATATAAAGAGATATATACATCACTATGCGTGAAATCTAGCGGTAATAACTACTGACCCACCATTCCTAGTCCAGTGGTTAAGCGTACGTTATGTAACATCCATGTGATGTAACTCTCTGTGTCTCGAGCCGGTTATTTAAATCCACCACCGGCAACCCTCGAATTCGTCGTGATCATCAGTGATATTTTGTTTATATTTTACTCGTCTACTTTCTGTGACTTGTCTTTATGCTCTATAAGGTTGCTTGGAGGTTGCTTGGAGGTTGCTACCACCCCAAAAACAGAGCAACAGGCCCAGAGGTTTCATAACCGGGATCTGGGCCTACCGGTATAATGGTAAGCTACTTTACTATCAAAGTAAGGTAATAGTACTCACATTCGTATCATAGGTCACTTCTTTCGGAACCGCCTACCTAAATGTGCAAGCATCTATGATGCAGGTCAAATGCTGGCTGATAAAATACCTCGTGATGAAACAGAGAGAGAGAGTGAGCTTCGTATTTGAGAAATATGACATTGATCGGAATAGCTTATTATAAATTTTCATTAAGGATGGATCCAGCAGACAATTATGTTGATTGAGAATGAGTTACTGTGGAGGGCCGAGCACGGGATCCCTACGTCTGAACAAGTGTTTGCTACCCCATGTGGGACTGATGCTGGGTCGCATTTATGGAAAATTCCTATCGATATCTCTCTCGACCATCTCGTTGATGATCGTACTGAGGTTGCGTTTATGGACATAATTCCTGACTACAAGTTAGACTGGATGTATCCTACTAGATATCGCACCAGACTCACCTACGTAATCGACTTGGAAGATCGAGCCTTCACCATCAACGGCATCCTTCACTTTCCTTTTCTTAATATGCCACAAAGTATTGCGGAATGTGTGACCATGCATTCTCAAATTAGGAGGAACGCTTATTTCAACATGAATCTCAGAGGTGCAATATCTTATTCTATGTCTATTCGAAGATGGCCTCGTTCGTTTTGTACGCCTTCTGAAGGGCTCCTCGACTTGTATGATCTACTCTCGCCTACGGTTATGGGCCTGGAACAGTGGCGTACTCGTTCATGGGAGGAACTAAATGCGTCCGAGTCACTCTCTGTTCATCTTGCGGCTACGATTCTGCGTGACCAAGCGACCCAGATTCAAAATCCTGATTTTTTCCACAACAACGACCGCAGAATGTTTGCTTACTATCAATGGCAGCTGATCACCGCCGCTGCACCCTTGGCGTTCGATTTAGCACTTTTGTCGGCTCGTTTCAAGTTCGGTGCTTTCAATCCACACATTGACATTAGCCTAGATCCAGAAGACCCGGGTATCTCAAATTTGTCATTTCCGGATATGGAACGTCTCAATGTTGTCGGTTGGACACCCCCCCCTCCTATGTGGTTCCGGGGTTGCTTGATCATGCTACGCCTTCGACTTGATAATAATCAGTTCGTAAAGGCCGAAGTCTCTCGCATGGTACAGGCGTTAAAAGCCAGCCATCGAGGCAGGAGAACCGGGATTTTGTTCGATGGTCGCAACGTGCTAGGAGTTGTGCTTGATGCTGTGCAAGTATTTCGTTCCCCGCCACTCCCTGTGTATGACCACCAAATGAAATTGATGGATGGGTTTCGACTATTGCTCCGTCTCCTGAGTCCCTGTCTAATGACTGATAAGACCCCGTGGCTCGCTTCTGCCTCTCAACCAGCTCGGTCTTCTCTTCGTCTCCCGGTGGAAATTATTATTCGAATTGCTCGATTAGCTGTAGAAATAACTTGTACATACTAGAACAATCTAGTATCTTCCATGTAATCGAGTCAGTGCGAACTAACCAATAAGCTATATGCGCAGTAAAGCGCAGTAAGTACGCGTCACCCCTATAAGTGACTCGACTGGTTGGTTCACGGGTATATAAGGGGGCTTGTTCTGCCTCCTAACGACTCATCCTATCCTCTCTAACTCTCACTCTCGTTCATACTTTGTAATTAATTAAATCAATAATATATATTTGTTTCTATATACAATTTACTTCTTTCTACATTAGCTGATAGTAGGACTTACGCGGTGCTACCGTATGTTTCATCTGCATTCCGCCATGTCTTCTTTACATTTCCTCGATTCCAAAATATTGTTCTCCTTTGGCCAACTCGGGGAGGTGCATTCTATGCATTTGACACCTACAAGCGAGAAAATTGTTGTATATACTTCAACCGGCATCTGAGAATCGTTCCCGAATGGAGTTTTAGATTCTACCATCTCCAGCGTGGACTCGCTTCCAAGTTTATTACGCCGACAGAGTACGCAAAGGCACAAGACTCGAGGAAAGAGGAGCTTGAAAGTGATCAATGTCACAATTTATGTCCTACAATGACGCATATATCTCGAATGAAGCTACGAGTCTTGGACGAGTACGTCCCGTGTTTAGACGAGCCTATTATCCCGGAGAAATCTGCCGTAGCGATGCAGCTTGTGTTGGGTACTTGGACGCTGGATCGGATAAAGGTTTCGAAAGAGGTCGAGGCTTGGTATCGGGGTCATGTGTCCCAGCAAGCGATATAGCATCGGGAAGCATTAACATCCAAGTAACGTTCGATTTAGTTTAAAACCGTTGAATAGCTCGAAGTGCTTTGCGTCTGAGTGTAGCTCATAGTGAGCAATACAATGGGACATACTTAATGCAATCGCTGTAGCAAGACTATTGCGTTATTGCCTGCTTGATCAAGTATTCTATTGGTTTAGGCGTCAAATTGGAATGTCCTCTGCCTACTAAGTATATGCGCCAACAGTCTTATGAATATATGTTTTTTTCATCGTGGTGTGATGAGAGTAAATATGCAAACAAAACAAGCCAGTCTTGCAAAATCGATTGAGAGGCAGAGGCACGTGGCCCGTCACATGGGCAAGAGAACAGGCAACCCTCAAGACCGTACGCTCATGGAAGAAAGCATGGCACGAACACTCAGAGTCCAGAGTCAACTCGAAATACTACATTCCCCGCCCACCCGCTCTCAAATTACATCCGATCTTTAATACTAGCAACCTGGGCAGGGACCTCGAGTGCCGCCTCGTGCAATACCTCACGGGGCACGGACATTACGGAGAGTACCACGCTCAATTTCACCATGACGTCGATCCCAGGTGCGCCTGCGGGGAATCGGAAGAGACCATTTTCCATTTAACTACCTCCTGTCCCGCTGTAGCGGGACACAGGGGGATACTGAGTGAGTTTTCCACCAACATTAACGATCCCACACTGTTTGGCTCCCTTGCAGGTCTCGAAGCAGTCGCGAAATTCATTGCCAGGACGGGCATAGGTCGAAGACGAGGAGGCCCGCAGGCAGCCGCTCAAACCATATAGTAGATACGCCCCTAAGGCCGCCACCCCATTCCAGCCCTTACGGCCACTACCCCGAGTTAGGCCTTAAGCCACCTGTACGTCGCCACGCGACATTACTTGTTCTCTGACCGTGCTACTTTTCTCGTTTGTTTTCCTCTCTCTTTCTTCTCTGTTCTGCGCCTCTTTCTGTAGCTTTGGCGGTTCGGTTGTGTTTTGTGAGCAGTTTGCCTTGTTTGCATGTAGCTCCCATAGTTATTTTATGGACGTGTATCAAAAAAAAAAGAGGAGACACGTGGTGGTGAGCCTAAACGGCCACGTGCCTCCATGACGAGATTAATTCACACGAATCTCGAATTTCGATTCAAAGACCCTTATATACCTGAGGGGTACCGTCGGCCCGATGATTCACTGTTTTTTTCTACTCGCAGCACCAGCCATTTCTGCCGCTCGGAAACGGCCATCTTTACGATATTAACTCGGAATTTCACTGAAAAATGAATGACGAGCAACAGCCGCTTCTGGGACCTACGCATGTTCCGCATGAAGATGCATCACTACCTCCGCAAATCGCAGAGAGCTCTGTTCGCCGCCAAAATGCAGATGATGAGGAATCCAAGGCTTCCACGACGCCCCTTCCCATGAAGCAAATTTCCATTTTGCTGCTGATGCAATTATCCGAACCTCTTTCATACACAGTCATCTAGTAGGTCTCTCATTAGCCGTCGTAGAATGCTGAACAAACAACATCTCCAAGTCCATTTGTCGCTCAGTTTGTAAATGAAACGGGAATAACAGGCGGAGATGGGAGTAAAGTCGGCTACTATGCGGGCATGATTGTGCGTTTCTTCGGTCCCCTCAAGTATGATAGTATTCAACGGATTGTAGGAGTCGATATTCTTCATGACAGAGAGCTTGTTCACGCTACAGTATGGCCGGGTGTCAGACCGGATAGGTCGGCGCCCAGTGCTCATGTTCGGGCTATTCGGGCAGGCACTATCGATCTTTTGTGTTGGGTTATCGAAGCAGTTCTGGCAGTTAGTGTTCTCTAGGGCCATGTCTGGTGCTTTAAATGTGAGTGAAATCCTTTACCTATTTTTTCTGGCCATTTTCATTGCTATATACAAAATCTAATGTTTACTCACCCAGGGAAACGCTGGGGTTGCAAAAGGTATGGTAGTGGAACTAACAGACGAGACAAACCAGGCTCAGGGTATGTGTCTTGCATTCGGCATATACACGGGCGACTTTATCTTATTCATTTGTAGCATTCGCTTTTCTTCCCATCGTCTGGTCGACTGGCTCGACGCTGGGTCCTTTCCTCGGCGGAACATTGAGCCACCCCGCCAAGCTTCTTCCAAGCGTGTTTGATACACCCTTCTGGAACAAATACCCATATTTTCTGCCCTGTCTTATCTCGGCGATTTACTCGGCCTGTATCTTTGTTGCAGGAGCAATGTTTTTGAAAGAGGCGAGTGGATATCATTGATTTCCCTATTTAGGCACGAAATTGATAAAGTACGGTCTAGACTCATACCGTGCAAGCCAAACAAAATGAAAATCATACTACCGAATACGGCACTGTCCCCACCCATCCACCACAGCCAAGACGCTCCGTGTCAGTTCGATCGGTTCTGACAAAGCGCGCACGTGCCGCCATCGCGAACTATGCCTTTTTGGCATTTAGCGATATTACCTATCTTGGTTTACTGGTGTGTTTCTCATATTTGATCGAGACAGAGTACTTGTCTAAAATCCATCGTGTTTTGATAGCCTATTGTGTTCGCTGTTTCTGTAGAAAATGGTGGACTTGGGTTCACTCCCCGTGCAATCGGTCTCATTCTCGGTCTCCAAGGGATCATCACGGGCCTTGTCCAGGTTTTCTTCTTCGCGGCCATCCATCGACGTCTGGGTAGCAAGAAGCTCTATGTGACAGGATACTTGTGCTACTCCTTGCTGCTTCTTTCGCTGCCTATTATGCACGCGCTTGCAGTGATGGAGATGAAACGTACGATTTGGGTTGTTCTCGGTTTACATATCGCGCTCTCGTGTCCTGCGTTTATGGCATTCAGTGAGTTTTTGTTAATAGGGGTTTGAATGTTCGCCGGGTCTCATACGTCGTACACCCAAGGTTGCGTAGCTATCTATGTTAATAGCTCTGCACCGTCCAAGGACTCGCTGGGAACCTTGAACGGAATATCTCAGACTATCATCAGCGTTATTCGAGCTATCGGACCTGCAGCCGCAACCAGCTTGTTCTCTCTATCGATCGAGAAGAACATACTTGGTGGGAATTTCGTGTATGCGGTACTCTTAGGCATAAGTTTAATAGGTGTCTATGCGAGTCGATGGCTGAAGGAGGTAAAGAGGGCATACGAGTCAACTCGGTAGATTACTGTAGACACAGCGAGCAATAGACATTTTTTTGCCCTTTTTTAATAGCAAGTTTGGTGGATGCTGAATGCTCCACTTCTGGTTCAGCAAGGGAAAAATATTCCATATTTTCGATACCACTAAACAGCGGAAATATTGCGGGTTCATTTCACAGAGGTTAGATAGCTTAGATCATGATACATTCTAGCGCCACCAACGCAAATGTGGACCAATCTTTTTTACACCAAAAGAACGCGCACGATTGCAGGATACCTCTGGGAAGCCCGACAGAGATATTTGTGCCAAGCGGACTTTAAAGTCTCAGAGAGCGACGCATGTAATCGAGTTGAGGTTGGAGGTATCGAACCAATACACTCTGAGTTCTGACGGGCCTCTCGATATGCCGGAGGGCAACGACCTTTTGATGCAGGCTGTCATAGGAGACTGACATTTTGTGGTAGATGGAGAAGACAAATGCGGAGAAAACGAAGCTTGATATAGGTATTATATAGCACTGGACTTGGGTGGCCTTCGTTTTCTATTTTCAGCCAAGGATTATCTGAATAATTTTTGATTTCAAAACGAGGTATGGATGATTGTTTAGAAATACCAATCAGGTCTGATTGTTAGGATGGCGGGCAATAGATTGTAAGGGTTACGCGATCACTGTAGGTCTAGTTCTGGTGTATGCGTTACCCTTACGATACACCGTTACCCCTCTTAGCGTTACACTTGTACCTGGTGCTCTGTTCAGGCTGATTACTAACTATATACGTTCATTTGGTTTCTTCTGTTTACGCATGTATCGACCCGGGCACCTTATAAGGTCCCGGGACTTCCACCCACTCTCCTCTGTCTTTACTCTTAACATCAATATCGAGTGTGTGTTACGACTTGTCATTTAGGCGACGCCGTCGCCGACCGAGTCACATATATACATCCGATAAGTAGAGACCTTACATAGATATACGGTGCGGCTCGGGGCCGGCGAAGAGTCACAGCGCGAACTTATTCACACACGATTTTCATAGTGTTTATCCATTCTTTCTCTCACTACACGACTTTGCTCCCCGCGTGCCGGCGACACTGACAAGAACAAGTCGATGTGTTTGTGTGTGTGGGGGGGGGGGGTGAATTTCGATTCATTTTAGAATGCCTTAATTGTCCGAATGAAATTTCAAAAGAAATGTTCTCTTAAGACATGTAACGTCCACCACTCGCGCTCACACTATTCACTATAGGATCTCATATATCCTTCTAAATCACCTTGTTTATTGTCTTCACAATATGGCGCCACGCATTGGTACTCTGGATTCCCTATCAGTGTACTTGGATCCAAAACCTTTAGTACTAAAGAAAGGGAGTCCGCGCCCACTTTTCGGTAGCATGATTTCGATTTCTGGCCAAGTGATGTGATTTGTTAAGTTGTCACGCCAATTGTATAGGTCAAGATCAAAATTCACTTCATTTATTCAGTAGTTAATCACACATGTCATCAGCCTAATGGTACGATCTGCGGTGTCCACCTCCGGCAGTATCGTGCCCAATCTTCGACAAATTCTCCTCCAAGTAATGGCGCCATGCGACCTGTTTCTCGCGTCGCTTGTGGTACGGGTCGACATGCTTGGGCTCCTCGGCGACAAAGCTTCGCCGTGTGGCGCTCAGTCGCTGCTCGAGGGTCTTCCCGTTGACGGATTCTTCTTCGACCTCGCCAGGATTGCCATTGAGGAGAGCAGAGTCCGTGTATACCATATCGCCCAAGGTCATTGTACCAGAAGCTACTGGTGTGGCCGTTGAGAACGGGGCAGTAAGTCCGGGGCCGTGTGCGTCCGTGCCATGTGGATCTTCGAAGATTGAGACCTTGAGTTTCTGGCCCGACTTGAAGAACCGCGGGGTGTTCGGTGGTAATACCGGGAAAACAACGTTTTCGTGGTAATCATCCAAGCGAAGAATATAACCCTTGGAAAGGTTGTCGCCGGATAGCGTGCCGTTAGTGAGGACGAGTTGCACTTGATCGGATGTAAGCTGTGCACTACCCGGCGAAACCAACATGTGGTCGATATGTCTTTGCTCATTCGTGCCGTAGAGGTAGAAATACATATACTCGGGGAAGGCGCCGTCCAAGTACTTGGAGTCGATTGGATTATTCTTGAGAACCTTGACATTCGTGACCTGGAAATTGGAAGCATAGCGTGGAGGTCTGCATATATTGATTCAATTAGTAAAGTGGTATCCTCTTCTATATGGTGGACTAACGGCGGTTGGTTCTTAGCGGGCAAACCCTTCTCCAACATGGCCTCAAATGACCCGGCAAGTATGCTATCAAGTTTGACGTCTTTGGTAGTGCCGATGAAGAAAGTGGCCTTTGGGTCCTTGGCGCGCTCGGCCCGGTAGGTATCCATCACGCCCGCAGGGATGTCGCAAGAGAGGATGAGTTGGTGTCGATAATTGGCCATGTTGAACATAGGGAGAAGGGTGAGATACGGCTTATCAGTGCCTTGGAGGACAAAGCGGAAGTCGTCCTCGGTGACGGTATTTCGGAACAAGCATCTCTGCAACAGGAAATAAATTTATGGTTGAACTACGGAACCAGACGGTACCAACCTCAATCTCCTCATGAGCAATCTTCTTGAAGGCGTCCGCAATACTCTTGGTGAAGTTTGCCACTGTGGGGAAAGGACTCATGACGCAGTTGACGAGGATGTCGAGGTCTTGCGCTCCTACTACGCCAAGTCGTTCCTTCAGACGAGTGCAGCATTCGCCGTACACTTTGTCCTCCATGAAAGTTGACATGATGAAAAGGGGTTTGTCAAAAATGTTGTCCTCGATCTTGGTAACACTGAGCCGCTCATAGATGCGAGTGTTGAGGTAATTCGACTCGACCACATCTTTATTAATCTCCCCGTTTGCCAATCTAAAGTTGCACGCGAACGCGTTGATCGACAAGTCGGAGCCCATTTCTCGAACCAAGGCCATTGCCTTATCGTCGCGCACAAGTTCGAGATTCGGACGATTAACAATATTGTCTCGGATGTACTCGCGTTGCTTTTGAATCTCCTCTGGGGTTCCTCCGTCACGCTCAGCAGGAATGGCGTTAAGAGGAACAACGATCAGGTTAGGGTCGCCGATATCCATGGTGACCCAGTTCGTGTACATCTAGTAGACAACCCGTAAATAGTTAGTCATGTACAAAGTTGATACAGTATATGCTTGCCTTAGTACAGCTAAACATGGCTTCGCCGAGCAGGGATCCATACCCATTCTTGTGCAGGCCAATCACGCGATGGGAAACCCAGGCAGCGACGGGGGCAGCTCCAGGTTTGCTATGAAAGAAATTAGTTATTTATTATTCAGGTCACACCATGACTCACCTTCCTTCAACCCCATATACACCTACACTTTCGTCACCGTCCGAGTCTTTGTAGACGTCAGGATTCAACCAGGTGACAAGGAATCGCATTCGTCCATCCCGGTAGCACAGACCTCCGGCGGGATAAGGAATATATCCAGACTTGTGAGGATCGATCGTGATCGAGTCGGCGTACTTGAGGTGGTCGAGTTGCGTGCGCGTGTGATCACTGAGCGCCAGCTCGGGCACGTACTTGTTATCCGGGTCGATGGGCAAACCCCGCCCAACCTTTTTCTCTTCACGGAGTAGAGAGGTGAAATAACCTCCCCAAGCTGCATCAGCATGTATAGCAAACGAAAGACCTTTTTTCTGATATTTTTCCCGGAGCTCCCAGACGTCCTTCAAAGGATCCACCGCGCCATGTTCAGTAGAGCCCATGATAGCGACCACAGCGTATACTGCTCGTTTCTCATCAAGACATTCCTGGAGAAGCTTGTCGAGTTTGGAAGAATCCAAGCGTGCATTGATATCAACTGGGATATCTATGATGTTATCCGAACCAATTCCGGTGATAGCTGTTCTCGAATCAGATAATGTGATTTCTGTAGATTATTATCTTGGACTTTACCTGCACCCTTGGGCCATGAGTAATGTTTGGTGGCCCCTACAAAGTACCTATTGGGCAGCGTAATATTAAACTTCTTTTCGAGAACATCTTTCCCCAAACTTTGAATCAAATACCTAAACGAAACCATGTTAGCAGTGTCCAAGCTACTGACTGCAAACTTACTTGTTCATTGTATCGGTCAAGAAGCTCGACGAGATGTCGAATTCTTCTTCGAGCCTCTCAGGAATAGCGAAAACTGTTTCCGGTTTGAGATTTAAAAGTTCCCAGGTGCTGAGCTCGGAGAACAGCTTGATTTCGCCGGTACAGAGTTCAATCATAAGCCTGTCCCTGATGCTCTCTAAGGGTGCACCTGGTTCGAGAGCACATGCTAAAGACAATGGATAGAACTTGAGGTTACGAGCTACCAAGTAACGAGTTTAGCCGATACACTCTATTGATTCAAATGTTGGTCTTACCAGCCCTAGAGAATTAGGAATATATATTTAGTCTGAAGTTTACTATGAACATATGAGCGTACCAGATGGATTCGAGGTTGGCTATGGAGCCCCCACAGGTAATGTGGCCCCAAGGACGTGAGCTATCAGTTACCGAGATGTCATAGCCCAACATCTCGCACAATTGGAGCCCCACCTCGAGCTCGATAACGGTGGTGAGTGGACTCGCTTCCGTCGCAACATTGTTGGGGTTCTTTGAGGTGTGGATCAATCGGTTGGCACAAGTGAAAAGACATCTAAAGACATACAAACAAAGTGGTCATCAAATAACCGAGCAGAGCGGGCATCGATGTGTCATAGGTCATATGAGCGTTGTAACGTGGAGACCAGAACGGGATCGAGTGTTTCGATAGAGCCTCGGTCAGCTCCTTCAGAGATTCATCGAGGTCCCTGATTTCTTGTTGAAAGGACGAACTGGCTTGGATTTGTTGATCGATAAATTCCTACGCAGATAATAAAAAAAAAAAGAAACCACATTAGTTCAGACATGAACGCGGATCGTCCTGAAAGACCTTGAAAATCAATACTTACTGGGTCTTCTGGCTGGAAGTTTTTGCGGGCTTCCTCCGTCCGGTCAGCAATGAAATTGAAAAAGTTACGAAGGAACTCGGTATTTTCGGCTTTGGGGCCTAAGAACCAGGCCGCTAGACGATTATGACGCTCATTAAGATGTTCGAATATTGGCCCAGTACGGCTTCGAACATGGCCTTGCTGTTGCTGTTGCTGGGGTTGGCGCTGGGGTTGGTGCTGGGGTCGGAGATGGGGTTGGAGATGGGATTGGAGATGGGACTGAAGGCGATCGTGCGGAAGCATATTGGAGAACGAGAGGGGAGAACGAAACCACGATGTATGAGACGGGATCCTCCCATGCTTTAATCCGTCCGTCGATATTCACGTGCTATACTTTGTAAAACAATATCGGTACCATCGTGGTAGGCGATCCAAGTCTCGCCACAATCCATAACGGCGGTTTGATCCCACAGACGGATACGTACGAGCGCGACCTCATTCTAAAGCATTCGCAGAAGACCCCTCGAAATCTGCGGATCCGAAAATGGAGATTGATGTTAATGGAACTCATCTGTGAGTGAGATAGATATTGGCCTCATATATTCGACCCTGGCCGTCGCCCGTTCAAGACGAGTAGCCATATTAGTTCATATCCTAACCGCTCCCCCAAAACACGGCATCCGACGAAATGGATAGTTGTGTCCACAGTCTATGGTGCTGGTGTGGATATTCGGCACGTATGAAACTGTATGATTAGAATCGAAGCCAGCGACTTAGTGAGTGCGGAGCCAGAGTTACTAGATCGAGTTCCGTGCATCCAATTTTGCGCATCTGACAAGAGACTTGATTGGTGAGATGATTATACATGTGTATGAATATGACGTTTGCTAAATCTGTTCTGGAGGAGCATGGTGTCCATGTAATCGTGGATGTAATCTGCACAAACTCAACCTGTCTCACGTGAGCTCCTTGGGCCAAATAAGTCTAATCATAACAGGTTCTTGATCAAACGCCAACCCGAGTAGCAAGGAGCATATATGAATTGCACCCCTGTGCCTAGATGCTAACCACCGTCCTGCGTTCGTAATGCTTCCTCTGATTTAGTACCCCAAATTCACTCGAAGACAACCTGGCGACATAAAGCTCCATTTGGCCGTGTCTCGCTTAGAGCTCATAACTTCACAAGGCCCACACTCGTGGGATTTCGCCATAGAAGGATCCGGAACCGGGCCCCTGCGAAGCCAGTCAAGCCACGGTCGTCGAAACGAGATCATTGGGAATAATCGAAGACTCAGCCACCGCACGCCTTCGAGTGATCTTCATTATGGATTACGCAGGTCCATAGATCTGGATCTACCCCATCAGCCATCTCATTTATCAACGCACCGATGGCGAGCTTCATGCACCATATCTGGTCTGTTATGTCCGCGCACTTATTCCCTTGCGTCTCCCGTTTCCTATTAAAAGCAATGATGTGTTATCAGTGTACCCGAGAGGTGGACCAGACTACTGGATAGGTTGTAGTGACAATTTTTCTGTAGACAATAATATTACGGACGCAGTCGCTCGAATGTTCCACGGCGTACAACCAAGTCTTTATGGGGCATCAACTCTTGGTGGACGTACCCAGGCTATTGATACCATGTGCTAGACTATGCCGAAGATCTCAAGAGCATGGACTTTAGTGATTTAACTTTGCTCACGACTAGCTACCCCGTATGGTCCATCTGAATAATCATAATTTAGAATCTGGTGGGTCGCCTATATGCAGGGGCGAGGAAGAAGGCCGCTTTAGCGGTACAGGCCGGAACAATACAATCCTAAGTTGGGTGTGTGCCATACGGTACGATACCCGCCTTTGAGCCAGCAGCGCATATGAAATAAATGGCACGTTGGTCTACGTCCTATTGCTTTCTATTGATTGCGAATGCACAACCTGCATGCACCTTACCACTCCCCATTAATATATACCGTATTCGTGCCTACTGATCAAGATAATTTATTCATATCCACATGTCATTTATGTATATGGTGCACCAGCTGGTCCTTGAGTAGCTTGGATATATAGGAGAGCAACAAAATATAACCAAAATAAGATAAAATTCAAGTTTCCCGCGAGTAGTGCAGAACTGATTGGAGCACTTGCAAATACGGAAAAGTGAGCTGGAAATTCTCCGGAGTGATTTGGATATCCAGCCCCGCGGCTTCAATACGCTCGCTCAGCTTTACGAGTCTCCGAGCGCCACGGAGATTTCCGGGGCCGTGGACTCTATGGGCACATGTATTATATGTTACCCTGACTAAATTTGAAGTAAAGTGTGATCTGGGGCCTCTTTGTTTGCCTGTATGCTCACGGAAGGGTCAACATCTGAGGATGGGGGTCTATTGTGGATGGAGGATGGCGTCCAGCAGTACCATGAAACCTTGCTGTCTCTGTATGATCGCTGCTTTGTTGGGACCCAAAAGACTTTGATCTCCAAGTTTCAAAGGCGGACAGTACTTCAGTTGTCATGTGTTGTAAACCTCGACATCGAAAGTGTCATGCAACTGAATGACCGAATCTACCGGTATGTTCGCCATAGGGTGACCTGTTTATTTATTTGTTCATAATATCTACCAGAAGTGATATCGTTGATGAATTGGTCACTCCAAGGAGCTTTGCGTTTCGATCAGCACAAGTCATTGGTTGTATTATCAGTCTTGTTGCGCTGACGTACTATGAAGGCCAACCCCTTGAAGGCACGCTCCCCGAGGCCTGGCTGAGGGATGAACGAGCTCGGGAACATACGGGCTTCCTTGTACTCCAATCAGGATATGAGCCAAAGGCTTTTATTTAGTCCCCATTTAATCGTCCTTTTCGTGTTACCCTTCAGCACTGTATATGTGGGGAGACTGGAAAAGCACGGTGGGATCTCATCAATTCTGAATCGAAAGATGGAAGGAAAATTGAGCACCAATACATGTGGGAACCTCTTGGCGGTGCACGCAACACGACCGGGGAACTTCTCTCTGATAAGTTGCTGCGGTACCAAGTACGTGAAATGCACCTAGCCCATCAAGAAAGTTCATATTACCAGTCACTATGAAGAGCCTGTATAGTGGAAAATAACATCCAGTGCCAATGATCAAAATTTAGTATGTTTCTATCTGATTTACGTATCACTTATAGCGTCTAAGCCGGAGTGAGATAGCTTTTAGCCGGCATGAAACCACCCCCGACGCGTTTAACTCTGGAGGACCTGAAGTCACCAATTTGCCAATTCTTGCAAGCCAATGCATATGGCTCATCTTCGGGTCCTCTGGAGCGCTCGGCAGGTCCGAGTCACCAGATATTAATGGATTATCTCTGTGCTTCCCGAATAGCCCTGGAGCATATCGGAGATAGGTCTCCTGATTTAAAACACCCTAAAAAACTCGTGATCGAGAGTAACAATGGATTTGGTCGAGTAGAAAATCCAGGAATCATGCGTGGAATCGGCCAGAATTTGTTCAGTATGAATTACCCCGTCGGGCTGCTCCGTTTCGGCCCAACTAAGTAGGGAGTACAAACGGCATAGGCATGCCGTTATGCCAGCCTGAGTCTTTCCTAGTTCACATAACTTTCTCACGAAATCTCATCAACAGAGAGTTCTGACACCCTATATGCCTAATTTGGAGGTATACCTATAAAGCGGCCATATTTCCGCTTGGTAATCGCGCATACATCATCATGGTACATGTGCTCAGCACTTGATAGCGAAGAATTGTGTACATCTACATATTATGAATCGACCGTTCCATATGCTCGTGGTCCATTAGAAGTTGTACCACGATATGGTGGGTACGATTGAACGCGCACTCTTATCCTACCTTGGGATTAAAATAACGCGCAGTTGTCATACAGTTAATAAGCACCCTACCTTCGTCATGCTTTCAAGACCGTTAATCCTACTATTATCTGTCGTCTGTTCGGGAGTACTCGCGACACCAACGGCCACTAAGATTCCAATCCTGAAGCACGCGGGCAAGGTAAAAGAAAATTCATATATCATGTAAGCGTCATTCAAAAAAACTAATTCGTACCATACCTGTGGTCTAATGCCTATGACTGACGCCACCTAGACAATTGAAGTCGGAAGCATCAAAATCTGCCCACTTATCCCGCCTACCTAAATCCGGATTGGATATAAGTTACACTTATGACCAAGTCTTTCATGGCTATGCTGCTAGGCTCGACTCTAATACATTGGAATACATTCAGCAATCGAACGATGTAGCTGCCATATTCGAGGATGGAATCATAACAACGGATATGGCGTGAGTGTATTCTTTACTTCGAATAAATCGACCATTACCAACATATATTAATTAGCCAGCCTATCTTAAAGTCGGATAACACAGGTCCGTTATCTCGATCAAAGCCTAACTTGGAAAATATTAGGCAGGCAAATCCGGCGGATGTAGATGTCTACGATATCGGAACTGTGCGTTTGTGGAAGTAGCTGGATTGAGGGCACACCCAAGCTGACAATGTGATTGAAAATCCTAGGGCATATACACGGCACATACGGCATTTGGTAGTCGGGCTCATTGGGGAGCTACCTTTGGTGGTGTGAGTAAATAATTTGTAGTCTGTTAACCCTTATCGCGTCCCAGCTTACACTGTACTGTAGTATAAGAATGCCGATGGTAATGGCTTCAGTACATGTGAGTGAAGTGGATTGAAGGGTTAATTCGGTATCAACATAATCATTCGACGTCAGGTATAGCAGGAATTGCTGTGGGCGCCACTTATGGGGTGGCTACTCAGGCAAACGTTTATGCAGTTAAAGGTATGTCGTTCACAAGTATGAGTATAGAAATCCTAACGATTTTGGATTGTTGGCAGCACTATCGGACGCAGGATCAGGAACAATCTCCGACTTGGTCGCAGCTATAAACTGGGTTATCTCAGCAGTAGCAACTTCTGGTCGACCATCTCTGATCATGCTGAGTGCTGTTGTCTCGGCTAATTCTGCTTTGGATACCGCAGCGGTCTCCGCGATCAATAGCGGAATTCACTTCATCGTCCCCGTGCCCTTATCGAGTTTGGATCCAGTGAATAACAGTCCAGCACGTGTACCTGCCGTTATTACCGTTGGGATTGAGGGACAGCGATATTCGTCGATAACAGATGTATGTTCAAAAGGGACTGCAGTCACATGTCCCTCAACCGAAGGTCCCACAGCCACCAGGATGCTCAGTAGCTCAGCCGTACCCATGTAAGATATTTCAACCCATTTCCTCATCGCTTGACTCAAATGAATTGCGATAGGGCACGCGTGGCGGGTATCGTCGCAGCTGTTATTGGAACCTATGGCAATTCATCGCCTGCTTCAATCGCAGCTCAGTTGCGGGCCCACGCATCCAAGTCAAATTTCAATGTGTGCCCCGTCATAAATGACCGTTGGTAAAGGGAGGTCCAGGAGAATAAATTAGTCTCGTACTACGTGCATACATGTGTAAATAAATAATGAACGCATATCAAAAAAAATTAATATTTAATGTGGCGGTACTATGGAGGTCCGATAAGCGCCGCCAAGGCCAGTGGTGCCAAGTGATAACCTCAGTCCACAACGTCATTTCACGGAATTCGCATATAAAGCCTGATTTCCGCAGCACGCATCGGTGCCTCGCGTACCTTTCGACCATGCTGGGGGCACTAGGATCTGTGATTCTCACGGTGGGCCTTGTATCGGCTGCCCCAACGTCACCCGGGGAATGCAAACCGCTGTCTTCTCTCTCTTTCGCTCACCGACCTAATGTAACAAGTGGACTCTCTACCCGTGTAATATTCAACGGACTGAAAAGGCCGCGCGGCTTGCGTATTGATTCGTTGTCGAACCTCCTGGTCGTCGATCGAGGCGTTGGAGTGGTGGCGCTTTCGTATCGGAACGATTCGACATGCGTTGGCTGGGAGAAACGTACGGTCGTGAACAATGAGAATCTGAATCATGGAATCGAGATCGGCCCGAGTGGAGGAGGGAGCAACCAATATTTGTATGCGAGCACTAGCGACAACGTCTTGCGATGGGAGTACGATCCAAGCAGCGTCGCGGTTGTAGGAAATCCTGTCACGATTGCGTCGAACATGTCGAACTCTGGTGAGTCGTATGCGATAAGGCGGGTTCGAAGTGGTGTGAACGCTTTGTGATAGATCATACCACCCGCACCTTGATTCTACAACCCCAATCTGGAAGTACATCCCAGTATATCATCGTTACACGCGGGTCTGAGTCGAATCTGGACGAGGGCGCTGGTAAGTCGAGGCGCATGTCGTATCAGCAGCGTATATCAAACTGACTGTGCATCAGCCGAAATATCCTCTGGTCGTTCGCAAATCCGCCGTTTTGCGCTCAATAGTTCCCTGCCAAGTGGCGCAGGCTGGGCTTGGGAACAGGGCGAGCTCCTTGGCTGGGGCCTACGCAATGCAGTGGGCATTGCTCTTTCTCCTGACGGAGAAGACTTGTGGGAGGTTGAGAATAGCTCCGACAATGTCTTTTGGAGAGGGGTTGACGTTCATCACGAGAACCCAGGTAAGTAAAAAGCGGGGTTTTGAATAGGGCGGAAACTTACCTATTCGCGCTACAGCTGAGGAACTCAATCGTATTCCTTTGAACAACATATCAACCATCCCGGATGCTCAAAAGTTCTACGGTTATCCATGGTGCTATACAGCTTGGGATTCGTCGGCCCTCACCGCGTCTTCCTTTACATTCCAGACTGGATCCCAGTTCTCCATTCGCAACCCTCCTGAGACGCCCGACGATGCATGGTGCTCTGTTGATCAAAATAACATCAAACCAGTACTGTCGATGCAATCTCATTCGGCACCATTAGATATCGTGTTCTACAATGCGCCCTCGGAGGGAAGCGAAGGATACGACAATGCAAGGTTGTATGCTGTAAATACCGAGTGGAACGGTGATGCGTTTGTGAGTTTTCATGGGAGTTGGAACCGGGATCCGCCGACTGGTAAGAGCATTGGGATTGTCTCTAGACTCAACATGCTAAAATTCTTGCTAGGATACAAGGTGGTGAGAATACCTTGGAATAATGGCGCTCCTGTCGCCTCGGCAGACTCTCGAAATGGCTACGAAACTGTCGTGGGGGCACCTGATTTGTCCCAGTGCCCGAACGGGTGTATTAGACCTGTTGGAGTGGCCTTCGACCGTCTCGGGCGACTCTTCGTTAGCTCTGACACGACCGGAGAAATATTCATAGTAGAGAATTCGAATGCGCCGGACGGGGAGTCCGATTCGTCTAGTCTTGCCAACAGGGTTAATCTAGCGGGTTTAGTAATGGGGGTTATAGGTGCCATTGTAGTTGGGTTGGTATAAAGTGATAACGATGTATTTGTTTTTTTGACGACTTTGTTATACACGGATAGCCGATACCCTGTAACTGATGATAAACACGACTCTATATGTATGATACAAGAAAAGGCGCTTACATTAGTATGAATCGAATAACAATGACAGTTTGTAACAAGCGCAGAAGAGAGCACCTGGAGGCGAGGCATTGAAGGAGTTGACACCTGTTGTCAATCGCGGCGATCATCACCATGGTGTCGTCGACGGTGAGGGGAACGGCTTCGTCGCTGTGGATGACCTTCCCGGTCATGGAGACGATCTTGGGTCGAGGGAGATGCCGATCGCCGACGAGAATGTCTGTATTCCGTGTCTCGATCCCGATACCTATCCTCGCGCCTGTCTGGTCGCAGATCTCTGCTCCTTTCCCGTTGTTCGAGACTCTGATCCCTTCTCTCATTGCTTCGATCCCTACGAGGCCTTTCCTTACTTCTGGACCTATCTCTTCCTCGCGCTTTCTCCTTCTCTTCTTTCTTAGCCGCCCTCCTTTGCTCCTTTTCTGCCCTGCGCTGCTCCTTCTTTTCTCGCTTCTCCTGCTTCTCCAACGCTTTTCGGGTCTTTTCGATTTCTGCTTCAATTATTTTTTCTTTGTCTGATGGCTCCTTCCCGACTCCTTCTGTCCCAGATGGCGTGGCGTTAGCCCCCGTGACTGGGGCCGCATTAGCTCCAGTGGCAGGGCCACTGGTAGTGCTATCCCCAGGCTTTGGCGCCGGTTTGAATCCCCTAGGAGATTATTGAGCACTAATGAATAGCGCTACGTCAAGCAAGTGAGACTCACAAAGCAACAGCCATAGCCTCGGCCTCTGCTTCTTTTATTTTTCTAATCTCCTCGGCCCTTTCCTCGCTTGTGCTCTTTGCATCTCGATTATACCAATGGACGTCTTTGTTTTTCTGCCATCTCCCAGTCGGTGCATTAATCGAATGTCCAAGGTAATTCTGTTCATGGTATTGATATTGGTTAGGTGACAGTGCTTATTTGACGGCTCACCTCACGGTCCTTGTCAGCTGATACATCTGACCATTTGAACTCGGCTTGCCCGCCTCGAGTCCCTCCTCTCGTAGGTTCGTACATGACGCGCAGTGAATGTGGTGGATATGTAAAAGAGGATTGGTTCGCTGGTTTACGAAGCGTCACACAACAATAGTCACGTGATAACTTGAGCGCTTGAGGTTTGGCTTACTTGCTCCTACTTTCTTTCAGGGCCGCTGCTCTTGGTACACTTTTCGCTTTATTTTTCTGCTACTATGAGTCAATAGCTTTTGATATGTGCTAGCATTTACTGAAATGAAATGGGGATCCACCAAAAAGGTCACAAAATATTTCACCGCATTTCTCGCATAGCTAGAGCCGAATACTTAAGACTAGCGACCCCGTAGCGCATACACAAGATCTCAAAAATTTCAAAAAATCACATTTTATGCGTAGGTACTCATGCAAAACCACATGAATCACAATCCGCTCCGATCCACCCGCACTAGACCAACTTAGACAGTGACGCCACGGTATGTGGACATCTGTGCTTGAAGACGCACAGTCTGGCCAGGGGTGAACTGGTAGAGAAATTGTACGAGTCAGTTCAAGTTTCACTGCAATTCGACTCTGTCACTAACCTCAGTCAAGCAGTAGTCATCGCTGTAGTCCATGAAGTTGTGGATGCTGATAGAAAGAAGGTAACGTCAGTCCCAATGTGAACTAAAAGCAGCTTAGATTGACTCACGGATCAAGTCCTCCGCCTGGGCAGGTATCTTTGCCTGCAGGGCAGCCAGAGGTAGGGCCATTGGGACCATCGGATTGAGGAGGGGTATCATCAACGTAGTCGCCAGGCGCAGCGCAACCGCCCTGGAAAGTATGGTACAAACCAACCCAGTGTCCAACCTCGTGGGTCAGAGTTTGACCCAAGTTGTACGGCTCAGCGGTACCTCCGGGCACACTCGAGTACCGGATCACGACACCGTCGTCGCTCGGTGCACCGGAGTAGGATGATGGGAAAGTAGCATATCCCAGGAGACCTTGGTAGCTCGAGGCGACGTTGGTGAAGCCGACCGTGTAGACATTCAGGGCATTTGCACCACCCTTTCGCAATGACTGCTTCATCGCAGTTTGGTAAGAGGTGCTCGGGGCCGCTCGTTGGAACCAGTTACTGAAAAAATAGTCAATTATTGAGTCATGGTAGCCATTGGGATAAAGTGAACTCACGCATTGGTAGTACGGTCGGTTCCTGCCAAAGTGAAGGTGAGCCCAGTGCCAGCATAGCCGGCGTTGAGTACGTCGATGGAATCGGTAATTTGCTTCTCAGGAATGTTTCCTTGGCTCAAGGCTAATACGAATTAAATTAGAGAACCCTGGAAAGATAACTAGAACTCACATGTTCCAGACTGGAGGACGTGCCAATACACAGGAATGGTCGCTGCGAACTTGGCATTAGCGCCAAGCTTAGCGGACACCTTGTGGGAAGCAAAGTGCGCCTCGGCAGCAGCAACCTCCTCTGCGCTATTGTACTCGTCAGTGGGACTGGTGTCATGGGAATGGATCTCTTAGCGCACCTAGGAGTAGACGCACAGAACAGTGTGCGATTGCCGAAAGGCACAGCGAGAGCCGAGCTAACGCCAAAAGCAAGGGTAACAAACGCAGTGAAAATCATGGTTGACCAAGTGACCAGTAGACCGAGGACCAATACCTGGGGATGGAGGACATGGAGCTACTCGTCGCTAGCTTTTATGCTAACTACTGCCGGTGTTTTGCATGCCAAGTTTAATTGCCACTATGGCGAAGGCAGACGGAGTACATGCGTGATACCTAAGAAGCAATCGAACACCAGATGGTCTGTGTCTGCTGATCCAGTAGCACGACACCGTGGAGCTCCTGGGGCGGCCGTGGATATGAAATATATCGACTAATATGGTATCATTTCATTGACAAATGATGTGTCGAACCGTGTGCCAAGCCTATTGTTGCATGTTGAGCTCGCGGAATCTACGATGGAATTCGGACAAACGCGACACTTTACATTTGACTCAGAGATATACTCAGCATTAATCTGGTGCCGCTGATAAGTATGAATACCCAATTTCATAGGCATCGGTACAAGAGCCGTGGATGAGATAGAGCTTCGGTAGTTGATCTAGAAGCAGGGATTCTCTTCACGGTTAACATGTTCACGGATATAACGCAGAATCACAAACAAACCGCCCTTCGTATCGCTATCACTGACAGCTGCCTTGATTGCTCGTACAAGGAAGTAGAAAACGAAACGAACGAGCAGGCACATGCCAGCATACCAGACCGTTATCGCATTATTCCGTACATTACCAGCAAATGCATACGTGCCGGGACGAATAGGGGATTGGAGAACGTAAGAAGGTCTGAAATTGCGGCTAATGTGCTTCCATGTTACATGTGCAAGGATTCGGCAAGTCTCCTTCTATTGCCTATAGGTGGAATTTTCGAATCTTGCTCACGTGGAGCTTTCGTAGCGGCATCTGTTCGGGGAAATTGGTGGTGATTGATTCTCTATGATACTTGATCTTATCAATAATATGTCCTTCTGTTATTCGGATGTTCGGCCTTGCTTATCCTTAGATCCGCTGATTTTGCTGGCATTCTCTAGAGCCAAATGGGTAAGCCGTCAAATACTCAGAGTGACCAATTTGTTCGCACTGATACCGCATACGCCGTTGCTCCTCGACCAAGATCGCTAGGTTGGGAGACATTGAATAATCTGGATTTCTCGTATCTGCTGGTTGAATTTAAAAATAGGAACAAGCAAGGCCGAATACGGAACTGATGTGTCTCTCGTCAAGCCGACCAATGGAAGTGCGGCCGACGACCTCATGAATTTGGCTATCTTGTATCGGCTATAGGTCACGAAATATTTGGCACTGGCTTGTCAGACGATACCAATATTCGTCACCCGAAAGTTGTAGTGGTATTCCTTGATGTCTGGAAGTGCAATGGATTCGAATAATGAGCCTACGTTCATATACACAATTCGTTCACTGGGGGGAAACAACATACCGAGAACTAGGATGGAGCTTCAAGTAAGGATGTACCTTATTGAAAAATACGATATACTGGTTTCTGCCAACACGCTCGACTCAGGGAGGATCGAATTGGCGGGTATATGCGTAGTAGCATGCATCAGCCCTGGTTATACATGGAAGAAAACCATGTTCTCTGTATAGTATATAACTTGAAGGGAGGTATTTTGATCCCGAAAACTGGTCTTATTATCTTACTTTCGCTCCTACTCAGTGTTTTCGTGTATTTAGTATAGAGTTGCACTATAAGCGAGACTTATCTTATACCAGTGCAAGTACTAGTGGAGGCTCTATAATACAAAGCAAGTGAGAAATTAACAAATACTATTAACCATGGGCCCGAATAGCACCAGGGTTGAGCCTGAGCGTGTGTTTTGAAAGCCTCGCACACATACAGTATTTTAAGAAAAATAATGCTCATTACTATACTTACACAGGATAGCTGATTACTGTGCAGCTACCAATATTGGGATGGTCGTCACCAACGTGATGTTTAATCCTACTACTTACTGAAATGCTGCCACCATATGATGCTTCGTCAAGGGGAGTTGCAATTGCAACTGATCCGGTGTGGTTTATTGAAAGTAGTGATATTGCCCTAAAGATTTCCAAAATAGGATCATCTTGATCATGAGAAGAGCGTGCAACCCGCAAAACTATCCCTGAGAGTTGCTGTTCCAATCAATCCCTTAAAAAACGGGCGCTTGGATGAAGGATACACTGAATGTACTGTGTCCACTACTAAAGTGGCCATAGAGCCGTTCCAACAAACTTGGCAAGTTTGGTACCTGTGAGACCCAAACTTAGGAGGTTGCGCTTGGTAATAGTATGGCTGATAGTGATATGGTAATACCAACCACATAAAGAAAGTGTAAAAGCATCCGCAAAAGGCACCTGGTTGTTTAGCTCCTGGGATCAGGGAGGCCGGTGCAGGGGCGGTAACTAGCCCTTGGCCTTGGCTGCCCGAACAGACCAGTAGTGAAATGTGACCGCTACACCTCGGCACTTAAATAGCTGAAGGGTACAAAAGCAGCCTGCGATTCCGGCCTCTGACCATATTTATAACCTCCCGAGGAAACCATATTTGACATGGCAAGTAAGTATCAAGCTATAATTTTCGTTTTAAGAGACCATGTATTTATTTCTGCCATAGTCTGCGTCGTTACGTTCTATCCAGGAGCTTCCGAGGAAGATATAAAATATTACCTTGATGAAGTTGAAACATATGGTATGGCCTATTTTGCTATGATACCAACATCTCACTCCGCAAGACAGGTGCCACACTTAGGCATGAGTACGAGAAGGAGAGTAAACAGGCGGTCCTAGAGGCAGAGCCCTGTGAACAGTCTTTTCTTAAGAATGAGAATATTGTGTACGAAATTGGTAAGTCAAAATACCTGATTCATATATAGTAGAGCGCCGGTGATAAATAGTTTTGTAGTGACCATTTCAAAACCTCGGGGTAACTAGAAATATATTTTGCTCCGCTTGTCCATTGATTCAGCCTTTGATATTATGTGTTTACTGGCATGATTTTTGAAGACAACGTTGAGCTATTTACGCGTTGCTTTTGCAAGTTATATGCGCAATTATCATGTTACTGGAGGTGTGCTTCAGCAGAGAAAATCTGTAGGCATAAATTCAATGGAGCATCTATTTCACCTATTACCGGGTCTCTGAAGCATAAATCCATATGGGCAACTTCGCATCTCTGTTTGGGCCTTTGATTAAAGTACTCCACACTGTAGCCACTTCATTTCAAGACTGGAATAGCTTGGCTTAAAACAGACCTAACCGGTACGGGAATCACTCGTTCTCCATATCATATATAGTTGAACTATCGATTTCGAAGAGCCTAAGTAGTCTAAAATTGAGACTACAAAGACGTATCATAGTATGCGTACCAATTCAAGAACACCGAAAGAAGTAATTACAATAACTAAAACCCTTGCGCTGGGGCGATGAAACGTCGCGATTCTAACGACCAAGCTTCATGAGCTTAGTGAGCTTTAGTTATCACTAATACATTACCAAACCTGTGCCCCCCCCTGCCCTTTACATCCCAACAACTCTCAAACAAGCAATCCTTAAATCGGACCAAACCACAGGCCTTTCCTCTGTGCGCGCCCAGACGTCATTCAGCATCCTGACCAGATTGTTCATCATTGTTCCAGGTCTGATGCATTCTGCCACGCCCCATAAACGGGTGAGGAGAGTGGATCGATCGGTAGCAGATGATGCTGAAATGCCCAGCTATTGGTTTGGATTTAGTAGTGTAAGGGGGTTGAACGAATAGGAGAGATGAGAGGTAGATTGTAAGCTTACAATTATTATTGGAACAATTAAGAATGAATCTGGGTTCCTGCAAGGGGCGATAGTCTCCAGGAGCCTCATAAACCTTTTCCGTACTCTTACAACCCGCGCATCAGATGAATCCGCCCCACACAAAGCCTAAAAAGCCATCGAGTTGGGTCACCGAGTTGGGTGCCAGATCAAACTGATCAAACGAGTTGACCCACCATGTAGAGATAAACGTACGCCGCCAATCTCCAACTCTCCTGCATCATTGCCCTTCCTATCTTTAAGATTGGGTCTTCTCCTATCCCAGACGAAATCAGAGGCTTGCAGGCCAGAATCTCCTTCTCAATTTTCTGAATATTTTCCGGGTCAATACAGCTCCCGTGATCCTCCAATAAAACGTTCATCCTGGCCAAAATAATGACGAGTCGATCAGGCACCCCGTATAACCATCTCAACCCGGGTCCATCGGTTTGGTTCAGAAGTATCTCATCCTCTGGGGAAAGAAATTCTATGTCGTACCGGAAGAGCATTGGGCGGTGCGTTATTACACTTTGTAAGACATCCGAAGTGGCATAGAACTTGAGGTTAACTTGTGTGGCTATCAGTCTTGCGGGAAGGTTCACTAGCTCTTCGCTTGATTCAGGACAAAGACAACAAAAAATAGGAGCACATAGTGCCATGGTGTTCAGAACGCTTGCGAGTGAACCTACTTTGGTAATAATGGTAAGAAGCTGCCCCCTCGTTAGTAATCGATTCGAACTCCGGCGGGCGTTCGCGAACCTGATGACCACTGTCCATAGCTTTCAGTGCCTCTTCTTTGGTTAAAACATCGTGCTCCTGTGCTCTGATCACGCTGTCTAACAGCTGGTCGTGTAAGGGGGTGAAAAGTGCCAACTCGTAGTCCGTAGATTTGGAAATAGCCAACATAAATTTAGCGACTAGGAAAATTCGTTGGCGAGCCTTCTCGCCCAACGAGTGACCACGAACGATAGCAAATCGTGCGAGTGAAATGCCTCTGACTGGCTCAAAGACAAACCGGCCCATCCAGGACGTGACTACCGACGACAAGAAAACTTATAAGTTAAAAATAAGAATTCAATGAGGGCCAAGAGACTTACAAGCATGCGAAATAAACGGCATCATATTACTCTCAATCTCCTGGTCTAGTGCCAGAGTATTAAGGAGGCTTAACTGAAGGTTTTTATTATCTGTGTCTTTGCCCAGGTCTGTTGGCCAATCAATCGGCGATTCTGCTTGGAAATCAAAATCGGAATTTTGGCTGTATCTTGTATTCGCATCCTGTCGCTCAGCGTCAGAATCATAGAGCGAGGTCGGACTGGAAGTTTCCGAGGTGCAAGGAATAGCTGGAGGACCATCAGCCAGGCTGAAAATCGCGTCGAATAAGCTTGCTTGGTATGTATTTAACGATCTACCCGCGCGAATTTGAGAAGCGCTAGCACCGACGTCGGGTTCAATCAAAGGACTGGGTGTTTGGGTAATTGGACTAGGATCTCTCCGCGTGAGAGGAGCAGGTACGTGTTCGAATGAAGGGATGAACAATTGTTCATATTGGATGCGTAAGCGATCGGTATACTGGTGGAGAGTGGGAACACCTAGGGGGAAGTATGGAAAGTCGAGGTTGGACTCTGCACGATCGATCGCGGAATTGGCAGAACTGTGATCCAGGAATCGCATAGGAACCGAACGACTAACAGTACTAACGTCAACGCGGTGTATTGAACTGGCCTGTTGATTGTCCCTACTCCCATGCTTTGGCCTCGGCCCCCTCGAATTTGCGGGTGGATACCCTCCACATTCGATTCCCGCCTGGGCACAGCGTCAACAGCCAGACGGACTTCTCGTACGATCACATTTCTTGTTCCTTATGCGTCAAGTTTTGAGTTATCAATTGATATAGTCCTAAGTTTAGTTAATCAGACCTTGCTTCACAAGACACACAACCAGCGTTGCCCGTGTTTATCATGGGAAAGACGACATTGAACAGTTGGGCCTCGGCAAACAATGGAACCGAAGTAGGGCAGCTGGTTGACAAACCAACCGTGGTTGTCTGCAATAGATTCCTTTTCAGGAAGTTGATTATCATAGCAAGCAGTTGTCATGACCAGCGGCCACTCTCGGACACTTTCTGCTACAATAAATGACCACATATATCGAGATCTCTACTTCGTACTGCTAGCGATTTCTCTGATATGAAATTTGCCGATCAATTCTTAGGTGGACTTGGAATTATGGAATTAAACCTAAATTAAGGTTTGTCCCGGTTTGTATCTGGCTATACATATAAGTAGGGAATATTGAATACGTGCCAAAAAGCGCTAAGACTTGTTGGTGTTAGTGCTCTGTGACTTCGACTCTACGCTGGTCCGAGATATTGACGCGAGCGCCAGAGGGCATGGGCCCATCAATCATTCATATCAGGCACTATGGATTCGGCCTCTGCGCTGTCATTTCTTAGGAATCTTAACATTGTTTGCTGTTCTAGCTATTGATACAAGTACAGGGCTAGTTGGACCTAACTTGTCACATCATTTACGCCACATTTGTGATGGTGCTTTTACGTGTGCATGGCACTCACGTGTTTTTGTCTATCTCCCCTTCTTGTCTTTGCATTTTCACCCTGAAAGCTCCCTTATATTGTATTTACCCGGCCCCTCTGTAAGTAATTGCATGAGAACCAGACTTTAACTGATATATAGGACTCAGTTCATATTTCAGCTGTATGACTATAATAAACACCTTCATACAAACGGCAGGAGATACCAAAAAGCAACTCAATAGTGCGGTTCCTGAGATATGTGCTTTTTAAATTTGCTAGCGCGCGCCGGACGCACCCGAGTATAGATTTTTAGTATGATTGATTACACTGACGCAAATGCTAGGGGCAGCGATGACTGTTGGCTAATAAATAAAAAGTTACTCGTAATGCCCAACACGCATATATGAATACTCAAAAATGAATCCAGCCAGTGGTAGCCTAACTCCTAGGCGCTTATTGGCCGTTCACTCAATTATAGCGCGGCGCATATATATCATGGTGAAGGTCGGGTGTAGCGTAATCAGGCGTGCATTTATGACATGTTTGATTTGTGTGGCTGATGTTAATCGTGTGTAGTATATGAGCATACATAGTATACGTGGGTCATATCTATTTAAAATACATCCCATGCGAATTGCACTATGACACAGGTGGCTGGCTCCTCAAACATGAAATACAGTCATTCAGATTATTTAAATCCGTCAAATCCTCAAAATACGGTGGGAACCGTTTGGCTTTGCACTCGACGGTTGGCCATAGCGTGTGTAGGTACCTATAGGTTGAAAATTGGAAAGATATCATTATCTCTGAGACTGCTTATGCTTACCTTGCTATCTTAACCACATGTTTAGCCAAGGGATTCTGTCCTGTTGGTATAGGTTCACCCAGATCTTCCTCCTCATCATAGAAATAAGATTCAAGATAGAATGGCTTGAGGGAATGGGGACTACGAAAGTTGGCTCCAGTTCTTCAAGACGCTCTGCCGAGGAAGAGGCAATCGGGAGAGATAGTTGTTGAAGATTCGGCCATAGCGTAGCAATGAACCGTAGTTCATTGAACTCGAAATCGCTGGAACACATCCATTGATTGAATTCGAGTGATTCTAACCCGGGGGCTGCATGGGCCAGTTGGGCCATTTCATAATTCAAGCCATTTGGCCGGGGCACCGATAGGTGAGTGAGCTTTAAGAAGGACAAATAGGTCATAGAGTGTGGGAGAAGGCCCCAGTTTAGAGGAATATGAGCAAGACATAATCGTTTCACTGGAGAGCGATATTTAGCCAACAACCCCAGTAAATGAGCGAGTTGATTACGACGAACATCAGACCATATAATAGCGGGTTTGAGATTATATAATGCCCGAGCAAGAGGCCTCTGACTACAGATGTGAATAAGTGTATCGTAGACGATCTCTATCAAGTCCAGATATCGTAGTGCAGGAAAAGACTGTTCAGTCAATTCTGAGCCAAGTTTATAACAGTAGACTTGCCAGTCACTATCCAGTTGTACATCACGGATAGATAACGATTCAAGGCAAGGCAGTTTGCTGAGCGCAACGAAAGTAGCAGGTTCCAATATGTATGGTGTCGCCGAGAGCGACCGAAGACATTGAAATCGAGGAATCATCAAGTGGATTTTTTGTAGTGGTGCCCAGAACTTTGCAAGTACAGGAACCTTTTCGGCAAAATACCCTAATCGAGGATGTGTTAAGACTCCTTCGACCTTCAGTTTAATGTTCCCGGGCAAAAAACTCAAGGAGCTGAGCTTGAGGCATTTTTTGGACAATACCAGAAGTAAGTAGGTCGCCATATCTAATCCGACCCAAGCATGTGAGAAATATTTGGAGTCCGTATCCCATTCCACGTCAGGATATACTTGAAAGCTTAAAAGTGACGATGACATGAATGCTACCGCCCAATGAAAGGCTTCCGAAGGAATTCTTTCTCCTCGAGTATCTCGAGAAAGAGCTATCCTCAAGTGCTCCAAGTTGGGTAAGAGATCAACCTCTTGTGCGACTAAAGAGGAGAGAAAGCCATTCCAGTTCTCGTATCTGTTGACTAACATTGTTAGGGGGATGTCGAGGCGTGTGATGTAAGGAGAGTAAACTCCTAGCCTCGACAAATCAAGAGATCTAGGAAGATACATCGTCTTGATGCCAATAGTTATATCAGGGGCATTGTTCGGTAAAATATATAGAAACACTAACGCGATATGGTGCAAATGGCTCATTCACATAGGTCTCAATACGACTTTCTGGAATCATTCCGATGAGAACTTCTACAGCGTCCGTATGTGTCCACACAAACGGGCGAATGTCCATAGATAGCTGACGGCAGACACACAGTAATCTGGCGTTGTCATGTCTCGAAACAAGATCACATATGAGTTTAGCGAGCTCCGGAATTCCAAAGACATGTAACGAAGAGTTGTACGGGGCGAGCGAGTTCATGGTGATGATGCGAGAAAGAAACTTGACTGTAGGCTGAGAAACATTCTATGATGTATACATAATCAAGGGACAAATGCTCCAAGCTTCTGAGCGTTGATGATTCGTATTTGTCACCCGATTGGGTTTCAGTCTTTGCTTATGAACTACTACGTTGTGCTGTATGCATTTATGCACACTGGCTCACGCCTCATTGTTTCCCATAACTATAGCACCGCAGGCTTAGCATCGGCACGCACATCAATCATATGGCAGACCGATAATAGACAAAAAAAAATACTGTCAGAATTCCGCGCGGTAAATCCACTTTGATCCTCACTACAGTCCAACAATCCTCAAACACGCGATTCTGAGGTCGGACCAGACAGTCGGTCGCTCTGTTGTACGTGCCCATATATCATCCAACATTCTAACCACATCGTTCCCCATTGTGCCTGACTTGTTGCACTCGGAAACCCCCCATAAACGGGTGAGATAAACGGACTGATCTGCTGGTGAGCAAGCGGCGACGCCTAACTATTGAGAGAAATGTGAATGGAGGATGAGGACGAGGTGGTTGTTGACTTACGATCATCATAGGAAGAAGTAAAAATGAGTCTGGGATCCTGCGAGGCTTCACAGTTTGCAGAATTTTCATAAATTGCTTTTGGACTCGGATGACTCGAGTATCCGATGAGTCTTTTCCGCATAGACCCTGGCAGTACCGAATTAAGTTATAAAAGACGCCAAACGAGTTCGTTCACCCACCATATAGAGATATACGTACCCTGCCAGCCTCCAGCTTTCCTGAACCGCCATTCTCCCGATTGCTAGAGCTGTTTCCTCTCCCGTACTCTTCCAAGCAACAGACTTGCAGGCTTGAATCTCCTTCTCAAGTTCTTGCACCGTCTTTGAATCAATGCAGTTTCCGTGATCCTCCAAAAGAGTGTTCATCTTGCCCAAAACGAATACCAATCGATCGGGCACGCCAATCAACCATCTCAGCCCCGGCCCATCCACTACATCGAGAAGCTCGCTATCTTCTGGAGAGAGGAACTCCAAGTCGTACCGAAAGAACATCGGCCTACACGTTAGAATGCTTTGCAAGACATCAAACGTCGCATAGAACTTGAGGTTCATCTCGATGGACGTGAGTCTCCGGGGGAGGTTCACGAACGTGGTGCTCGGTTCCGGACAGGCGCGTCGGAAGATGGGAGCATATAGCTCTAACAATTTCAGAACGTTTGCAAAGGAGCTAACTTTGCCTGTTATAGAAACAATCTGTTTCGTTGTCAGTAATCGCCTCAACATTTGGGCAGCGGGGCCGACCTCATGACAAGATTCCATGGCTTCCATGGCCGCCTCTCGTGTGAGCTCGCTTTGAGCCCGAGCCTCGATGACGCCATTCACTAATTGGGTGTACAGGCTCATGAAATACGTTGTGAGTTCGTAATTCGTGGATTTAGAGATCGGCAAGACTGTGTTGGCCATCAAAAACATTCGTTGAAGAGCTTTTTCTCCGAATTGGCCACGGGCAATCGTCTCTTGGGCGAGCAAGATGACTCGGCTAGGTTCAAAGAGGAACCGACTCATCCATGCGGTGACTACAATGTGAACACAGATTAGGGGTTCTGAGTATAAGAAGGGATGGAATGGAAGCAGACATACAAGAATGCCGACAAACGGTATGGCATTACTATCAACTTTGCGGTCCAACGTTAGATCGCGAAGTATTCTCGCGAGAATGATTTCAGATTGGCCGCAGGTACTATCATCAACATCTGTCGGTTTGTAATCGACCAGCTCTATTTTTGAACACGAGTCGGAACCTTGCTGTCCATCTCCTGTTCCCCTACTCAGCTCAGTATTCTCCGAAGTATACGGAAGAGCCGATGGATCGTCTGCAAGGCTAAATAACGATTCGAATAGGTATGCCTGGCCGGGGGTCATTGGACCACTGGGACGTGGGCGAGGAACAGCCACACGGACTTGGCTGTCGATCCGGGGTAATTCCCCCACATCCGCAGTATCCAAAGTCACGTTTTGTCGAACTGGGGGAGCAGGAATGCCAGCATGGGGGGTGTAATTTTGCTGACTCAAGGGCGACAAAGACTGGTTATGAACGACAGCAGTACGTGGCTGGAGACGAGCATTATGTCGAGACACAGGAGTTTCGTAGGACCAGTTTGGGACGTCAACGTGTTGTTCCGGGTTGTTTGCGGGCCAGCCACTGTCATTTCTCCGGAATATAGGAACATTGTCGGGGATTTGAGGACGGACAGAGGTGGTAATCAGACTCGAACCGGTACGATCAAGATAACGAGTTGGGTTGTGGTCTCCAGCATAATCTTCGGGCTTCGCGACTGAGCCGAACGCTCCCCAATTATCAGTAGTAGTCAAGCACCATCCGCACTCTACTCCATCTCGGGCACAACGTTGACACCCAGCCGGACCTGTCGCTTGATCACATTTCTTATTTCTGTACAAGGATAGTGAGAAATATAAATTGTCTTGTCACAAACTTGGAATTTAAACCAAATTAATCTGACCTGGCTCTGCAAGTCACACAACCAACGCTACCAACATTCGATGACATGGGAAAGCCAACATTGACAGCATCATCCGAGCGCACACGGAGCCGAAGTGGAGGCAAAAATCCAAGGCAACGCAGATCTGGAGCTCGCGATCGTGGTGGATCACCGCCACCAAGCTATGAATTTGCAACGATACTGGCCAGCGATACGGGCTAGATAGATTCACCACAGAGGAATGTGGACGTCGGGTTTCAAGTGATTGAGGAAACACCAACAGCTCAAGACAGAGATCCGGTCTTCTCGATGGGGTAAAATCACCACTACTCGCCACTCTCGGAACAAGCTCATCAACAGACCAGTTGAACTGCAGAAAAGACACTTCATTGATACAAAACATTGATAATATAGGGAGACCTCGATGCAAAGAAAGAAAAAAAGCAATTGAAATAGCAATATCCAGTGAGAGCAAAACGACAAGGACAAAAAGAACGTGGGAGGGCTGACGAGTTTACTCGACATGCTCCTCGATACCCTCCAACACCCGCTCAACATACGATCGTCGCCATCCACCAGGGCGCAAAGCAGCAATCCGCTTCTCACCCAACATTCCTGCAACTTGCTGACCTTCCTCGTTTTCGACGCGGACAGCATTCGCACGTTCTCCATAGACAACCCGTACCCGGCCTTCCCTGAGTCTCAGGGCTTCTCGTCTCCGCGACCAAGCAGCAGGAACGAGTGTGGTGCCCAACAGGAGAACAAACGACCGGATACGAACAGACCATTCATGCACAGGAGTTTCGTTCTCTGCAACCGGACGCAGCTCGCGTTCGGGTACGTCCAAGTCGAGTTGAGCTGCTTCGGAATCGATGCCGCTTAAAGTCGCACGGTCAAAGATAGACTGGAGGTTCATCGACAGAAGGTTATTGGTTCGGCCATTCGGGTTAGGCAATGGGCCTTGTGCGGGTCGAGGATTGGGATCATTGGGATCAGGGTTGCGGTTGGGGATATCAGGCAACGCCTCATTCGCGCGGTTGATAATCAATCGAGCCTCGTACAGCACAACAGCGATGATAACGGCCAACCACAACGGCTCTCTAGCTTGTGGGAAAAATACGATAAATAGAGATGCGCGGAGGAGTGTAAATGAAAGCGGGACCAGCGTGCGAAGCGCAACAATCAACCGACGAACACGCTGAAGGGTTGCTCGAGTCGATTGACGAGGGGGAGGAACAACAGGTTGAAATGTATAAGGAAGGGGCGAGTGTACTGGAGGTGGGGGTGTTAGGTCGTCGAGATAAGGAATGAGAGCAAGTGTGGAGGTAAGGACTCGAATTGCATGTTGCTGTGTGGGGGTGGGTGATGCATCAGGATTAAGAAGAGAAAGGTAGGGTCGGCCACTACCAGTCGGAGTTAGTGAGATATAACGTCATAAGACAAAGGCTACTTACTCAATAGTGACGAAAGTATATTCGAGACCGGATTCGTCGGGATGATGTGGGGGATAGGAGGTAAGCAGTATGGGAGGGAGCGTTTGCCCGGCAGCTACCAGTGCCATAAATGCCCAATGAGTAGCGCTCGCTTGATCGATTCCACCAGGAGATGACCAGGGTTCCATAGGCTGCCCAGCCATAACCCGTAGCGCATTTGTATGGTGGAACATAACAAAATCCTTTGCTACACTGGCTGGGCTTGGTAGGTGGGTAGGAGTGTGTTGGTTAAGCGATGATAGTAAAGGGGTGGGAATCGGATTTCCGATAGGGTGCGCCGGGTGTGATGAGGGAGCCGCAGGGGTAGTGGATGCTGCAGATACATGCGATATTTCGTCGTTTTTCGGTGGGGTGGACCAGGCCGAAGGATGCACTGCCAGATGCACGGTATGGGTATCGTGGCCAGGCTATTGCGAGCGCTAATTAGACTTGGTATTGCTGCCCAACTAGGAAATCGACTTGCCTTCCAGATATCACCCACTACTTCTTCGTCTACCACTATGCGCCCTTTCCATATGATCCTCTGTCCATTCGGTTTCGGTTGCCCTGGACACTGCTCCGCAATCACCGTCTTCAAATCCGCAACACGGGCTCCAGCCGGTACTGCTAGTGTCAATGGAGCTCCAGTATACGTGTTGAGCACACTAATATGGGATAGTAGCCCGTCGTCTCGCTGCGTCGATGACATCGTCGTTGGTGGTGGTGTGTGGGGTGTGGTGATCACAGCCCATTCAGGCCCTCTATTAAACGTGGCGGACGACACAAACATATACAAATAGACACGTTGTCGTATTATGCATCACTACTCCCACCACTCGTCATACGGAACAATATTATCAATTCTACCGACGTTTGTATTCGCATGCTTTAAGCAGTCCTTCGGAATTTTTCTGAATATTATTCCACGATGTCTGGATACTGCCTTTGCGTTCGACCTTTCGAAACTCGAACAAGAGGAAATGCGTGCTTGGCGCACTCTGCGCTCACTTTAGCATATAAACAATGCTATTGACAACAGAAATCTCACCTGTTCAACCAACTCGAATCCAAGTTCTGATAGCACCTTGGTAAATTCCTTCGAATCTCGGAACCTACTTGTTACCTCTGCAACCACGAACCGACCTCTGCCCGAAAAAATCAAAATCATCCGATGCAGACGCGTCAACTTTGCTCACCCAATGCGCAGCACCCTCCATGCTTCCCTCGCACACCCTATCCAATTTGTGCTCATCAAACTCAGACTGCATACACACGCATCTGCTATAGCCCCCTCGCATTGAGAGTTCTCGCTCCCTGGGAGAGGTATGCGCGTGCATATGTCCGCTGCAACGACCCATTTGTTGTCGCTGGCCAAGTCAAAGGAAAGAACATTTAAGCCTTGTGGGACGAGTGTTTTAGCGAGTTGGGCGTCGCCGCAACCTAGGTCAACGATGATGCTCCGTGGGGAAAGTGTAGACAAGGAAGTAGAAATGAGATCGACAGGGTTAGAAGGCCATGATTTGGTTTGGTGCCTGAATCCAATGTGGTACTATACGAGAATTAAGAAGTAATTCCGCTTTAAATAATTGTTGACTTGCCTCGCTGTATGTCTCGGGCTCTTTGCGCATCATATCTACCGCTTCTTGGCTGGATGACTTGTACAACTTTTCGTTGATGATCCTAGACATTTCTTTACATTTGCGATATAGGAGACAACTTGAAGAATACATACCTAAATTTAGAACCCTGCAAATTCTCTTTGACCAATTTCTGCAGTTCGCTCAGTTTTCCATGCACTTGTTCTTCAGCAGCAGGCACATTCGTGTTTTTGATATGTTCGTTACTAGCCTTTGGCTCCGCTTGTGTATGTCCTTGTTTTTCTTTTGTTTCTTCGATTTGACTGCCGAGTCACTCTCCTCAGCCTTCCGTTTCGCACCAGCAGTAGCATTGTCCTCTGACCCTTCTGGCACTTCCTTCTCCTTTCGTTTTTGCTTTTTCGCCTTAGGACTCTTTGCTATCACCTCTGGTATTGGAGGAACCGGGATCGCCGTGCCCTTTAATTCCTTCTCCTTCAATTTGCCCTTCTGTCCTCTCCTTTTCGTTTCTCTTCGCCTTCTCCTTTCTTTCCCCTTCGCCTTCTCCTTCCCATTGCCTTTCGTGCCCCCACCGCTAATATCCGACATCTTTTTCAATAATTTATCTAGGTCGATATTCGTCCCTTCTCCATTTCCTTCAATGCCTGCGCTGGGCTTCGTAGTCGAGTCCCGTCGATTGTTGTTCTTCTTTCCAATTTTAGGCTTCAAAGATGGAGCAGAGTTGTGAACGAGAGCCTCATTACTGGACTTGGTGTCCCAGCTTGATTCGAAGAGAGCCATAGCGAGCACGAGAGAGCGAGGTGAATAATATCAAAGAAATAACAAGACGTGATCTCCAGTCGGTTCACAAGTTTTGATAGGTTTATATTGAGCACTAGTTTCTGTTCAAGAGGCTTTGCAGTGGGAATCACTTTGTGTGTCTCTCGGTGGGTGGGCGTAAATGGTAGTTGATAATTTTGAGTGCATTGTGGGGGTTCCAGTGATTTTGGCGCTTATTTTTGGCTCTTATTTCAAAATGCAGTACACAAATAATATTGATCAAGGAATTGGCCAACTGACCGGACCCTCACAGTGCCGCAGCGTCACGGATCCGACAACTGGTTTCATGGACAACAGCGCTTTACGTTTTGGCGGGCTTTCTCCCGAGCTTATTATCCAGGTGCTTCACTATTGCGAATCCTCGACTATTCTTAGATTTGGAGCTGTAAGTTACAGTGGGCGTGTATAACATCCAGGAGACATTAACGGGAACCTGTGAAACAGACTTGCAAATTGTTTTATAATATTGTTACGCGCTCTGTTTCCCTGCAACTTCACTTGGAACTTGAAGCAAATGGACTTGAAATTTTGAATGGGTCGTTTGAGCGCGAGGCTAGCTACGCTGTAGTTCTAAGAGACCTTCGACGATTTCGCGATGGTACGTATTCCTTCTCAACAACGAGAGTAATCGATGGGATGTAACTGGTGTATTAATATTGAAGCTTGGCTTGACCTTGATTTTTCTCGCCCTGTCGAGAAAATGATTGGAAACTCGGAGATGCTTCTATGGGAGCTCCGAGAGGGATTTTATATTCGCGCCTTTTCACAAAATACCAGAAGGTTTTCCGATACGATCCAATTCATCCCTCTCGATCCTGGTATCCCCGAGCGCTCTCCTCTTCTTTTCGATTTTGAATTCAACGAATTCACCGCCGATCCAGACCAGGGCCTGCTTGCTATTTTATCTAGGGCCCCCCACATGTTTGTTATTTTAAACCTGTCTAGTCGTTCCCGCTAATGACCAAGTTCTTAGGGACCCTCGCATCTATGTCCACCTACGTTCTTCAGATACGGGACTCGCTCACCCGCTCGCAAGACACCCTCGACTCACCGCCGAGTTCGATTTCGAACCACCTTATTTTTGGCCTGGCTATTCTATCGAAGTTATGGGACATATAGTTTTGGTAAAGGTTATGAACATCCACGACTATAGATACGGACTCTTGATCTGGGATTGGAGTTCTGGGGCCCTTCTCAATAGAATCAGTTCCCAAGGTGCGATTTGCGACTTTGCCTTTTTGGATGAACAGCATCTTGTGGTGTCCTCTGGTAGAGGCTCGAACCAGGCCCATTTAGACACCCTCGAACTTTTGATCTTTGCCCTTTCTAAGGATGATTCTGCGCCCACGAATTCGAACGGATACGTACGAGTTGCAGATTTACCAGTCTCGGAACCCGTCTTGCGTCTTGGCTTTCCACCAATCAAGGATTCATCCAAGTTATCCCATTCCGGATTCTTCCTTCGGGCACAACCTACCCCGGGACGTGCCATGCACACAAGCTCTGCTACATTTGTGTACCCCATGCTACCACTTTGAGCATGACTTTCTGCTTTCGCGAAGCCGTTTCCGACTTTCAGGGCCCTCCCTACTACCGTGTGTTTATTGATGGTAAATTTATACGTGATCAGTTACGCACTATTCCGCAAGAGGGGACAACTAAAGTACTGCCCTGGTCATTATGGGGCAGAAAGGCAACACGATGGTCCATTAATTTGAACGAGCCAGACCACTGGATTTGCTGGATGTCTGGCTCGAGATATATCGCCCCATTACCCACTCCACCTTACTACGGTGTCTTTGATTTCTCGCCCCAAGTTGTTCGCCGGTTCCGGGATCGATTTTCACAGTCAAACCCATCTGTGCTTGACCATATGGTTGATCTCAATGACCGCAGAACGACCGCTGGTTTCCACGACATAGATCACTTGAGCAGTATTTTGGACCGCTTTTCCGCACAATCGCCACTCGAACGTCGATTTTGTGCGTTAACTGTTGGTGAAGATAATCCAAGCGTGATTAAAGATGGCGAGGATCTTGGATTTAAAGGACGAATCATATCTCAACTTCCTTATCGACTCGTCTTCAGAACGGATAACAAAAAGGGACACGAAGCTTGGCAGATCAATGGGGATTATATTATTGGAATCAATGTGAGCTTCCTCTGATTATTGTTTGTTTAAATTGCCTAAACTTGTTCGCCAGACACTAGCAGAATCCGAAAGTTTAGCTATTTACAAACTCAACCGATAGTCAACTTGCACTTAGGTACTTGCGCCTGAAACTATGAACAGATATTATCACAGATCATGTATTCTTAATCCCACGATACCAACATTGAATTTGAATTCCTCGCTATGGAGAATATTTTGAGTGAAGACCTAGTAAAAAGTGCTAGGTTGGATGGTTGCGCTTATGACCTCTTGATGTGAGCCCATCCTCATCAAGGACAGGGAAGGTGCGATGCGACCAGGTTAATTATATAATTTAGTCAGTATCTCCCAAAATGGCATAAATGACAGATGACTAAGCCCATGTGGAGCTCGGCGAGCCTATGGAGAACCGTGCATGCTCCCGAGCGCTCACGAACTCTGGCGTTTTTTGTAGAGTTGCGTCAGCGCACAAATCGCATCATATCCCAAATAGACATCGTTTTGCACGTGATCCGAGGCCAGCGGTTAACTTGGCCGAGATCCAACTGATATGCTGATCTTTGGTTTTTGGCTTCGATCGTTCTCTGACAGATGGACCAGGCGAAGACACTGGTTCCTTATTTTTTGAATCTTTCAGACGAACTCATCATTCAGATACTTCACTTTTGCGCCTACATTGATATACTTCGATTCGCTGCGGTATGTGCTTTAGCCACCTGACACATACCCCATTGTGGCCATTGATTTTACGCGAATAGACAAGCCAAAGGCACCATGCCATTTTATCCAACTCAATCTCATTGAAGTTTCATATTGAACTCGAAGTCAATGGGTTACATGTTGTGGAGGGGTCGAGGAAAGGAGAGGCAACGTACTCGCGCTTACTGGAAGAGCTCATATGCTATCGTGACGGTCAGAATTTGAATGTTTCAACTGGATATACTTCTATCGGCGCATTGACAAAAATTACTTTTCTTACTAGCCTGGCTCAATTTAGAATTGGAAGATCCGATAGAAAGGATTTCGAACCGAGAAATGTTACTCTGGGAGCTGCGCGAAGGAAACTATGTGGTAGCCTTTACCTCAGAGTCTGATGCCGCGTGGGCTACTGATTCGTGGGGCCCTGATTCGATGCAATTAACACCCATCGGTTCCTTGGAGACACCCCAACCCGTCACTTTTTCGACTTTTTACAATGAGTTAACTTTAGACTTTGAGCAAGATTTGGTCGCCTTGGTAAAGACCAACCCGGACAAGTATGTTTTAGTTTACCTTATTCAATATTCAATATTCACCAATGGTTCTTGTCATTGTGGATAGTAAAATGTCACTCGAGGTCAGACTATGTTCGACTACTACTGGACTCTCCCACCCACTTGCACGGAACCCTGTCTTTTTCGTTCAAGTCGGCTTCCGGATTCCTGGACCAGGTCATCAAACTTTCACGCTTGAAGTAATCGGTGATATCCTAGTGGTCAGGATTGCAGAAATTTTAGACTATGAATACGAAATTATGGCTTGGAACTGGAAATCTGGTGCGCTTCTTTGTAGGATAGGATCTATCTCTGGCATAGCAGATTTTACCCTACTCGATAGCACGCATTTAGCTTTATTCTCTGTTACCACGGATGAGCAGGGGCCACGATTAATCGCACTCTCCTTGTATTCTATGATTCCCCATACTCATGATGAAACCGCAACAGGCCCATATTTTTCTGCTATGGAATATGAGAGCGCTCAACCTAGTCTAGTGTTCGAATTTCCAAAGCTAGACGATGCCTACCAAGTCTTATCGAGGGTCATCATGAGATCAGACCCTATACCAGGGCGGACAACGTACACCAAATCTGCCAGTTTTGCCCATTCGACTGCACTTACTTTGAGCATAATTATGTCTCTCTCGCATTTCTCTTCCCCAGATATGGATGAAAACTCAGTTCATCTTCGAATCTTTGTCGACGCTAAGTCTTTATTATCTTACCTCCTGGAGCCCACTGGCCACGAAGATACTGTTGTCATACCATGGGAAGTATGGGGCACGCGTGCCACCCGATGGTTTTTATGCGAAAAGCAAACAACTTACTGGGTATATTGGACATCCGGCTCTAGGTTTGTTAGGGTTAACGAGAATGCACACTCGGATCTTGATGACCTATCCGTCTTTGATTTCCACCCCCCAATAGTCAAACGAACTTCCCCTTATAGCAACCGTGACTCTACAGAGGACCAAATGCCTTTATATAAAGAGAAAATGAGGGAAAATGTTTTGAATGGGAGGGGGTTGCTCGTACCTCATCCTGAGACCCTGGATCCAGATACTAGTGTTCCCCCATCGCTTACCCACACCGTTGGCAGCGATATGCCTACTGTAATTAAGACGGGTTTCGCTGTCCCGATAGAGTCATGTCTGTCGTATCGAGTCGTCACTAGGCCATCATCTGTACCTCACCTTGAAGATTGGTCGATTGACGGAAGCCATATCATCGGTATGATGACTGTAAGCGCATACATCCACTCTGGTGGCGATCGCGAACTCACTAAAATTTCTATAGCAAGTGCAAGGTACTTATGACCAACTTACTGTGTACAAACTACGAGTATAGAAAAAGGTTTAGTATAAATGAGATAGATTGTGATCTTTGAGAGGGATTAGCTCACTACGAACGCTACCAAGTCGGGTTAATACCATTTTCACCGAGATTCAACATCTCCCCCTAACTTTGTTTTTGTTTCTATAATTTTGTGTTCAATCTTTTATCCAAGGGCAGCGATATTTGTTTTGACAAGCAGCTGTCGTACATGGAACTGATAAGAATGATTGTCTAAGACCATTGTACGGATTGGAATTCTCGTTCTCAAATATTAGCCTAAGAAATTGCATTCATAACAAATGAGCAGTGCTACCTAAACAAAGAAAATATCACGAGGTCATAAATCACTTTATATCATCAGAAAATCCCAAAGTAACGTGACCACGGATACCGTTTCTAAGTTTTACCTCAAGCACCGTGTCCAGCACCATTGTCTACTTCATGGCGGATGGAACGTATTCGCCAGATCTACTCGGCATTTTCCCAGACGAACTGATCGTTCGAATCCTCCACTTTTGTGATTTCGAAGATATACTTCAGTTTGCAACAGTAAGGAGTTCGTGATTACTTTTTAATTCCTTATCCAGCAAAAATCAAGTAGACCAACAGACGGTATTATAATGTTGTCGTCCATACGATTAGCTTGCAGCTGCATGTCGAACTCGAGGCAAATTGTTTGGAAATCATCAAAGGATCGCAAAAGAACAATGCAACATACTCGCTTCTGCTTGACGAGCTTGCGCGCTATAGAGATGGTCCGTATGCATAGTATGAATCAATGTCACAATTTTTTTAAAAATAATAATAATAATCTTGCAGCCTGGCTGGACTTGAAATTCGAAACCCGTTTCAACAATTCTCAGAAGAAAGGGCGCTGCTATGGGACTTTCGCGGAGGCTACTATGCTGTGGGGTTTACATCCGCATCGACAACCACATCAGATGCCGATTCACTAGAAATTATACCGCTCGACTCTTCTCATGCCCGAAGCAAGCTCACTCTTCCAACCGATTTCCACGAGCTTACTTTTGATTCGGACCAAGATTTTCTTGTCCTGGCCAAGGTTGATGCATTTAAGTTCGTATCTTTCATGTTGCGTACTGGCTTGAACTCATGATTCAAGCAGTGATTCATGCCTTAGGATCAACTTATGTTCCATCACAACAGGCCTCGCTCACCCCCTCGCAGAGAACCCCATGTTCACTGTCCAGGTTGACTTTCCCATTCCCGACCCGAAAGATGAACCCCAGGCGTTTACTATGGAAGTTATGGATGCCATTCTTGTGGTCAAGATTACAGACCCCCGAGCTCGAAAATATGAGCTTATAGCTTGGAATTGGAAGACTTGGGAGCCTCTTCTTAGAGTTGGATCTATTTCAGGCGCTATCGACTTCTCTTTTCTTCAGAAAACCCATTTGGTGCTGTTTTCTGCTGAAGAAAAGGGGAAAGATTTGCGTTTGATTGAGCTCCTGTTGTACTCGATATCTCCACAGATCAGTAAAAGAAAGAAGACGAGTACCCTGTTTCATGCCTCAGATTACGACCATGCTGTTCCGGTGCTAATTCTCAGGTTTCCCGAGCCAGAGAAATCTTATACTGTGATGCCCACGATATCCTTTATCAAATCCAATTCTACGCCTGGAAAGACAGTGTACGCCAAGTCCGCTGGATTTGCTCACCCGAGTTCGCCCACCCTCGGCGTGTTTCTTTCATTATACAAAAGTCCGAGTCTTCATGCGGATGAAGAGACTGCACGATTTCTAATCGCCATTAGCACTAGGTATATTCTGCTTATCTAATCGAACTGCCGGACCAGAAGTGTTCCTCTGTTATACCGTGGGATGAGTGGGGGACGAACGCAACGCGCTGGTTTGTTTCTGATGACAATATATACCAATGGGCTTATTGGATGTCTGGCACCAGGCTCATTAGGGTACATGAAAACCCCGTTTCTGTACTTCGCGACCTATCAATTTTGGATTTCAACTCTCGGACTATCAGACGATTTGGTTCTAGTAGCTCTGAAAAATCCTTCGGAATACATCAACCCCCCCAAAGCGACGATTATCTCAAGCTTCAGGTTCTTGCAGGAAAAGGTCTGATCAGATCACTGAGAACAAATCATGCATACCCCAACCTCCCTGAGCTGTTAACGGAAGTGGTCGATAGCGAAATGCCAACCATTATCGTGAATGGATTCTTGAATCCGGTAGAGTCACGCCTTCCTTATCGAAAAGTAACTAGAACAAATTTTCTTCCCCGATGCGAAGATTGGGCAATCTATGGGCCCTATATAATAATGATAAATGTAAGTCCATACAATCAATGTAGTAAAAATCGGATGTCTTCATGTTTGCGTCTTCTAGACGATGGATCACGGTCATGTGGGTCTTGAAACGATTACTACTTACAAACTACAAACTTAGATCCAATCCAAATACGGAGTCATGATACGCTGTTATTAGGATAGCTTGCACTTGACTGTGGTCTCTGTTGTTCGGTAGAATTAATAACACCTGATTGAGAGTATTCTTTAAAACAGGGTAGCTTCTTGCGCAACTTCAGGCGAATACAGTAACTTGTGTTTTGTTATCGTGGTTGGCTGGTGGGAGTAATACATATCCACGTGACACGTGTCGAGGACGACGACCACCATGACCGACAATCCTGAGCCCAAGGGCAAAGGCATTAGTTCGCGCTTTTCGAACATTTTGCGTCGTTCTACTCGCTCTACCTCTGACTTGACTGGCATACACGAACACGATATCGCATCTGAATACCCGACTGTTAGAAAAGTTATCAAAAAACCCAAAACAACGACTCTAATGACTCCATATCTATTTACGCCTCCGATGACTCCGACAAAAAACCTAGAAAAATAGCCAACGTTCCCAATCGTAAGCCTGCACACAAAAACCCATTCTCTGCCATCCCTAGTGGAGGCACACAAGAGGCAGTCGCTAGCGCGCTAGCCGTAATTGACCGCATTTCGGACTACACCCTTAGCCCACCCCCTACAGTTCCTCTCGTCGCAAGCCCGCCGAGAAGCCCTGTCGTCGCAAACGCCGGCATCACACTGGTCATCAGCTCCTCACAAGAGTCCGAACAGGTTAGAGATGCCGGCGCGGCGCTGGCGCAACTCACGGAATATACGTTGGACGATGAACCCATCCATAGCCCCCCCAGGATCGCACCTGTTGAAATGGAGGCCATATCCAGGCCAGGATCCACTACCCCCACCCGAAACCGCACGAGACCCACCGAAAGACAAGTTACTCCAATGGAAGACTGGGTCTTCAGCAGTCAAGAACTACACTGGTTCAAACGCCTCGAGGCTGGAGGCTACCCCGACAACGAAGCCCTCGAGCGCTGCATCAAATACTATACCATCACCAACCAAGCCATCGCCAACATTATCGAGAACAGGCAACTATACGATAATACCGACGAAGAAACGAGCAGCACCAATGCCTTCATTCAAAAAATCGAAAAACTCGGCAACCAAATCTCTTCAATCGCCGAAAACGCGCTTTACAACGGCACGGAAGCAGGACCAAGTCGTCCAGAATCACCGATGAAGCAAGACGAAGAGGAAGACACATACATGGGCGAACCCGAACCCGGCCCGAACCAACCCAACCCCCTAACCACTGAAATCTGCTGGGGAACCGACGCTAAACCAGGCGAGTGGGGAGGTTACACCAACCCACCAGCACCAACACACCCAACCATTGCCGATCCCACCCAATCCATGCTCCAGGCGATTTTAACCAAGATGGGGCAGCTCGACGACATCAAGTCCCGACTAGACAAGCTCGAAGGCAAATCGCCGCAGGTACACACTGCACAAACGAGCACGTCTAGAAACAAACACACACCCAACTCAAATCCTGCCCCAACCGCCAACCCTTCACAATCGCGCCCCAGCTTTGCCAATGTCGCGGCGAAGGCGCCAGCCAAAGCCCCGGAGGTCAAAGCCTCTAACATTGCCGCTGCCATCAAGAGGGACATCGCCAAACCGGCGCCCGCACAGAGCGACGACAAGAATTTTGTCGTTCGCTTCAAAACTTTACCCGTCACCCAACCTAACCCCGAAAGCATATTCGTGGCCATGCGGGAATGCCTTGATGCCGCAAACCGCAACCTCGGCAAGGGCAGACTCACCAGAGTCCGGTGGTCACTAAAGGCAAGCCTCCACCTTTCCTTCTCTAATAATGTCTCCGTCACGGCGATTGAAAACGCCATCCCACTGCTCATGGATCGTCTACGACTCCCTGAGTACGATTTCGGACCTGAGGTCCCATGGAGCAGACTAGTCGTCACAAACGTCCCCACCGGGATGGGCGGCTCACTGCAACGCATGCGCAACCGCGAGGAGCTAACACAGCTCCTCAACGAAGCCTTCCCTGACTCCGCCAAATTTGGCTCAGTCAACTTACCCTCGCACCCGACTGGCTAGCAGACCCCGCGCGATTACAAGCCGAGGGACGCAATGCCTCTACTGTCTCGTTTGCCTTCGAAGACGCAGGAGGTCTCACCTCGGCCCGTCTAATGAGCTCACCTACCCTATACATTTACGGCAGGAAATGCGAAATCAAGAAGTTCAACCCAAAACCCCTACTCCAAACCTGCTCGAAATGCGTCCGCTACGGACACACCGAACGCCAATGCCGAACCAAAAAACCCCGCTGCCACAAATGCGGACGTAACAACCACACAACCGAAGAACACAACGCGGACAACTGCCCTCGCTGCATCCGTGACGGCAAAGGCAACCCGTGCGAATGCATTTACTGCACATCCTGCAGCCTCCACGGCCATCGCTTCAATACCCCGATTGCCCCAAGATGTCCGAATTCCGACGCCCCATCACGCAAATTGTTGCTAACCGGTCCGCAAACCGCAATGACTGAAAGACACTGCATCCAACTTAACGTCGCAGGCTGCAACCCGCGCATGCACGCCCTGCTCAACGAACCCCTATACGCGCACTTTGACATTTTTATTTTCCAGGACATCTGGTGGGGCCGTATTGGCTCCCAAAAGAACATCGACCCCACTCTTCATAATATTTATGGCACCACTAACTCTAATAATTTTTTATGCATCATACCTCCGGGCTTCACCGACGAAAAAGGGCCCAGCGTCGCTATTTATATCCGAAAAGAGCGCAACATTCATGCCCAATTCTCCAACTGCGTCCCGACTCACCGCGATATCCTCGCAGTTGACCTCTTCCTCGACAACCACAAATTCACCATCGTCAACGCCTACGCACACGGAAAAGAGGCACACAAAACCATAAATCACCTCACTAACGAAATCATACCTATCGATCGACCTCTCATCCTCACCGGCGACTTCAACCTCCACCACCCAGACTGGGCCCTAGACGGTTCCAAATGGAAAAACAGACACCCGAACCAAACGGAAAGGGAGTTTAGAGATTACGCTGAGTTCAACGATCTTACAATTATGAACCACACCTCGCACCCCACCCGCATTGCATCTAACCCCGCTTCCAACTCCATTATCGATCTTACGTTTCTTAACAATAGGGCCGTCGAGGCGTGGCCCGACTTCAACTGGGAAGTAGACACGCCATCGACCGGCAGATCATGCGGCTCGGACCACATGGCCATCACATGGTCAATCCAGCCGTTCGATCAAGACGAACCTGTCGAAGAAGCGATTCTCACGTCGCACAGGCCAATCGACCCCAAGCGGGAGGACAAATGGGTCGAAGCATACGCCAAAGCCCTCAAGAAATTTGACCTCCCCGAAGATCCCAATACCGCCGAAGACGCCGACTTGATCACGGGGGCGATCCTGGAGGCCATGTCAACCGCGACGATCAAAACGATGCCCGACGGCAACAAGAAAAAGAAAAGTAACGGACCGCCGCGATCCCCATGGTGGAACGCCGAGTGCTCAGGCGCGCTCAACGATCTCAAACATAACCCCGAGAACCGCACCCGAGAACAACTTCGCTCAACGTTACGCGGCGCCATCAGACGCGCACGTCGAAGCCACGGAGATCGTATACTCGCCGAAATCCGCACGTCCAAAGTCTTCGAGTCGCTCAAATGGTTCCAGGGGAAGCGCCGGTCCTTACTGCCCCCGATCAAAAGCCCCGATGGAGGCCTCACAGCCACACACCCGCACCACAAAGCCAAAAACCTGGCTAAGCAATTCTTTCCGTCTATTGCCAACCCTAATATATCTCTACACCCACTAGGAATCAGGGCCATGACCAAACGCCCATTCCAGGAGATATCCACAGACGAAATTGCCAATGCCATCAAATGCACTTCCAACAAATCCTCCCCTGGCGCATTTGGCTCAAACTACAGGCTCCTCAAATGGGCCTTCTGGTGCGACACTAGTATCTTTGTCAACCTATTCAACCTCTGTTTGAGAATTGGCTACCATCCCTCAGTGCTGCGTAACTGCGTCATCGCCCCCATCCCAAAGCCCCGTCGCCAAGACATGTCCCTACCCAAAAACTATCGTCCCATTGCTTTACTAGAGACGCTATCCAAACTTCTAGAGAAGGTTATCACAACTCGAATCACCTTTGAGGCTGGCAAGCACTCGCTCATCCCACACAGCCAGTTTGGGGGTAAAGACATCACCTCTTGCACCGACGCTGGGTTATGCATGATCCACGACATCAAAACTCACTGGAAGTCCAACCACAGGGTCTCTCTTATCACCCTGGACGTGTCCGGATACTTCAACAACGTGGATCACAGGAGGCTAATTTACACTCTGGATCGCATGGGGTACCCCAATCAAATTTGCAATTGGCTCAGATCTTACCTCAGCCATAGAACTGCACAATTTAGAGTGGACGGTCACCTCTGCCCTCCTATAGCCCTCCCACCTGTGGGAATTCCCCAAGGTTCTCCTCTATCCCCCATTTTATCCTCATTATACTCCACCCCACTCCTCATTGCTGCACAAGACCCACACGCACAGTCCTTTGCCTACATAGACGACTTCACCATTTTGGCGTGGGGGAAGTCTCATGAGTATAATGTGGCTACAATGCGGCGGATAGCCACTTGTGTGTCTCACACAGCCTCCCAACTTGGCTTAGAATTTGAAATTGATAAGTCTGACTTAATACATTTCTACCGCCACTCTAACCACTCTTCCAACCCCAGTCTTCATCTTACCCTGAATGGCAAGAACTATACCATACTGCCCCAAGGATGCATTCGTTGGCTAGGATTCTACTTAGATAGGAAGCTCACGTTCAAAGAGCATATCTCTAACTCCACCAACAAAGCCAAAGCCATCATAGCTGGACTAGGAATGCTAGCCAACACACAGCGCGGACTTACCATCAAACACGCGCGCATCCTATACCTCACCTGCGTCATCCCAATCCTTACATATGGATCCCCTCTGTGGTTTCTGGGGCGCAGACAGAAGTCGTTGCTCGAACCGCTTAGGAAGGTCCAGAACCAAGGACTGAGATGGCTTCTTGGAGCCTTCAAAACCACTCCTATCCCCTGTCTTGAACACCTAGCCTCCATCCCGCCCATACACATCACGTGCCAGAAGCTTATCATGAACTACTCGGCTAAACTTAGAACCATCCCCAAGTCATCCGAAGTTGCTAAACGTCTCCCAGCGTCATGGGACACGCATACACCTACCCTTAACAGCAACAGGAATAACAAGGCCGAGAGCTTACAATCCCCCATCCACTTCATCGCATCACATAGTCACCCACACATTGAGTTCGTCTCAACGCATATCAACCACCCGTCCAATCCAGCAATCCCGTTCCCTGATCAAATCAAAATCAAGGACACCTCCGACGGCCTCAAACGCGACGAATACCGCGACAAAATCCTATCCGAAATTAGCGTACTGGAAGATTGTCATGCCAGCGTTCTTGGCTATTCAGATGGGCACGCGGCGGTGTCCAATGGCATTCGGAAAGTCGGCGTCGGCTACGTTATACGAGCCGGAAAAAGGACTTTGTCATCGTCGTCGATTGGAATCGGACCGCGAGCGAACATATACGATGCGGAAATGCTGGGAATTCTCTTAGCGTTCATGAAAGCTAAACAAATAGCCGAAATCCAAGGATATCGTAAAATACGAATATACTGCGATAATCAAGCCGCTGTTAGATCCATTGCCGACCTATCTCGACACCCGTGCCAGTTCGCCTCCAGAGTTTTCGTCCCCGCCGCCAAGGCATTCGTAGAGGGACACCCCGAACGATCCATTCATATCACCTGGACGCCCGGGCACAACGGAGTCGAAGGCAACGAAACAGCGGACCGGCTGGCGAACGAAGGAGCTAGAGTTACTCCGACCCCTATATTCAACCGCACCATCACGTGGGCTAGAGAACAAGCCACACGGAAGACCGTACGATCTTGGAAGAAAGCGTGGCACGATCACACCGAATCCAGAATTAACTCCAAATACTACATACCCCGCCCCCCGCCCTAAAGCTACACCCGATCTTTAACACCAGTAAGCTGGGCAGGGACCTCGAGTGCCGCCTCGTGCAGTACCTCACGGGGCATGGACATTATGGAGAGTACCACGCCCAATTCCATCACGACGTCGACCCCAGGTGCGCTTGCGGGGAATCGGACGAGACCATATTTCATTTAACCACCTCCTGTTCCGCTACGGCGGAACACAGGGGGATACTTAGTGAGTTTTCCACCAATATTAATGATCCCACACTGTTTGGCTCCCTTGCAGGTCTCGAAGCAGTTGCAAAGTTCATCGCCAGGACGGGCATAGGACGAAGACGAGGAGGCCCGCAGGCAACCGCTCAAACCATGTAGTATATACGCCCTTAAGGCCGCCCCACCATCCCCGCCCCTACGGCCTCTACCCCGAGTTAGGCCTTAAGCCACCTGTATGTCGCCACGCGACCTTTTCCTTTGCTCTCTGACCGTGCTACGATCTCGTTTGGTTTCTTGTCTTCTTCTTCCTGTTTCCTTCTTGCGTTTCTCCTTCTCCCTCTGTAGCTTTCACGGTTCGGTGTTTTCTTCTGTGAGCGGTTTGCCTAGTTCGCATGTAGCTCCCGTATTGCTTATATATGGAAATGTACCAAAAAAAAAAAAAAAAAAAAAAAAAAAAAAAAAAAAAAAAAAAAAAACATATCCACGTGATGTTTCAGGGCCACAACATGCACAGTATTTCATCTATCTTGTGATTGCCTTCGAACTCGAGCCTTCACATTATATGGTGTTAAACTCACCGAGAACCACGACTGTGTTCTCTCTGTTGGATCGACCGCCTAGCATTATGTTATAGAAAACCGCAAGATTCTTATAGGTCCATCTTGGTGATTACAAATGCGGCATATTGTCTCCAACCAGAGGTTTTTATTTGGCCTCGCATCCTTTGAGCAATGCAGTTAGGAGATTCTACTGACAATCCCGCGGTTTCAAGCACGGTCTTCCTGGACGAGACCGCACTACGAGTAGAGCCACAGATCCTCGGTCCGAGATTCGGGATCATTGCACTCCTCGGGGACCGTGCAATAGGTGCGCTCTCAGTGACAGCTATATGAAAAAGCTTATAGACGGCTTGGCTGTTTTTGCCCCTCTTTGAGTTTGAGGTGAAATTGCAGGTTCCGTCGATTGGGCACTTGTGGTCTCATCGTCAATTCTTTGCTTTGACACTGAAGGTCTCGTTTGTTCTCTATGCCACCCAAGGTTGCCATCAGATTTGAGTCCCTCAATATCGTTGTCTTATAGGTCAGTCTATTATTAGTATGATTAGGAGGTACTATATCTCAAACACGTTCTGCAGGCGGTGTGTTGGACACCTGCTCGTATTCTCCCCTCCCACGGCCACGCGGTAACGTGTCGGGCGCTCGCGAGGGTATGAAAGCCTACAATCATGTCAGAATGATAAGATGTGGGGGGTGGGACGATTGACTCAATTCCTCACCTCGTACCAGTTTCTTCTCCGGCTCCATAGTGTTGCCGAATCAAACCCAGCCTTTTCCATTCGTCCTTTCACAGCCGCCCCCAGAAGCAAACCGAAAACAACCAAGAGGAATAATGTGACGACCAGTTGGTCTCTGGGTGAGTCCCTCTCTACTCGAATTAATACGAAGCCAGGTCGTATCGTGCAAACATTCTACTCACGAAAGCACCTTGCTTCAACATCACCCTCCTTCCCTGTCGCAGTATCAGGGTTGGAATCTCCCAGTTTAGCACCTGCACAAATGTCTAGCTTTTGGTCGAGACACCATTGTTTTGTACATGAGAGACACGGTTTGTCGGTTGTTGGGTGGTAGATTGGAAGAATCGTGTAATTTGAGAAACAGATGCCTATCACATTTAGTCTCAAATCAGACCTTAAACACGGATAAAGACGTATCAAGTCAATATGGGCACTCACATTTACAGAAATTCATAATATCCTTGCTGTTGCCAATCAAATCTGCCTGAACCTGAGATTTCGCAAGTGCAGCATGAGTTCCCCAATATTCTTAAGCTAGTCTGTTTAACAGCTGACCCCGGTAGCAAAAATAATTCCAACAAAAGCCAGCCAAATCATCCATACAGACTTGCCAGTCATCCTTGCAGTGATCGTCGAAAGCAGGAGCGCCGAAGGAGGGAGAGATCACGTGATAACCTACCGTTACGACCACGACGCGTACATAACCCTAATTTAGAGCGTCTTATACGACACCATAGACTAGAGGAGATGTCGGCAGAGTATGATGATGTATTGACCAACCAGCCTGTTGTTATCGACAATGTAAGCCACGCGCAGTCGGCCCGATATATTTAAACAACTAACACTATGCTAGGGGTCGGGAACTATGAAAGCTGGATTTGCAGGCCAAGATCATCCAAAGTGCTTCTTCCCTTCTTTGTGAGCTCTTTGCTTTCTGTTCAATTTCAAGTAATATCGACCTTTTATTAGCGTCGGTCGACCAAAACACCCGCGCGTAATGGCTGGCGCGCTCGAAGGCGACACATTTATTGGCCGACGAGCTCAAGAATATAGAGGCCTACTTAAGATTAAATATCCAATTGAACACGGAATTGTCACCGATTGGGATGATATGGAGAGGATATGGAGCTGGGTTTATACTGAGGAATTAGGCACTCTGAGTGAGGAGGTAAGTACACCCCCAATCTTTCTTCGCGTTGGTCACAGTAAATTGAGGAGAAAAGTACAGCACCCTGTACTATTAACTGAAGCACCACTCAATCCTCGCGCGAACCGAGACGTTGCCGCCCAAATCTTTTTCGACACGTTTAATGTACCAGCATTATACACTAGCGTCCAGGCCGTCCTTAGCTTGTCTGTTTATTGGCCTATTTGTAGGAGATGTACGCTGATCTAGATCCAGGTATGCATCTGGCCGAACGACGGGAATAGTACTTGACTCGGGGGATGGTGTCACCCACGCGGTCCCCGTTTTTGAGGGATTCTCGATGCCCCACGCGATCCGAAGGGTGGATGTCGCCGGGCGGTACGTTTCTCTTAACCTTTCTTAGTCATCTTACCTATTTCAGAGTGTAGAGATGTCACAGACCACCTTCAGCTCCTACTACGGAAAGCCGGACACAACCTACACACTACAGCTGAGCGCGAGGTCGTAAGGACAATAAAGGAAAAGTGTTGTTACGTTGCATTGAACCCTGCGAAAGAGGAAAAGGAAGTTGGAGGCAGATGGGAAGAATTTAAGCTACCGGACGGGAACGCGGTGCAGGTCAGTCATTCAATGTATCTTGTACGAGTGTGTCTTGATAAACAAAGTAGCTGGGACCCGAGCGATTCAAAGCACCAGAAATATTATTTAATCCTGAGTTAATTGGACAAGAGTACGCAGGGGTACACCAAGTAGTGGTGGACTCCGTGAACCGAGTGGATCTCGATTTACGAAAGAATCTATTTACGAACATCGTGCTGAGCGGGGGTTCGACACTGTGCAAAGGTGAGTGGTGACGAGCCGACAATTAACGAGAGTTACGTACGAATTTAAACGCGACTTATTTAGGGTTCGGAGATCGATTACTGAACGAGGTGAAGAAACTTGCATTGAAAGATGTGAAGATTAAGATTTATGCGCCTCCGGAACGAAAATATTCTACATGGATTGGAGGATCTATTTTGGCTGGATTGAGTACGTTCAAAAAGGTACGTCCCCCCACGTTTCTAGACCGAGTCAGTTATTGACTATCTCCTAGATGTGGATCAGCGCAGAAGAGTACCAAGAAGACCCGGATATCATCCACAAAAAATCGAATTTCTAGTTGTTCTATCTGATACTGTTGTTTTTATAGGGATGTATCGCATATTTTGTGTATCCTTCACCTTCAATCATATACCATCGTGCACGCAACAAGAAGTGACGGTAAATTTCTTTAATAATAACTTGGAAAATACGTGTATCAAACTGTATCAAAGGAGATTGGATGCTTGACGATGGGGGGCAATGAAAACTAAATACGAATAGATGTTGAGAGTCCATGCATTACCAAGTACTAGTGCGCTCAATTGAGAATTTGCCAGTGATGGGATCCTCTGTAAGATTCCATCCCGTAATGTCGTCAATCTGATCAAGGTTTTGGGTCCATATGGCATCAGCCTCAACTTTGCGGTGTATCATCTCGTTGACTATATCGTGTATCATATTAGAATATGGTGGTTTCTCGGTCCCGCCACTCTATGGGTGTACGCACCCTTGTAATCGCGGGTCACGTATGCTGAGACTATTGGCTTAAAGTGAGCAATGATGTCAGATCTTGACCTAGGTTGAGATTAGCTTGACTATGTGTCTTGTGGGACCTCTACATACTCGACACCAGGCCATAAACATATTGGCTCATAATGTTGATAATTCGGTCACCCTTTAGAAGACCTAAGAAAAACGTTTATCAGTCTGTTGATGGCATGCATGCACGCCCCAAAGGTAGATTTATGCACCTATACTCAAATCTGCACGGCGTTTGGAACCATTCTTGCAATAAGCACGCATAGTCCCGGGTCCGCTGGCATTGTTGCGTCCCATAGGGCTCGTGCCATTATTGATATCATCCTAATGTATAATTAAACGCATATACTACTTAGTTGCAAGTATAACTACTCACGCGTATTTCCACCCAGCCAGCACATTCTACCAGGCTATTATGGTCCTAGTTTACAACGTTACTAGTGCGCATATACTCAGCTAAAATAACATACGGCTTGAGCGTACGCGAAGGCAACGCGGGGTGTATATCGGACTGTTTTCTTAGGATGACCTTGCTTGCGGAAAGTGAACACCTCTTGTTCGGTTGTCAGACTTGCAGTATACTTCCAACCTTCGATTGGCTTACTCCATACAACCGGAAAATAATCTTCATACAGTTTTGACGATTGACGGGGCTCGAACGCTAGCATTACAGTAGTATCGCTGTATGGTTCAAAACATTCGGCGGTGAGCGCGATACTTTCTCGAAGGAGCCACGTACTTTTGAACCCCACGTGCGTAGAAATGCAACTGCTTGTCAAGGAGCATTTTCAATATATTAATTTATGACTTCGGGGAAGACTGAGTGCTTCTATAAAACTAGTCACTTAATAAATTTCTCTAGACGGGATTGAAGTAGACGGGGATTGGAATGAACGTTGGAGTGGAATTGGATCTCTATGTATATGTACCCCGATCTGCAGGGGAACTCTGCGATAAGCCTGAGGCACCATGGCTACTAAATTTGAGATACTGTGGTCAAGCCTTGGGCTCCCGGACCCACGCTTGGTCATGTTACCTCAATAATCATACCCATAATTCTTTTTTGGGTTAACATAGGCTTTCTGCTATGGAGAGGTCAGCGCGTACCTGATCATGATATGGTATGATCGAGGCAGATGATTATGGCATACTTGGATATCAGTAAACGCTGGCGCTCCGGGTTATGTAAGTCTGTGTGAATGCAACGCAGCACAACTATTGAACAATATAGCGAATCACATGAGCCAATGCGCATTTCACTGTGTTGAACTTCCATCTGCGTCAGTATATGCCTTCTCGATTGATCACTAAGCTGTACATGTTCATATTCAAACTGCCATCCCAATCCGTGGGCCTAATGAAGCCATTATCATTTATTAATGAACTCCAAATTCATAACTTAAGCCAAAGTTATCATACTCTCCCAGTCTTTACGGTCACCATTTTCTTCCCTCTGAAATCGTTTTGTCATATTTCAAATATATCTAGATTAACCTCGCCCTCAAAGTGTGGGACCGTCTGAAACTGCCTTTTTGAGTATTTATCAATGCTTGATAAATCAATCAAAACAAGTGTTTATTGAATTTAGTACATATGTGATGGAGGAGGTGATGTTCGATGATTCTGATCGGAGTGGAAATATGGATGTAGGAGTACGTAGAAGGTTGTGTGTATTACTAATCAAGGAGTAGGTAATAGGCTATGAGGTAAGGAATCAGTGGCCTGTGGGGACATCGGTGGCGTTGACATTGCTTGAGATGTGGGCCGAGGTGTCATCACAGTTACTCGCCACACACCCGGAAGACGCTGTGAACTCAATGGCAAGGGCGTCCCAGACTGTGATGGTGACAGCGACTATTCAACGTTAGTTAGAACAGATTTGTCTACGTGTAACACGGAACTCACAAATATTGTCCTCGCCACCCTGGACGTTACACTAAGCAAGTTTTGTTAGAGCTGCCTGTGCTGCCAAGCCAAGGAGAGGTTACCTGGCATAGTGCAAAGGTTGTTGGTAATCGCTATAGCCGTGGATCACATCCCCATGGCGATAGACAGCCCCTGGGCTCGATGAGCCGGAGAGTAGCCTGGCACCAGTTGAGTCTTCTGGTGCAAGATGAATATCACTAAAACGCAAACTGGGGGGTCAACTTGCTAGCCAGGACTTTGAGGGCGACATTGGCGTACTTGATATATGCGTAGCCCTCGGTTGGGTCGGTTTGTTTAAGATCTGGTACTGGTGGGGGGGATATTGGGACAGCAAGTGCTGTCAAGATCGTACAGTACAAAACAACAAATGAGAGAATACAACGCATGGGAAGAATGACTGGGGAGCAAATGTCAAACAGAGGTGGCGGGGTAAAATGGTCGGGGAGTAAAATACAGCTGGTTGCGTATCTATGAACCGCTGTACGGCGACCCCTTTAGGGTTTGCGTTGGTAACCTCTTCAGAGCTGGCAACTATATATACTGCCGTACAGATCCAGGGATACAAATCAGCTTTTTGATGGACCAATATCCATGACATTCTGATGACAGGAAACGTATTTTAGTTCGGACTTTCTGTGAGATCGACGTCTGGATTCTTCGATCTACAACTATGCACGGAAGCATTTCTCCGAGCTACCTGTCAATCTCGAGGGTTAAAGGACTGGTGATCCTAGCTAACCATGCTGATAGTAAAATTGGTACCCACGATAGCCATGATTCACCGATCATTGGAGACATAGCACGTCAGATAAAGGTGAAAGAAGGGACAGGGGTGTGATCTAAAATGATTATAAATGGAAGCGGCGAACATTACGAACCGCTCATCGCGCTTTACTATCCGTGAGGAACTCGAACACTCCCCGAACGACGTCATGCATGCGGTAATTGATTAGTAGGATAGAGGGTTTTGGTCTGTCGGTAGTGTGCATATTGCGTACCGATCCACAACACGAAATTTACAACTATTCGCGATCAGATCATGCGCACGTTTTCGCGATTTGAGCTCAGGAGTTCTAGCACACTGAGAGAGCATTGCCTAGCCAAAAGTGTGACCAGCATGGTGATCTGAGGAGCATAGGATATCATAAGAATCTATTATACTGGTCACACAGACACCGGTATCGATACCGGGTTTGTCACCAGAACAATAAACCCAGTGCTTATGGATCATTGTGATTTCCAGATTAAGGCTCTGTCCACTTACCGCTTTACACAATTGATCGTTCTTTCACCTTGTGTCCGTCAGAGATAATTCGCGCTGGCCGTGGATCCATTCTAGTCTTGCTCCATTGAGGACGCCAAGACTTGATAGGAACTTAAAGATATTGAATGAGGAACGGAAGAGGCTGTGTATAAAACGACAGACGAGTCCGGGGGAACGAGCGCATATATTCGTATCGTTTCAGAGATATCTGTACCAATCATAGCCTTGCCGCTGAATCCGTACTCGGTTGCGGGAGCACCTCGACCCTAGTCACCCATCTCAAACTTGTTCTCTTCTCCCCTCGTGCTCTGCAGTTTAAGATACAAGATTCTTGTCTATGCTTCGTTTCCATTCCGGGGAGTACCATCCGATAATATCTCGCTCTGGTCGACGTGATGCGATGAGAAATCCTGTCCCGGACCCCAGGGATACGCCCTATCTCACTCGAAGCGTCGGACACTCAGTAATTTGTTTTATAAATACACACAAAATCTGGTATTCGCATAACATTGATAGTGTAGTCGGAGGATACCGGAGACGTGTTGAGCGTTGGTGTGCCCCGTGGTATTAGGTGGGTGAGCCGCAGACGATTATAAGTGAAAAAAGGGAGCCTGTACACCGCAAGGATTCGGCTGGACCGGCGGCCCCGTCCTTGCTAGTAGTCCCGTTTTCAGTTGGATGCCCGACTAGAGCAATCGCCAAGCGGCAAGAGATTTGAAATTGACTCTCGCCAAGTTTAATTATCCTCGTTAGTCCCACGCAAGAATTTCAAATTAATTTATGATGGGAAATATTAATGTTCTGTTTAGAATCGGAAATCAGATCAATGGGTTGGGGATTATGTGCAGATTCAGCTAGCCGTATCTGTAATTCTTCAGTTATACAGCTCGCTTGCTTTCATATTAGCCTGATCTCTCGGCACGAGGCGGACCCAGACTTTCGTGATCAATTACTTCTATGTAATGGGGTATCATTGCTTTCAACCATTAGGATACACAATAAAGCTGAGAATGATTCAGAACCGAGCGAATCTCAAGTGCGCAGCTTACTAGCGACATATATAAAAGGAAGTTTATTAACTCTACCCAAAAAGCGAACAATATCTACTCTTCTCCAAGCCATCGCTCGGCCAATATCCCGATATACGGAAGTTGATATCGGGCCAGGCCAGCACCATTTGCATCTTTAAATGCCCGGAACCTGTACAACATCGATTTAATAATGAGAACATGGACAAAGGATAATCGGGACATACGCCATGTATAGTCCTGCAATGACGATCGACATGGTTGATATAAATTGCAGCCATGAAGGGAAGATCAATCCCATGAACCCTCGTAAGAGAAGTAAGGGCGTTATGAGCAAGGCGGATTGGTATGCTGAGTATATCGGATTATTAGCTTGCGTAATAGTGATCACAAGTGCGTAATGGGACGAACCGTGAAATCGAACAAAGTCGTTGGTTGTTTCGATAATTAGGAGCAATAAAGCTAAGTATGGTGTGATCCAAGTTAGTGTTAAAGTTGCACTGAATATTCGTTTTAGGATGATCGGGGCTGGCCGTGCCCGAGTGAGTCGCTCGGCGAAAGCGACGAAACGGTAGGCCGTCGGCGCAGCTCTATACCATGATACAGTGTGCGGTCGCCAGGCGGTAGATGGCCAGCCTCGGTCAATCCACACAAACTAGGAAACAAGCGTACCAGTAATAGGACCGCCCAAGTAAGCAACAGCCGCCTCAACATCCACCCTCCATCCAAACCTCGTCTCCCATTCGTTCGCTCCCATCTGATCTTCCACGTGCCCGGCTCCGCCGCCCATTGATGTTCCGAACGTGGGCACGCCTCCAGCCTGGGGACAATAATTAAATGACAGAAATTCCGGTTATCATTGCAATTTATTAGCGCCAAGATTGGACACCCACACACCTGATAGGACCCAGTGGAGGGCCCTGGCACATTCTGTACAAAGTTTGAGGACTGGTGCGCAGGGAACCACGGGCGCTTCGACTTGGAGGTTCCAGCCTCGTGAGGAGCATCCGGTGGAGGAGTATACGCAGTAAACGAGGCAAAATCTTGTCGTGTCGACATGATATCGACTCTGTTCTTAATTCAATCTCGATTTATCTGGGGTTAGATGACGGTCGAAGATCAGCCGTGGGCTCATTGGTTGCGAATGCGGTCAGTGACGTAATCGGGTGGCGTGACTCTGTGTGTTTGTGTTTGGACCGTATCGGACCGTCGGAAGCAGTTTGGTTTCCGGTTGACACACTCTTTCGCATATCGAGACGGTGAGCCCATAGCAAAAGGCAGCAAGAGAGCCCAATCATGGTGAGTATGCGTATTTATCAAGCATACAGAGTCTGCACTTGGAAAGAAGAATGAGAAATGCTGGAAGAGTGGGTGGATTGGACGAGCGAACGAAAGATGGATGGATAAATAGATGGACAAAAATTCATATACTTTAATCAACGCGTACGTGTCTCCGTGCTCGAGCTGACTATTCCACTTCCAGTCGGACGCACCTGTGACCCTCCGCACCCGCAAATTCATTACCAACCGTCTCCTCCAGAGGCGTCAATTCGTATTGGACGTCCTCCACCCCAACAGGCCCAATGTCTCCAAGGCCGAACTCTCCGAGAAGCTTGCTGTACGTCCTATTGCATCCGCACGTGCCACATCCCTGCTTATTCCATGATAATAGTCCATCTACAAAACCAACAAGACCCAAGTGGTCACTTTCGGATTCAAGACTGTCTTTGGTGGTGGACGCAGCACCGGTTTCGGCTTGATCTACGACTCTGAGGAGGCCCAGAGGAAATTCGAGCCCAGGTACAGGCTGGTACGGGTACGTCTCGATCCTCCGGCTCGATCCCATACTATCCCATCCTAACATTGCGATCCAGTCCGGTCTCGAGACCAAGATCGAGAAGGCTTCGCGTAAGCTGCGCAAGGAACGCAAGAACAGGTCAAAGAAGGTTCGTCTCATCCGTATACGTCCCACCCAATCCGCCATCTCATACACACCGCCTCTAGTTCCGCGGCACCAAAAAGACCAAGGCCGCCGAGCCCCAAAAGAAGGGCAAGTAAACGATTTGCCTTCTTTGGAGAAGGGGGTCGTCTCGCTCCCGTCCTTTATCCTCTTATCGGTCGTATTCGAGACGGGCTTGGTTTTATCACTTGCGTGTATCAATTACTTTTTTTGTCTCGCGAGTGTCGTGTGTTGCTATCCACCCTCATGCACCTATCCACTTCCATTTACCTTGTTATGTTTTGTGTATGCACATTTATGTTGAAAGAAAACCTTGCCAAACGACCTGTAAGCGTAATTTATTATACTGGCGTTAGGTTGCGGTCTCTGTGCCCTTGTATCTGAGGACATATGCACGCGTGAATAAATCACTACTAATCTCAGGGGTGGGTTAACATGAGTGTCCAAAAGCTGGTGTAGTGGATCGCCCATAGGACGTACGAAGCAAACATTTCTTACGGTAATTGTAAGGTACGTTTATTAACACTGGTGAAAGGAAGGCCTAGGAGGACGAATTTCACCAGCTTGTACTGTAATCAACCTTTCTGGTTTTCAGTTCCGTATGATTAATATATGTGGTGTATGAATGGTCCGTGCGCGGCAACGAGTTTGCCTAGATTACTTATCAAGTTAATGACAGATAAACATATAAACTCAATATTCCTTATACGTTACAATATCGCTATCCAACTTGGTCACTATGAACTCTACGAATCGTTTGAGCCAGCTTGTATGGTTATTTTTCATATAATCTCTCATTATTTTGGGAGGAAATACCAATGTTTCATTTCAAGAACGAGCAACTGAAAGATCAAATCCAAGCAGACAATTTCTATTTGCCTCAATTAAGCTTCATAATATAGCATATATTCCCAGTTCCATCAATTTCACACCAAAAAGTTGATGCTGCCCGGGCTACGAGCCTATATGAATATACGGCACCCATCGCGCAAAGTTCTTCTCCCCGACCTCATTGCGAAGCGCCGCAACAGCACCATGCAACGCCCTCCCGGCCTCTCCATTTCCTATCATACCACTCTCCATCAGCTGTGCATACACCCTGTCCGCTACAAACGGCGCGTCCTCGTCCATCACGGACCACATGGTCGCGATTACGCTCGGATACCCAGCCATCAGCATCCCAGACGCAAGATGGATCGCTTCGTCCGGCAGTTGTTCGTCGCCCGTGGCAGTCTGGCAGGCGGACAGAAATGCGAGTCCCTTGTTCTTGAACGATCGCCGGTTGATGGCAACGAGGTCTAGGGTGCCGTCGTGCAGGAAGAATCCACTGCTGGTTGGATCGGCGGCGCTTTGGTGAGCGTGGCAAGCGAGATGAACCCAGTCGTGCTGTTCCATCGCGTCAAGTACGACTTGGGTAGTGGCTTGATCGTCGATGAGTTGTGAGTACTCTGCTTTACCTTCCATACGAGCCTTGACATGCGAAAGCTCCGTATTAGTGCCAGGCAATGGAGTACAGCCAGGTGTGCCTGTTTGGCCAATAGCAAGTACTCGAGGGGTGCGATTCGGTGCGGTCGGAGTAGACGAGAGTAGAGCAGCAAGCGTTGGGGTGTAGGAAGATATAGCATAGTCGAACACTCTTGACCGTGGTTGTTCATAGTCCCCGGCGGCATGTAACGGAAGGAATGAGACTGCACCAGTAGGGCACCATGTTATATGCGGAAGATTTTCTGTAGAATCATTGTTCTGCGGGGCTTATTTTAGTAAGCTGCCTTTTTCGCATCTGAACAAACGTACCGTGTATCCCAGGTGATCAAGTACGGGCTTGACAATGTCGTACCAAAGAACGGCAAGTATGGGACCAACGTCTTGTACTTGCTCCTGTAATGGACGCCTGGGTCCGCGCTGTCGAAGTCCCTGGAATTGTAGCAATTTCTCCATTTCTGAGCAAGTGTCTCGCATTTTCTGCTCAGTAAGGCTGGCAAGAGCAATATGGCGGACGTGGTCTTCGCCAGGCATTATTATAAGTGCATCGCAACGAGTTTCATGGCAGTTGATGACAACAACGGGGCCGTTCCGAGCAGAGCGCATCAGGTCGTTGACTTTTGTCGGCTGGAGGAAGTTCTCGAACCCGGGCAACGTGCGTGTTTGTGACAAGAGGCCCTCATATTCCCTGGCCAAACGATGTCGAATTTCTGGAGGCTCAAAGCCTGAATCTGATGTCGGAGACCTGGAATTGGCGAGATTCAACTGATTGGAGACTGACTGAAGCTGGGCGGCGAGCGCCGGGTGGGATTCCGCAAGATCGTCCAGAGGAGATCGAAGCATAAGGGTCTGGTTCCACACAACACATCGGGCATGCTCGAGCCATTCGAGTGCTATATCATATTCAGAGGACTGGATGGCAGCAGAGGCGGCTCGGACTGCTATGTTTTCGGCCAGTAACAGGTCCTCGTAACGCTGGGTGGTAGTGGCGCCAAGCCAAATGAAATGAGGCAGAAGATCGATTGTGACTCGGAACGCTTCAAACGGGTTGAGATATTCATGCATAGATGCAAGATTCGCCCAGCGTAGAGCATAATCAAAGACACCGCGTGGCCCTCCACTCGAAAGCTGAGAGGCCTTACGGAAGGAAGCGAGGGAGGAGTCCAAATAAGACGAGTCGTGTGTACGTTGATATTGGAGGTGGCAGGATATGGCCTTTTGACAGTGTCGCAAGGGCAAATCTGGATGGCCTTCTGTAGTGAGTGCAAGCGCAAGAGACAAGTGTTCATTCGATTTCTCGAGGTCCTCCTTTTGTCCCATACGTAGATATCGATCCTCGTATGACATACCCAGAGCGGCATGGCGGTGTGGCAGATCGGGATGGTCTCTCAGAGTGAGTGAAAACGCCCGAGAGAAGTGTTGAATCGACCTCTCGAGGTCTTCGAGTCCTCCCACGTGCCGATAGAGATCGCTATATGCCAACCCAAGAGCATTATGTCTGTCTGCTAGGTCCGGGTGGTCTTCAGGAGTGAGAGCAAGCGCACGAGAGTCGTGCTTGATGATATTCTCAAGGTCAGCTAAATCTCTCGTGCGGTCATATCGATGCCTATATGACCGTCCAAGAGCAGCATGTCGGCGCGGCAAGTCTGGGTCGATATCAAAGGTGAGCGCAAGTGCACAAGAGTCGCATTCGATGGCTTTTTCGAGGTCGTCGATTTCTCCCATGCGTCGATATCGATCAGTGTATGACACTCCTAGATCAGCATGTCGGCGTGGAAGACCCGGGTGGTCATCGGGAGTAAGTTCGAGCGCACGAGATCTGTGCTCAATTGATTTGTCGAGTTCGTCGAGCTCTCCCGTGCGCCTATATCGATCACCGTATGAGACGCCTAGAGCAGCATGCCGGTCTGGCAACTCTGCGTGCCCGTTGGGAGTGAGTGCAAGTGCACTGGAAAAGTGTTCGATGGCTTTCTCGACGTCCTCGAGTCTTCCTAGACGCCCATATCGAATCCCATACGAAGTCCCTAGATAAGAATGGCGTCCTGGCAGGTCCGGGTGGCCCTCGGGAGTAAGTGCGAGTGCGCAAGAGCAGTGTTCTACCGCTTTCTCGAGGTCGAGAACTTCTCCTACCCGGCGATACCGATCGACATAGGATACCCCTAGTTCAAAATGCCGATAGTGCAAATGCGGATGCCATTGGGAGTGAGCGCGAGTGCGCAGGAAGAATGTTCGATCGACTTTTCTATATCCCGAACCTCTCGTAGGCGCTGATATCGATCATTATAAGACGACCCTAGGGTGCTGTGCCAGTCTGATAAGTTGGGGTCGCCGTCTGTAGTGAGCGCGAGTGCATGATCACAATGCTCGATTGACTTTTCAAGCTCGTCTAGCCTTCCTGTGTATCGATAACTGTCGTTATACAGCACCCCCAGATTACCATGCCAATCAGATAATTTGGGATGGCCGTCGAGAGTGAGTGCGAGCGCGCGAGAGCCGTGTTCGATTGATTTCTCGAGATGTTCGAGTTCTCTTGTACGCCGAAACTTTTCGTTGTATGCTGCGGCTAGATCCGCATGCCGATCGGACAGTTTTGGATGGCCCTCGGGAGTGAGTGCAAGTGCGCGAGAACAGTGTTTGATCGATTTTTCGAGGTCATCAAACTCCTTCCTTTGTCGATATCGCTCGGTATATAAGGATCCTAGGGCAGCATGACGGTCTGGCGGATCCTCTTGGCTATCGGGAGCGAGTGTAAATGCGAGAGATAAGTGCTTGATGATTTCTCGAGATCATCGATCTCTTCCAAACGTTGATATCGAATGTGGTGCGACATCCCTAGATTTCCATGCCGCTCCGGTAGTTTGGATCATCTTCAAGAGTGAGTTCAAGCGAACGAGAAAAGTATTCGATTGATTCCCCAAGGTCGTCCAGTCCTCCCATGCACTGATATCGCCCAATGTATGATACAGCTAAATTACCCAGCTGCACTGGTAAACCAGGATCATCATCAGGAGTCAGATCTAGCGCACGAACAGAGCATTCGATCGATTTTTTCAGGTCGTCAAAGTCTCCGAGCCCCTGAAACCTGGTACCGTAACATGCCCCTAGGTAAGTAAGTCGGGTCGGCAAGTCTGAATGCTCGTTTGGAGTTTGATCAATCGCGCGGCTTCCGTACCGATTGCCTTTTCAAGATCAGTCAGTGTTCCGAGCTGCTGAAACTGTTCGCAGTGGGATGTTGCCTGCTCCCATAGGGTTTCATAGTCTATATCCCCAATTCGTTAACGTCTATAGGAAGCACAGAACAGTCATCTCGAAACTCACCTAATTCGTCCATCTGGAGTCAAGTGGAATAGTATGGTTGCTTTAGTACGATTTCGTGAATTTGATGATACTCCTAACGCTATTGCTTCAATATCATTCGTTAGTCAGTCGAACCATAACATCGTATTCTATCGCAATGTTTCGCTCACATTTAGTGGTATCCCCCGTATGATTTATCAAATGAAAACAGGCAGGACAACTCGATCGACTATGGGTACGTGCTATACAAAAAGTCAGGACCGAGTATACACCCAACCACCATCGGTTGCGACGACTTAAACTGAAATTCAGCTTACTATGATCTACGCTCTCAGTAATAGTATCGAGTATCCAAAAAAACCCTAGGTATAGGTATGTGGGGGTCAAAGAGACAGATCACGATGGAATCACGTTCATCCGGGTGACCCTTTATATATCTACGAGCAAAGAACCGGGCAAGTCGCCTTTCCATCATGGCGAACCCCGGGACGCCAAGACACCCGAACCTTGTTCGTGATGTTGCGAGTTTGTGCTCGCCGACTCGTGAAAGCTCTACATCATTCTAGATCTGATCGCTTGTAGAACGTGACTAATGAGAGGTGACACAGGGGGGCGCTGCAGAGCGATGCAATTGGAGAGGAGAACGCGGTTCCGGAGCAGTGACAAGCGAAACGAGTTGATCATGGTTTGCCACTCGAACTAATTTTGGTCATAAAGTGAACACGGTACCCTGATTTTGATCATCATCCTTACGAAACCCTCTCCTCTGCCTTGGTCAGCAAGATGGCTTTAATTCGGTGAGTGCTTGGGCATCTACAGTGCCCAAACTTGATGTTCGCCACTGAAGAAAGTCATGGGTGGGGGTTAAAACACCGTCATGTCTGGTACTAAATTATTCATTATCACCATTCATTTAAACTTTGATCGAATTGAATAAACGAATACAACCCGTGCCTATGCAAACGAAGGCAACTCAATAGCCGGCGGTGGCCCGAAGAAATTGTCCAAGTCGCCGCTCTGGTCCAGTACAATATCCGCTGCGCCATCGCTCCCGTACCTGAAGTTGAACCAGATGGAGGCAATGAGAAGGATGACGAATACCGCCAGGGCTCCGTAATCGGCTGCAGCCGAGATGAATAATACTGGTGGAATGAAAAGTATAAAAAAAAAGATGAAGAGGGTTGGGATAGTTGAAGGGGTGCTTACAGATTCCACATGAGGTGCCGAGCACGATCCAGCCAATGAGGACGAGCCAGGCGTCATCGATGAGCGTAGCGAATGGCTTTCTGTAACACAAACACAAATCGTAAGCATCTTATCATTGGACTCTGCATGCATTCTACTCACCTTGAAGTTGAAGCAGGGACCGACTCGACCTGTGGGTTGCGTATTCTGAAAAACTGCGTAGAAATATTCACCACCAGCCGATTGGTCTGCACCTCGAGCGAAGTCATGTAGCTATGAATGATCCCGATAGGGAGTGGAACGTCCACAATCGAATGGACAGCATACGCCACGGCGGTTAGCGCCCGAGAGCCCTGGTCGCAAGACCCAAAGCACATGAGGCTGGTCCACAGGAACCCATGAAGGAGGATGACCAAGGGAATGTAGGCGAAAAAGAATACCACCACGAACGGCAAGTACCATCGAAGTAGCCCGGCCCATACAGGTTCGGCTAAAAGAGACGGAGAAATCATTTCACCCGACGGCGGGCCAAGGTAACAAGCAAACGCAGCAGGGTAGCAGCGATGTAGGAGTATAAGCGAAGATCGAGTCATGAGGTAACAATTAGCCGTTGTGAGATGGCTTTACAGTCGTTTCAGTCAGTGAATCAATTTGATAAAGACTAGAACTCACTAATTGGGCATTTCAAGTAGGATCCCCTCTAACAATCCGGACACATCCTTCAGTCTCGGATACTCTATCATTCCAAAAACTGCGGTCTGTACGTGATGTGACGCTTGCTTGTTGTCCTCGCTCAGTTTGTCCCAAGCAACAAGCGTAACAAGCGGGTGAGACCCCCAGGCTCCATCCATTGCAAGCCAAGGGGCGTTGGCAGTAGTCTCAATACCATGCTGAGAATCTTGAAGATGATATATCCCCACTTCTTGAATCGCATTACCCGCACCCGCATCCGTCGCAAGCTCCGAGTTCCCACTTGTAGATCCCAGACTGACTTTTCCAAGACGGTCAATACGCATGACAAAGCGCTGCGAATTGGCAGAGGTAAAGAATATGAGCAGGTACTCGTGCATAAATGGCAGGCGACGAGATTTGCGGGCCTGAACGTGGGTGATACGGGCGTTGCTTAATGAGGGATCGGCGCGTACATGGCTATCAAAAAATGGTTACATCACACTGATCGATCAAATGCTGTTTACCAAAGCACGTACCTGCAAAATGTGATGATGTCCGTTCGCCAAATAGAGTGAACAAAGAAGAAGCCTGTCGGGCGAGTCTGTTATCAAACTAAGAGGCGAAGAAACGAGATTCAGAGCCCGTACCTCGTCCTGGATCTGTAATTTTTGAAGTGACTAGACAGTGAAACCCAGCGGTCAACGATTTGTTCCTCCTGTTTTGCGCTGCCAATACGTACTAGACGCAATCGAGCCAGCTGACCCTCTTCTCCCTCTATTTGATTCGGCACCATTCTTGCCCGTCGGAGTCGTAGCTCTGGCAGCGTTGGGATGTAGATAAGAGCCAAGTTCAGACTGTTCATAGACACTGGTCGAAGCGCGTGTAGGAGTCCGGGGACGTACGCCTAGGGGTGCGATGGGGAGATGTGAAGGCGGAACAGAGATGTCGGGAGGTCGAGGTCGACTTGGTCCTGCCCCGGGTGACTGTATCGTACGAGTATTCAAGTTATCGGCCATGATAGCGGTCTCTCCTCGCAGCGAAGCGATACCAACAGGCTATATGTACCAGAGGAATGAATACCAACTCATAAGACAGATTGTGATAGCCGGGTGCTTCGTTCAGGGAAATTTGGAGCCAGCGATTTATTATGAGGGCGTCGGATTATCTGATGGGCTAGATAGAGACGGTGGCGACCTTGGAACCGAACTCGAACCTGGATCCATTCTAAAAGTAGAGTAGATGTCGTCTTCGTTGGAACGAAGATCACTCACGTGACTTGGGAACTACTAAACCTAATCAAGACTTCCGACGATCCCGCTCGTCGGCGACTCTAAAAGCTTGATGCTTGTGAGTGCTGTATGCGAGATTTTGGGATATTAATGTGTGGGTGTGTGCTATATCGGTAACTCGTTAAAAGTCCAGGGCCAATATGATGGTCTCGAGCAGCTCCAAGAGCTAGCCAAAAGATCTTCCAGATGTTTGCATTTGCAAGGAAAAAGAAAGGAACTAAATCTGGCCAAGGTAAGTTTATATGGCATAGACCAACGGAACCGCCAAAGCATCCATCCCCATGCGGAAATTTGATGGAACCAAGAGGACGAAATGAAATGAAAAAATATATAAGCTGTCGGGCAATATGACCGTGCGAAATATTTGATACATCAAATACGTCCCCAATCGAATGATCTTCCGATTAGACGGCGTACGTAACCGACCCTACGCTTGCCTAATCCCAAATCACCCAGACTCTAATTCACAACGCAACATCTATTGAAAGTCCATGCGAAAATACCTAACAACAACGCTACAATCGCCAACGCACGGCGCGGACGGAACGACATAATGCTACAGGTTAAGCTACTGTACCATCACCACCGCAAACATCTAAGCGTGGTGCTGGCGAGCAAAGCGGACGGTCCTCATGCGGGGAGGAGCACTCTTGAAGTAACGCCTGTTGATCATCTTGGGAGTCGAAGGGTCCCAGTTGGAAGAGCGCTTCTTGGCGCCGGCGGCAGACGTCTCGGCCGGGGCGGCTCCGGCTCCGGTAGAAGAAGCAGGCGCAGGAGCAGCGGTCTCGGTGGCGCTGGCAGTGGGGGCAGCTCCGGTCTCAGTGCCTGTGGCTGTGCCGGCTGCAGAACTCTCGGAGGCAGCAGCCGATGTTTCGGTAGCGATGGCTGTTGAAGTCGCGGCGCTCTCGGTAGCGGTGGCAGTGGCAGTGCCGTTTATGGCCGTGGAGGTCGCAGACTGGGTCTATAGGCGATGGGTTGGATCCAAGTCTGAGAAGAGGTAAAGAAGAGCACTTACCGCTGTGGTAGTAGAGTTATTTCCACCATTACCGCCCTTGCCTCCTTTACCTCCCTTACCGTCCTTCCCACCTTTGCCGTCCTTTCCACCTTTACCGTCCTTTCCACCCTTCCCGCCTTTTCCACCCTTTCCGCCCTTGCCTCCCTTTCCACCTCCAGTAGCTTGGGCGTTACGAGTCTATAGACCATCACCTTAACACAACCGACCTCGTCATAGAAACCCCGAACTGCACGTACCACAGTCTTTGTAACCGTAACCGTGACAGCACCAGTATTAGCAGCCTCGGTCGAGGTGGCAGGAGCCCCAGTAGTCGTATTGGCAGGATTGCTGCTGACGGGGGGAGCAGCTGTCTCGGTCTGCAGACGTGTACCCGTTATTAGAAAAATGAATCAAAATCATGGATGAAATATATGAAATGGACGCACAGGAGCTGTGGGAGAAGTCGCGGTCGCGGTCTCGGTTCCATTTCCGTTTCCGTTACCGGGTGCTCCAGTGCTGGTAGGAACTGCGCCGGTTTCGGTGGCAGAAACGCCCGCGGATTCGGTTGCGGCGGGTGAGGTCGCAGTGGCAATGTCAGTGGCACTGGCGCCGCCTGTAGGGTTGACGATGGTCGTATCGGTCGAGGTAGCCTACATTTGCCAAATCAATAATGCGTTTATGAGTGAGGGAGGGGGACTCGGGACGTACACCGACACTGGAAGAAAGAGCATCTGTGGCATTACCGGCTCCTGCTTCCTGGCGAATCGCAAGACCATGCTGTAGAAATGTGAGAATATGCGTGAGTGACATGTGAAAAAAGTAACTTGCGTTTTGTTGCTGGCCCAGTATGGCAAGGCCATCGTAGAAGATGCGCCCAAAACGAGCATAGAAATGACAGAGACCTTCATGATGAAGTTGTGAAAAGTTATTTAAAGAAGAAAGATCGGCTTGATGAAGGCTGTATAAAAACCAGAGTCAGATAATATAATATGTCAGACATAAGTGCACGTACTGCGCGGCACCAAAGAATGTCGAAGGATGAACGACTAAGAACGAAAGGCAAGAAAAAAAATACACTCGATCTCAGACCGAGTAAGAAAGAACAGTGGGGTGATCTGGTTAACGGCATCCCCCACATGCCCCCACTTTTATAAAGCCTCGATCGAATGATCATATGCTTGGCGCAAAAGAAAAAAAAAAAAAAAGCTGATGCTCCAACGTCGCCAGGGCGCAAAGGATCGTCTCGTCCCCGTCGCTAGGCCGAGTGTGTTGAGAAGAAAACCCGTTGCTGTCAGACTCCGGTTATGGGGTTCAAAGCACCGCGCGGGCCAAGCGACTTCGTTTCCCGCAACTGGATTAGCTCCGAGAATTCAAGCATCAAACCGCAGCCGCAATTGTATCATCGATCCAAACCGAGTTCCAGGCGCTAAGCTCGAAAATCTCGTTTACGAGAAATATCGGGCCAGGTAGATCAGAACCAGTGCGTGGGCTTCGAATTCCGATATACCAATGCGTATAAATGCACCATGATGCTAGTAAGAGGCGAATGGCGGTTCAACCGGTAAAAGACAGAGGACATCGCCGATAAACCACGTGACCTCTATTCATTTCCCTGACGATCATCATGAGCCAGCAAGATCGCTTTTTGGTTTTCGGTCTTGGCGGGTCAGTTGAAGCACCATACGAATAAGACAAATTGAATTTCGCCACTCATGTGCATTTGACAGAATTGGAGCGGTACATGCGCTGGCACTCACCCGTGCCGGACACCTGTCTCTGCGGTAGCGAGATCGAATATCGAGTCTGTCCGACAGAACGCAAGTCGTATGACCACCTCCGTCGCGGAGGAATATGACTAAATTACAATTAATTATAGGGACTCAGAATAACCGTTCTGTATTCGGCGATTCTCAAGTCAATTTCGAAAAAGGCAAGTCCTCATTTGATGTGTAATCTATATTGGCACAGCATTTATGACTGACTCCTATGTCAACCAGTCGTTTCTAGCTCGAATGCACAAGGTACAGATGTATGGACATATGTGCTTGTCGCTACCAAAGCCCTCTTGAACTCGTCGCCGTCACTACCCGAGCTTCTCGAACCATTTGTAACTGAAGAAGTGACGACGATCGTCATGATCCAGAACGGCGTGGGTATCGAGGCAAGTACCCCCCTCCCCACACACACACTGCCAGCACGTCATCATTTGACTGATAGGGTATGATAGGATGGGGTTCGTGCACGCTGGCCTAAAAATACCATTGTTAGCTGCGTGGTTCGTATCCTCGCTATATATTGTTCCCGTGCGCGCCTAACGACCAGTTTCTAGACTTGGATCGGAGCTACTCAAGTTAGCCTGGTGTGGTAGATCATCTTCAAGGAGTCAAAGATGACATGGGACTTTTCCCTTCCAACCTAGATCTAGCCCTAGAAAAGAAACGATTAGAACAAATTGGCTCAATCTAACTGATGGTGGTTTAGAAGTCGAATTACTCGACAATATCCAACAGCGAAGATGGGAGAAAGTCACATGGTGAGCTATTTCTTCCACACCAAGTCGTCAGGCCCTCAAACTGATTCTTCAAATCGGATACTGTAGGAATTGCGCATGGAACAGCCTGACTGCGTTGACCAATACAAACACCCTTGAATGGTTGACATCTTCGTCCGACGCCGAAGCACTATCGCGGGATGTTATGAAGGAGGTTATTACAGTAGCACAGGTGCGCCTAGTTTCGTAAACAACGGATTACCCGTTGCTGATTTTACATCTCCAGGGTCTCGGACTGAATATTTCGTTTGATCTAATAGACACGCTCATGGATCGAGTCTCTGGCAAACCATTGATCAGTTCAATGCAAGTTGACGCCGCGAACAACAGACCGATGGAGACGGAGGTGCGCCGTTTCGCGACACGCTTTTGCGATTGATCGATTTTTTTTACTGACTCTATTGGTTTCAAGGTCATCATTGGGACTCCTTTGCGCAAGGCACGAGAGCTTGGCATCTCAACGCCGATCCTGAGAACTTTATATGCGCTGCTGATCTCAAAGGAGAAGAAGTACCTTGGTTCTCCTTGATGTATACCAGAGGTATTGTCAGCCATTTCAGGCGCCCTGAATGTATTAGATAGACAAGCGCCCGGTGAATTCATCAAATTACGAGACTAGTGTAGTAGACTCTCATTCCATACTCGTTGATGGACTCCAATCAAGATGGCTGAGCCCGGGATATCAGCCATCCTATTGGATCAACGGTGATAAAGCCCTTCAAAAGAAGCATGGAATGAGCGAACATAGAGTGAGAATCTACTGTGGTTACTATTCTAATGGAACATGCGTGTACGTACGATTATTATCCGCCTCGAAACTGGCCTACGCTCCGAGTACCTTCGGCGAATTCTTTCTCGACCACTAATCGTAGTGCATACTGGATGTTGTCGGCCCTGAAGGCCCGATACGCCATTGTATCGTTGACTAATCACCGATGAATTCTGATATCCCAAGCGCTCAGTTATGTCCAGTTGCGTCTGAACAAACGAGAATACCAGTATCATAGCTGGGCCCTCGATCCTGAACGGCCCCATTCATCCAGACCTTATCCCGTATATCGATGCTGAATCTGCTCAATGTGTTTCCGACCGCTGTCGATGACTCTTGGGCGCGGTAGAGTGAATCCGCGAACGCGGAGCGACTGAACTGGGTATCAACCCCTTGAAAATCACCATTGGCGGGTCTTCCGCGTGAACACTCCTATTCTTACTGCTGAATATTGGCTCTGGCATCAATTCCAGCGGTGGTAATCTTGGTGCTGTTATAACCCAGCGAGCAGCGCTCTCCTCCGCTTCCTATCATGTACCAAGTACTAATGACGCCGGTAACCGATAACAGCATACAGGAGGATGGTTATCACTACTTCCAACCCATTATGAGTCGTGGGTAAAATGGAAGAACGCAACTGTTCTTGATTCCGAAAGGATGATGTGGTTCAGGGAGAACTACCTTCCTGAAAAATCCAAATGGATACACACAGATGCGCGTCACCTTTACTTGAGAAAGGCGCCCAGGTGTGGGCAAATTACCCGATGCATGGGTGGGAATAGGAGAGTTGGACATGTCCAAGTCCGAGGAAGAGGAATGTGCACACAAGCTGAAGGAGACAGGAAAAAGGTTGATGTTGTCGTGTATCCAGGTGGGTAGCAACCTTGATTTGGGCCACGGCGTCATTTCGGAGCCGATTATAGGAGCATCTCATACAATAGTGACAATAGACAAGGTGAGCACTAGTGTTAGAGACGTTTGAATCTCTTCTCACAACCAGTATTTTCAGGCTGTTCGGGTTGGGTTTCAACTGGGAGAAGATGCTGCTCAAGCGCTACATAGAGTATTCTATCCTTCGTAGCTCCGTTTGTGCTTAGGACAATATCAATGCATAGTGCTTTTCGGATATTTGATCTTCCGCATTATTGGCTTATTTGAGATGTTCTCACGCTTAGTACAACAGTAAATACTCGGCCCCGGCACGTTTATATACGTGAGTCAATGCTGTACTCTCGATATTTCAACCTTTGGCTAATATAGAGATATCTTATAATGGCCATTTTATCTAACCTGAACAGCATGCTGTTTGTTCAAGGGCATCCCACAAGTCAAGTATTCGATTTGGATATTAACTATTGTACGAGACGAAATGACCATTTGAAAATTCAATTCTTCCGATTTGCTCTCGAGTTAGCTTCCAATCGTCCGTATAAATTGATAATGACGTCGGCGAAGTCATCTTCCGCTGATTTGCTTAGTTGACCTGGCTTATTAAATAACATCCGTCATCGACATGGCTCCATTATTTAAAGGTCGAGATCCCAACCATGTTCCCTGATCCCCGTTGTACCCCTCTAATCATTACCCCTTAATACACCAACAGATCAAATACTAATGGCCGATATACCCACTGTTGCCCAGGCGTGGCGCTTTCCCGTTGATCAAAGCGCCTGGAAGGGCCACCAGAGCCTGCAACTACGGGAAGTCAAACTATCGCCTCCTGGCAAAGGAGAAGTCCTGGTTAGGTTGTATGCGGCAGCTTTAAACTACAGGTAATTGTTCTTCTTCCCCTATCTTTCGAAATCAAACCATTTCTTGTAGGGTAAGCGAACTTGGGGCTTGTCATTCAAGGAAAATATCGACATTCTATAATAGGATATTTTGATTGGAAACGGTACTTATCCTGCGTCACCAACGGATTCGACTGGGCCCGATGGACAGGGTCTCATTCCCACTAGCGATGGAGCAGGCGAGGTTGTAGCCTTGGGCGACGGAGTTACTCAATGGAAAAAGGGCGACCGAGTGCACTCGTTATTCTTCGAGACTTGGTTAGACGGACCGATTCTGGTTCGTAAGGCCACATGGTTGTCTCAATTGATTTGCTAAAGACTCTACAGCCAGAGCATAACTTCCAAGCACTTGGCGCAGGCACTCCTGGTTGTCTTTCTCAGTACCGGTTGGTTTGATTTCATGCACTTTAGGTGTCAAGTTGCATATATTTAACGCACTTCACACTACCATACTTAGAGTCTTCAAGGCCGAAACTCTGCTACCTATCCCCGACCACTTGTCATACGAAGAGGCGGCCACTCTTCCATGTGCAGCACTTACAGCGTGGAACTCATTCTTCGAAAGGAAGCCTGTGACCGACAAGTCGACTGTACTTGTCCTCGGAAGCGGTGGTGTGTCCGTTTTTGGTGCGCAGCTTGCCAAGGCTGCAGGCGCTCGCGTGATTGCAACAACGTCGAGTGAGGCCAAGGCCCAAGAGTATCGAGCACTAGGCGTCGATGAGGTCGTGAACTACCGAGAGCACCCTGAATGGTCGGCCAAGGTAAAAGAGCTAACCGGGGGCAAGGGAGTAGAGCAGGTGCTCGAAGTTGGTTAGTAGTGTTGGGGCGTTTCATGATTCAAACACATACGTTACTCGAAAAACGATTATTGCTAGGTGGAGAAGGAACTGTATTCCAATCGATCAAGTCCATTGAGCGCGGAGGGTTGATTCATGTAATTGGTGCTGTTGCAAGTGGTACTTCTGCGGGCGGGGGTGTACAGGAGCTTGGCACTCTGATATTGATTACCCCAGCAACTGTGAGTGCAATTCTTATCATTGGGATGGGGAATAGACTCATGGGTTGGTTCTCAGTTGTCCGGCATTCAGGTTGGAAGTAAAGCGATGTGTCAGCGGCTTGACGCATTCGTTACTAAGCACGCAATCAAGCCGATTATCGACCGTGTGTTTGGGTGGACCGAGGCCATTGAGGCATTTGACTATCAAATAGGCGGATCTCATTTTGGCAAGGTTGTCATTCGGGTTGAATGACTACAGCCGACATAAGCCCCCGAATCTATTTAATGGAAAAAGGCAGTCAAGTGCAGTCACACATAATCATATCTAGTAGTTATCTCAATAAATTTGTCAGACATACAAAAAAATAGCATCTTATAAGGCACGGGATCGCCGAATAAGTCCCAGCGTGGTACTGGCGATAACATTGCTAGAGTCCTGTCAAGATACCATACTCAACATTTCTACAAATCACGCTTGAAGAGAAAAGCATTCTATTCAAGTATCTACTCTACTCCGGCTTGAATTTCAGAAAATCCAGTGTGATGCATTGAGTGGAATCGAAATTATGTGTAAGTACGCCTTTTTTTGTTCAATTATACCGTGAAAATCGTGCCTCATAACAACTCGTGAACAGAGTTCATATACACACTCACAATGAGTACATCTCCGACTTCCATTAGTAAATGTAACCATACCTCTATTATTGGGTATCCTTGATTCGCATGTCCTTCAAGAAGTCCTTTACCAAAGCGTGGTCACGTGCTATATTTCACTTGATACCAGCGTCCTGACGGGCCGGAAGGCCCGACAGATCACTCTATCTTTAGCTGATCACCGGTGATCTTTGATGTTCTGAGTAGTCTATAAAATAACCTCTCACAGTTGTGCCCAGTGGTATCTAAACAGAAGGAATCCAACACCATGACCGACCCCTCGACCTTCAACGGCCCGATCCATCCAGACCTCATCCCCCACCTCGATGCCGAATACGCTGCATTTCACAGCAAGTACCTGGCTGACCGACCAGCGATCCATAAGCTCCCATGGGACCCCGCATGTCGAGCTGGACCCATCAACCTCGGGGGACTAGAGCCTTGCAAAGTGGGATCTGTCAGGGATTTAAGTATCCCCGGCTCTCCGCCTGTCAACGTGCGTGTATTCACCCCACCCGGCGAGAAACCAGGGGGAGGGTGGCCTGTGTTGGCTTACTTCCATGGAGGAGGCTGGGTTCTGGGAAATATTGATACCGAGAACTCGTTTAGTGCAAGGACATGCCTTAGTAAGTTAACTAAAGATGATGTTTGACTGATAGATTCGGAAGTAATCGATTCTCTCGTAGCGGCCAAATGCGTCGTGGTTTCGGTCGACTATCGTCTGGCTCCGGAACATGTTTTTCCGGCCGCTGTCGATGACTCTTGGGCCGCAGTAGAGTGGATCTCCGACCACGGAGCAGCTGAACTAGATATCGACCCCTCGAAAATCGCTGTTGGGGGATCCTCTGCGTGGGTTTTGTTAGTAATGTCAAATATTTATTCTAATGTCAATTTCAGCGGTGGTAACCTCAGTGCTGTTGTAACTCAGCGAGCAGTCCAGCGCTCTCCCCCGCTTCCTATCAAGTTCCAGGTACTGATTGTGCCGGTAACCGATAACAGCGTACAGGAGGATGGGTCATCACTACTTCCAACTCGTCATGAGTCATGGGTAAAATGGAAGAACACAACACCTCTTACTCCCGAAAAGATGATGTGGTTCAGAGAGAACTACCTTCCTGACAAATCCAAATGGACACACGTAGATGCTTCGCCTCTATTTCAGAGCGACGCTGAGGTATGGAGTAAGCTACCCGACGCATGGGTGGGAGTGGCAGAGTTGGACATCCTAAAATCCGAAGGAGAGGCGTACGCGCAAAAGCTGAATGAGGCAGGAAAGAAGGTTGAGGTTGCTGTATATCCAGGTGAGTGACAGGCCCGCCATGGGGACATTGCCCTAATGAACTTGATCGTAGGGGCCCCCCACTCCATCATGGCTATGGATGAAGTGAGTGTACAAGTGCATTGTAAATGTTTAGAACTTCTCTCACAAACAGAGTCTCAGGCTATTCGGATCGGCTTTCAATTAGGAGAAGACGCTGCTCAAGCGCTATATGGGGTATTCTATCCCTCGTAACTCCGTTTTTCCTGTAGAACAATCCCAATGCATAGTCCTTTCAGGATGTTTGATCTTCGGCCTCGTTGACTATTAGAAATGCACTCACTCCTGAATCGTTTTGATCGGAAAAATATAGATTGACTTCGACTAGCGATCAGCCATTCTAGTACGTGTCTATACAGAATGAGACAGTAAGAAAAGAGTGCCAGAGTGTGTGCGGCTAGTAAAGTTGTCTTATGGCATTTGGCTGGGGACCATTCAACCGACACACACCGCAAATTTATCCAAATTCCAGTGACTGTTACTGTGGATACCCTTCCTGCCTAATCAATTCATAGGCATCACTATTCTCACTGAATACAAGCTCAAGGTATTATCTGTGATATTAGTACTTAGACTAGGCGTGCTCGTGACCTGAGGAATATGAGAAACGGGTGGATGAGAGTGGAGGTATATGCGCGAAGGAATGAAAGAGCCGAGATGCCAGCACAGACCCGGGAAGGTAGGGAACCACTGCGGTCGCGAAGCGGTGAGCGAGGCCCGCGGGCGGCCCTTTCAGCAAAAACTGGTGGGTGTAATCAGTGATAATCATGTACAACGAAATAAGGGGAAAGATCACGGTGTCATAAACCCAAATGGCGCCATGATCCCCCCTCCCCTGTTTTGTTACACCAATAGCTCTTCCTGGGGCTAACTGTGCTCAGAATACGCCTCCTGTTGGGTGTGAGAACGACCGATTAATCACGATAATTGGAAGAAAATAATATTTGCGAAAGATGATATCTGTCTCATCCAATTCAGCTTGGCCTAATTTCCAAGATCACAATAACCCCTCAACGCACTCCACGGGAGCAAGGGAATGTATCGGTGGCTTGATGCATCCGTTAGTAAGCACACAATCAAACCCGTTATTGATGTATATGTAGACCCGGGTCATTGAGGAATTCGACTACCAAATAAGCAGATCTCGTTCTGACTAGATTATCATTAGGGTTGAATGAATACAGAGTCAATATAAGCATGTATGTCTATCTGATGGAAAAAGGAAATAAGAACGGCCGCATATAATCAAACATGGAAATCATTTCAATGATGTCGCCAACGGTGCAAGCCATTACGTTTCGTGAGGTATGGGATCGCCAAATAGAGTCCCAGCATGATACTCGAGGATGGCATTATTAGACTCCCACCAAGATGCCACACTCAACATTTCTACGAATTATACGTGAGGAGAGATTTGTGCTACTCAAGCACCAACTCCTCTCCAGTTCAAAATCCGGAAGATTTTTAAGAGAACCTGTGTTGAACAGAGCCGAAATCGGAAATATCTCTGCGCTCTTCAAGAGACCGCCAATCTCCGACGGGGAGAAGCGAGAAGTTAATGTATAGGAAGTCTACCATCTCCGGTCGTTATCGCGAGCGGGGACCGTACACCAAGGCCTATAGTGCGGCCTTGTCCCGTTTTGACAAGTGCAGGGTTTCCTGCCTATCCCAACAGAGTTTGAATATGTTGCTGGCTGGTGGCGTTCATCTTCATGGGTGTTGATCCGGGACAGGTAGACTTCAAGAAGGACAAGAATACCCTGGAGTGGGGCGACCTGAGCCTCGAGGCCGCGAAGATTTCCAAGGGCGAATAGATAGTGGGGCCAAGGTATTTTGAAAAAGCAAAGTGTTTAACAGTAGCGAATGCAGTCGAATATGTGGGTCGAAAGCATGGACTGTTCAATGAGGCTTGAGCTTTCTTGACACGGAGGCCTTTTCAAAAAAGACTCGATAGATAGAGCAGCGTGATAGTGGCGAGTAACGCTCTCGCTTTCGTGGTATCCAGTGGAAATTGATAACTTCGAGGCGATGAACCTTTCAATGAGGAAGCTGCCCATGCATCCTCAAGACGGTATGTCATGAACTGGTCGCGCATGCGCCTAATCTGTCCTGGGGTGAACTAGAAAGCTTTTGGTTAATGCTTTAGCTAAGTGTGACTGGAAGACAACATATACTTCATTTAAACAAGCATCGTCGCTGTAGTCCATAAAGTTATGGACCCTGCAAGATTTCAATTTCAAGCCGCTACCCCCAAGATGAATTATCAACTGGACTTACGGATCGTAACCCGGATGGTCTGGACATGTGTCCGGTAAGATATTCGGACAACCATTGGTCCCGTTTGCATGAGCTGGAGTATCCGAGACCAAGTCCCCTTTACCTCTACAGCCACCCTGGAATGTATGGTATAGGCCTAGCCAATGTCCCACTTCATGCGTAAGAGTCTTCCCTTGGTTAAAGGGATAAAACATTCCTCCTGGAACCGTTGAACATCGAATGACGACTCCATCGTCGACTGGGTTATAATCATATTCGCTAGGAAAAGTCGCGAAGCCAAGAAGGCGTCTGTTCGTAGTGTTGGTAAAGCCAGTAGAGTATACGTTTAGTGCGGATGCACCTCCTAGGCGTAACGCTTGTTTCATTTCTACTTGATACACGTATTCAGGCGAACGCGGATCTTTCGTGAGACCTACGCGATCGTACCATATTCTGGCAGGGGATTATCCATGAGTACATATCAGCGTGAGGAAACGCTCGGCGCTTACTCGTTAGGAATATATTCGCTGCTCTCAAGTTTGAATGAGAAGCCTGTGGAGCGGAAATCCTTGTTGAGCACTTTTATAGACTCAGTGATCTGAGACATAGGGATATATCCCGCTCTTATAGCTAAGGTCCAAAGTATTAGTTTGGCGACAAACCTTAAAAAACTATTCTTGCATACATTTTCCGGATGTAATAGCATGCCAGTGAACGGGGATAACCACATTGAAATCATCCATCGCGTTGAGAGTCGTCTGGGTGGCCATCGACGTGTTCACTTTGGCAAGAAATGAAAGCTCTGCGACTCTGACTTCTGCCTCACTATACCACCAATTGAGCATGTCAAGCCTCGAAGGGTTGAAACAACCTACCTTGGAGTGGAGCCGCAACGTGGAAACTGATCTTCGGTGGAGTTGACCTGAGCAAACGCTAACACGAAGCCGACAGCAAGAGTTGCGATGAGAGACACAAACATGCTTGCTTGCTTGCCCGTTGGGCGATCGGAACAGGGCAAGCGAGCGAGGGCACCAGGTTCGAACTTGTGCAGACCTTGAGTTTTATCGTGATTTATTGGTATCACAGCCTCCATTTGGAACTACTAAGAAAATCGTATGAAAGGAGCTATCCAATGCTTAGCCATGCCGCGATTTGACATAGAAGTGCCTGAAGGGTGTCAGGCGGGCGCGTAAATTGGCCATGAGCTGTTGGCCGAGTCGGTTAATCGCATCCGCGCTTTGGGCTTCTGGCACTCACCAAGGCCCTGCACGTGTTCTACACGCACAAAGATTTGCAGCTTCAGAGGTCTTCAATGTTGACAATTAACTGCGGTGCCTCGAATTTGACAACTGGAAATGATATTCCTGCTTATCACTAGGCGCGGGATACGGTGTTCACCGTTGGCCAGATCCCCAAGCTGATCTCGGGCTGGGTCCCAAGGAAACAAACTTGGCGCGTGCCTTAACTCTTGGACTCTGTCGCATAATTCCGATACTTCTACTTCAAACGTCTCGCAAATCTAGCAGGGAAAATTCTCAAAATACAGGTGGTTTAATTTTCTTATACTGAAGCTCACTGGTCAAAAAGTGAGATTACTCGTCGGAATGAAGTGGGGGGACCTCTACTCGTCCCTAGCAGGGTACAAGCTTTGTTTCTTGTGATTGGCATTAGTATATAACTTAAAATGGCAAAAACGCCTGTTATAGTATAGTCTATTTGTTCTTCTATGGTTCATCGGCCCCGAGAGTCGTTTCTCCAAACAAGACTAAAAAAAGCGCCCAACAAGATAGTTATGAAATCAGATCACATCAGACGGAATAATAAGCCCACAGCCATGAGGCCTTTGGTCCCCCAGACTCTCGAAGGTAAATCCCGAAGGTCTGGCTGCCTGCATGTGGCATGTCCGGAAGGGAGACGTATCTACCGGTAATGAGGCCTCCTGGGCAGCTTGAACGACATGTCTCTGGGGCTCGAGGCTGCCGTAAGTGCTCAACCGGGGTTGAAAGCTGACGCATTCCAGGCTCTGAATCAATAATGGGATATCTTCGAACTCCGCCACAATATTCAGAAGCTGTGGATTGGTTGGGGAAGAATAGAGGGTGATGGTATGGTGCTGCGCGAGTGCTCAAGCAGTGCGGCAAGCCTCCAAGACTTTGATAGCGCTAAGCTCGAGCGCTCGACAAGCCAACACTCGGGTTTGACTAGAGGGATACACTTGGCTTCGTTGATATTGAATTATCCATGTACTACCAGGTTCGGTCAGAAGCAGCGATGCAGGCCCTCTGTGGTGGCATCCAATATAAATATTGGGTGTTGTTCAATGTATGTTCTACATTCAATAGCAAGAGGTGAGCGTGCGTCTGATGAACTGCACAAGCAATGGCAGGATCAAAGGGACCAGAGCTAGGAAGTGGCGTCAAAATCAGCCAGAAAACCCACGTGATCTGAAGGTTTTCTTATGTCAATCCGTCAATTCTCCCCAGTAGCCAGTTTGAAGGCGACTCTGGAGTCCTTGAGAGAACACCAATACAAATCTGCTGGCCAAACTCTTAGACAACTTGTCAAACAACATCATGTACCTCCCTCGCTTTTTGCTGAGCGGGAAGCGACGATGCCATTATCGATAGCGAGCCTTGGTGCCCGTATCTCTCTCGTAAAACAGGAGCTGGACACTGCGGTCGGATTTGTAAACTTCCTCGAGTCTCAATCTGACGCTCAAATCATAACCGATACTACCTTTGACATTGTTTCTGGTCTGGTGGATATCTCATCCCCAAATTCATTATCATGTGCAGCAACCATCTTGACCTCGATTCCACCCACCAAACTATCTCCGGCATTAGTGCAGTTATTTTATAAGGCGAGCTTGGATGACCCCGATCTTATACAAAGAGTCTGGATGCACTGCAAAATTTTACCGGACCCACCCGAGGCCATCGCGCTACTCGAACGCCTCGTTCGTGACAAAATGTATTCCGATGCAATCAATATCTTAGGACGTCTTCTGAAAGGTCACAAACCTGACTCGGAGTGCCTCCCTTCCACGATACCGGTTCAGCTTGCGCCAGATGTTTTGACTTACGGTATTCGAGCCGGAGCGACGGACCAATGTCTACAGATATACAACCAAGCTTCGAGGCAAATCGGTACTCCACCCAACTCCAAACAGAGACTACGGTTACCTCCCACAATTGAACAAAAACTATTCTATGGGAACCCACGAATGACATTAGCTCTCGTGCGACACCTGGTCAAGCTATCAGAAAAACCTCGAGACAAGCTTCAGGGGTGGCACAGAGGACTGCTCGAAGGGAACCCGCAATTTTTCCTACAGAGCGCGGAGCAAGTATATGCTTCATACGCTGCCGTTCATGGTTTTGAAAAATTTGATTTGCCGATTGCTGAGCGGGACGCTACCCCTGTTCGCGCCTCTCACCACCACATTACGACCGCCGTCGCCTGCCTTTTCGAATTAGACCGGTTTACCCCTGCCCTCGACCTATTTTACATACTGTTTGACCTACAGGAGCCTCCGGATAATTATGACTTTGGTATTATTCTTGGCTCGCTTGCTCGACGAAACACTGGACGTGCCATCCAAATCCTCCTCGACATCGCTCCGACTCGGATCCCCGGCTTCCGGCCAACCCCACATCATTACAGTATCGTCCTTAATCGATCGCTCAAACTTCGAAAAATGGACGAAGCCGTTAGGCTTTTGGAACATGCGAGAGGAGCAGGATGTGGGAGCTTGGACCCCAGAGTGCTCGACAGCTTCATTCGGGCTACCCTCAAGGATATTACGCACAGCTGGAGGCGTGGTTCCCCCGGCAGTAACCATCCTCTACCATCCCATCAACTCAAAGCGATGGCCGACGAGAGGTTGCGCAGCTTTACGCGTATCTTGGAATCTTTTCGCCTCTTGGGGCCAAAGGCCAACGTTCCTACTGTTCGTAAGGCGATCGAGGTCGCAATGGCGGTCAGGCAGGCTAGAACAGCGTGGGAAATAAGAATGTGGGGCGAGAGTGTTGGTATGTTTGGTCGGAAGTATACCGGTACCACTGAAGACGGGAAATGGACGAAGGAACAAGTCGATGAAGGCAAATCAAGTGCCCTGGCTATCTGTCGTGCTCTTAGAAGTCTGCACCAAAGAGGGCTTATGGATAAAAGCGAGCTATGGAGCAAGATGCGTGCGCTGGGTGCCGGTACGAACTTTGTGGCCGAGGATGTGGAGGATGTAAGCGGGGCCGAACCCGTTTCGCTAAGGAATCGAGCGCAGGCAACATGGTAATTGCTGGTCTGTATTCTCCATTGAAGAACAAATACACCAAAAAGAATTACTACTGGCTAATTACCGATATTGCAAACTCTGTGAGCTGAAATAGCCGGGCTTATGACGTTTAATTCCCACTAGAATAGTCACAGGTAAGTTATCAGAACCACCATTACTCGAAAATAAATTACCAGCCCGTGTTTTGGTAGCGGGCTATAGCACTATTTAGTGAGTTGAGCTCTGATGTAGGATCAGAGGCACCAGCCCGCCCAAATCGCCAAGGAATGCACTCGATCTTCGGCCACAAAGTCGTTAAATACCTGATAAGCGATGTATTAATCAGCAATGGCAATTATATCAATGCGATGCTATGCTCATCCGAACCTTGCAATATCCTCTATATGCATGGCAAACCTAAAGTTGGGGGGCCATTCATTCTGTGCTGGGTTCCAATAAACGTAATACATCTCTAGATTAAAGTCACCAAAGTTCCGCAGGTTGGAGATATAATCTTGGGGACCAAGATTTAAGACTGAACCGATGCCGACTGGTGCCATGAGGTGTGTGAGACGCGGTAACAGGGTGGCAAAGGAACGAAGTTCCCTGAGTTCAAAAGCGTTGGCATAATGGCTAAAAGCAATTCGCAGTGAGTCCAGCGCAGGGACGTCATGCAAGAGATCGAACCAGTTCAAGCCTAGCTCTCTCCATAATAAGTGACTTGTAGTTAAATGGGTAAGATGAAGACGAGAAAACAACCTTCTGGATAGAATTTCGTCCATCCAGTTGTCGTATGGAGAATAGGACAATAGTAGATGAGAAACTGGAGATGAACGTTCGATTAGGATACTCAAATAATCCAACAGCGGGTTACGTGAGGGGGATGTAGAGGAAGATGAGGGAGACCCGCCTTGAGCGCTGCGCAGTGCTTTTTCCAAGCTTTTCACTTTGCATAAGTTGACAAGGGTTTCCCACTCTATTCCATGCAAATGGAGATTCTGAAGACTTAGAAATGAATTTTCTTCTAATTTGGAGGCTATATGTACTGATAAGCATGGTAAAAAGGTGGGAACTCTGATACATATCCACAAATCGATAGTGTTTTCAGGCAAGGGAGCTGGCTAAGGGCAACAAAGACCTCGGCTCGCAGGACAAACGATGTCACAGTCAGTGTACGAAGGCAATGCAAACTACCGAAAAGCATCGACATAAGGTGTGTTGGGTAGGGTACGGAGTATTTGAAGCTTTGGTCATGTCCGGATATATGCTGTTTACTTTCCGAGCCAAATCCCTTGGGCATTCGGTTTGCCGCGTAAAGTTTGCCACAGGAAAAAATTTCAAGTGGTCAAGTTGGGGGCATTTGCAAGATGTTGATAGCGGATTCGATGCTAATGCGCGTGTCGCTGAAATCGTCGACATTTGAAAAGACATCGAGTGTTATATCGAGAAAGATTTGGAAGGTCTTAAGGGAGGGCGACATGAAGGTGGTCATCCAATTAAGGCTTTCAGTACTAATGGTTTCCCTTTGAATTTCCCGAGAAACATCTAACTCCAAGTGCTCCAGGTTCGGTAGCAAACTGACATTCCGGACAGAAACGAGGAAATCGTTCCAGTCATGGTATTCATCCACTATGGTCAATACTGGAATCTTCAGTTGCTTGATGTATGGTCCATATATGTTCAGCCTCGACAAATCAAGAGACTTTGGAAAATACAAAGTCTAAGTGAGTAGACGGCTACGTCAGGACAAACTTCACGCGGGCTGCGGGCAGGGGGACTCGCCACATAAGGGCAAAATGGTTCGTCAAAAGGCTCCTCCACTCTACTAGTCGGGATCATTTCAATAAGTGTAATAACAGCGTCTGTGCTTCTCCAAATATAGGGCCGAATGCCCTGGAAGAGTTGACGGCAAACACGTAGTGGGTTTGCATTGTCACGTTTTTGTATGAGGTTACATATAATTCCGACAAGCTCAGGGATCCCAAAAACTCGCAGAGCTAGGTTTCTATTCGACGGAGATGTTCCCTCCATATTGCTATCTGCTTAGGAACTGAAGTTGTGGTTGTAGAAATGCTATTAGATCCACTGGTCACGTGTTGAGGATATGATTGACGGCTTGGCAGGGTATATGCGCTCCCGGAGCGGATATTTCAATTAAGATAGATAAGCACGAGGCTCAGACCATTTTCAGAGGGAGATCCGAATCATTTGTGTCTTGGCCAGTCACGATCAATATATGTATCAAAGCATCGCATTCGAAACCTGATAGTGTAAATGGCAGCTGTCGGCGGCCCATGGAGCGATGGATTCTCTCTCTGTACTGCTTGTTTTCCCAAGAGGTGGAGCGGAGGGGATCAGACGTGTGTTTCTTGGGTATGGTCAAATCCCTTATATACTATGTAAAGAGCGTCCGAAACGGCTTCAGCATTATCATTAATTTGAGCAATATTATATTTTTGTATTCTGGGTATTGTTATGCTGAAATCGAACCGACACACCCGAAAACTTCAACGAAGGTCTCGATCTCTTGATCGCTCTAGAAATCTTCAGGGACTTCGGATAATTGGAACGCTTCCTGATATTTCGTTGATACTAAAGTCCCTTTATTCGGAATCCGATTTTTCTTATTCATTTACAAGTTATCGGATTAATTAAATTAAGCGAATAAGCAGTCAGGGGTACAATGTAATGGAGGTAGATTACAGTCGGGACTCTTGACCTGCAGTATGGGAATACACTAGCCGAGCTTACAAATCAATAGTAAATTGGCGCAACACGCAGCTTTTCAATACAAAGTCTGCAGGTCAGAATCTGCGGGTCAAGAGTCCCAACTGTAGTACCACAGTACCCATCGATTACTTCAAAGCTTCCTGAACTGGATGCACGTCCAAAATTTCGGGTGAGTCTCGCTCGCGAATTGCATTTGTTTGAGGCGATTAAAAGGCAGCTCTACAGTATCCAACTGGAATTCACCTTCCCACGTCCGTCTACGATCTGTTCGTTCAAGATGATAGACAGCCAGACTGTCTTAACTGCGTCTGTAGCTACTTTAGTATTATTTCTGATACAACAGTACTGGTTTAGAATGAACTTTAGACAAAAGCTGCGACACCCACCCTCACCCAGATCGCTGCCGTTTGTTGGACATGCCTTCTCACTCCCATCAACACTTAATCATATAAGCTATTTAGAGTTAGGGAAACAGCTTGACAGTAAGCTCGTTTGGAACTTTGAGGTTTATCAACCTGTTGATTACTGAAAATACGGATGATGCAGGCAACATAATTTACTTGAATATGATGGGGCAGCCGCTTATTGTATTAAACTCCGCTCAGACAGCTTCGGATATGCTTGAAAAGCACTCTTTAATCTACTCGGACAGAATTGGGGCCCCAATGGTAAACGATCCTACGTTGTAAGCAAACAAATACCTGATTCTAGCTATAGCTTCGAAAGCTTGCAATCTTGTAATCACCTGCTCCACAGATTCGACTGGTCCGACTTTTCAGGGCTGTTGCCACTGGGAGATCTATGGCGTCGCCAACGCCGGAGAATGAACAGCTGGCTAAACGTACGTGCCATACGGCAATTTGACGGGCTCCAACAAGAAGTAGCCAGAAGACTTCTTGGCCGCCTGCTTGACCTACCAGCAAGCTGTGAGCCTTTTCGGGAAATAAAACACCAAACCTTCTTGTAATTATTCCCAAGAAATCCAAGCTTTTGGCGGAGCTAATAGTGAACCTTTGGTTTAGTTTAATGGGTTCAGCCACCTTTAAATCGATCTACGGATACGATTTCAAAAATGAGCAGGACCCGTTCTTTGTAAATGGCATTCAAGCCTCGCTCAACCTCCTTGATGCCTCAATAATGAGCAGTAAGTCCCTCTGTAGTTCGTGGTATATTAAATCGTGGTAGACTTGATAAAACGTCCAGATTTTTTGGTCAACTTATTTCCAACTCTTTCCAAAGTCCCTGATTGGTTTCCCGGCACTGCCTGGAAACGCACCGCTCGGAAATGGAGGGAGCAGAAAAATTGCGCAGTTAACGCTCCATATGAGTGGGCTAAACAGAGAATTGTGCGCGCATGATTGTGAAACCTCTCAGAGCTTATCAATGGGCTGATCACTTTAATTTTGGGCTATCCTTAGGTGACCGGTGACTTTGAGCCTTCCATACTTAGCGCATTGCTAAACGACAATGAATCTGGTCCTGCATCATCGATATCCGAGGATCAAGAAAATGAACTGAAGCAGCTCGTATATGGTCTATTTATTGGTGCGTAGCAAGCAAGAGCTCAAGGCATTTTGAACGACTGAATAACCCTTCCCAATTGAACTTTTAGCTGGCACGGATACGGTAAGCCACAATTATAATGAGCCATACCTTAAATGACTAGTTTTGCGTTAAAATAGACGGCTGCTGGCCTTATGAACTTCATCGCAGCAATGGTCTGCAACCCTGAAGCTCAAGTTAAAGCTCAAGCAGAAATAGACTCCGTGATAGGCTATGCAACTAGGCTCCCAACAATATCAGACGAAGCTCATTTGCCTTATGTCCGTAACCTAATCCTTGAAGTTTCTCGTTGGTTACCCATAGGACCTACAGGTGGGGAGCAGAATCTATAATATAGAGCGATTATCATACAACTAACCTGTAAATGGACCACAGGAGGGCCCCCTCATGTGTGCTCCGAGGATAACGTCTATCAAGGTTATGATATTGAGAAGGGGACAATGATGTAAGTTGATTTGTTGAAGTTTCATGAGCAAGGTATCCTATGGTTAAATGATATTAGAATAGGAAATCTTTGGTGAGTGTGAATTATGTACATCCTTGTGCTGATAAATTGATTTCATTTTGCCAACTCGCCGGATAGGGCAATGAGTCGGGATGAAACTGTCTATGAGAACCCCGAAAGCTTTGAGCCTGAGAGATTCACCGATCCAAAAACCCCTCCTCTTCCTGGGTTCGGATGGGGTAGACGGTAAGTAAACATGAGCTATATGCAACATTAACACCCGCTGATACTCCACATTGAAATTAGTAAGTGCCCTGGGATGCATTTCGCAGAAGCATCGCTCTTTTTTGTGATATCATCACTTCTCACGACCTTCACCTTTTCTGGTAAGAAGGATGAAAACGGGAAGGAAATAATTCCAAATATAGAGGTCGCTCACAACAGTTTAGTCATGTAAGTAGAAATTTCATTTTTCATACGTCTCCGCGACTACTAACCCTCAGTCGATCCGGTTTAGTCCACTCAAACCATTCGAGTTTGAACTTCGAGCTCGGTCCGAGAAACACCGTCAACTCATTATTGAGAATATTCCTCAAGATTAATGGATAACTCACGACCATAGCTATTAGGGAAATTTTGTACTATTACCCTAACAATCACGTCTGAAGCCTGCATGATTCTAGCCTTGTAACTCTGCAACTGAAAATACTAAATTGTGTTCCCCTTGGCGTTAACGAACCAAAGTGTCGATTTCAATCTCGGTATGAGAGGCCTTTAAAATCTGACCCGTGACATTCGAGATGCATATGACATTCACGATGAACCCCAAAAGTGCCGAAATCGACATGCGCATCACGTCCGATCGACGATGAATTATTTCCGATACTTCGCATATAAGGATCATGGTCTTGTGTGTCTGAGAAATCGGCAACTTTAGGTTTTACCGTGGCCTGGCCTTGAAGTTGCATACATGTTAGCTAGAATTCACTTCTGTGCTCTGTATTGTAGTGATTGTGTGTGACGGGGTGGGTTGGGGCAAACGCAAGTAAGACTCGCCATTTAACTGTATCTAAAATCACTGAGCCGGAGCGTATGTAGGATACGACAAGAGATACCCCAATGAGAGCCAATAGCGATGACAAGCAATAGTCAACTGGTAGTCCACAAGCCCTACTATCACTTAAGAGTCGACGCAATGGAGGTTATATCTTGTGCACAAACGCACTAATGACAGCAATAGCGACATATGCAGAGCTAGCAAGTTCACATTTCCGGTAATTTCATTTCACTGGGGGATCTACAAACTAATAAGTCGCAATCGCCTCGATTTCCACATCCACATCGTTCGGCAGTTTAGCAGCTTGGATACACGTACGTGCTGGCTTGGGCGTAGGAAGCAACTGCAAAAAAAAAATCAATTAAAATCTCACTAATTCCAGGTTGAGCACATTTATACACACGTACCTCACTATAAATCTCGTTCATCTGCGCGAAATCGTCCATGTTCTTCAAATACACGTTGACTTTGACGACTTTTTCCCAAGATGACCCGGAAGCTTCGAGAACGTTTCCGAGATTATTGATGCATTGCGCCTGGATTTATTGATATTGATGTCATGGTCAGAGTTGAAAAGTGTAGTAATAGAGTACATACTGTATGCTCTTTGATTCCGCCCGGGACGACGCTCCCATTCACATCCACGGGCGTTTGTCCAGACAGAAAGATGAGACCGGGAATCTTGGTCGCATGAGCTACAGTAAAAAAAAACTCCCCGTCAATTACAATCGCACCCCTTGGTACTCGAGAACATACACAGTATATGCTTGTGCTGTCCGTTCTTCTCGGTATTCAGCTTTTCTATTGTCGACATTTTTCTTGTTCCGAGTCAGAGATTATCGATGTTGAATACAAAGCAATCAGGCGAGGGGGTAGGTCGGCTGACGTCATCCAGCTTCGCGGTTCGAAAGCTAGATCCCCATATGGAAGGGCGGATATATGCGCAGGAACGAGCCAGTCGAGGGTCCGGAAAGGTACTGCGAGGGTCCAAATTCATGCGCGAATAAATGTAAACAACACATCACTATTAATTTATCATAACCACAATCGAGCTCAAAGCGTTATACAAATACACATATACAAATACACAGCACTCACACCTCTGGAAAATCCCCATACTCCCAATTAAAACATTCCACACAGTCGACTTCGGGCGCAGGCTTTGGAACTTCAATCACCTTTTCGCCGTCCTCGTCTTCGTCCGGGGCAGCACCAACCCACGGCCAAGGAAACTTCGACTTTCTTGACCTTTTGACCTTGGTACTCCAGTCCTCGTCCAGCAGTTGGTCGATGATTGTGTTTATAAAGTGCGCGCGGATGTTGGATGACCAGTGTAGTTGACTCAACGTGTCGTATACGATGGTTGTCCCGAGATGGCATCTGAGCGTTGGACTGTTAATTGGCCGAGCATCGTCAATCATATTCGGTGGACGTACCTCGTTTCAAGAGCATATCCGCCTTGATAACAAATCGAGGCCGGACCGGTACATGCTCCCTATTCAACCCGTATATAAATTCCTATTCTCTATACCTAGAAAGGGAGAAAACGTACCGCAGGAATAGGATCGGCCGTATTATACACATGCGTAATATACGACAAGTCGTTCTACCAAAGCAACCGTCAACACACACACCGGCGAGAGTAAAGCGAAAGGAGAACATACAGAAATAGGTAAATGTAGTCTCTGAGCAGCCATCTTTTCACCAGGCGCCTCGAAAGCCACAACAGGCGCACCAAACGTCGCTCCCATGAGCGAAGCAAGACTCCCTCCAAGACTATGTCCAATCAGCCATATTTGCGCCCCGGGGTACATGTACGTCAGATTATTATACAAGTTCTAATTCATCCTTCTCATTAGCATCAAACCCGCCTTAAAAAAGGAGTGGGGGAGAAGGAACAAAAACAAAACTCACAATCCCAACCCCATAAAACAAACTCTCATCCTCCAAACCCTTCTCCACACACGCCAAATCACACCTCCCACCACCTCTAAAACACCCACACACCGTACTCCACGACCAATCCACACGCGCACAACAACAGCTAAACAACAAGTTGTCGTTGAGTTTATCCTGCACGACCGTCGCGCTCCCGCCGAATACGATCGCGGACGTGCCCTTGATCGAGAGCACGACGGTTTGGTTGTCCGAGGAGAGAAAGACGTGGCCCCGGAATCCGGATGTGGACGGGTCGTAGCCTATACTGTGGTCCTAGACCCCCAACATATAGGATTCTTAGTCGGCTTTGCTGAAAAGGGGGAGCAGAGACGTACGTTGGTCCAGTTCCCGCCCAGATCATACCACCCAACAAGGGCACTATCCTTGAAATAAGCGTTATTTGTCATTTTAGCCAGAGCGAGCAACGTCTCTCGTTTATCCGTCGCCGGGCCGATCGTTTCATAGGACTTCCAGTCGGGCGTATGCAACGGGGAATACAGTGTGCTAGGCACCCGTCGGCGCTTGGTCCTCCACTCGCTCCATCTTTCAAACGAGGCGGGTTTCTGAACGGTAAGATGTCTAGTCTCGATCGTGTGTGTGTACTCGGTCTCATAGCCAGAGATGTGAGAAATAGGATCAACGTCGTTCCAAAGGATTCGTCCCGTCTCGGGATGCGCGTGGTGCACATGTCTGAGTGAAAACTCCAAAGCCAGACCAGAGGACCATCCTAGCGCTAATAAAAGCCAAGACAAGAGCATAAGTATCGTCGTGGCCAAGACAGAGCCGATTCGAATCAAGAGCCACACGTCAAAACCCCTCAAGTCACGTGTTAAACGCCCCAACCCCACACGATCAAAAGGATGAAAAAAAGTTCAGACAGCTATAACATTATTTATTACAGCGTACAATGACCGATTGCTATGATGATAACCACAATACTTTACGGATAGCAAAGGAATAGAAAAAAAAAGTATACAACCGTGTGACCAAGAACAGGAGGATGACAATAAGCACAGAGAACAAGGGAAGCGAATAAAAGAAAAACAAGTAGGGGGATGTGTGAGGTCATATAAACACCTTGATGGCTCCATGGTCCTTGGTGGGAACCCACTCTCCATCCTCGGTCCGTTCGCTCTTGTGTACTTTAGCACAGTCCTTGACGGGACACTTCCACTCGTGCACTTCAACCGCAGGTTTTCCCTTTCCCTTGCCCGTCTTTCGTCGTTTATGGGGATAACCACCGTCGAGGAGGGGAGCACCGACAGGAGGATCGAGACGTGCAGACAGGGGTCGGGAAAAGGCAGAATAACATCTCGAATCAATCATATGCCCGCATCGAAGGGCCCATAACCTGTCTCCGCCCGTCCGCAACGGTCGCCTACACCCAGCGCAAATCAAGAGCGACGTGATCTTGGTCGTTGGGCCGGGAGGATGCTGGGAACTCGACGGAACAGACACCATCTCGCCGCCATCCTTGTCCTCGTCCTCGTCATCGGAATAAATCTCAATAATCTCCTTGTGTCGCACATCTCCAGCAGCAGCAGTAGCAGCAGAAAACTCCTCAGTTTCGACCTCTTTCCCCTTTCCCTTCACCTCGAGGTCGGCTGTCGCTCGTAAAGGCGGAGAATCCGGAATCTCGATCGTCTGCTTAAACTTGACCGGCGTCCTCGCTCGAGGCTTGAGAGGCACAAACGGCTTCCCCACCTCTTCTTGTTCTTCTTCTTCAGGCTGCTCGAAATCAAATGTGAATCCCAGTCGAGGTCGGACGCTCGCATGGGTCATCCGGACATCGTACGGCTCGGGGTCCGGTTCGGGTGCTCTCGTGCGCGCAAAGGGCGGGAGATGGGCGAACAAGGGTAGTCCCCCGTAGGACCTCGGAAGATTTGGATAATGTGGTGTCGGTCAAGACGATCGAATACGTCCATGCCTCGGAGAGCACCGTACGGAATAGGCGGGAGAACAGGCGCGGGGGAGAATATTCGTAGTCCCCCATCGGGACGACGATGAGGTATGGGTGTGCCTATTCGGGAATTCAGACGGAATAGGACGGGGGAATAATTCGGCACAGACACACATACCATGAGGACCACCCAGTCTCCTCGTTCGCCTATGCTGGATATTATCTTCCTCATCATCACTCGAGCCAACCATAATAGGCTCATTTCTGTCCAGCCCTTCTCCAAGATACGGTAATTCAAAGTCAGCCATCGTGTGTGCGTGTGCGTGTGGCCGTACGCGAGAGGTGGAGGCGGGGCGCTTATGGCCGGAAGGGTCACGTCAGCAAGCCTAGAGGAGTCTAGAGGAGTGTGGAGAGGCCGAGTGAGTCCCCCAGGTAGAGTCCTTGTGGCGATAATACAGACCAGGAAAAAAAAGGTGGAAGAAGATCGTTTGTGCTTGGACAAGTGATCGGACTCTTATACTGCGTTGGCCAAACATGCCCATCGTCAGCCTCAGCCCACGTTGGATGATCACTAAGTTATCACAAACTCACGATTACAAAGGCTCAGTCCGGTCCCAATTAAAATGCTTTATCAGGCAGAGCAAGTGGTATGTGTGATGCAGTCGTCGTTGTCGTCGTTGGATGGGAGAGATCACACAGAGACGTGCACCACGCCCTGAATTTCGAATTCACGGGGCTTTGGTGCTTTGTCGTTTTGACTTCAGACGATATAGGTCTGATATAGGAACGCTGAACTCTGGAAGTGTGGGTGTTAACAAGTGTCTCCTGGTATACAAATCGTGAGAAAGGATAGTCTCCAACTCACCAGATACGGTTATAATTGCATCACTCTGCGCACATAAATTTTGACTCCGATCATCAGACAAAAGTGCCTTCCGTTGCTCGCGCCTAGGAAATCACAACAAGAAAGGTCGAGTTCAAGTGCAGTAAATACGTTGCATTGGTAAAGTTGTTGATATTGCTAATACAAGAGACAAAGACAAATGAAGAGAACGACAACAAGACCACAAGAGCCAAAAGCAAAGACACACACAGCCGAGCTCACGCCAGAACCAGCTCGGTTCACACAACCGAAACACACAAACCAAATCAAAGCATTGCACTTAGGCCTGGCCCGGGTGAGCAGTCGCTACAGTCTCGCCAGTGGCAGCACTCTGCGAAACATCAATAAATCCTATTAAAGCAAGAATTAGCCGTTTATTCGCACGAAATGCCATACTCTGGACAACTCACCTGGCTTTTGAGGGTTGGCCATCTTGGACCTTTTGCTCCGGTAATCGCGAATCGCAGAACGAATGGCGTCTTCGGCAAGCACTAGCCAAGAAAACACATAAGCACCACACCCGACAAGTGGACCAAGCGACTCACTGGAGCAATGCAACTTGACAGGCGGCAAGCTCAACTCTTTCGCAATCTCCGTATTTTTAATTTTCCCAGCCTCTTCAAGGCTCAGCCCCTTGACGCGCTCGGTCATGTACGATGAACTCGCAATCGCCGATCCGCACCCAAACGTCTTGAACTTGACGTCTGAGATAATTCCACTGAGAGTTATTAGTCAGCCCACCCGGATATGTGAAGGAACCAAGACGAGCCATGCATACTTTTCGTCAACGCGGATTTGGAGCTTCATGACGTCTCCGCATCTGTCCATACGTCTCGGGTCAGGAAACAAGTGGGAAAGTTTACGTAGATGTTCTACTCACGCGGGAGCACCGACAAGTCCTGTTCCAACGTCGGCATCGTTCTTGGGCATCGACCCTACCTGTTTCGCTCCAACATCAACTCACATTCCCCCCGACCCATATTTCTTATTCCAAACTCACATTTCTGGGCCGTTCATAGTGCGAGATAACCTTTTCGTGATACAATCTCCGGCTCACAGCAGGGACAACAGGAGCAGCAATCGTGCGCTGACGGATCGCAGTGCGAGCAACAGAAAACATGGTGATGATGAATGGATAAGATGAGATGAGTCGTGAGGTCGTGGATCAGGCAAGGAGGGAAGATCGCTCCTGTGTGGAGTCGCCTTTCCTTATATCCAAAAATCCCCGTGACGCATCCCTCGGCACCCGCGGCCGATTAGATCATCCTTATCTTATCTATAATCTATATCTGGGAACGTGCGTTCCCTCCTCGATTTCCCCCCTCGACGAATGAACAACGGTCGATATCTAATGAGAAGGAGTCCAAGAACCTCCTGGTTGTGGTCGAAGCCATGTTTAGGAGTCGTGCCCGGACCTGGTGACCCTCGATTCCCGATCTGCACGCGGCCTTTGCGTTGGATTTACCAATTGCAATAGGTTATCTATAACGCGAATCTCTAGAGACATGTATTCATCTGTCGCTATTTTCGGTATTCCGCAATGGAAGATACACGTACGCTCCGCATACACCTAGCCGTACCTCCGTTCCCCATCCCCATCTGCAAACCAATCATCCTTGGTCCTCATCTCTTCCGGCGTGGATGTACATATAATCGTACTCTTGCTCTGCGAATCTATACGCCCACATCAACACATGCGCTATCCACGCATTCGATATATATGAAACTCACAACTTTCAAACGCCTCGATTCCATTCTCCCTCCCGATCCCGGATTCTTTCATCCCACCCCTACACATACCGTCATCAATCCAAACTCTACAAAGAGATAAAAGAAAACTCCCACGCACCAAGGCGAACTAGGATCGTTCCGATGATGCGCATTCACCCAAACCAGCCCAGCCTCGATCTCCCTACTCACTCTTACAGCCCTCCCCACATCCTTCGTCCAAACACCAGCGCCCAATCCATACTTGCACGCGTTGGCCAATCCAATTCCTTCTTCTTCCCCTGTGAATTTCACCAAGGCCACGACAGGGCCGAACACTTCTTCCGTCCAGAGCGTGTCTGTGGGTTTGATATCCCCGACTAGGGTGGGTGGAAAAAGTTCCCGTTGGAGAGCGGGAAATTGTCCAGTTGGGAAGGCCCGTGAGCCGTTTTCCGCCGTGCAGGATTCGAGCGTGTGTTGGGAGGTTGAGATGGCTGATTCCGTTCGGGAGAGGGCTGATGCTGAGATCAGAGGTCCGATGGTCGATTTCGGGTTTAGCGCTAGAAACAAATTAATATACATCGAAGGATGAGAAGAGATTAGCACATACGATCTCCAATCCTTTTCTCGATACTCTTTAGTTTCTCTACAAATCTTTCCACAAACGCGTCGTATATCGCATCTTCGACGATCAACCGAGTCCCACTAACACACGTCTGACCCGTCGCGACGAAACAGGCAAACGCCGCGCCTAGATACCAAATTCATTAAAGATTTCAGCTTGAAAGACCTAGGGAGCGTACCGTTTACAGATGCCTCCAAGTCTGCATCCCCAAACACAACAATCGGCGCCTTGCCTCCCAATTCGGCAGTATACGACGCCAGATTCTTCCCAACTGTAGACCCGATGGCACGACCCGCCGCCGTTCCTGCCTACGAGGTCGCGTAGAGTTGATTGGGATTAAAATACGCATAGATAGAGGGGGAAACGAAGTAATACGCCATTGTAGAATGGTACCGGCAAGCCGTGGAAGATGTCGGTAATCAAGTTTAAGCGTGATAGACGGACAAAGTCAAGTTCGACCGTCGGCTATCAACTCGGAACTCGACTTACCGTGACGTCTACCTTGCGTAACCTCGGATCTGACACTATCGCCTGGCCGGTTTCGGGACCGCCAGGAAGGATTTGGAGAGCCGATGGGGGAACTGTAAATAATTAATTATACTTTATTAGGAAAGGCGATGTGAAGAGAAGACGTACTTCCAGCTTCAACTGCTAATTCGGCAAATTCGAGAACGGTTATAGGCGCCAACTGTGAAGGTTAATTAGGCTCGGTTATTGGGAGCGAGGGATATACCTCGGAAGGTTTGACTATCTATTGCTCGTGAGTATAGTGAGGTGCATATAGATTGTGCGCTTACGACGCTATTCCCAGCCGCCAGCGCAGGAGCAATTTTCTTGACGGCTATCAATAGTGGATGGTTAAATGGCTTTGGATGGCGATCAATATCAACTACACCTCAAATCAATAACGGGAAACTCACCGTTATCTGAGCAACAACACCCAATGGCACCCTCGTCACATAATTTAAGAGTGGACCTTGCGTAGGTGCTACGAATCCTTGCTGTGTGCGTACAAGAGCCGCAAAATAATCACTATCATTATATCAATAAAGAATGCAACTCGATACTCCAACGAACTCACATCCATTCGGGCAACCTCCCCAACTGGACCTTCATCTCTCGTATGGTCCTTCCAGTTTGTAGACTCTCAACCTCTGCCAGTTCTCCTACCTTTGCTTCGAGGAGCCTTGCTAGTCGAGTCAAGGCTTTTGATCTTTCGATAACTGGCGCGAGACCATGTTCCTGCATTGAATACCTCTTGAGCTGACGAGATGGCCGAAGCTACGTCCGAGGGAGATGCAGAGGTTACGGATGTGATAGGCTGATTTGTCGAGGGGTTTAGTACCGGTATTCTAGGCCGTGGTCGGATAAGTGATAAAAAGAATGGCGAAAGAAGGACTTACGATGACCCAGAACCCTCAACGAATCTCCCATTGATGTGTGGTCCATATTGAGCACGCTACGAATAACGGTCAAACAAGTTTAACACTAACAACCGTCCGACTCACGACCAGCGATGCAGCCCTCCTCACCGGGGTTGCAAACATATCTCCATCAACGTTCTGAAGAAGATGATCGCAAACTATATATACCTCTCCAGCCTCCCCGACTGCGATCGGCATCGCACGTGACGCCGACCGCACATGTGCGCACACCAAATTCCTTCTTTATAGCAAGGATGTAATAATTTATCAGCTTCGGAGCCATTTTCGCATTTTTAACCACCACTCCTCTATATGTTTTCTCGTGCTCGGAATATGCTCGTCGACGTCCACACACACGTCTATCTTCCCGTTATGCGGATCTCATGAGGGCCAGAGCAAAAGCCCCAGGATAGTGCCTTCCAAGGACGGCAAGGGAGAAGTTGATTGTTCTCGAGGGAAAGGACTCTGGGAGACCTGTTGGTGGTCAGGTAGGCCCAAGATTATTTTCTGTCAAATTGGGATTAATTAATTGGCTATTGGCAGTACTGGGACCGCTCCGAGAAACTTGCATTCATGGACAAGCACGGTATCGACATTTCGATTGTCTCTACCGCCAACCCATGGCTTGATTTCCTCACTTCAAAGGAGGCTCCTTCGCTTGCACGAGAGCTAAATGATGATCTCGAGGCATACTGCGCTACCGGACCTTCTCTTTCTTCTTCTCCCTTGCGGAGGCTATACGGATTCGGCTTGCTGCCTCTCCTTCCAGATGTTCCAACCTCTGAAATCACTTCAATCGTTGAGCAAATTGGGTCCTTGTCACATTTGAAGGGAGTCATTATGGGTACAAAAGGCGTTGGCAAAGGACTAGACGACCCAGCTCTTGAACCCGTCTGGGAAGCCATCGCCTCCAAAGGCCTGGTCATTTTCTTACACCCACACTACGGGGTTCCCGATGAGCTCTTTGGTGATATCGAGAATGGCCACGTCTTCCCCTCGCCCTCGGCTTCCCATTCGAAACTGCGATCGTAAGCCCGTCGCATGCATTTCATTACGTTACATCATTTAATGAAATTTGATGCCAGGCGACAGCTCGGTTTATTCTGGCAGGTGTTCTTGATCGACACCCGAACCTGAGGCTCCTGCTCGCTCATTCGGGAGGAGCTTTGCCGATCTTGTCGTCCCGCCTTGCGTCGTGCATCGCACACGACCCGCTTGTCGCGCGCCGCCTCAAGCACGATGCACGACACTACCTTGGGATGCTGTACTACGATGCTGTAGCGTATGGGGCTCCAGAATTAAGCATGGCGAGTGCAGCTGCCGGACGAGGGCCCAACTACGCGGCGGATGCCGCAAAGGCAACCGACGGGATCGATGGATGGTCTGCGCTAGGCAGCCAGCGCATGATGTTTGGAACCGACCATCCGTTCTTCCCACCAGTTCCGGGAGTAGCAGACACGGAGGCCAAATGGGCGAGTGTGACCGAAAACCTAGCCGCAATTCAAGCCGTACCCGGGTGGAGCGAGGCTGACAAAGAGGGAGTAAGGAGTGGAAATGCGATCAAAACTTTTGGCTTGGCTTAAACACTTGGACTGGATGCGCATACGCAAATGCCAAGGGCTAGCGTGCAGTCAAATTTAGAATTAATGAATTTTGTATCACGACGTACAGTGATGGCCTATTATTTGTGTTGATAGCATATCAAGCAAGTTCCGCCTCCAAGTCTGCCGCTGCCTCTGCGGCCAAATCAATTGAATCCGCTGATACTGAAGTAGCACGACTACCGCCTTTACTCCTCGTGACCCCTGTCATCGGAACGTCCAAGCGCGAAGAATAAGCAGAAGAGGCGACAGACATTCCGGGAATCTGCAACTTCAAGCTGAAGTCTACGTGTGTAACGCCCTGATGGACCGCACTTGTGCTCAAAATATCGATATCTGATCGAGTCATGAGCCTCGGCTAGCACGTGAAACACCCACACTCACCATTGATAGCCCGTTCAATCAAATTTCCTTCCTCAATTCCTCCGCTCGTTTCGAGTTTAAACGTTCTCCGCCCCCTCCAACGCTCCCTCAACCTCCTAGCGACAATGACAAGCATTTCTCCATCGATATTGTCCAACATGATAACATCCGCTCCAGCTTCGATCGCCTCATCCGCCTCACGCTCGTTCCGTACCTCTACGTCAATGATCAGGCTAAATCCAGCCACCCGACGCGCAGTCGCGATAGCCGCAGCGATCGACCCAGTAGACCACACATGATTATCCTTGAGCATAACCATGCTCGACAAATCGAATCGGTGCGCGTCAATACCTCCCACCAGCATGCCGTACTTTTCGACCAACCTGAATCCAGGCGTCGTTTTTCGCGTACCAGCAAGGATACCTTTGAATCCTGCTGCGCGAGCTGCATCTCGGAACCGACGGCTCCTGTGTGTTATCCCTCGCAATCAGACAAATGTGTCAAGGATCGATTTCACGAATACGCACTTGGTTGCTATTCCGCTGCACCGAGCCAAGACGTTGAGAGCTACGCGTTCGCCCAATAGGAGGTGTCGAGCGGGCCCTCGGACAGTCGCTACGCGTGTGACTGGTTCAAAGACCTCGCCCTCTCGCATGTGCCATTGAACCGTGCATCCAAGCACTTGAAAGACTTCGTCGACAAAAGGAACCCCGGCGAGTACAGCTACGGGAAGTTTCAAAAATCGATCGCAAAGATGAGGAATATGATAAAATATCTTACCTACTTCCTTTCCTTTCCCTAATAGGTATGCCTCTCTCTCCACCTCACCTACAACATATCCACCCCAATCAAACGATGGTGTATCCTCGGCCAACCATGTCTGAACTACAGACTTCCACGAAGGCGGGAGTAGATGTGCAAACTCTTGGTTCGCGTATTTTACGCCTTGCATTACGACTATGGTGGTGGGAACAAAGAGAATTAGAGCTTTTCTGGGGCGTTTCGGCTCCGATCACGTGCTCTGAGATGGATTCGTGGGAGATTTGCGCCCCTGTGATTCGCCGGATGGGATCGGGAATGTAGGTTGATTCTGTGGTTGTATGCGATAGTGCCCAATTAAAACATGATGTCATCAATACTAGAACATGATCTACCGATTTATATGCTAAATTAGCTGCCGGAATTCACCTTTCATTTTTTGGTTGATAATTGATTGCATACCGCAAACAACCTGTATCCTTACGCGCGTTTTACAAATCCCTTTCCCAAAAGGAATCTCAAGCACTTCCAGGTTGGTTAACTATCATGAGACTTGTGGTTCCAGTACAATACTCTGTCTTTCCTCTTCCATCGCAACACCCTATACATTACATATGCTGGACACAACTGTTTTTCAGCCCTTGAATCCGCCCCTCAATTAACCTTTTCTAGCTATGATAGGGTCCGACCATGTATTAGAGATAATAGTTAACTCAGACATACCCTATAAAGAAGATTCGGAGGTGCAGCTCGGGGTAGTGTACCAGCGAGATTTGGTTCATTCTCATCCCCTGAAGTTAAAGACAACTCATTCTTGCTTCCACGGCAAAGCGCGGAAATGAATTCTTAGCCATGTCTTTATCGGAAGCTCTCAATGTGATCAATAAAGCACCTTGTTGGTATAGTTTGAGCTTGTAATGTGAATCGTACTTCGAGGGGCATCAAAATGCTCCGTAGTGGACGCTAACGAGGGAGCCAACTTGAAGGCTTCCTCAAATTTGCCCGCCGAGAGATGCAGCATTCTCATGATTACGTGTTCACTGATCTTTCTGTTGTAGAACTAATTGAACCTCTCCTATCAGCTTTGTTTTTGTCGTACACCGCTGACCTGAAGTATGGTGTATGATATACTTGCAATTGGGGATTGGTCTCAATTTATAATTCGGATGTAGTTTGTGTTCTCGGGTTGTTAGAGCGCATCAGCCGCCAGTGTGAAGAGCCTTTTGTTCCTCATCGATTAGACTTGTCTGCACCTCGCACGGCTAAAGAAATTTCATTTGATTTCTTTGTGGACTAGCTCCTTTTACTTTTCACATGATCAAAGCAGAGCCTCAGCCCCTGAGCCCTCAGATTTCTTCAAAAGGTAATAATTCCCTTCCGAGCTTCGTCAGTAGACTTGATACAATCGGTCAGTGCTTCAATGTCCGAAGGCAGCATGTGAGATTTAAACGCTCAAGTCCTTGGCCATAGCCTCACTGTAACCTCATATGTACGTACACCAGGGCTGTGACTACTAACCACCGCTCGGCAAATCCCCAATAATATAACGACAATCGAATCATCCAAGGTACCAAAGCAAGACCTCATTGTTAGTTTTGATAAATCGGGCCAATCGATTAGCACCTAGTAGTACAGGTGGTCCCCGGTTTTCGGGTCAGCCTATATGGGAAAAGTTGCCATGAATGGAGGAGCAGACACTAGGAGAGCAAGAAAGCATCTGTATTCAGTGCCCGATCAAGTACGAAGATTAAACGTGCCTATCATTGCTTTCCTATGCATCCTTACGGCCTCGCGTTCATGTAGACTCGCACATGAAATATTTCAACAATTGGTAGCCTAAATATGGAAGCCCGGAGTCGTAACTCTCCGTCTTGGCGTAAAAACAGGCCTCGTGGAGACCTTGACCATTGCATGACATTCAAACGGCGGAGGTAACTTGCCGATTCGGCAATTCTACACTCTCAACTAATGGTACATGGATGTACCTCACCTGTGCCAGTTTGACGCTCACATGTAGAATCGCAATATAGGCCGAGCGCCGAACAGCCATATTGCTTATTGATTGCATAAACTATTCCGAGTTCAATTACTATGCACAGTGGTAACAAGGTATAAATACTCGCTGGGGTCACATCCGGTATCTTCATCCACCATATTACCAGCACTTGTTTCTTCTAACTCATTTTCGGGCTCTCATCTCACGATGAACTTCATCAGACTTGCCACAGTAGCTATGACTCTGACATCAGTGCTCATCGAACCCATTCAAGCGCGACCTGGACGTTGTGGTTCTCACCCGAGGCAGGCTTCTTCCATTTTGCCGTATTATTCACTCATTAATATAGCGTAGCTATGAACAAGTGAAAATAGACGAGGCTTCTTTTCAAGAAAAGAAGAATTTATCCAAGGCGAAACAGAGTGCCCTCAATCTCAATGTAGTTATTCCAGTCCATTGGCATGCCATCCAATCTGGTGATTGTATGCACATTTTATTCTCCATCTATTCATCATGAAACTAACAACGCATGGGTCCTAAGCCTTAGCAGAGGGTCACATACCTGAATCACAGGTCATCGACTCAATCAAAGTTCTCAACGAGGATTACGCGACCACGGGCTTCTCTTTCAAGCTGGAGAGTGCTAACTATGTTACAAATGCGTAAGTTCAAATATCCTTATAACCGATTGACTAATATCTTCATCTCCCTCCAGAACATGGTTTGAAGCAGCTGGCCCCGACACGGACTACCCAGAACGAGTTTATCAAACCGAAATGAAGGGGAAATTACATCAAGGCAATGCAACGACACTAAATATATACTGTCGGTTTTACCAACATTAGTGACCCTCGCCTTCTTGGTTATGCTACTTTTCCTAAATCTTACATCATGGATCCCTTGGATGACGGGGTTGTTATCCTCTATTCAACGGTTCCCGGGGGGTCGAGCGATCCAAATAATTTGGGAAGAACCCTAACGCATGAAGTAGGCCACTGGATGAATCTCTATCATACCTTCTCGGAGAGCTGTGACGATGATGGTGACTTCGTCGATGATACCCCTGCTCAGCTTAACTCAACCAAAGGCTGTCCAACCGTCGCACCAGATAGTTGCCCAGGTCGACCGGGTCGCGATCCGTAAGTCCATGTTGATATCCCCTACCACGATAGGAGCTTATCGCATTCATTGATACTAGGATTCACAACTATATGGACTACAGTTCTGATATTTGCTTAACCGAGGTGAGATCCGCTTGTTCACCCCTTTTACGATAGACGCCTGATTCACCACATACCAGTTCACACGAGGGCAAATCCGACGTATGCAGGAGTCTTTCATTTCGTTTCGTATCGATAGCGCTTAGGAATTCGAGAGTGCCATCATTATACTTCTTTCCTTCGATGCGTTAATAACGCTATGTACTGACACACACCAAAGAGACTAATAATAGTATGACCTATCAATCCTGTAATCATTCATGTTTGGGATAAGTGAACTCAAAGTGCATATGTGAGTGAGCTTTGGTACAGGAGGGGAAGTCACGCGGGCGAGCTCCCCTTCTTAGGTCTCCCATTACGAGATACTGAGTGTGCATATACACGTAATCATCACATTATATCCTTTTGGTAAGCCCAGGGGTGTGGCAGGGGGTACACGGGGTATGCTCCCCAGTCGCATGTATATAGCATGTGCTCCCATACGCGGAGATTCGTCCCTTCCACCGCTGCACATCCCCGTCTCCAGCGGGAACCCTCACTCGCGGAGGGGACATCCCGACTCACATCCTGGTCGTGTGCTCCACACGCCTAGGATCCACCAAGCATATTACGATCTATACATATATGATGTGATTTGATGTGCTGCTTATAAACTAGTAGCTAAGAATATAAATACAGGAATTAATGGCGTGGTAAGGTAGTACGTCGAGTAATAAAATTACAAATCACTGTAGTTGTGTATTCCATATAAGTGTTACGGTAGTGAGACTTAACTCAGGGATGCTACATGACACTCTGAAGGCTTTTGGGCTTGAATCTTCATCTTTTATACTCTAGCTGAGTTAGTAAAGGGTGTAGAGCATACAGGAATCAGAGCGTTGGAGACGGGTGTACGAGGTGGTGGAAAGAGATGCATATCCGCGTATACGGGCAGGTGCTATATACATGCGGTACACGCGGTCGGGGGGCATACCCCCGTGCCTCCCCTACTACAGTGTTGTGCACCGTAACCCGCGTAGTTGCACAACCAGGACTTGGCCGGTGCTTTGTCGCGAGTCACGTGATCTCTTATTGCTGGTGCTGTACAGTATCTTGCCTTCCATCTTCTTCCACTCCATCCTCGCCCGCTTCGCGGCCTCAATCACATTATCATATCACTAGTTTCTCAAGGATATGTATTGTTTCTCCCCACCTACTCCGGTCTGCTCGTGATGTTGTCGGTGTTTGTATATCTTTCATCCTTCCATTTGCACATAATATATACTATCTTGCGCCACGAGTGCGACTAGGTTAAGTTAAGGAACCACAATTAAAAGGAATTTTTTGAGGTAATCACGGAACGTTGGGCCAAGATTACATCAATTGAGAGCTCTGAATTGACTCATACTCGTTACGTTCGGAATCAGTAAATTGTCAGGTGAAGTGTGATCACTTCCGGTCATGCGCGGAACTGAAGATTAACTGTGTCATACAGCTGATGCGGGCAGTATGCACACTCTTCGATTTGTTGACTCCTGGATAGCCATACAGAACTATTGACTTCATTAGCGGATACAAATATGATCAAAAGTTAGGCTCCATTTGGCCGTGGTGATTTTGTTCAATATAGCATCAAAAACAGTGACATGATTCAATTTATCCCATTCAGGCCATTTAAGGGTTTTCGCGCGCGATGGGTTCGTTCGGCGAGTCGCGACGTACCCAAGACGATTAAAAAGAGATCTGGCTGATAGCAGGTCAGTGAATCTTTCGTCCAGTAGTGCATTTTCTATAGAGACTTTCATGAAATTTGCCTTGTATACTCCATTCCAGAACTTGACCACATGACACCCTAAAAGTTCACTTTCGCGATTGTTTCTCTTGCGCGCAACTTCAATAGCCGTATGAAGCATTCTCTTAAACTCGAGACTAAGATATCCTATATTATCATACACAACTCAAACAATAATACGCCAAGTGTTGGGATACTCATAAGTTCTTATTCTTGAGTCAGTACTCGGGTGCTTCACAATAAAATCAACAACTCCCGATGCTTTGCCGGCCTCACACTGAGTCTATACAAGCGCTCCCTGGGGTCCTATGGGGCTGATTATTATACCTGTAAGCTATTGTAATCGCTTCACACCTTGGTTGGCCTTTTGATGAGCCAGAGCAAGTGACACAGTCAGTTAAGCGCGCGGGTTGATTACGGTTGACTTACTTCGTAAGCAGCAAGCCTATGGAACATTGGCTATGGGAGATTAAGGTATAAAATTAAGCGGTCAGGAAACAGTGTACATCAAATACTCAATAACATGTCTAACTCGACTCTTGTTTTGATAGCCCCACTGCAGGCTCTACTTGATACCATCTTTCCGTCAGGAGGAGAGCAGTCCACCTTGGATTTTCTCGCATTTGCCAAGACCCACTCACTCGAACTTGCGCTTGGTGCGCTCACTGTGCTCATTGCTCCTCGCATATATGCAATTCTCAGGGGGCCAACAAGTTCAGTGAACTCGATGGGCCCCGGCCGGCTTCGTTCATCTGGGGTAAGTAACCCTACCGCTCTCACACAGTACTACGGGGGAGTTGACTTGTTTGTTACAAAAAGGTGCCGAGGGTATATTATATCACCCTGAAAATGGCCTCTCAACCCACATGGAGCTTCTCAGCCAATATGGTTCCATGTGCAGAATGAAAGGGGCTTTGGGGGTGAGTCCAACAAATCTAATATTTTAATAGCCATATCAACCCCTTGTTTCAGGAAGATCAACTATGGATTGCGGATCCGCGAGCAATGAATGACGTTATTCTTAAAGGAACTGATTACTTTCATGAACCTGATGGATTAATTTCGTAAGCCTTGGCTTCAGCCTTCTTTACTGTAAACTTACTACAGATAAATATTCTCATAGATGGTTCAAACTTGCCTTTGGACCTAATATACTTACAGCAAAAGGTAAATTCGCCCAATTTGCCTAAATATCTCTAATAAAAAATTTCAGGGCATAAACACAAAATTCAACGCAAGGCAAGTCGAGCGCCCGTGTTTATTCAGCATCATTATTGACGGATTTATGCAGATTCTCAATCCAGTATTCACCGCTGCTCATATGCGTAAATGTGAGCCTTAGACTTCTGAACAATGTTTACACATACTGACTCATTTACTGAAGTGGTTCTGACATATCGATCGCACACAAAGTTCAATAGACTAATATTCTATTTGATCAACAGACGCCAGTCTTCCACAACATTGCTCACTATGTAAGGCATCTAACTATTTTGTAGGAGGCAATATCATCCAACTCACCCTGCTTAGCTCCAGGATATTGTAGCCTCCAGGGTGCGAGACAACGGAAACAACACAGGAATAATTGACATATACAAATGGATGAATAACGTTGCACTCGAAATGATTGGCCAAGCAGGTAAGCATGTATGAGTTGTGTGAATTCGCTTTATATCACATCTCGCCCACATAAACAGGAGTCGGACACTCATTCGGCGTGATGGAGGACAAGGAGATTCAGTACCTCGATGCGTCGCATCAAGTATTGTGAGTAAATCAATCTTCCCAGCAGCACGGGAAATGGTGTTAATACTATCTTTAATCCAAATTTCTGAAAGGCCCTTGATAAATAGCATGTGGTACATACGACCATTTCTGCCTACTCTCACTAGGCTAGGTCCTCCTGGCTTCCGAAGGTTTATTTTAGACCACGTTTCGTTTGGCCCTGCGCAACAGCTGAAAAAAGCCGCAGACGTCATGGATAAGATGGTATATTTGCGGTTCCAACTTCCACTCTGCATTTTCGCTCACATTGACTCACAGGCAAACGAGATCTATGTCAAAAAGAAGGAATCGCTTGCCAACGGAACTTTGGATTCGGAAATCGCAGCTGGAAATGATATTATTTCGATGCTTTGTATGCATTTTTTTTGTTTGCGCGCGGAGATGTACCTACTGACATGCTTCGAAAATGCCAGTGAAGCAAAACAAAGTCGTGTCCCCTGAGGAACAGATGACAGAAGAAGAGATTATATCTCAAGTCAAGTATGTACAAGTATCCTAAAGAGCAAATGGATACTGAGCTCCGCGATGTTTTAGTGGTTTAGTTTTTGCTGGACACGATACAACCAGGTATATTTCAATTGTATAAGTACTAGTCTCATTTTTAATCCCCTTCGTATTCTAGCGGTGCCTTGGCAAGGACCCTACATCTTCTTGCTCAAGAGCCAAACGTACAGGAACAGCTTCGTGCCGAAATTAGGGAGGCGCATAGTCTCTATGGTAAAGACCTTGACTATGATCAACTCAATTCCCTCAAATACCTCGATGCCGTTTGCCGCGAATCTTTGCGCCTTTGGTCTCCAAGCCAAACCCTGGAGCGCGTTGCAATGAAAGATTGGAGTTTACCTCTGCAGTATCCCATAAAGTCGAAGGACGGGAAAAAGACAGTGACAAATATCCACGTACCAAAGGGGACGCATATATACCTTTCAATTGGCTCGGCTAATCGGGACAAGTAAGTCAGACGATCATAAACCAGTCGTCGGAACTAACCACAAGACAGGAAAACATGGGGCGAAGATGCAGAGAAGTTCAACCCTTCTCGTTGGTTGCAACCTCTACCTTTGAGCGTAGGGGAGTCCAAGATACCGGGTGTCTTTTCCAATTTGTAAGCCTTGTATTATTGGGATATAAAAGTATGACCGAACGTAGGATTGCAGAATGACATTTTCGGGAGGTCCAAGGTCCTGCATGTAAGTCACGATAAACTTTAACTAAACACAACCTTGTGCTGATCAACAATCAACTCTTCGATCGATTTGAAGTGGCTTCAAATTTTCACAACTCGAGATGAGTGAGTTTATCATATACTGGTCTGATTCGTGACACTTATCCGCCCACTCCCGTCCTCCAGAAATTGTGCTTTCGAGTTTAATCTCAACTTTCAATTTTGAACTCGGACCTGAGAAACATATTTGGTCGCCGGCTGGAGTTGTCAAACCACACGTCAAACACAAAGACGGGACAATGGACTCGGTTCCTTCACTGCGTATGAAGCTCACGCTTGTGAACGAGTAACCCCGCAGGCTATCACGTATTTGGTGGTTTACCCATGTTCATACGTAACTGAATGCAAAGTCATAATTTTCGTCCCAACACAGACTTACAGCGCCGTTATATCACATGCATGCCATTACGGACTCGAGAAAATTCACGCTAATTTTTTCAATATAAGAGTAAAATCAGCATCAACTCAAATAGGCGGTTGACCGCGTGACGTATGGCTTTACTTGCATATTCTATCCACCACTCTCCGTTTGTGAATCGTTCTCTCACTTGCTTTGCTTTGCGCTTCGATATTCCTATTATTTTTATCGGCCATACCATGTTAATACATTTCAATTTTATTCTCTTGAGTTAATAGAGCTGATGTTTAGATAGAGACCGTGATTGATGTATTTGATTGAAGGAGAGGGACATCGTATTCCCTGGATAAATCCTCGAGCATTCCTTAAAGATCAGGTCCACTTCGCCAAATTCATTCATAGACGTAAAATAATATCCATGAGACCCTTGACTTGAAATAATCAAGCCGAAGCTTGTGCGCCAGAGAGTAATCGAACGCATACATTTGGTCAGGTGTTGAGTAAATGAGTCACCTTGCCACATCAGAGGCTAAGAAAAGGGCTTCAATACAGCATCCATAAACATCCTTATCACGTCGCCCACGAACCAATGCCTCGTCAAAGAGAAGTAGCAAGCACGAAACGATATCCATCAAACCCACAAACTGTTCCATCTTCGCATTCCAATCGTAATCCGCATCTTCGTCTCTCAATTCCTCTAGGAAATGACTCTGCCTCGTCGCCTCGTACCTCCGCTGAGCCGTATCCAACTCGACCTTGATATCAAGTAATCTACCCCTGTTCGGCGCGAGAGCAAACTTTAGCACAGCCAATCTCAAATCTCGAATGGCCTTGATGAACCTCTCGAAAGCTTCGTGCTCCTTGAATAAAATATGTACCGCTCGAATGCCCGCATGAGCCTCGCCAAGATATGCTCTTGCTTTCGATATCACGAAGCGCTGGTGACTTGTTGACATTTGCAAGTACTCGATTTCGATCTGCATATAATGGGGGGACGTTTCTTGAATATAGCTCGGAGAGGACAAACTAGATTTTATTTTGTGTAGGTGGGCGAGTATTTCATTGGATATCTTGGCAACTGGCATCACTTAGCTTGGGTAAGAAGGGCGCAAGGTGAGGGTTAATAACCTACTCTTAGAGCGAAGGATTAATAAACATGCGGCGGCTGTCTTTAGTAGCTGTTAGCAGCGCTATTTCCTAAAGTTTGCGTCCCAATTACATTTATCCGGCGCATATTGCTTTTGCGCTTGCGGGCTACAGACAAAAGGTGTGACTCGAGTGATGGGGGAATGATGGTGGTGGTGGGTCAGTCCTGTCTAGCGTGGTGGGAACCGAGAACGGGTGCAAAATGTATAGGGATTGGGTAGCAGATAATTGAGGCTAACCAGGTGCCAATTTGGGTGTAATCAATTGAGTGGCCGAGTGATCTAGGGTAGACTCGTCGAGAACTTGCAGGGACTTTGGAGGCTTCTGTCCGCCATAGAACTTGTAATCTCGACCAACTTGAAGACGACGTGCAATTTTCCTTGCCCTCCAGAACAGCCAAATCGTACGCTTCAAAAACAAATGTGATCGGGGTGATCGAGAAACCCTGACAATCATAACCAAGTTATGATCTTCAAATGCCACATTGAGTCCCTGAACCGAGTCAGGTATTATTAGCGAAATTAAATGGCTGCTATTTCGGATAGGTAATAATCGACAAAGCAAACTATTAGCAAGACAAGCTATAAAATTGAATGCCCTCACCAGGGATTGAACCTGGGACCTTTGCATGACACGCGGCCAACGTAGCTGGACCACGCAGCAACATTCACACCCAGCCAGATCACTGGACTGAATGCGTAGCTTACAAGTGCAACGCACTACCACTGTGCTATAAGGGCTTGGTTTAGGGGGTGAAAAAAGTGTCAAGTAAACGAATTTAGAAAAGGTAGTCTATATTTGGATGGACTGGTTGAGGTTGAGTTGCCAATTCTTGTGTTCGATTCGAGGGAGAGCCTCAGCCAAATTTCAATCAAAGATAAATTGGCAGATACACTGTACATGTTGATGTAATTCATACAAATGATTTTAAAACTTACTGGGAGCCAGACGTTATACCCTTGCGCTTTACTTTCTTCAAGGCATCCTCAGGGGAAACTCCCCGCCGGCGATAAAACAACAAATAAGCGCCAGGATTCTAAAACACCGAGTATATCAGACAGATCTCTCATCTCAAACTAAGCACTTACAATGGCTGCTTCTGGAGTAGTAGGGGTCACCAAACTATCCTGATAATGATACCAAGCCCCATCGCATTGGTTCTTCGCCCGGGTTGTGTAGTGTCCGCTCGACATGACGTTGCTCTTGTGTTCGTCGATGGCAAATAAATCGTAAGTGCATCCTTCATCTTCCACTCGGTCTGACAGATCCAGTCCGTCTAGAGGAAACGTAACCAATCTATCAATCTTGGATCGTTTTGCGAATCGTTTGAGTTGGAGGACCAAGATCGTAGGTAAAGACCATAGCTGAAGCTGCTTTGTTGCTTGCCGATGTTGTTTGCAGCGCGAACAGTACCAAGAATCGTTGACGCCCAACTGTTCCACCTTTGTAAGTTCGTCTAGACAATCCGAGAGCGTAATCTCTTGCTTATTAGACTGCCGAGTTTGAGATCCGTGGGCCTGCCACTCGTTGAAAGCGGGGCCTTCGCGGGGGAAAAGGCGATTCCGTTGGTCAGGTTCCCAAATAGCCACTAGAGCCTCGCTTGCATTAATCAGCGTCCCTCTTTTGGGGTCTTGTCCTCGAGCCCGCAAGTCGATTAAGTCGGAGAGTGAGTCCTCAAGACGAAACCCGGTTTCCATAGGTCCTGGCCCGTGTGAACCATAGGCATAGAGCTCGAATGATTCAGGTGTGATATCAGGGGTGGATACCCATTGGTTGTAGCGCTCCACGATGAGCCTTTTCAACACAGAATAATCGGCTCTGCTTTCAGGATACAATACCACAATGAACGGTAATGCGAATGCGGAGTTTGACGAAACGTGTAAAACTGGAACGACTTGGGGTGCGGAATCCGAGTTTGTTGAGCCGACAGAGATAGGTAACTCGTAGGCTATGATCATATCTTTTTCGGCGACCTCAGTAATGTTTTTCCGATTGTCAAAAAACTGGAAAAATTTGTGTTTCCACACTTCGGTAACGACAAACTGAAAATAAAATTGTTAGCTGAATAAATGCGTATGACCGGTAATGCTTACACGATCCCTTTCGACACCGAGTTTGTGTTCTAAGGCGCGCTTCAAATCTTCAGTCACTGAATCTTTAGGAAGTTCGATCTGGACTGCAAGTCTACGCTTTTGAGTGCTCCAGGGGACAAAATAAACAGTGTGTTTCCATGCTGATACACTGGCCGGTAGAGGCAGGGATAGGGTCAAAAAGGGATCAAACGTCACTGATATCTGTTCGTTTATTATAAGAAAAATATCCTGACATGAATCAATCTGACCGCATACCTTTCCGCAATCGGGGCAGGTCAATGTGCTCTTGTACATCCCCTGGAATAAGTCGGTGATGATGCTATCATTCCGACGAGCATGTCCATCCCACGTTTCTTGTGCGATCCGAGCTTCTAATTCCGCTCGACTAGATTCCCTGTCGTGTTCCGGCCATTCTGGCTTCTCAACGTATGGCTTTTTGAGGATCCGGTTAAGATCTTCATGTAGCCCGTCGAGCATGGTTCCAATCAATTCTTGCGAGTCGCATTCTTGGTAGCCCGAAAAAGCCGGAGCCCAGCGACAAACTACCCCCTTGAGATGCAAGGGCACGTATGAGGAATAATCATTGGAAGGGTCGAGTGTAGTCGTAGGGCCGGGTTTCGCCCCAGCCGGGTATATTTGCTTCACCAGGATGTTGAAGGCTTCTGCCATTTGACCTTCCATTCCAAGTGGGTTGTGGGGGTTTAGTTCGGCGAGGTGATGTCCTTGAAGGAAGTACCGTTCGAGCTCGGGAATATGCAGCAGGCACTGTAACCCAGAGTTCATGAAGCACGTATTCCCTCTAACAAATTGTGAATTGCATTGATGTTATATTCGACAACATACCGAATACTTACAAGTTTTGCAAGCCCATCGTCCCACGGGGAACATGGACTTGGGGTAACCGACCCATAAACGGAACTCCTGGAACTAAATTCTCCCATTTGGCTCCAACGTCTACAGGAACGCTAGGATCGTTGGAAATGGAAACGGATTCGGCGTCAAGAATCCATGTGTTCGCGGAGCGAACTTCGACCGCAAGTACTCGACCAAGTCTATTGAAATCCGTCAAAGGTTCTTCACTAGTGAGAGAGATCGGGATCAAACTGTGACGCTCCACTTCGTGGGCTTCGATACCAGACTTGCGAACTTTGGGCGGCAGGTTCCATACTCGGAAAGTATCGGAGGGGGAAACCTGAAGCACAGATGCTGCCTGTGAAGCCAGTGTTGAAAGAGGAGCATTAGAAGATATTTGGAATGAAGAACATTGAATGGGCCCATCGCCAGTCGTAAGCAAGAAGGTGGTGAACTTCGGCTGATAAACCTCAACACGAGTCTCGGGCAGCCCACTGGCTGTTGGCCATCCTATAACCTCGCGCTTGAGCTCGATCTTTGGCTGGCCATACCTAGCAGATATCGAGAGTCAGTGAGTTTTGGACAAGTTGTAATAAATACGAACCATTCTACATATTTCTTCCAAGCGTCCTCCGGCACAAGCTCAATATCATACCCTTCTACCAAATCAGGAAGCAATTCCTTTGTTCCAGGTTTTACTATGTCCAGATTATCAACAGGGCCAAGAGTTTGCTCTGTAATGTCGGGAAAATCTTTATTGGGGGTTCCTAAGACCGCTGCCTCCCACACTTGAAACCACTTGTATGAGATTACAAACCAATAGGAACCTAATTCCAGAGGCATTTGTTTGGCAATTGAGATCATGGTATATCGTTCTTGTCCGGTCATATGGAAGAATCCCTCTGTGTCAGTTTTAGTACTCGATGTCATTTGAGGGCGTGAAGTCAAGTCAAGATCTCAGTAAAAGAATATTCAATCAAAACACACGCGTTTAAACCCAATATGTCAGTGGTAAAAGGGAACTAGTTTTTCCTTTAGAAGCTTGCGAGCCACCGATGGTTGCGTCTGGCGAGCATTGCGCGTCTGCTGACAAAGAAAAAACCTCCTTGGTTTAAGCGCTCAGTATCAACCATGACCGATCAGCCAAAATTAGAAATATGGATTACTGATTGCGTAGTCGGTTGCTTCACATACAATGAAAGGTGATGATGAAGTTACAGACAGCCATTTGCATTTATATGTGCAGTCAAGTCGGAGGTACTTATACTATGGTAGAAAAATTATCTTCAAAAAAGGAGTCCTGGAGGGACCATTAGGCTGAAAAATTGGCAAGCAGCATTTTATGAGGCAGACCCACGGTCAACTCTAGTAAAAGGCGAGGGTTGAATACGTTATGTGTTCACCTCTGCTGCTGAATCATGGAGCAGCGATATAAGCTAGTCTTCGGCCAATATATTTAAATCCGGCTTTGTGGGTTGACAATTCGGTCATGGCGATGAAATACGAAGGCCTGAGCTCGAGGTACGTTACGTTAGTCGGGTACAAGCATCACACGTTAAGTTGTTTAACCCTCATTGCCCCCGTGCCTTGATCCACCTCTTCGACTACGTCAAGGCCACAGGTCGTTTTTTGGACCTCGTCAACTGATCGCGTCCCGCCGAGCTTAACGCCGGCTCCGCTCGCCCAGTTTTCTCAACCTTTTATCCTCTTCCTTCTCTTCTCTCTGTTATCAGTCGTTTACAATGTCTCATTGGTTTGATTTTGTACGCCCCTTTCTCCCAGTCTCTGCTACGTTTGCCACTCGTCCTGCTCCGCCCTTATAGCAACTGTTCTCACCTAGGTAGACTATACTCTCCTGCACAATAGTCGACTAGCGGATACGTCGTACCATAGGGCTCAACCCCGTAGTGTCGTAGAATTTATAGAGTCAAGAAAGAAAAACTTTGAGCTTGTCGCTGAAACATTGAAGTCACTCAGGAATTTAAGAGTGTAATTGGGTTAGCAGGTTGACGGACAAGATATATATAACCTCACTTTGATGTCAATCGACATTGGTACTTAATGGTGAAATAGACGACACAATCTTATTTTTAATGCTTGCTTTAGCTACAAATAATACATTGTTTAATCTGGTAGGTTTAGGCTGAAACACCACGGTAGGTAGACATCTGAGCCTTAAGGCGGGTGGTCTGCCCAGCAGTGAACTAATTTCATAACACGGTGAGTCTAGATTAGTTCAATTTAAATATGATGCGTACCTCGGTCATGCAGTCGTCATCACTGTAGTCCATGAAGTTATGAATGCTAATTATAGGAGGTCCTTTCAGGAACAAGGTAGCAGCGAAATAAAACACAAACACTCACGGATCAACTCCTCCGCCAGAGCAGGTATCTTTGCCGGCAGGGCAGCCAGAGGTGGGACCATTACCGGTGTCGGATTGAGGAGGGGTATCGCTGACAAAGTCACCGGAACCGCTGCAGCCGCCCTGGAAAGTATGGTACAACCCAACCCAGTGCCCAACTTCGTGGGTGAGAGTCCTTCCCAAGTTGAAAGGTGAAGCGGAACCTCCAGGGACGGTAGAGTAGCGAATAACAACGCCATCATCGGTGGGTGCGCGGGAGTAGGAAGACGGGAAGGTAGCGTATCCCAAGAGACCTTGGTTGCTCGTGGCCACGTTGGTGAAGCCAACTGTATAAACATTCAATGCGGCTGCATTGCCCTTTCTTAACGCTTGCTTCATCGCAGTTTGATAGGTAGTGCTCGGGGCCGCCCGCTGAAACCAATTACTGGAGGAACAATTCTAAGTTTGCAGCGTCTACGCGCTGTCATACTTGTTAATTACTCACGCATTGGTGGTACGGTCAGTTCCCGCAAGAGTAAATGTCAGGCCTGTGCCCGCATAATCCTCGTTAAGAACCCGAATAGAGTCTGCGATCTGAGAGGTAGGGATACTTCCTTGACTCAAAGCTGAACTGTGTCACAATAATGTTTTTTGTATCAAAAAATTACCACTTACCGGTACCAGACTGGACGACATGCCAGTAGACTGGGATAGATGCGGCGAATTTTGCGTTTGCACCAGTCTTGGCCGAAATTTGGTGGGATACAAAATGTGCTTCTGCAGCTGCAATCTCGGCGGCACTGTCGCTCAGTCAGTTGGCATCTCGTTTGAACTTAAACTAAAAGCTTACCTGGGGGTAGAAGCACAAAGAGTGGTTCGGTTGAAGGGACCTGCGATCGCTGACGAGACGCCAAAGGCAAGGGCTGTGAAAGCGACGAATAGCATAGCTACAGAAACGACTTATAGGAGGCCGGGGCTCAGGAGATGTGAGCCCAACGACTCAATCGGGAGTAGCTTTATACTCATTCTAAATTCTTCTCTTGTTTCCAACGCCGACGTTGTGCAATGAGGAATGAGTGACTACATGTGGGAGTATCAATGCCACCAAGAGAAGCTACCGTCTCCAGATGGCTCGGTCGGCTGACCAAGTCGCACAATGTAACTTAGTGAGTGAGCGAGTCGTGGATTCCAATATGATATTTAGGGGGACATAAGTGAGAAGTGATCGGAAAACCCCAGTTATCGCGCCAAGCCCGACGCTGCACGCTGCGCTGAGTGATCAAACTATGAAATTGACTCGTCATCTTCCCCTAACCGCGCGTTTTTGCCCATGGATAATACACGTTATCCCGATGTAGTATCGGAAAGAATCGTTCAAAGGAGACTATACTGGGTATGAATCACGATGTTCAATCCATTGTTGGATATTTAGACAATTCTATGGTTATCTTGCGGATACACCAAAACTACAGCTCGCATACACTCGAGCAGGTAATACAATAAGCAAAACTTCTTAATGGAAATTGATAATAACGAATATACCTATGGAATAAAGTTGAAGAAGTTTGAAATGCGTAGCCGTCCGATTATGCCGATTCGCGAACTCCCTTCCCATGTGCAAGAATTTGATTGGTTGACTTCTATTGTTTGTAGAAGGCGAGATCCCATATTCCCCGGAGACATTAAGGTAGCTTATATCCATATGAGCTTCAACGCTAGCCGGAAGCTTAGGCTAAAATATAAACGAGATGCATTGCACGAGTCCATAGATAATATTTTTGATGTTTCTAAGGGGCGGTAACTAGATGACTGATCGTTGTGTAACATGTTATATGCCCGACTTGGAGTAGAAAATTTCCTTTTGGCTTACTGGTTGACCCGATACACTGTGGTGTGATAAGATCCTGAAAATCAGTACATCAGTAAAAGATTCCTTTTTTCAGTAGGATATGGCCTGAAAATTACAATGTTAGTATGCCTCCCTCAGCATGAATCAGACTATGGAAGAATTGATACCTAAAATCAGTATGTATTGATCTTGATTTCAGCTCAATTCTCACTTAAACACACGCACTGATTTTCAGTATTATAACCTTGTACAGTGATAAACGCTGAACTGATCTGGAAGCAAGCATATATATTTCCTCATGGTCGAACAGCTCTACATTGAAACTCACTTATTTGCCTATATATATTTGGTAAGCTAACCACGATTTAGTTGCGAGCATTTTCATAGTTTCAGAGTGTGTTCTTGTTAGTGCAACATGGAAGTAGGATTTGGGTTCAGCCAAAATCTCAACGAGTCGCTTGCTTTAGCGGTCGCCAATCGCAACAGCCAGCACACCCACAATGAAAAATACAGGGCACCCTTTGTCACTTTACCACACTTGTTATTTCAGTTCAAATATGTACGTGGCTAATGCAGTTTGCTGTCAGTATTGGCCGTGGTAGGGCGTCCGATCCACCATCTAGGGGGTCCGCGCCAATCATCAATAAGTTGAACACTAGTTAGCGTTGGTAGCTCTGGAGCAATACATTGCCGTGGTTTAATTCGAGCTGAGTCCAGAGTCTCTCGCTTCCGAGGGCTGCTGCCCATATATGCGGTGCCAAGTGCAAACAGACATGTAGGAAGGCGCCCGAGTGGGAGCTCCCGAGATGTGAGTAAAATTCACAGATCGGGTGGGACATTGACTAGTCCATCGGCCGAACGTAGGTGATGTTTGCTGCCGTTTGCTGAGGCGATGAAAGCACCGGCTTCCTAGGATCAAGCACTGGTGACGCACCTCATTCATCTGATTAATCGTGTGAGCCGTAAATAAGCGAATATAACCGTTGATTGCGCCACATGCGCTATCGAATCTCGAACTATTGAGACTCGATTACCTAAATCAATCTTCTCAGAAACATGACTTTCTTTAAAATAACGTGATAATGGGCGATATGACCAGTTGGAAAATCTACTGGTCGAAGGAGATAGGCAGGCCGTCCCTAACGTTCTATTGCAATTGTGCCCACCGAAGACAAGCATGAATTATATGTTCCCAAATGCCAACATAGAAATATTGACAAGCCCCATTAATACCCTTGTACCCTTAAGCACTAATGCCGCGGTAAGTCGCAATCTGTGATTTAATGCGAGTGATTTGACCGGGGGTGAACTATCGTGGGGTAAGTATGATGTAGAGTGTAAAATACTTGCAAAATTACCTCGCGCATGCAAGAATTATACGTGTAATCCATGTAATTATTAATTCTATCCACTCGAATGATTAAGTGTAGTCAAATAAGATGTTTCAAAAGGACTCACGGGTCAAGTCCTCCACCAGCGCATGTATCGCGACCTGTGGGGCAGCCAGAAGCAGCGGAGGCTTCGGGAGGAGTGTCGCTAACATAATCGCCTGGGCTAGAGCAACCACCCTGAAACGTGTGGTAAAGACCAAGCCAGTGACCCACTTCGTGAGTCAAAGTTTTGCCCTGGTTATAGTTTGTGAGAGAACCCCCTGGAACAGTTCTATAAAGAATAACCACACCGTCGTCGGATGGGTTACCGCTGTAGGAAGAAGGAAAAGTGGCATAGCCAAGGAGGCCTTGAGGGGTGACACTGGTAAAGCCGGTAGAGTAAACATTGAGGGCTGCGGCATTCCCCCCTTTACGAAGAGCGCGTTTCATTGCCGTCTGGTATGCGGCGTTGGTACCCTGGGGGCCAGCAAGGTTGAACCAGTTTCTATTGAAATATGTTAGTACCCGTCCAAGCCGTAAAATACGTTGTGATATACGCATTGGTAGTGCGATCAGTTCCCGCAAGAGTAAACGTAAGACCACTTCCTGAATAATGTGAGTTGAGGGCTGAAATGGATGTGGTTATCTGCGAATCGGGGATATTGCCTTGAGCAAGTGCTAGATTGAGAGCAGTGGTTAGTTACTTGTTCATTTGTGGAAGATAAGTAGCTTACTAGAACCGGCTTGGATGACATGCCAGTAGACAGGAATGGTAGCAGCAAATTTAGCTTTAGCGTCCGTCTTGAGCTGAACTTTATGGGCAGCAAAGTGTGCCTCGGCAGCAGCAATTGCATCGTCACTAAGATGATATTAAAAAATTGCCTAATGAGAATTCATCACGGACATACCTTGGGGTCGAGCCGCAGACAGAGGTAAAGTTGCTAGCGGTTGGCGCAGCAATAGCCGAAGTGATAGCAAGAGCAAGGGCAGAGAACGCAGTGAATAACATGGCGAAACAGGCCACTATAAGCCAGAGTTATGTCAAAGGGTGTTAGAAAATGAACCAAGTTAAAAGAACTTTTATATGGCTACAGAGGGAGAAGAGCAATGTGATAGAGGGAGTTGGGACGCATGGTTACTCCAGGTATCTGGTAGTACCAAGACTGGAGAAAGATGGCTTGGGGCCCCCTACATTGCAACTAGAGCCAGCTCAAGATTGAAGAAGCGTCATGAGCAAGTGGTTTACTGAGAGTTTGACGAGATTACTCCATACAAAGCCAAGCCCGCTGGTACACAGAGTCTTACTTTGCGTCCGATCCAAGAGTTGTCACCAGCTTATTTGGCCGGACCTTTCCAATTAACTATGGATCATGGGTTTGTGAATCATACGGTGCACCCTTATCAGGAATCCACGCCCGCATACCACAAGCGCGGGTTATCAGCTATAGATATACCATCCATGAGAATGCTACCACACCCAAGCTCCAGAAGAGTAAATTGCAAAGCCTTGTACTATCCGATTAGCACTGGTTAAACAGACCATCAAAGAAATGGTAGCATACTGGATTATGTACCTGCACCTTTGCATCAGTGCGATGAATAGCGGATATCTGATATGTATATGGGAGCTTCTTTTTTGAAGTCGCATATGTTCAGTCTTGGCCAATTTGGATAGAAGTCACAAGACCGCGATAATACACGTGCTGTATTTGGGGAAATTGAAGCTTCGGTAATTTGGCCATATGCAAATCCATGGCCCTCGATGACGTGATGCTCAGCGATGTTATATTCAAGATACGTGTACTGGTTGATAAAGTAGTGAAGTTTATTGTTCTCCGTTTGGGGATAGATAAAGTACACCAGAAATGTATATTCGTCATAAATATGTTCGGGAGGAAACAAAATGAACTCAAATGACAACAAGCAAACCAGATTGCTTGGATAGGCAAAAATTGGGTATCTATGCGACGGAGGATTAGGTGTAACTCAATTGCCTCTATGCTATCCGTTATTTCAAAGCAATATGGTCAACCCAGAAATGCCATTAGAGCGAAATACAACCTATCCACGTGACAAAAAGTGTATGCGACAGCTGAAAACTTGCTTGCAGTTGAAGGGGTCTCTGCAAAGCGTGTAAAACATGTGGTAGATGCGGGGCCACGGGGATGTCAGTATACTAATACTATTGTAGCCACAGGGAAATGAAATCTCCTGACGACTGATGCGCCATTTCCTCAGGGATTAATAAACGTTGCAACCCGCCACGAGAAAGAGAACAGCTACGCGCGTCACATTATTCGATTGATTGTACAAAAGCTCGATAACTAGACATATCTTGTTATTCCTTCGCGCAACCACTACGAGAAGTGTATTTGAGGTGTAACATACCACGGTGGACCCCAAAAGTGCGGATTTTCTGAACGTGAAAAATCGCGCATTATATGCGGAGTGTTGGCAAAATCCGACCAGTTTTTTCATGAATCCGCATCCTCAACTCACCCCTGTGTGTCGTCGAGGTACGGATTCTGCGATTTTAGGTGCGGATGTCTGGCAAAATCTGGACGTCATGCGGATTTTCCGTACTTTTGGGGTTCACCGTGTACACAGCTGGAGCCTGAGGTAGTCATTCAGTTATAAAGTGTCGATTCTGCTTCGCATTTTGCGCAGAAATTCGAAAGATCCGATATAGGATTTAGGCGGCTAGAGGTTTACAGTTGTTGATTGGTTTGTCTGCATAGGAGGAAGAGCTAAACTATAATCGAGTGAGTATAGCTTGGCAATCCCTACTGTTTTTATAGGATAAAATTAGATAGAGGATAGGGGCACATTGCAATCCATCTCTTGTTGCGCTCAGCAGGTGCAAGATTGTACAGACCAAGCCGGACTGATATGTTGTATTTCCCATGGATATTTTCTCAGCGAGCAATCTGGGTAAGCTCCAAGGCCCCTGCTTAGTGCTTACTATATTCCCTCATATATAGCGGTACAGATGCAGAAAAAATAGGCAAGCAGGCAGACTTCTGCGACAATCAATTTCGACTCCACAGAAAATCAGATGATATCGATAAGGCAATAGACTGTCGAAGCCGTGCGCCCAACCAATCCCCAAACGAACGCCCACGACTACTACGTTCAGTAAGCAGGTTGGGTGCATATTACTATCGTCGATTTCGACGACTCGGAGATCTGAATGACATCAAAAGGCCCACCTAATGCGGTACTCATGCGCTTGAATTAATTCCCGATACCGACTCGATTTTTCCTAGCTTACTATGTAACCTAGGGGCCCGCGCTCATTCTAGGCGGCCACCTAGATCTACCAAATCAACACGCTGCTCTAGAGGTTTCATATTCGGATGGGTATCGACGGTTGAGAAGACCAGATGATCTCGAGAAATCAATTGTACATAAGTCACTTCGACCGTGCCGAATCATAGCCCTCACATACTCGCTATTGGACAAGCGGGTACACCTGTTATAGTCCATTGCCTGGAACTACTAAGGAGCTTGCATGGGTCGAGGCACACTCGCAAAGTAGAGCGGAGTACTTGCAGCTTGTCGATAGTGAAGCTACTACTACAGCTATACTTGACGCGATGGAGCAACATGATCGGGTACATCTTGCTTGCCATGCTCACCGAAGTGACGTCAATCCCACCCATGGTGTATTCTTCTTGCATGATGGTGTTCTCAATCTTACTGCTATCAATCAGCGATTGTTCAGACACAAGGGACTCGCATTTCTATCTGCTTGCCAGACCGCAACGGGCAACGAAAGGCTACCCGACGAAGCGGTCCATCTTGGGTTTGCAATGCTAATGGCGGGGTATCCGAGTGTAACTGTGACGATGTGGTCCGTGGAGGGGGATACATACCGTTGACAGCAGACAGAGTATATGCGCAGCTGATGAATGATATGAAGGTCGGAAACGGAGAAGCAGGGAAAGCACTGGATCATGCCGTTGCGGAGCTGCGTGATAAGGTTGGGGAGAATGAATTTGGCCGCTGTGTACCTTATATTCATATCGGCTCGTGATCCAATGGCAAACATCAATTATGCTTTGGTTGGGATGATGATAACGCGTCGTCGAGCAAGGCGCTTGTTAGGCAATAAATGTACCTGTATTATTACATATGAGTTTCAAAATCAAGCGCCCAGTATTTATTCACCCTTTTTTTCCTGGTCTCGAGAGATCAAATTGTCACACCTATTCAAGTTAAATAGGTATGCACATTAAACTAAACACACAAATTGTCTGGTAAAGAATGGTCCCGGAGGGGCGTCGGTATAATCCAAAACAGCACGTGATTATCTTTTATCTTAAAAAAAGTCTCAACTGGCCTATTAGCACGTAACTGTACCCTTGTTCTTCCCCCCACCCTCGAAGCTCACTCGCACTGTACCTTTTGTTACATCAGGCACTCCCAAATATCTCGGAATATATTCATTCATAACACTTTTGTACATGACCAAGTCCAGACTCCGCATATGGACTCATGATCTGATATCGTGCCTGGGTTCCTGGCCTCTGAGACAACAACAATTGTCGTCATCTGGGCCAAGCCCGTAGACTCCTGCCTTTGAGCGTACATATATAATCGGTGTCGAGAGGGCTCTTGGCTCCTCAGGCTCAGTACTTATCCTAACTTCGCCTAATCCTACCCGCACATATGGATTCCGTTACTACCTACACGTATAGTCCTATCCCTGCCCCGGTCGACCAGGAGACTAGCGGCGGTGGCGGCAGTGGCTCATACTGCGTCGTTGTTTGATCAATTCGTTCTATCATTATTATTATTTGGTTTATGGGCATATGGTTCTCTTTGGTTTGGTTTGATCTTATTGATATTTATAAATGATGTATATGTGTAGTGTTTGGTCAATGAAGCTTACTTGTGTGCGTCGTATATGCGCCTGCGGGGTATATGTCGTCCTATTGTAATTGTATTTGAATGGAATTTTGGCGAGAATGAATGGTTTTAACCTGGCTATACGGTCTACTTTGGTATCAAGAGAGGAGGTAGTAGCAAGGGTCATAACGATGCTCCTATTTCGCCCCATAAAAAACTTAAAACAATATCAATATGCGTAGCAACAAGCATGCCTCATTCAAGTCCATTCAAGCACCACAATCCATTTATTCACCCATTTCCACGTGCACACTTCCCACTCCCCAATCCAAAGCCCAATAAATCACCCCTTCTTCCTAATATAGCACCTCGGCGCTTACGCATTAATCTGATCTGCGGGGAAACCTCTGACGTTTTTACGCCCTTACCTCCAACACCTCTTGTCCACAGCCCTACGACCAACGCACAAAGGTAAGAAAAATCTATCGCCTGAGTCGAGTACCCCTACCACCAATTCGATTTCCCCAAGTTTACGGATCACCGGCCACGATGAGTTCTCCCCCCAAAGCTGTCTTGTACACGTTTAATCTCAGTGTGTGGGCTGCGGCTGGTAAGTCTATGGTTATGTGGATATAGAGTGAAGCTGATGTACTGTGTTTTATTGGTCCAGCTGAATGGGCCGTGTGAGTTTCTTTTTGATTTTCTATATCTGAATATGAGGCTAACGCACGAAATGAACGGGGTGGATAGTCAAGAGAAGGGATACGGAGAAGACGAGTTGGAATTCCGCACTGTTGACGTTGGTGAGTTTGTTCCTCTTTCTTTTCCGCCCCAGGCAGACGATCTGATGTCATGTATATATGTGTGTAGTAAAGGGCGAATCCTTTGCGCCTTCGTTTTTGAGAATCAACCCCAAGGGTGAGCTCCGCTTTGACCTCAATTTTCACTATAGTTTGTAAGCCAACGATGATGTCAAGGGACGATTCCAACGCTCGTTGCGCCGTTGTCGAATACATTGGATGCGGCGTCCGAAACCAAGTATAGGTGCGTAGCTGGTGTTCGTTTGTATATGCAGGAAAGCGCATTGATGGTCGTGGATTAGGGCGTTGACTGATACAGTGGTGCGTCTTCCACTCGGTGGAGTTGAGTCTATGAACTGAGTTTATGTGATATCTATAGTCTGTACTGGATTTCCTGGACAAGTCTCGCTCGAATCGTACGTCACCCCATCTCCCAAAATGAATGCGAAACGTGTCTAATAGTGTACAGTATCCAAAACGCACACGACATCCCAGAAACCCGCCCCGGTCCTGTCGCCCGCAACAGTCGAAGCATCCGGTCTATCCACCACCCTCATCAACCTCGTTCACTCGCCAGAGGTCGACCCGAATTTCTTGATGATCACCACCAAAGACGAGGGGGAGCTCGCTGAAAAGTCGGCCGGATTCGTGGGCAAGACGTTTGTACTCGGACGGGCCAAGGCGATGGAAGAGTACCTCGCGACCGAAGACTTGATCCCAAAGATCAAGAAGATTTTAGAGGAGAAAAAGGCGCAGCAGGCGCCGCTTGTGAGGTTGTTCTCCGGACAGGCGAGTAAAGAGGAGAAGGAGGGGTATTTCGCCAAGTCCAAGGGGGCGTGAGTCGGACGGATTTGATTCGGTGGTTTGACTTAGTGATTTTGCGACAGGTGGGAAGTATCCCTTCCTAAAGCGCTTGCGACTCTGGAAGATAGCATCGTTGGCCCGTATACCCTAGGCGACCAGCTTTCTCTCGCGGATCTGCACGTTGGCGTCTGGCTCGCGCGAATCGTCATGCTCGCAGCCGGTGAAGAGGCAGCAAAAGATCTCAAAAAGTTGCCTGAATTGCTGAGCACGCTGGCCAAACCGATCAACTCGGCGGAGTTCAAGGTCGGGCCCAAGGTGACCAAGTTCTGGAACGAGATCATCGCGAGGGACGGGTTCAAGAAGGTGTATGAGGCCGGGTTGCACTAGTCAGACTGGTGGATGCAATGTAAAGTAATTTTTTTTGTATAGACCTATATGAAGTAAATTGGTGCGCGGACGGGCTGGAATCGGATCTTCAGCTCGGTCGAGACCGATAGAGCATGTGAGCTGTAGACCCGCCGGCCGGTTATGTAGAGTTGCCTGAGTAGCCACACTACTGTCTTCTGTGCGTTCTGTGCAGCGGAAACAGCCGGGGACCACCACATCCCTCGAATTTAATAACCAATCGCCTCGGTCCATTTTGATCCCCCGCATAGACCGGGCTGGAAACAGACTGTGGATCCCTGAATTGAATCCCGAACCAGGCCGTTGCATTCAGTCCCTGCACGTTCACCCTGATTTGCCGATGCTTTAAAAAGCCATGGGCACGTCGAGCGAGACCATCTCTCCTGCTCCCAGTCTCCTCTCCCGCACGGTAAGTATGAAAAATAACATAATCGAGAGAACGAATTTTCACGTTGACGTCATTCATATTCCAGCCTAAACCCACTCGCTGAGATACAATGTCGTCGCAACCGGAAACACCGGTAGACCTCGTCCTCTCGCTCCTAATCACATTCACAGCGTTCCCGCTCGGAATCATCGCTGCGCTCGCACACGTACTCATCACACTTGTCAGCAGCATCCCGACATTCATCGGCCTCTCCCTGGGATGCGTTATTCTCACCTGCGCAGTACTTGTCACCAGCATTGGCTATGCGCTCTATACTGTCGGTGCGCTCGGACTGAGGGGACTGGTCGGGTGCAAAGCAGCCCTAGAAGACTCGGCCAAGATGGGCACGAACATGGCTTCTGTGTTTTTGGAAGAATGGAATAAGGAGCGCAAAACGACCCAGGAAAGTTGGACGCAGTCTTGATCTCCTTTTCTGGGGCTTATCCTCTTGGCCCCACATTGCACGTCTCCCTCCTTCCCAACTCGATATAGAACTGTCTGGCTGTTGTGTTTTTTCTTTTCTTTCTTGGTGTATTATTCATTCTCGTATTGCAATTGTGTATATAAAGAAATAAGAACCCATGTATTACTTTTTACGTCGACAGCTTCTGGACATCACGCCTGAACTCTAGATAAGGCGACCTTGTCCGAGTTTGGTTTCATCTCGATTGAGCTGGGGACAGGGTCAGCATGCGCTCTCTCCCCGATGGCCCTGGCTACTATCGCAATTCGACGAGATAACGACGTCCAAGAGCGCCACCAGCTATACAGCCGAGAAAACGAGATCATCATCCGTCCACTCGCCCCCCACACAACGTGCACGAAGATCAGGGACCTTGCGGTACGCTAGACCTGTTCCATCAGGGAACATTACGTCGTAGCAGTGGCAGCACGTTATCTCGAAGCTTCGGATGAGAAATCGTTAGCAGCTGGATCCTCACTCTAATCAAGCAGTAATAGCAAAAAAATCAAACCGATTCGAAAAGGGGGCTGAAAAAGGCTGCGCTGGATAAACTTGCCAGGCCTAAAAATCTGCTTTATACCAATCAAGCGCAAGATCATCGACCTAAGATATAAACGTTGATCCATTACGTCGTTTTGGGCACCTACTGTATTGCCAAGGGTGGACGGAAAACGGTAGGGGGGTCCAGGAGAGATATCAGCTCGATCCAGCCCCTATCTTTAGCCTCGAGCTAAATTTGCCCCGAGGCGCAGGGGTACATAATTCGTCGGACAACAAAAAGAACTGCGCTTTGTTCGACCTGAAAACATACATGCTTCAGACTCGACGAGCCTAAACTCTTGTACTTGCCGAATCTAAATACTACCCCTGAGACAGAAAAAGAAAGTACGCTCGTCGGACCTAAAGAAATCAGACCCAACAGGGACCTAGAACACAAAATTAAGACAGTCAACAGAAAGAAAAGAGATAAAGGCCAAGACGATCGGTCATTGCTTTCGATTGGATCTACATAAGGGAAAGTGTAATATGAACTAGTAAAATACGGCAGTTTGTTAGCAGACGCTTGGTCGAGACAGAGTACAAACACATTTTTTTCATTTTTATTTTTTATTTTTCGCCATGGGTGCACCGCCATTAGTAAAAAAGGCCCGAAAGTGCAACCTGCCAAAAAAAACAAAAACGAGTAAAAACGATCCTCCTCTTCTGAAACGTCTCTCGACTCTACTCTTGTTTTTGTTGATGAAACTAGTGGGCCTGCATGATGGCGTCCGGAATAGGGCTCGCAGTGACTTGTTTTCCGCCAAACCACCGGCCGTTGAGTCCCTTGATCGCCTTTTCTGCCGATTCGACCGACTCGAATTTGATGTAGATTTCACCCTGTTGGAATCGGGTCAGTCTAACTTGGTGAAGGAGAAAGTACTTGAAAAAGACAAACCTCGGACTCTTTTTCGACCTTGAGATCCAAGACTTTACCGTATTTTTCCTCACATTCTCCACGGACGTCGTCGGCAAGGTCTTTGTCCCAGTCGCGCTCGGTTTCCCTGTGTATTCGTGTCAGTACACGATTATCAATAGGTCAAGAGGTGGGCTTACTCGTCAGGATCGAACATGTTGCGAAGGAGTACGCAACGGGAAGAAAGTGTCTGTGGAATATTGGATTTCATCCTGTCGCCAGATGGTTAGTTGAAATCAAGCAAAAATAAAGAGTCAAACGCACAGCATAGTGTTATTCTTTGAAGGCTGCTCCGTGCGGGCAAGTTTCTGCATAAGCTGGTGTCGGGAGGTGCTATTATTCAAAACTCCACCTGTCAAGCTTCCGAGTCAGTATTGTGATAAGAAAACGATAAAAAGGGGTGTTCGATCTCACCGGTATCTTCCAAAGAATCCTGCGGGGCAGTCGAGATCCTCACAGTGCCTTGTCCCTTGTCGTGCACCGTGTTCACTCTCAACTGCCTCCCGGCAAGCTCGAAGCCTTCCATCTGCTCCAACGCCATCCTTGCATCCTCGGGGCGTTTGTACTGGATGAAGCAGTACCCTTTTGATTTGCCTGTCGCGGGATCACGATGAAGGTCGACAAAGTCGAGTTCGCCGAATGGTTCAAAGACTTGACGGATGTCGGATTCGGTGAGGTTGAAGTGTAGAGAACCGACGTAGAGTTGCATCGATCCCGCGTGTGGGTGGGAGACACCTGGTGGGAGGTGTAAACTACAAACACAGGTTAGTTGAATGAATGAAAAAAGAGAGGGTAGAGACGAACCTGCTTGAAGGTCCGATCTTGTTACGCTCAGACTCTGTAAGTTGGATCATGATTGGTAATCCCATGACTATCGTACCCGACAAGGCGATAGCCTTATTGACAAGATCGATGTTCTTGAACTCGACGTACCCGATTCTGCCAAATTCCTGATTAGATACGAGTTGGGTATAGTGACCGAGGACTTACCCCTTGGAGCGACGAGACAATCGGTCAGTCACAATGCGGGCATCACGAACAGCGCCTTCGCCGAGCTTGTCTTCAAAGAAATAGCCTAAATCGCGAGCGGTGAGCCTCGCAGCCAACTGAGACACAAACACCGAGCGCGCTTCTGAATCTTCATCATTGATTTCCTCAATCACCGGGTCGTCGTATATAGGCGATGCGCGTCTGTTCATCCACCGAAAAAATCAACAAAAAAATTTGACAAGAAAAACAGAGTAAACTTACTCTTTTGGAGCGGGTTCCTCCTGTTTGCGACTATGATCCGAGCGCCTAGCCGAGTCTCTTGAGCTCGCACGGCCAACAGTCTCGGCACCAGTGGACCCTTCTCGCATACGCTTTGCACGGACATCGTCTACGTCGCGGTCGTCGTCTCGCTTGCGGCGCCTGTCGTCTCTGCCGTCCCGGTCTCGGCGCCTATCCCGATCTCTCTCGCGGTCCCTGTCTCGATCCCGGTCGTCCCTGTACCTGTCGCGGTCCCGATCCCTGCGGTCCCGGCTGCGGCTACGGCGTCGAGCAGGGCTGTGTCGGCGTCTGTGGTTGTCCCTATCCCTGTCCCTCTCTCGTTCACGTTCTCGATCATAGCGTGAGCCACGGTCCCGGCTCGAACGTCGAGCTCGTGGAGAGCTAGCCGACCTAAATAAATCAACAAAAAAATTAATCTCAGTCCTTGACTCCGATAAACCGTGAGCTCACGATTTCTGGTCCTGTTCAGGATAAGGCGAATGAGACATGTTGTGTGTCACCGAAAACACTGGTGGTTGTCAAAACTGAACCTCGACCGCCCACGTAAGCATCACCAAACCAACACCCCCGTTGCTTCGAATCAGTAGTGTAATGTAACCCTTTGTCATCTGTTGTCTCTGTGCCCCTATTCAGGCAATCTCTCTCGATCTCCATGTCCAAGATGCGAGTTGAACTCGACGATGACTGCTCACGCTCATGACTTGCGCACGCCCTTGCCTGACTTTGATGCTGGTCTCAACTCGTCCACCGCTTGGAAGAAACATTTGAGCATCAGTGATGCGCCCCAGCCGCCTAGCCCTGTGTCTGAGGAGAAGCCACTGTTCGCGAGGGCAGTTAGGGATGTGTTGGGAAATGAGGATAACCGAGAATTGTTAGCTTGAAACCGTGATATGAATATTTTAGATGCACTAACTGGAAGTAGAGGCCTCAAGGCAGGCGAGACTATCGAGATTCTTAATCCCCGTATTGGCGACGAGTGGGCACTTGCCAAGAAGCCCGACGGAGATATGGGACTTATCCCTCACGGGTGCTATGTGGTATACTATCTCTTACTTTCTGCCGGTCTCTTATCGATTTCGATTCTGCACAGACGATCCATGACTTTACAGGCACATCTCCCTCGCCCACTTCACCTACCTTTCCCCCTTCAGGTAGCATAGACGGACCTATACGAATGCAATCGACCGGTGAAAGCATCATTACTTCCTCCCTCTACACCCTTCGCCAGAGTGTACTCGGAGGCAAAAGCCTAAACAGGTTCTCTCATTTCGTCGTGACGGGCGCAGAGGAGTGGATCATAAACGGCTATGACCCACCCGTGGCAACAAGTCGGTCACACGAAAGGTTTAGAACTGATGTCACCGTGGACGAGACGGACGAAGAAGTAGGGAGACACTACGTCGAGGTAAATCCCCCCACCAAATCCAGGAAAACAGATAAATATGATGATACTGAGGGTTGCACACAGGCAAACATGTCCTGGCGAGAGAAAACACCCGCATTCAACGTCCTTGTCCACTCTCCCGAGAAGCATTCATCCGTAACGGGAGCATACACGCTTTACTCTGTCACATCCATCTTTCCCCCTTCCTCCCCCGAAATGGAACCGACAAGGATAACAGTCCACCGCCGGTTCTCGCATTTCAACTTTTTACATACTGCCCTTTCTAGGTCGTTGCCCGGAATCGTACTGCCACCTTTACCAGCAAAGCAATACGCGGGAAGATTCCAAGGAGAATTCGTCGAAGCGAGGAGAGGCGATTTGGAAAAGTGGCTGCAACGAATCGTGAGGCATCCGGTGGTGAGGTATACAGAGGTTGTGGTGTTCTTCTTGGGTTGCGAGAGTGACTTGGTAAGTGTTTTCCCCCTACTTTTTTCTTGCTTTCGACGACTAAAGACGAGGATGCAAGGAATGGAAACGTCTTCTTCCGACGTACCTCTCTACTCTCCCCGCAGGGCCAGCGTTCTATGCATCGGTATTTCATCCTGATTTTAACCTTGATGTAGAGGACTGTTCAGCTACCATCGGCCGGTTCGAGCATCATGTTAGAGTGTTTGATGAGCGAATAGGAACGTTGAGAGGAGTGATGGGCGGATTCAGAGAAGCTCGGAATGGTATGTTCTTTCACCCTCGTTGCGAAATTGCAGAAGATACTGAGTGCAGGAAAGTTGTGGCTTGTGCTCATCGGGATTTAAGTCTAGGATTCTTGGGAGTCGTGAGCGAAGGCCCAAAACACGATCATGAGCATGAAACAGAAGAAAAGGAAAAGGAAAAATACTTGAATGACGAGGGTGTTTGGTGTTGGAGAGATGGATGTGAAGGTGTGTCCCCCCGTCAACCTGAAATAACTGGATTAAATTATTTTACGCGAATTCAAAGACTGTTTGCATACCACAAAAGCAGTGCAGAAAATGGCCGAGTGTATGCAGGGTGTGGCGAATTTACATGAGGATAGTGTGAGTTGGGAACCCATGTTCTTGGTAATTTACTGATTTATTATAGGCCAAACGGACGACATTGGCGATTCATGATATGGTAAAAGATATGAGCCATCCAAGTATGATGTATGGGGTACGTGTTCCCCTCTTTCAACAAACAACCAACTCACAAAAATGACAGCCCCTCATAGACACGCATAAGCAAGCCCTAGCGAGATACCGGGACTCGGAATCAATCGAGGCTGTAACTACATTTCTTCCTCTGTGCATATAACCACCCAAACACATGTTCTTGCGTGCAGACGCCCCACCACGATACGTCTTCCAGATGCGAAACAGTCCTTCACACTACTCGCAGAATTTGAAACCTATCATACACAGCGCGCAGAAGATCTCACGCGTGTCGCGACGGAGTATTTGGACGAGGAAATCGCGCTGTATGAGCAGGTTTTGGCCCGACTTAGAGCTGCTAGAGCGGGGTTTGAGCAAAAGGATGCAGCTGGGCGAGGTGTTTCGTACGTTGTTTTTTCCCCTCTGGAATGAACGAAGCCATTGAAGGTATTGCTAAGGATATACGAAAAACATCGGTAGACCTGTTCTTCCCACTCCAGTCCCGCAGCCAACGGCGCACGTGTATGATCCGGCGCCTGTGCGTCCTGTTTCGACCGCGGTGAACATGTTGATTGATGGGATTGGAGCAAGTGGGGACAAAACTGGGTTGAAGTTTTGGTCGTGAGATTGGGTGAGGGGAAGTGAGATGGAAAATCTGTCGGAGTTGTGTGAGGAAGTACTGGACATTCAAATAATGGGGTGGATTCTTCCCTACGTGTATATTCGTATAGTTCGATTTTTTGGTTTGATTGTTTCAAGTAGCGCTGTATCCATGATCACATATCCTTTTTAGTGCTATCTATTGCTTGGAAGAGGTTTTTGATGCCGAAATAGGGTTCTTACGCGCTGTGTTGTCTATATTTACTACTCTACGTTGGAGAGGTCTAAGGACCGCGAGAACGTCCCGATAGCTATGGACGGCAATGAAGAAACCCAGACAAGACCCTGGGACTACATATCTAGGCGCTGGCACAGCCCCTTACTACAGCGTCCTAGCCGAGAATGCTCATACATTCAACGACTAACCCAAAAAACTATTCCCTGGATACAAATACGCTAGCTACCCCCTTTTAATAGCTTGAAACTCTCTTCTGTCATATTCGTTCAGTAAATATATGGATGAGAGGTAATCCATACCATGCCCATGAATTCTCTACGGGGGCCCCAAAAACCCAGGAGCGCTCTGGAGTGCTCCGGTTTCGGGAACCTCCTCGTTGGGATCCGACGAATCCGGATTGCTCGCGAGGACTTGAGAGTACTCCACGAGCCCTTCCGAGCGTCATAACAAACGCTCCGGAATGCTCGCTGACAATAGCGAGTCCCGGAGCGCTCCCGAGATTTTCGGGGCCCCGTAGAGTTGATAGCTCCAAGCCCCAGCTACACACCAGTGTTGCAGGTGTTGAAGGTTTTTTCTGCTTTATTATGTCAAGGATTTACAATAAATCGGCTCAAATCCCCCTGGGTAACATTGGACGTATGCGCAGGGGTAGATAGCATACAATTGTGTTGTTTGATTGACGATCTAAACATATAACGCTATACCTAATTTTTTTTCTTGGAACGAACGATGAATCCCATTTATTCTCTCGTTTGTGTCCCGTGTTTCAGTTCGGGGTCTTCATATGGCACATGATCAATCTCCACATGGCCAGCTGGAATTACTGTCCAGAGCACGATAAGCCCTGAGACCGTCCAAACTAGCCTGTAAGACGCTTTGGATTCAACTAGAAGAAGTCAATTGAAGGCAAACTACTCACATGGACTGCAAGACTCGGACACCGTGCTAGAGGAATGGTAAAACTGATATCAGCGATGCGAGATTTCGATGAAGCTGGGACGAGTTTACCTTTCGCACCAAGGCACCAGTCATAAATGGGAATACAGCAGAACCGGCCTGACCGAAGCTGATGATTGGACGCTTTAGCCATGCATGTGCTTTTTGAAAATAATAATAATAATCAGCCTTTTAAACTCACGATGCTATCTAACTGATGCTTCCCATCAATATCCTTTATTCCTATCAGTTTTCTTTTCTTCGCTCTTAGATAAGTGGGGTACATTAGTATACGTAGCCAATTGCCGAGCCTCCCTCTTTCGTACGTACTATTTACCGCAGCAGCAGAGAAAAATCCGACATAATTAGATACGAAGAGCATTGAGACAATCGTGAGATTTAGTCCACAAGGCGCTTATATAGTGGGCAACAAAGGCCCAGCGGTCGCGTCACTCCATCCCGCCTGATAAGTTATATAGTAATTAAGAGAAATAATGCCAAATTCGTATCTGCCCACAATGAACAAACATGAGCAACAAGCCATGGTTGACATCCACTCCTTTTTCGCGCTCATAGTACATGTTCATATAGGTATTGGCGAACAAGCAAAGCGGGCTCTTCAATCCCATTGTTAGGAAACCTTGACAAAACAGCCTGATTAGGGCTTGGAGAAGATGATAGTGCATTAGGCGGTAGAGTAATGGTCGAAGTGATCAATCAACCCGCGATTCATAAACTTCCCTGGGACCCCGTATGCAGGTTTAGGCCAGCTGGTCCTGGTGAACTAGAACCATGCAAGGTCAGGTCGGTGCAGGATCTAGTTATCCCTGGTATTCCTCCTGTCAAAGTGCGTGTCTTCAATCCACCTGGGGAACAGCCCGAAGGCGGATGGCCGGTACTGGTGTATTGTCACGGAGGGGTTGGGTACTGGGGAGTATCAATTCAGAAAATTCATTTTGCACAAGGGCGTGCCTTAGTGAGTAAAACAGTCTCATTTATCTTTCGAATTTTTAATGTGGTAAATTTGGTGTTAGCGGCAGAATGTCTTGTAGTTTCGGTTGACTATCGACTTGCACCGGAGCATATATTTCCTGCGGCAGTTGACGACTCTTGGGCTGCGATGGAATGGGTTTACGAACGTGGACCACCTGAATCAGGTATCAACCGCTCGAAAATTGCCGTTGGAGGGTCATCTGCGTAAGTTTAAATAGTCCCATGCGGCGCGTTCACAAGTCTGAGACTCTCTCTAGCGGCAGTAATCTTAGTGCTGTAATGGCCCAGCGAGCGGCCCGGCGCTCTCCTCCTATCCCGATCATATACCAGGTGCTAATTGTACCGGCAACCAACAATACCGTGCAACAGGACGGCTCGTCTCAGCTCCCAGCTTACCATGAATCATGAGTAAAATGGAAAAACTACCCTGCTTGTCCCCGAAGAAATGCTCTGGTTCAGAAACCATTATTTTCCGGACAAATTGAAATGGGCCCACGTGGAAGCTTCACCTCTACTACAAAAGACACGGGGATTTGAAGTAGGCTACCAGACGCGTGGATAGGTGTTGCAGAGTTGGATATTTTAAGGTCCGAGGGGGAGGCTTATGGGCAGAATGTAAGGTCTCTACTTATCGGATGTATATATGTGACTCGGTCGGCGACGGCGTCGCCTAAATGACAAGTCGTAACACACACTCGATATTGATGTTAAGAGTAAAGACAGGGGAGAGTGGGTCGAAGTCCCGGGACCTTATAAGGTGCCCGGGTCGATACATGCGTAAACAGAAGAAACCAAATGAACGTATATAGTTAGTAATCAGCCTGAACAGAGCACCGGGTACAAGTGTAACATAAAGAGAGGTAACGGTGTATTGTAAGGGTAACGCATACACCAGAGCTAGACCTACAGTGATTGCGTAACCCTTACACAGAAATTGAAGGAGGCAAGGAAGAATGTTGAGCTTATTGTATACCAAGGTGAAGTGATGATTTTCCCAAACCAATAGATTGAGTTATTAAGGGTTTGATTGTAGGGGCACCTCATTCAATTTTATGGTAGACAAGGTGGGTAGTTGGGAGCAACTATTCAAACTCTTTGCGTTTATCTTCTTGCATTCAGGCTGTTAAAATTAGTTTCCAACTGGGGGAAGATGCTGCTCAAGCGCTCTATAGGCCACTACTGCCCCTAGTTCTATAAACAATTTGACCATTGCAAAACTCACAAGAATAAGCTGTTTATAGAGTAGCACATAAATATATGGGTTTTATGGTGCTCAAAAAATATTAAAATTGCAAAAGGAATTCAAGATTTGCCTTTGGTTCATGTGTGCTTGGCCAACCAGTCACCAACTCAAAACCAAGACCTTCACCCTGTGTTGTAGACACAATCAATACCAGGGAATTTATTCCCATTTTCTTGGATTTAAACAAAGGCAATTGGACAACATTTTCAGTCACGTGATCTCGGCGCTTATATCATACGCTAAAGCGCCAAGCCATGTCCCCATCTGCGCTTACTCAGCACACATAGCCACCTCCACCTATGACGTCATCATGACACGTCAGTGACACGTATGCATGAGTAAGACCAACTGCGGAGTGGGGTTCTTATTGGATTAGATATTGCATATAGTGTATTTGTAATTAGCTCATCCATAGAATATATAAGGAGGCCAATCAACCATGGTAACACCCAGGTTGATCACCTCTTGTTGTATCCTTATACTGTACAAGGGCCTTACTGTTGTAAATTGGGGGAAAAGAGGTTGAGACTCTGGTGCTGAGCAGAGTCTGTGTGGAAGATTTCCCAATTTCCAAGCTAAGTAAGAAGTAGCTTCTTTAGGGTTCTCTGTCTAGTTATCTGAATACAATCAACTACAGATATATCTTTTCTCAGTGTAAAGTGTCTTAGTAAGTATTTCTGTAAGAGCAAGAGTACTGGCTCAGGTCCCTTTGGCAGAGATAGTTATGTAAGTTTCACTCCTAGTTGCAGGAACTAACTGGTTGGTCCCTGTACTAGCACAAGGGAAATCAGGTGATTGGACTTGCCTTTTGCTGTTAATAATCAACCAGCGTTGGTCCCACCTAGTACCAAATTGCTACAAGGCAGACGGATTCTAATTGTCTGCATACCACTGGTCACTGCACCCTTTGTCAGCAGAACTAGTCAGCAGATCCACCTGCTTGCAGAAAACCCGTTCCACATCATGCCCGCACACGGCAGTTGATTGGTCAATAGGGGCTGTCCAACACTAGGCAGTTGATGCAAGTTCTTAGCGCTAGTACAATAAGCAACCCATAAAGTCCTGACCAAGGCACCATCCACCCTATCTTGCCCACCATTACCTCCCGTACCCCCTCTTGCGCTCCTTCCTGCGCCTCCAGCGCACCGCTTCCCATCAAGGCCGCTCATTTCCTCATGAAATGGCAACCTGTTCCTGGCTCTGCTTGTCCTGCGTCCCCTCTTGATCAAGGAGAGTTGGGACCCACTCTTCCGGCAACTGCCGTTGAGTCAACAAGCCTTGAACCCAAGGTCTACAGGAAGTCTCCCTCAACAAGCAATTTCCCTCATCTTGGGATTGCAAAACCAAGTCCTCCGGCTTGAGCGGAACTTGAGGAAACCAAGGAAGCAGCCAGGAAGCCCAAGACTGATGGGAGCATTGATCAAGCCCTCACTTGCATTGAGGCTAGGGGTGGAGCCCCCCATACACCAGAAGACCGGAAGCCCCCAGCAGTCAAGGCCACGCCCAGGCCCTACCCAAAACCAACCCTCTTCCAGCGCCTAGTGCGCCCCTCATTGCCTGGGCCAACCCCATCAAAGCTCCCCCTGCCTTTGCACAGCCAACCCCCGTCCAGGTCCCCCCGCAGGCTATACTCCCCCTCCACCTTTGCCTATCAGACTCCGTTCCCCCCAAGTCCCTCAACCAATGGCTCCTGTAGCCACATATCAAACCCCGGTCAAGGTGGATCACCCTGATGCCTATACCAGGAAAATAGGGAACAAAGCCCGCCAGTGGCTCACACAAATGCTGGCATGGGTACGCCTGAATCAATGGATGTTCCCCACAGATCAGGAGGTTCTGTTGCTCCTCCTGATGAACATGAAGGACATAGCAGGGGCCTGGGCTCACCCCCACCTCAATCAACTTGGGTCCCACAGGGCCCTAATTCAAACAGTTGACAACTTCAGGGCAGAGTTTTTGGCTGCATTTGGGAACCCAGATGCTACGCAAGCCGCTGAGCAGCAAATCTCACACCTCACTCAGACAGGCACCTGTGCTGAGTATATCACAAAGTTTAGGACCATTGCTATGGACCTAGACTGGAACAATGCAGCCCTCCACAGGCAATTTGCACAAGGCCTCCACTGGGAGGTCAGCCAACTCATTGCTACCTGTGAGCAGCGCCCTACTACCCTCCTTGAGCTGCAGAATGCAGCTCTGGTCATCAATATTGCCCTCTGCAAAGAGTGTGCCAGCCACCTGCCAAAGGGTAATAAGTCTGGAACCTCTAGCACCACCCCTAATAGGGGGGCAAGTACTGGCCAACAGGTCACCAGACCAGGACACCTATCCAGCAATCCCAACTTTGTAACCAAGGAGGAGCGGAACCACCGCAGGGCTGAAGGCCTTTGCATCAAATGCAGAAAGACAGGCCACAAGTTTGCGGAATGCCGCACCAGCTGGAAGGCCACGCCTAAAGAGGAAGGCATCAAAAAGGAAACCGCCAAGATTGGCAAAGAGTCTGGACCCAAATTGGGAAAAGACTAAGGGTACCTGCTGCCGCGCACAAGGACCCTAAGGACTCTGGTTTGGGACTGGAAATTTGTAATATATGAATAGTCACAATAGAAACTCCCCACTTTTTACAATCTCCATCCAACCAGAGAAACAAGCGGATCAAATAGAAGTCCTGATAGACTCAGGCACCACATCATCCTTCCTTCACCCCTGCACAGCAGAACTACTCTGCCTCCTGCTTATAGACCTACCTAATCCCCAAACCGTTACTATGCTCAATGGGTTGAGCCCCCAGGCTGGCAAGATTTGGAAGAAGGCTAATCTAACCTTCTCCCTTGATGGCAAATATATGACTGAGACATTCCTAATTTGCAATATGGGGTCTCACGCTGCTATCTTGGGATTGAAATGGCTAGATGCCCATAACCTGGGAATTGATTGGAATACATGCACCCTAACCTTCCCCCATACACCTCTGGAACACATAGCCATTGCTGAAGAGGAGGAGGCCAACAAGAACCCTCTTGAAGGAGTACCCCTGGAATACCATCAGTACGCCAAGGTATTTGGGGAGGAAGAATTTAACAAGCTCCCTCCACACCAGCATTATGACATTGGTATTGAGCTCACTGAAGAAGGACCCCTCAACTCTCCCCTCTATAGCATGACGGATGCTGAATCCGCTACACTAAAGGATTGGCTTAGGGACAAGTTAAAGGCAGGGAAAATACAGCCTAGCAAGTCCTCCATCAGTTCCCCAGTAATGTTTGTTCCCAAAAAGGATGGCTCCTGTTGCTTGGTTGTTGACTATTGTTGCCTTATGTCCTGGACACGGTCACATGACCAGTACAAGTGGTTGCATGCTGGCCCAAGCCCAAATTTGGGGGGTAGCAGGTGTAATCATGGGTTGTCAGCAGAGGAATAATAGGGCTCTATGGCTTAGTGGTCAAGCTGGTTCAATTCCGGCTAGTTCTATTTTCCTCTGTTTATGACACCTTAACAACTGGACAAAAAAGAACGTTTACCCATTACCCTGCCCAGACAACCTTATGGCCCAGCTCCGTGGTGCTAAGGTCTTTACTAAACTGGATCTACAATGGGGTTACAATAATGTCCAAGTCAAGGAAGGAGACAAATGGAAGACGGCCTTTTGTACCAAATATGGTCTCTACAAGTCTCTTGTTATGACCTTTGGACTGACCAACGCCCCTGCCGCCTTCCAACACTTCATGAACAAACTGTTCAAGGACCTATTGGATGTATGCGTCATCATTTACCTTGATGACATCTTAATCTACTCAAAGGATGACGCATCTCATACACAACATGTTCACAAAGTCCTACGGTGTCTGATGGATAACCAGCTATTCTGCAAAGCATCAAAATGCATGTTCCACGTCACATCCGTAGAGTACCTGGGGATTATTGTATTGGATAAAGGTTTCAGCCTAGACAAGCTCAAGATCCAGGCAGTCCAAGAATGGCCAATGCCCACCAAAGTTAAGGAAGTACAATCCTTCCTTGGGTTTGCCAACTTCCTCCGCCAATTTGTTGCCAACTTCAGTCACATGGCTAGACCATTACACAACCTGGTAAAAAAGGATGCAACATGGAAATGGGAAGAAAGGGAAGAAGAAGCCTTCCAAGGGCTGAAACAGGCCATCACCAACGCCCCTGTACTTTGTCATGCCAACCCCACTAAGCCTTACTTCCTCAAAACAGATGCATTGGGAGCCGCCTTAGGTTCCATACTAAGCCAACGTCAGGATGATGGATGCCTACACCCTCTAGGTTTCTTATCAGAATCCTTCAAGGGTGCCAAGCAAAACTACAACACCCACAATAAGGAACTCCTGGCCATCATCCGGTCATTTGAATATTGGCATATCTTCTTGGAAGGAACCTTACATCCCATCACTGTATTTACCAATCACCGTAATCTGGAATATTGGAAGGAATCCTGGACCTTCAGCCGCCGCCATGCACAATGGCACCTTCTGCTTGCTGGGTACAACTTCCAGATTGTGTACAGACCAGGAAAACAGTCCAGCAAACCAGATGCTCTATCATGCCAATTGGATCACGCCAATGTCCCTCCTGAACCCCACGTAGCCATAGTCACGCCTGAGAAGGAACTCCAGCGCCAGATTGAGGCCAGCCTGGACCAAGACAAATTGTTGTGCACCACTGTGAGGTGGGCACACGCTAGTGGGATTGGGCGCTTAAGGCCGTAATACTACTAACAACACTAATCTGACTAACTAATAAAGGCTATACTACTGCCGCTTAAGGCAGACTTCTACTGCTAATTGATGACGAAGGGGCCGGAGGCCTGGGAGGAGTGGTGAGTGCAGGTAAGGGGGCGACTACTGAACTACTGGGGGCCGGCTACTTAGCTGGCTGGGGTTCCTCCTCAATGAGATGAGACAAGGTAAAATTGACTTGGTGTTTCCAAGCAATTTCCCTGCTGTATATATAGACAATGCACACTATCTACATGGTCTGTGCGCGTGAGAGAAGAAGTATGGAAGTCAAATGAGAAGCGTGCTGCGGACTGCGCAGAAGCGTGGATTTCTCCTAAGCGCCCTTGGCACGGCATCTCGGCGCGGCATCTCGGCATAATAAGCGCCGAGATCACGTGATCAAAAAACATAAGATATCAAGTCCGTAAAAAATACTAAAAATAACAGAAAATTCGTCCGATTCTGATGGTATATGTAAGGAGGTTATAACATTGCCCCCCCCTTAAAGGCTCTTGGCGGAGTCACAAGCCTTTTTCAGTCGCGACTTGTTGAAGCGTTGGATCTCCTCCTGACTATGTTTGAGTAGCTCCTCTGGTTCCCATGAGTTATCTTTGGGTCCATATCCTTTCCATTTGATTAAGTAAAACCATTTACCCCGTTGTCTTTTGGAGTCAATGATCTGTTCTACCTTGTATTCCTCTTCTCCCTCTATTGTTTCAGGGGGAGGTTGTTCTGGGAATGGCTGGCTTGGGTTTTCGTGGACTTTGGACAATAGCCCTACGTAGAATACGTTGTGGATCTTCAGGGTCTCCGGTAATTTTAGACAATAAGCGTGGCTGGAGATCTTTTCTAGGATTTCAAATGGTCCTAACCTCCTTGGGTCTAGTTTATTGGAGTTGGTTTGTAGTTCCACATTCTTCCGTCCAGCCAGACTTTTTCGCCAATAGAGTACTCCGGTGTGGTTCCTTTCAATCCTGCCATTTTTTCTTTTGTCATTTGTAGAGCGGATTCTGCCTCTTTCCATTCCTGGGCCAGGGTATCAGCCACGTGGTCGGCTTCTGGTATGTTTGTCGGCACGTTGGATGGGCTCATCACGGGGTTTCTTCTGTAGACTAACTCAAAGGGGTTTTCCGGTGGCGGAATGTCTAGCGTTGTTGTAGGCATATTCCGCTAATGGTAGCCATGTAGCCCAGTCCGAGTGGTCCGCTGTGACGTAAGATCTGAGGTAGAACTCAATGAATTGATTCACCCTTTCCGTTTGTCCATCTGATTCTGGATGGTAGGCCGAGGAGAAAGCGGGTTTGATCCCGAGGCGTTGGTAGAGGGCTCTCAGGAATTTCCCAGTGAAGGTGGTTCCGCGGTCCGAGACTGTCTTGATTGGCAATCCATGAAGCTTCCAGACATGCGTGACAAACAGGTCTGCCAGACCCTTAGCTGTGACTTTCTTCGTGGTAGGGATGAAGTGTCCAAATTTGGAAAAGGAGTCAATGACTACCAAGATTGCGTCGTACCCATTTGACTTTGGGAATCCTGTGATGAAGTCATACGAGATGGTGTGGAAGGGAAATGGTGGGACTTCTAGGGTTTCAGGGCAATTGCCGGTGCGTGGGCTCTTTGATTTGCTTGGCATATTGGACAGCATTCAACCCATTCTTTTGCTGAGGACTTCATGCCAGGCCACCAGTAGGACCTACTGATCAGTTCGAGTGTCCTTTGTTGTCCTGGGTGGCCCGCTAGTGGGGAATTGTGGAATTCTCTTAGCAGTTTTCTTTAAGGGGTTCTGAGTCCGGTACCACTAGTTTCCCGCGATACCATAGGAGGTCCTCTTCCCAGTCATAATCCCGATAGGCTTTCCGAATAGAGGGAGGTGCGTTATCTGCGTCCTCTGTTAGGAACTGGATGATGGGTTCCAGGGAGGGGTCTTCCCTTATCCTGTTCCGGATTTCCGTGACGATCTCAAGTTCTGCCTCTGATGTATTGGCAAAAACCTCTGACGGTAGCATGACTTCTGGTTCTACTGGGGTCTATGTAGTCTGACCTTCTGGAAAGGGCGTCGGGTTTTCCTGATTGTTTCCCTGGGCGATAGTGTATTTCAAAGTTGAAATTGCTCAGGAAAATCCGCCAGCGTGCGTGCCTTCTGTTGAACGTCCGTGCCTGCATCCAGTATTCCAAGTTCCTATGATCCGTGAAGACTTGTATTGGCTTTTCTGTTGCCTCCAGGAAGATTCTCCATTCCTCCAAGGCCTTGATGATTGCCAGGAGTTCCTTGTCGTGGGTGTCATAGTTTGCTTCTGCCCCTGAGAACGACTTGGACATATAGGCAATAGGGTGTAATTGATTGTCTGGTCCTCTTTGGCTTAATATGGCGCCCATAGCTACTCCCGATGCATCTGTTTCCAAGTAATAGGGTAGGTTTGGGTTGGAGTGGATGAGGACCGGTGACTGGGTGACAAGGAGTTTCAGTTCCTGGAATGCTTCTTCCTCTAGGTTACCCCATGACCAGGGGGTTCCTTTTTGGTGAGGTTGTGGAGGGGACGTGCAACCAAGCTGAAATTGGGAATGAACCGTCTAAGATAGTTGACAAATCCTAGAAAGCCTGAACCTGTTTGATCGTTTTGGGAGTGGGCCAGGAAGTGACGGCCTCAATCTTCTTTTGGTCCATTGAGAACCCAGCTGGGGAGATGACGATACCAAGATAATCTACTGTCGTGACATGGAAGTGGCACTTGGAGAGTTTGCAGAATAACTGGTTCTTCATGAGCCGTGATAAGACCTCCCTGACATGGGTTGGGTGGTCTTCAGGTTTCTCTGAGAAGATTAGTATATCATCCAGGTATATAACCACAGTGACATCAATGAGGTCCCTAAATAAGTCGTTCATAAAATGTTGGAATGCTGCGGGGCATTGGTGAGGCCAAAGGGCATTACTAGATACTCAAATAACCCATATTTGGTCCTGAAGGCTGTTTTCCATTCATCTCCCTCTTTGATCCGGACATTGTTATACCCCCATCGTAGATCCAGCTTGGTAAACATCTTGGCGTGCCTTAATTTAGCCATTAGGTCATCTTGCCTTGGGAGGGGGTAGACGTTTTTGTGGGTTACGTCGTTCAGCTTCCTATAATCAACTACCAGACAAAGGGATCCATCGGCCTTTTTTACGAACATAACCGGGGCGCCTGCTGAGGAAGTACTAGGGCGGATCTTCCCCGTGGCTAACTCTTCGTCGATGTGTTGTTTGAGCGCCTTGGACTCTGCATCAGTCATGCCATATAGGACCAGGGGACAGTTTGGTATCCGGAATGAGGTCGATTGAGATATTGTACTCCCTATGTGGGGGGAGGACCTTAAACTCCTCTTTGCCAAATACTCTAGCAAACTCGTGATATTGAGAGGGGAGGTCTGCTAAAGGGTCCGGATCTGCTTCTTCTTCTGAGGCAATCTGTACTTGTTCCGGGAACGTGATAAGACCCTGTTGCCAGTCTATGAGTGGGGATTCTGCAGTGAGCCATGTCATGCCTAGTATAGCCGGGGTGTTGCCAATGGGGCAAACAAGGAAGGGAATGGAGTGGTTATGGCCATTGGCCGAGACCGCAGGTGAACCTGGTGCCAAATGCGACCAGTCTGTGAAATAGTACCATCTAACATTCTCACTACTCGTGGATTTTCAAGTAGGGTTTTTGGGATTTTTAATTTTTCCACTATACTTGGGGAAATAAAGTTGGAGGTTGCTCCGGAATCTATAAGGGTTTTCAGGGTTCTGCCAAGTATTTGTTCATGTGTAAATCAATATAGAGGAGTGGTTTTTTATTGAATCTAAAGAAGCCACAGATACAAATTCGATACAAGATACATCAGATACGTTTATTTTTGGCTCAAGGTTTTGGCAGCTTTCCTTGGCCCTACTCTTTTCCCGACTCGTCCTCTGCAACCTTGGCCACTTCTTTGATGGTTGCCTTCCAGCCGTTGGGACACTGTTTAATCCCGTGCCCCTTTTGGCCGCACTTGACGCAGAGGCCAGACGCGCGGCGGCGGTCCTGTTCCTCTGGAGTGACATAATTGGGGTCCTTGGATAGGCGGACCCGGGTAGTGGTGGTGGAGGTAGAGGTGGTTGTGGCGACCGGAGCCTTGGCGGGAGCCTTCTTGGGACGGTTTTCCTCGTTCTCCCGGCGAGTGTTGTCAATCTTGACTGAGGCGGCGAATATGGCCTCCAGGTCATCGTCGGGAATGTTGTCCTTGGTGGACAGGAGTTCTTTCACCTTCCAGTGAAGACCGCGTGTAAACTGGGCAATGTACGCCTCAGTGTTCCAGTCAAGTTCCGCCATGAGATTGCGGAATTCTGTGACGTACTCAGACGTGGTGGTGGTCTGAGTCAACGCAGCAATCTTCCTGGCGGCCGCCCTCTTCGCATCTGGATCGGCAAAGGCTTCTTTAAACTTGGCCGTTAAGGCCGGGATGGTGGTTGGGGGATTTCCCTCGCCCTTGATGATGGTTCCGATGATGGGGAGGGCCCAGTCGGCGGCCTTATCTGTCATGTGGTATAAAATCCATACCACCATCTGTTCCTCCTCATCAAACTGATCCCTGTGGAGGGCAACCCAAAGGAGCATTCAATCGAGCCACTGTGTGGCCTTCCTTCCCCTGGTATCTCCCTTGTAAGGGTCTGGTAACTCCATTTTGGGTCGTTTCACTGAGGACCCGGAATCGAAGGGGGTGAGGGAACTGAGGGAGTGTTTAGGCATTCCCATAGGCTCCTTTTTGGGGGCTCTTCTTGGCTCCTCTTCTTCCTTGGAGTCAAAGCCTGTGCCTCTTGAAGGGCGGAAGGGGGCCTTGAGTCCAGGCCTAACCGTTCCTGGAGTGTGCGCTTCTCCCCCTGTATGAGTGGGGGGAGTGATAGGCCCAGTCGATGGGCCAGGCTTGGCTTGAGCTCCGCCCTGGTCCTTGTCTCCAACGAGGTTGTTGGTCTCTTTGCATATGGCTTTGAGCTCAGAGAGCTGTTGGCCTTGAGTGTGGATTTGGGCCTGCAAGGACCCAACTTGGCTGGTGAGGGTTTGGATAGCCTCGAGGAGAGAGGCAAGGGTCGGCTCCGGTTCCATTCCGGGCAGGTGTTGCGGAGGGGGTGATGGGCCGCAAGAGGGTGGTTGGGAGCAGGCTGCCACGGAACGTTGACTGGAGCGGCTGGTAGGACGGGAGTAGGGGTGAGGGACGCCAGAGCGTGTGGATGGAATAATGGATACGGCGTGGGGAAGGTAGGTGCCTGATACAGGACTTATGAGCGGTTTTTACACAGTATGTATACGCTAAACCCTTGCGTCAAATACCTAGCGTTGGACAATCCCTACAACAAATCAACAGATCTGGCAATCGTGATATGAGCGGGTTTTTTGCAAGCGGGTACTTCAGCTGACTAGGGTCGCTAACTGCAGAGTTCCGGCGAAACTCGTGGTATGCGGGGGATTAGAACTCGTCTGCCTTGTAGCAATTTGGTACTACGTGGGGGTGGGGGATTTTTGATTATTATATCCCGCAAAGTAGCCCCGATCACGTGATTTCCCTCGTGCTAGTACAGGGAGTCTTCTCCTTGTTGATCAAGCCTACAAGCAAGTCAATTTTACAATGTCGTGCACCACTGTGAGGTGGGCACACGCTAGTGGGATCGGGCGCTTAAGGCCGTAATACTACTAACAACACTAATCTGACTAACTAATAAAGGCTATACTACTGCCGCTTAAGGCGGACTTCTACTGCTAATTGATGACAAAGGGGCCGGAGGCCTGGGAGGAGTGGTGAGTGCAGGTAAGGGGGCGACTACTGAACTACTGGGGGCCGGCTACTTAGCTGGCTGGGGTTCCTCCTCAATGAGATGAGACAAGGTAAAATTGACTTGGTGTTTCCAAGCAATTTCCCTGCTGTATATATAGACAATGCACACTATCTACATGGTCTGTGCGCGTGAGAGAAAGAAGTATGGAAGTCAAATGAGAAGCGTGCTGCGGACTGCGCAGAAGCGTGGATTTCTCCTAAGCGCCCTTGGCACGGCATCTCGGCGCGGCATCTCGGCATAATAAGCGCCGAGATCACGTGATCAAAAAACATAAGATATCAAGTCCGTAAAAAATACTAAAAATAACAGAAAATTCGTCCGATTCTGATGGTATATGTAAGGAGGTTATAACACAAATCCTTGGAAGAGATATTACAATTCCTCCAAAACAAGTCAAAGGCACCCCTGTCCATCAAACAGGCATTCAAAGATTACAAAATGGAGGCAGGTTTACTGTTTTATCAAGGAAGAATTGTAGTCCCAGACGTTGGAACATTACAAACAGACCTATTACAATTCTTCCATGACAGCCCCTTAGCCGGACACCCAGGCAGGCAACGCACACTAGAACTGATCTCAAGGAATTACTACTGGCCAGGCATCTGTGCCAACACATACTGGCATGTGGATTCCTGCAAAACTTGCCAACAGATTAGAAAACCCAAGTATGCGTCCATCCCTCCTCAGCCCCTGGAACTGCCTACATGCCCCTGGCAACACGTATCTTATGATATGATTGTAGACCTGCCCAAAGATGGAAGTAGTGACTCTATCCTGGTCATAGTAGACAGTTTCACCAAATACGTCATCCTGGTGGAATGTTCCAAGAAACTAAAGGCCCCAGAACTGGCAGACTTATTCTTACATCACATATGGAAACGCTATGGCATGCCTGAGAAAACAGTCTTGGACCAAGGAAGAGTCTTCAATAACAAATTCCTGAAGGCACTGTACCAATGCCTAGGAATAGACCCTCACTTCTCCTTGGTGTATCATCCACAGAGCAACGGGCAAACAGAACACGTGAACCCTACAATTGAGCACTACCTATGGGCTTACTCAGGGGTCAACCAAAAGGACTGGGTCAAATGGCTACCAATGGCAGAATTTGCCTACAACAACGCAGTTCATAGTGCTACAGGCAAATCACCTTTCAAGGCACTATATGGATGGGAACCAGCACTCACCCCTAGCAGCATTCCTACCAACATACCAGAGGCAGACAAATTGGCAGCACAAATGGAAGCTCAATGGCGGGAAATAGCAGCAGCGCTCCGGCAATCAAAGATCCACATGACAGCTGGAGAAACAGGAGAACCAATTAACTTTGAGATTGGAGAAGAGGCCTGGCTAGACGCCAAGAATGTGAAGCTGAAGACCCTGAGTCCTAAGCTTGCAGAACAACGCCTGGGCCCCTTTGAGATAACAGAAAAAATCTCCAACCGTGCATACTGCCTGAAACTCCTGCCATCAATGAGGATCCACAATGTCTTCTACATAGGATTACTGTCCAAGGTTGAATGGGACAAGAAGCGCACCTTTGAAAACTGCCCTCCACCTGTCACTGTGGATGGAGAAGAAGAATACAAGGTAGAAGGAATCACCAATGCAGAGGAGCAAAATGGGAAATGGTTCTTCCGGGTCAAATGGAAGGGCTACAGCCCCAAGGAAAACATGTGGGAACCCCAAGAAAATCTAAAAAACACCAAAAATTTTTTAGAAAAGTAAGAAAAAGAAATGAAAAAGAAGGCGCTTGGCGCTGCCAAGGCCCTTAGAGGGGGGGCAGTGTTGTAGACACAATTGATACCACGGAATTTATTCCAATTTTCTCAAATTTAAACAAAGACAAATGGACAACATTTCTAATCACGTGACTTTGGCGCTTATATCATATGCTAAGCGCCAAGCCACGTCCCCATCTGTGCTCACTCATCACATGTAGCCACCTTCACCTATGATGTCATCATGACATGTCAGTGACACGTATGCATGAGTAAGGCCAACTGCAGAGTGGGGTTCTTATTGGATCACATATTTGATATACTGTATTTGTAATTAGTTGATACCTAGAATATATAAGGAGGCCACCAACCATGGTAACACCCAGGTTGATTACCTCTTGTCACATCACTTCACTGTACAAGGGCCTTATAGCCCAGTAACTACTCAGTCACACGCCTTAAGCGTTGTTCTTGTTGTACTTACGTAGCTTGCCACCGCCTTATAGCGCGTGGTCATTGTAGTTAGATAGTTTGTTGTTGTAGGTAGCACTTCCACTGCCTTACGCGGCTTCTACTTAGTTCTATATGGCCACAAGCGCCTGCTGCCTTGACGCCCCTTAAGGACATCCAGGACACATAGTAAACAAACAACAGATCCTAATATTTGCCCCAAGGCAGTATTTACCTGTGTGGGTCCTTAGATGTCCCAAGGCTAAGTGTTTCACCCTTGGAGTAAACAGTCCCAAAGGTAGGATACTGCTGCATTGGGTTCTTACAGTAAATGGGGCATAACTCTGCCAAATGTTGTCTGTTTTGGGATTTTGACCCAGCGTTCTGGAGCGCACAAACAGGCGCACCTAAGCGCAAGCAATTTGGCAGTGTGGGATGCCTGGGTGATGGAGAAAAGGCGCATTTAGTGCGTTGGCGCTTAAGGGCTGATTAAGCGCTGGAGCACTTGCCTATGCAACAGGGGGGACCCTGAATATTTCTGTGTGTAGCCACAAGATAGAATCTTGAATAATAAATACTACAAACAAGAGAAATATTACTTGTTACTGTTTATCTACTCAGCTGAACTTATGTATATTTAAATGAGTGAGAAAACAGCATATATGCAAAAGGCATTGCATATTGAGGGTATTCCTGAGGTTTATAGGTTTTGTAAAGGTCACTATTGGATAGAGGGACCTTGAAAGCCTTAGTTCGCATCTTTATCTCATTTGTTTACTGTAAGATTACTAGTGTAATTAATAAAATAAGTACAGATTAATGGAGAAATGTCATATCCATAACAGCGCCAGGAGCATTTGTCAGGCCAAAGGTCATGACCAGGGATTTGTAAAGGCCGTACTTGGTCTGGAAGGCTGTTTTCCATTTGTCACCTGCTTTGACTCAGACATTGTTGTATCCCCACCGTAGATCTAGCTTAGTAAAGATCTTAGCACCATGGAGCTGGGCCATGAGGTCATCAGGGTGGGGTAACAGGTACATGTTTTTCTTGGTCCAATTATTCAGGTGTTGGTAGTCTACAACCAATTGGCAGGAGCCATCCTTTTTTGGGACAAACATAACAGGCAAGCTAATAGGGGATTTACTGGGGCGTATTTTGCCAGCCTTAAGTTTGTCCCTGAGCCAATCCTTGAGTGTGGCGGATTTGGCATCAGTCATACTGTACAGGGGCAAATTAAGTGGGCCTTCTTCCATTAGTTTGATTGCAATGTTGTAATGCCTGTGTGGAGGGAGCTTGTTGAATTCTTCTTCTCCAAATACCTTGGCATATTGATGGTATTCAGAGGGTACTCCTTCAAGGGGGTTTTGATCAGCTTCTTCCTCCTCAGCAATGGCTACATGTTCTGGTGGTGCATGGGGAAAGGTCAGGGTGCAGGAATTCCAATCTATATCTGGATTGTGGGCATCTAGCCATTTCAAACCTAGGATGGCCAAGTGGTTTCCGGTGTTACAGATGAGGAATGTTTCCGTCATCTTTTTGCCATCAAAGGTGAAGGTTAGCAACACCTTCTTCCAGATTTTGCCAGCCTGGGGGCTTGACCCATCAAGCATAGTGATGGTCCATGGTGTGGGGAGGTCAATGAGTGGAAGGCAGAGTGATTCCACAGTACACAGGTGTAGGAACAAGGAGGTGGCGCCTGAGTCTATCAGGACTTCTAAAGGTTCCACTTGTTTCTCTGGTGTGATTGAAATTGTGAAAAGGGGAGAGATTCTATTTGAGCTACTAGATATATTACAGATTTCAACACAGCCAGAGTCCTTGGGGTCCTTGCACGCGGCAGCAGGTACCCTTACTCTTTTCCCAATTGGTACTCAGAGTCTTTGCCAATTTTGGCGGTTTCCTTGGCTTTCCCCTTGTCCTCCTTAGGGGTAGCCTTCCATCTGGTCTGGCATTCAGCAAACTTGTGCCCTGGTTTGCTGCATTTCACACAGAGGCCTTCTGTGCAACGGCAATTGCGTTCTTCCTCCAAGATGTAGTTGGGATCAGAGGAGAGGGGGCCGGTTTTGGTGGCCTGCTGGCCAGTACTTGCCCCCAGTTGGGGGTTGTAGTGGATTTGCTAGACTTACTACCCTGTGGCGGGTGGCTAGTGCATTCCTCACAGAGGGTGTTGTCAATAATGAGGGCTGCGTCTTGCAGTTCCCTCAGGGTTTGGGGTTGTCTCTCCCTCATGGCAATTTGCCTATGGGCTTCCCAATGTAAGCTGCATGCAAATTGGCTGCAGAGAGCGGCATTGTTCCAGTTGAGTTCCATTTGCAGTGTGCGGAACTTGGTGATATATTTGGCACAGGTGCCAGTCTGTGTGAGGGAAGTGATTTTCTGCTCCACTGCCCTGGTTGCGTCTGGGTTGCCAAAGGCAGCCAGGAACTCAACTTTGAACTCATCCACAGTTTGGATGAGCGCGCAGTGGGACCCTAACTGGTCCAGGTGGGGGTGAGCCCATGCTCTGCCGGCCTCTGTCATATTCTTGAGGAGGAAGGAAAGGACCTCCAGGTCCATTGGGAATTGCCTTTGGTTAAGGCAAACCCAGGCCAACATGCATGTCAGCCATTGTTTGGCCTCCAAGCCAATTTTGCCTTTGAAGGCATTGGGGTGATCTACTTTCATGGTAGAGGGGGCTGGAGGCAGCGCTGGAGTGACTTGGGGCGCTGGTGGAGGTCCCTGGGCAGCTGGAGCTGGTCCCAAAGGGAAGGAGGAGGAAGGATATGGGTTAAATAAGGTGAGGGGGTTGCGCCTTGGGGCCCCTGTGGAGAGGATGGGGGCTGGAGCCCCAAGGAAGGGTTGAGCCTTGCCAATAGGCTTGGCTTTAGGCGCGGCCTGGGGAGTTTCCTTGACTGCAGGGGGTTTTTGATCTTCTGGGGTGTGGGGACCCTGGGGGAGCTGGAGCTGGGCAAGCCCATCCTTGACAACATCAACTGCTTGGGAGATGTTTTCAACATTGGTGCAAACCTCTCAATTAATTTTGTTTTGTTCCAAGAGGGTCCGCTCAATGCGGTTGACTTGGGACTGAAGTCCCCAAAGGAGGCAGATGACCCGCTCAAGGGAGACTTTGCCAAGCTCAGGGGAGGCTGGTGGAAATTTGGGTCCCAGCTGTCCTTGATCAACAGGGGAGCAAGCTTGAGAGGGCGGCCTGGAGCAGGTTGCCATTGGATGTGTGGGGTACAAGCATCCAGTGTGGGCGGTTGCTCAGGAGGAAGATTGAGGGGGGTGCAGGAGGTAATGGTGGATGATGAGGGGGGAACTAGTAGGTGCCTTTGTCAGGACTTATGAGTGCTTTATTGTATGTATATGCTAAACCCTTGCCTCAACCGGCCTAGCATTGAACAGTTCTCACCCTGATGAACTGCTGTGGACGGGCATGATACAGGGCAGTGCTTCTGCAAGCAGGTGGATTGGCTGTCTAGGGTCACTAACAAAAGGTGCGGCAACCAGTGGTATGCAGACAATTAGAACCTGTCTGCCTTATAGCAATTCAGTACTGAGTGGGGACAACGCTGGTTTGATTATTGACAGCAAAAGGCAATCCTAATCACTTGATTTCCCTTGTGCTAGTACAGGGGGCCTTCTCATTGTTGAGCTGAGTGGGTGTGCTTGTGGGCACGGTTTGCAACCAACTTAAGGTCAATTACCTAGTGTCCTAGACATCCTTAAGGGGCATCAAGGAGGCAGGTGCTTATGGCCGTATAGAACTATGTAAAAAGTTGCTTAAGGCAATGGGGAAGCTACCTACAACAACAACCAACTATACTATGGCAGCCAAGCCTATAAGGGCAATGGCAAGCTAACTAAGTACAATGGAGAAGCCTCTTAAGGCAGTGTGGACAATGTAAGCTAAGTGGTTACCAGGCAGTAAGGCCCTTGTACAAAGTGGGATGCAACAAGAGGTAATTGACCTGGGTATTACCATGGTCAGTTGTCCTCCTTATATATTCTTCAGATGGGTTATTTACAAATACACTATATGATATACTTAATCCAATAAGAACCCTGCTCTGCAGTTGGCCTTACTCATGCATACATGTCACTTGATGTGTCATGATGACGTCATAGGTGGAGGTGGCTATGTGTGCTGATTAAGCGCAGATGGGGATGTGGCTTGGCACTTAGCATATGATATAAGCGCCAAAGTCACATGGTTGAAAATGTTGTCCGTTTAACTTTGTTTAAATCCAAGAAAATGGGAATAAATTCCGTGGTATTGATTGTGTCTACAACACTCCCTGTCTGGTCAGTTTAATCCTAGCATAAGGAACAAACAAACTAACCTAGCTCTAGAAATCTCCAATATATTCACCGGCTCCAGCAATGCCAACAGCTCCAACAGCAAGATCAACTACTCATACCATCTCCCCACCAACAACACCTCCACCTTACTCTCCGCACCTTCCATCCTGTCCAAGTACACCTATGCATTGGAGACACCAACAACACCCAAATCAACCTTGACTATCAACAATAGACTGGTCAAGAGATTCAGCCATCTCAGGCTATCAGGTGCAACTCCAACCAAGCCAGATTCCCCTTGGCGTTGACCAGGGATCTGGAACAACCCTGGTCCCTTGCAGCCATTACCACGGCGGCCAACAACCCAACCATGGAGGAGGCCCTTGCAGGACCACAGGCACTCAAATGGTGGAAGGCAATGCAGAATGAGGTCAATACCTTTGACAAACTAGACACAACCAAACTCACTGAATTACCCTACAAACGCAAGGCAATGGGGAACAAATGGGTTCTCACGCTCAAGCAAGATGAGAATGGTGAACCAGTATGCTATAAAGCACAATTAGTTGTCCAAGGTTTTAGCCAACAGCCAGGTATCAACTTTGATAAGACATTTGCACCTGTTGTACAATTAGATTCCATTTGTACACTTGTATTGCTTGCTAACAACAACAACTGGGATATTGTTATGGATATGAAATTTCTTCAATAATCTGTACTTATTTTATTAATTACACTAGTAATCTTACAGTAAACAAATGTGATAAAGATGCAAACTAAGGTTTTCAAGGTCCCTCTATCCAATGATGACCTTCACAAAACCTACAAACCCCAGGAATACCCTCAATATGCAATGCTGTCATAAACAGAGGAAAATAGAACTAGCCAGAATTGAACCAGCTTGACCACTAAGCCATAGAGCCCTATTATTCCTCTGCTGACAACCCATGATTACACCTGCTACCCCCCAAATTTGGGCTTGGGCCAGCATGCAACCACTTGTACTGGTCATGTGACCATGTCCAGGACAAATGCCTTTTGCATATATGCTGTTTTCTCACTCATTTAAATATACATAAGTTCAGCTGAGTAGATAAACAGTAACAAGTAATATTTCTCTTGTTTGTAGTATTTATTATTCAAGATTCTATCTTGTGGCTACACACAGAAATATTCAGGGTCCCCCCTGTTGCATAGGCAAGTGCTCCGGCGCTTAATCAGCCCTTAAGCGCCAACGCACTAAATGCGCCTTTTCTCCATCACCCGGGCATCCCACACTGCCAAATTGCTTGCGCTTAGGTGCGCCTGTTTGTGCGCTCCAGAACGCTGGGTCAAAATCCCAAAACAGACAACATTTGGCAGAGTTATGCCCCATTTACTGTAAGTACCCAATGCAGCAGTATCCTACCTTTGGGACTGTTTACTCCAAGGATGAAACACTTAGCCTTGGGACATCTAAGGACCCACACAGGTAAATACTGCCTTGGGGCAAACATTGCCTTGGGGCAAATATTAGGATCTGTTGTTTGTTTACTATGTACCAAAGTATTGGCTCCCTCAAGTGTTTCAGTTGCCACCTGTACCTCCTGTGCCCCCTCTTGGTATCAATCATGTATATACTTGTTTGTGCGCCTTCTCAGGGTATAAAAGGACCCTGTGAAGACGCTTCCAATGCATCCATGTTACACCCTCAAGAATTATACCATTGGATTTGTCTAATTTTTCTATTATTTTTAGTATTTTTTACGGACTCTTTATCTTTACTTTTTCAATCACGTGATCTTGGCGCTTATTATGCCAAGATGCCGCGCCAAGATGCCGTGCCAAGGGCGCTTAGAAGCAATCCACGCTTCTACGCAGCCCGCAGCATGCTTCTCATTTGCCCTCTGTACTTCTTTCTCTCACGCGCACAGACCATGTAGATAGTGCGCTTTGTCTATATATACAGCAGGGAAATCAACTGGAAACACCAAGTCAATTTTACCTTGTCTCTTACTCATTAGAGAAGGTATCCAGCCAGCTAAGTAGCCGGCCCCTAAGTAGTTCACAGACGCTCACCACCCCCTTTACCTATCACACCTCCCAGGCCTCAGGCCCCATTGTTGCCAGTAGTTAGAAGTAGAGTGCCTTAGGCGCTATTAGTATAGCCTTAGTTAGTTGTCTTACATAACCCAGTGTAGTAGTACGGCCTTAAGCGCCCGCTTCCATCAGCGTGTACCCACCTTACAGTGGTGTACAACAATCCATTTATCCACTCTTATATATTGACATATACACACAAGCCTTTAACAGCTTATCTGCACATTTACTTTAGTGATTGACTCACTGTAAATAGCATAGGAGGTTATTTGGCGCACTAAGACCATAGGCCAGTCCCAACAGACACAGGGTAACCTATTAGTGTACTTACTGCAACCCTGTGCCCCTTGACTGTCACAGTTGTTGAGTTCAACATTGAGTATAGTGCAACAATACTGTAAGGATTGTTGTGATTGAGTGATAGTGTTTCAATCCACCATACCCCTTATATTGTAGATAGCTTTATCTACAATATCTCATAAATCCTAGATATATTTTAGGTAAACCCCATAAGTCTTAAGTCTTACTTAAGCATATATAAGTCCTATACTTATTAGGCAAATCCTATAAATCCTGTGCATTAGTCAGGTAACCCTCTTACTTAAGGTACTATCCTAGAGACCTTAAGTATACATACCCTTGGTCACTTAGGCTTAAGTAACATTAGTCTAAGGTACTATACATAACCAACCACCTGCACTTCATAGTTGCTAGACTATTTGTTAGGAGTTGTTATTCCTGATAATCTAGCCTATATTGTGCATATATTCTGTGCATATATTCTGATTCTTAATACTAGTTCTTAGTCATTCTCATATACATTTTGTATATAGTAATTCTTTCTTACTCCTGTACTTACACAACTCTTAACAGACATATACTTATTAGGCAAATCCTATAAATCCTGTACATTAGTCAGGTAACCCTCTTACTTAAGGTACTACCCCAGAGACCTTAGGTATACATACCCTTAGTCACTTAGGCTTAAGTAACATTAGTCTAAGGTACTAGATATAACCAACCACCTGCACTTCATAGTTGCTAGACTATTTGTTAGGAGTTGTTATTCCTGATAACCTAGCTTACATTGTGCATATATTCTGTGCATATATTCTGATTCTTAATACTAGTTCTTAGTTATTCACATATACATTTTGTATATAGTAATTCTTTCTTACTCCTGTACTTACACAACTCTTAACACAGTTCATCAAAGAGGTCATTTTTCACCCTACTCAGTTCATCTCCAGTGGTTTTGCCCTTGAAGAATGCAAGTTTCTGGTGGCTTTCATCCTTGGGATTGGTTGAATACAAATTGTTGTAGACACAGTCAATACCATGGAGTTTATTCCAATTTTCTCAAAATTAAACAAAGACAAACAGACAGTATTTCTGATCACATGACGTTGGCGCTTATATCATATGCTAAGTGCCAAGCCACATCCCCATCTGCACTTACTCAGCACATGTAGCCACCTCCACCTATGACATCATCATGACATGTCAGTGACATGTATGTATGAGTAAGGCCAACTGCAGAGTGGGGTTCTTATTACATATAGATAGCTTCCTTTCCCACACACAATGTATTTGTAATTAGTCACCTCTGTAATATATAAGGAGGCCAACCAACCATGGTAACACCCAGGTTGATTACCTCTTGTCACATCCCATCACTGTACAAGCCCTTACAGGCAGTAACCTACTTAGTCACACACCTTAAGCGTTGTCTGCATTGTACTTAGGTAGCTTGTTGACGCCTTACAGCATCTTGTCACCATAGTATAGTTGGTTGTTGTAGTAGGTAGCTTGCTTGTTGCCTTAAGCAACTTTTACTTAGATTTACCCAGCCGCAAGTGCCTGCCTCCTTGACACCCCTTAAGGATGTCTAGGACACAAATCCTCATCATATTGGAGGGTGGTTCCAGCAGCAAAGAGGATATTGTGCATTTTGAGAGGCAACCTAAGCATGCACATAAGTTTATACTCAGGCTTTTATGAGCAATCACATGATAACTTACAACCAACCACTGCTGCCAAACAGAGTGGCTCAAAATAGTTGATCCTATCTGCTGTTGTAGCTGTAATCCTTTTGCCCCCACCCTTTGTGAATATCATTTTCAGCAAGGTTGCTGTTTTTAATGCACCAAACTTACCCAAGAGAATATCTTGACACTCCCCAGTTGAGGGGTGTCAACCCCTTTAATTGCCCTCAACTTCCTAGGCCTTTCTGAATCAAGGTCTCCAACATGGTTTGACATTGCAACTGATCATTAGGATTATGGTGAGCTGTGAACTGCTATTGATAACAAACAACATATACTTAAAGATCCAAATGCTTCACCATATTGAACTCTAAAATGATAATTGTACAAAAAATCAATTGAGGTTCCAATGCCAAATGGTGAATAGAGTCAAGTCTTTGCAGATACTGAGCAGGGGCCACTCAATGGTAACTTAGCAAGAAGCCTTTACTAATGGCAATTGACTTACTTGTCAACTTTGCCATCCAGTTCAAGAAGATACAACAACCTGCGCAATGTGCAAGCAATTGCAATCTTTTCATCTTCATCCAGGACACTCCTGTAGATTGTGGCAGCAATATTTTGCAAAGCTGTCTGTAGTACCATCCAGGGATTGGCACACAGCCCCTCTGGCTTGAGAGTAGGTTTAGCAGGGTATCCACACATATTGGCCTTGTCTAGTGCAGATTGTTCTCTGGGTAAGCAGTCAGTGAAAATCAAACAGGCAGGAGCTTGAATTTACTTGTAGTATGTCTTCCACTCTTTTTTGGAGATTCTGTGATTATATGGGGGGAGAAGACTGAACACCAATTGTGAATCAGTTTGCAAACTTTGTGCCACTTGGCTTACCACCACTTCTCAATACATAACTTGGTGTTCTTGCCATTTGGCATGTCTTTGACTGCTCTGGGTTCTGGAAGATTTACACTGCTGTCAGTACAATGTATGGGTGATACCACATAAAGGCCACTTGCACAACTTTGTCAGTTTGGAGGAGGTGACTTGGATAATTTTGGTGTTGTTTTCTTCTTTTTTGTACATTATTGCTTGTTCTCTCACCAACAGTATTGTTCTTTAGTTTTGTAAGCCACGCTAACAGAAAGGTTGATTTTTGGAGTTTCTTTTGCCAAGTGAAATTCCTTCTGCAAGCCTGAAACAATTTGAAAATAGACATTCGGGAGGCCTCCTCGAACTGTATTGTGACCAATTTCAGATCTTGATTGCCACTACCCTTACTTTAGCTTAAGAGCTACGCGTCATCGGTCGTCACCCCTCCCTCTACTCTACAACTACTATCATCATCATATAAAATGCCTAAACGCGGTTGGGTATGGGTTGGACCTAATCATATCGATAGTGACGAGGAACGGCCAACAAAGAAGAGGCCTACAACTCGAGGAAAGAAGGGCAAGGCCGTAGCGCCCAATTGGACTTCCACTGCCGTTCGTGCGCATTCTTGTACAGGCTTCAAACCATTAATCACTATAAGTTTAGCACCCAGGATGGTCAGATGACAAACCTACTGGAACATGGGGAAAGAGATGTGTGGATACTTGGTGGTACGTCCAAAATCTTGTTTCTGCTTCATGTTCGTACAATTGATATCCACTTGCAACAGTCTCTTGGCACCTTATGATTCTACGATCACCGAAGCACAGTGGAAGAAATATTACGAGTGAGTTCTAAATAGAACCATCAAGAATGCATTGTACCTATACATCCTCCAAGGGAACGCTCTATGCTCGACAGAATAAACACAATACGAGGCGGCAAATCGGACCCCATTGAGGCCGAAGAACTTGGTCAACCGACTTGGACAATCCTGCAAGATTCGATCGAGAATATTGCCGCTGCCATCATGGGAAGCGCCCAGCCGCAGGATGCTGACCACAAAAAACGAATTGCCTATGTTTTGCTTGGCTCATTCTACTATCTTCGTGTGGATGGATCGGATGAAGGGTAATTCCTTATCTTACCAACCTATTTTGCGTATTCCTATTGATACACACTAGCAACGGCCCGCCTGAGCCTCGAAACCTGGATATCTTCAGTCGATTGTATTCCCCATTCGGAATTGGCTCTTCAGTTGACTTCCATTATGAATATTACTTTAGGCAGAGATCTCATAAGCTATCTGACGAGCGCCTCGCATCTCTTAGTGAGTAGCCTATATTTTTGAAAATTCATATGCAATATTGACCCTTTCTCCAAGCTGCTAAACTGAGAACTATTGTGGACTGCGGAGCTGAACCTCCCAGTCAGTCCGAGGGTGATGACGAAGAGGAAGAGGACGAGGAAGAAGGTTCCAATAACGCCTATATCATATTTGGTGGTGTATGGTATTTTCAATGAATTTTGCCGAGCTGTGTGGACTTACGATTCGTTTTTAGCAAGAAGACGGAAACGGTGGTTTAAGTACCCAGTTTATGAGCGAAACTACTATTAAGCAATTCGAAAAGACGCTGTTCGGGACTGAGGGTTGGCTGTAAGTTTTGAATTGTTTTTGCGCCGAATGTATTGGTGTAAATAATGATTAATCCACCTAGATCTCCTCGAAAGATGGCAGACATTCTTTTAGCGTCGGGCGGTGTCCTACAGTACCACGAAGCAGACACCGAGGCCGCCGTTTCTTTCCTGAACAAGTTCCAGTATTTCACGGGTGAGAACACTGGAAAGCGTGCGTTGGCTCCAGAAATCAAACGCATGGTATTGGGAGAGCCAGATACCCCCGCCAATAGCCCATACTGCGTACCTCAGCGAAGACTATGGCTGGCTCGTCAAGGATGAAAGGCTCTGTGTGATTGTTTCTAAATAACACTTAACGCGATTTAACCGATTTATATGTGTGACTGTACCATATCCTAACCGTTTAATAAGATCTTGATTGCGTATTTGAGATTGCGATGCATATATATAAGCTCCCGTTCGCTATGTTGCTGCACTCAAGTTGTGAATTCACATTGTAGCTATTAGATCTTTGAATAGCCTCTGATAACTGAAAGTCGGAATGTATCTCAATAATTTAGCTAATGCACGGGATGCGATAACGAAGCTCTGGAAGTTGTAGAAATTACGTATGCAAAATAACGCGGTTTATTGTTCACAACTGAATCGGGTTGAGGTCCCGATGCCTCCATCTGTCTATCCACCTAACTTGTGACATCATGTTGAATTCAAACCAACGCAGTCGCACCACGTCTGTAACATTTTAAGCCTTATAATTTGCGCTCTCCCCACCCGCAGAATTCCACCGCAACTACTGCCATCATGCCTCCTTCACGCTGACAGTTTGTGATTATCCCCACAGGAATGTATCCAGAAACATGCCAACATTTGCCAGCTTCAAAGCTTGAGAAAGGGACTGCTCCAAATTGTAACGAGGTAAGTTGATCCAACTCGCCCACCAAGAGTTTGCCCTAATTCATGTGATACAGAATCCAGCATGGACTCGAGAAAAACCAGCTGGTGAATGGGCGATAAAATGCATAGATAAATGGCGGTAAGCAAATACATCGCTACGATTTGGTTTGGTCGTCTTAATAAACCGAATTCTTAATAGTCTGCTAGCGCCTTATGATACAACTATCAGCGAAGAACAATAGAAAGCCTATCATGAGTACGTGGTGTCGAGTCGCTTTATTTTCTAATTATTCACAAGATCTTGTTAAAGGGAACGATCCACTCTCGACAAAATTAATACTATGGACACTCTCGAGTCTGCCGCCAGCGAAGGAGAATCTTTGGATGAAAATATGTAGAAGGTTTTGCGCAAGGCCGCCGAGCAAGTCGCCGGTACAATACTTTCCAGCTCTCTCGATGACGCCGAGCGGAAGAAAAATATTGGTCGTACTCTCTTGGGATCACTGTATCTCATGTCGGTTGACGGGAGCTCAGAGGGGTAAGTCGGACACATTCCTGTCACCGAACTTTGAATAACTGCTATGACTCAGTCTCGGCGCTCCGGAACCTTGTAAATTGGATACAGAAACCCGGCTATACTCACCATTTGGTCTGGGAACATCGGTTGATTTCCATTACAACTATCACTATCGTATGTGCTTGTACGATGATAAACGCAACTCTATCCTTAGTAAGTCAAACAGCACTTCCAGACCGCACGCCAATATTCTGTTGATATTAGATGCTGAAACAAGGGAGATAAATGAATGCAATCCCAACAAACCGACAAAATGCACTACCGAACCAGAATTTCCTGGCAAGGGAAAGAACGATGCAGAGGCAGAGCCGATTGTCGTTTAAACACTGAGAGCTTATACACTTTTCTCTGGGGTCCGTAGCGCACAATATTTCTGACTCTTGGCTAATGAAATTTTGTTCATACGGAAGACATAATCGATGGGTGGAGCACAATGTACATCACAGAGGAAAACGTCAAAGGTTTTGGGGAACCCCTCGTAGTGACCAAAGGGTGGATGTGAGTGTACACGCAGTGCCTTTTGAACTTGTGTATTGATTTCATCTTATTCTAGCTCTTCTCGTAAGCTTGTAGACATGATTGTGGCGGCAGGAGCGGCCTTACTACACGGTGAAATCGACATAGAAGCGGCTGCACACCTACAGCATGAGTTCGACTATTACCAAGGAGAGAAGTCAGGAAAGGGCATCTTTGCTAAAGGACGAAAACAGCTAACCCGGTCGGAGAAAGCGGAAAAGGCAAAGGTCAAGAAGGATGCCACCAGAGAGGTTTACGTTCCAGAACGCCTACTATTGCTGGCTCGGCATGGAGATTTACTACTATCAGGAGTCTCCCAATTAGGACAAATAACAGACATAAGGGATCGGAAGACTTGAATTCGGAAATTTCGACACGTATCTTATTCATGTATCTACGCGTTGAACGCATATGTATATATTAAATTTGCATTTATCCAGACAGCGCAGACCCATATATAATTAAAACGTGTATAATCGGGATCTACATCCCGCGCGTACGATTCTGCAAAAGTTCTGTTTTGACCACGCCTCACCCTACCTGGTGACGCAGATGCCTTTCTTAGCATGAGCCCGTACGGCGTGTCAGTGAAGAAAGGTCTGGAGAAGAACTAATAAATGCTACTGTGCAATACGGCTATGATGAGCGTCTATATTCATTGCTGGCCCCAGCTGTCAAAAACGCAGTACTTGAACCGGGCTCAAGGGAAATCATCCCCAGAACTACCCATCTAACACCCTTGTCTCTTCGAGCCTGGACATTGTAAACGGTGCCATCTCTCATAAGGATGAGTACCGTTACGAATGCCAGGCACAGGTCAACCAACGGTGTCAAAACCCGTCGCCGGCGACTCTTAGGTCCAGCAATATCGGTCGTAATGTCAACGATTCAAATTATTGGTGTCCCTGGCCTAACGGAACTCGGCAGCATAGTACGTAAGACTGCTTCGGCGCTGAAGGTGAGTATATTCTTCATTCATATGACGTTATGTATCGGCTAAGTTAAAACTGTTCAGGCTCGCGGGCGGATCAGTAGGGAGATAGAAAGACAGGTTAATCGCATAGAACACTTTGTAGCAACACTCACTACGTCAGTCAACGCTTGTATCAATGCCTGTGATGATGATGGAGAATTCAAAGTCCTTGGGAACTATTTGTACAAAGCCCAAGAGTCCGTCGAGTAAATCAGAGAATTGGATAAAGCTCTTGACTCTTTTGCTGATAATCTCATAGTGAACTGAACAAACTGAGGCACAAATTGATCGAACTAAAACATCGACGATACAAGAAACGATTCGCCAGCCAATCGAGAATCATCGACAAGCTTGATGCCTATGAGAAGCAGTTCTCAGATGTCATATCTGAGTTTCACCTAGTAAGTAGTATTAAATAGTAGCTATTGTGTAAAACGCCGTTATTTATTTCACAGATTTCTAGCGTTTCGGCTAACATCCAAGTCGGGGGCCTGTTCCAAATCGATACTATAGGCACTAATACAAGAACTACCCATCAGACAACTCGTGATTTCACGGCCTGGTGGTTTTTAGGGACCTCAAAACGCAATTCTCCACGTAAGACGACAGCCTCGGTCAACCAGTTGCGAGTCGCATTGTTCCTGGTGGTCACAGGCGCATTTTTTTAATCCCCGCCTCCTAGCGCACCATAGCTTCTAGCTCTGAGATTCTTGGATATTTCTCGGTTACGGTTGAACTTTTTCTTTCGAGGGCCTGCACTAACCATAGGGGTCCTAGAATAATCCCCTAAGGCGAGTGGAGGACCAGAGCTAGAGTTATGGGCTTCAAGGAGGAGAAACGGGGATCCATAAGAACTTGCGACTATGATCGTGGGTTAGTTTTGTGTATATATGTATATCATTTGTTTGTGGACCCCAAAAGTATAGAAACTCCGTACTTTTGGTGTTGACAATGACGCTCTTCTAAGTACTCAAAAACAACTGAAATCATATACTCAAGCATATCAATGTGTGATCCAAAGTGCCACGGCATATCTCGTCTAAATTTCCAATAGCTGAATTGTATGAGTTAATCAAATTCAGAGGTGACCAGATCCAGAGGTGACCACGCGCAGCCGGCCCTTCTTACCTCTTCTCTTCAGCTTCTTCTCATCTTCTGACCAGATGCTATGGACCGGCTCACAGATTTATAACCAGCAGATTCTATCAACATGCTTTAGCGAACTTGCTATGAAAACGTTTCCCCAGTTGTTTGGTGCTGCCAGTGCGTTGCTTGTTGCCAAAAGTTTCGTTCTCGGCCAAAAGGTTCTTGAGGTCCCTCATCTTGAACAACTCGAAACTATAGCCGGTCTTCCCACTCCTGCGCATCTTTTTTCTGAGCTTGGGACTGGGTTGAACATCTTGGATCGCCGGGTACCTTTATCGACCAATGATAACACTACTATACCTCTCGTAGACTTGCAGATTTCGCATCCGCCTCCTGTTCCAAAGACCGGAACTCATTGTACTGTTGAACTCCTGAGCTATGCGTTTGGAAATAGTTACGATGCCCCTGCTGTAGTCCCCTACTCTCCGCCTAATAATCAAGAATGTGGGACTGTGGGAAGCTGGGGTGCGGTAGTAGGAAATCTAACGGTCTATTCGTGGGTTATTGTACTTATCGCAAATCTTCGTACCTGACTAGAACTCCAAAGTAATGGGACCCAGTATGATAGATTGAGTGTGGGTTGAGAAACGTTAATCCCGAGCTACTGATACTAACCTCGTAACAGTCTCTTTATCTTGATCACGTTGAGAGTAAGTTTGCCCCTTGGGCCTGGAGATTATGGTTTAATTTATTCTTCTACAGTTTGGCGCCACTCAAGCGCCGAACCTACCAAGACCGGGACTGTTTGGACTTCACTAAAAGACTTGACACCCTATACAGCGTTGTTATCAAAAAATGGCACACTATTGATGGACTTTAGTAACATCATATCCGTTGACCTGTGAGTTAAGACTACTCGCTCTGATATGTGTGTCTAGCCTCTGATTGATTTCAGAGGACTTGATGGTGTTTTCTATGTTACTTTGACTGCAACATTCTACTCCGACGTTCTCAAGACACCACCAAGTGTGAAGGCTCCTTCCGAGGTCATCATACCCCTAAGTAATTTCTCACCGGACCGGAGTAACTACTTTGCCATTTCGGATAGCGCCGTAGGTGGTGTTAGTAATGTGACTATTCCGCACAACGCTGTGAATGCTATGGTGGAGGTCTATTGCAGCGGTAACTCAGCCGAGGAGTTTTGGTATTTGAGTGAGTAACGAGAAACTCCCGAGTTAATGTACAATCAAACCATTTTTCCAGATACACCGGATGAAATTGCAGCATACTTCTCTCCAGATGCGGGATTGGTGACAAAAGGTCCCTTCAGGGAAGTGCAGGTACTTGTGGACGGGAAGCTCGCTGGAGTCGTATGGCCGTTCCCAGTGATTTACACTGGTGCGTGATATTTTTCATTCAGACAAGTGATAGCCCATATGCTTCAAAAGGGGGCATAACGCCCACCAACTGGCGCCCATTAACCTCTTATGGCGCATATAACCAGCCGACATATTTTGTGAGTCGTGATTTTGTAATTGATGCAAGTTCTAGTTTGATTGAGTCATTTAGGTCGATATTACCCCCTTCTTACCCACCTTGACCGACTCAGGACCTCACAATATCACGCTCGGCGTGCTTGGACAGGGTCTGTCTCCGCCTCACTCGATCAACTCTAACTGGTTCGTATCTGGCAATATCCGCGTGACACTTGGATCCTCTCAAACCCGCACGACGGGAAAGATAACTTCCTATGCTGTGGATCCATACGTTGATCCGAGTGTTAAAGGCTCTGCGACATCGGGCAATGCGACTGTGCATGCTTCTATCTCTGCGCAGCGTAAGCTTCGGATCGCGTCTGAGCTGGTGATTGGGGGGAAAGAGAAGCGGAGTGTAGTGTTTGAACAGAATCTGAAGTTTGATAACGCTCAGGATTATGCAGACGATGGATGGGTTCAGGTAAAGCGGATTTCATTTTTAACCGAATGACATGGAGCTGACGGGTCACATCAGTGGGGAACGCAGTCCACCACTGGCTATACCAAATCGTCGGTAAATGGACAAGTGTCCCTGCTCGACACATTTTCATATCCTCTTTCAGTATTTTCAAACTATTCTTTATACTCGATGCAATTCGGTAAATATAAATTGCTGATAATCAGTAGCAAAATGTCTAACTTTGAGCTATAGGTGCATATGGCTCGGCCATCAACCAAACATTTACTCGCGCACTGCTGCCACCTTCTGGTGTGGCACATACCATCTTCTGGACCAGTCGTGCACAAGGCTGGGTTGGAATGGATGATGCTCCAGGATTAAGACATGCAATCAACGGTACTGGGGAGACGCAGCAGGCTTTTGGGTATGGTGATATTGCGGGAGAGGTTAGTGTTTCAATGTTCCTCTCAGGACGATTCTAAACTCTTTGTTTTCGATAGACGTACTTCCGAAAGAGTCACGCCAAAAACGATGGATGGGTTTCGGATAAAGTATGGGGGACACTCGCCAACGCCAATCCGCCCGTCAAAGATACGAGTCCAAACGGAGGGTCGGGCTTCAAGCGTCGTGAGCTAGGGGCTAGGTTTCCCAAGGGCAATTAGGGATGTTATTAGAACAGCATCTTCCAATGTGGTCCCGACGCAGCCATGTTTAAGACATCAAATAGTCATGAAAAGAATATTATAATACTACCAATGCAGCAAACAGGTTGAAAAGCCTTCCCATCTAGGCACAAGATTGACTGCAAGCTTACTGAATCCTGACTCGGCAACTTACTACCCACACCTGGCTGTCGCTTCTTCTTACGCATGGTCTGCTCCGGTTGGAACAGCCTGATATGCATCGCCAGCCTTGCGCCGCCCAAATACGCTGCTCAACCAACCCTGATTCGGCGCAGGACTTGAACGCCTTGAGCCAGCAGGCGAGTCGTATGACCGAGGCCGTCCGCGGACAAGTGACGAAGTCTCGGAATCGTCGTCGTCGTTGCTTGGTCGTTCTGCGATACAATGAGCCCTAACGTCCATAATGAATCAGAGACACGTACCTTCGCCAAACACGGCGTCCATTTCTTCCAATGGGATACCCATGGTTTCGGGGTACAGGAAGTATACTGGTAGTGAAAGAATTAGATGTAAATATTCAACAAATCAAGCAGTTTGATATACCCAGTATGAAGCTGCAGCAACAAAAGAACGCGTGCATTGGGTACAGTCTCCATTTGATCACGTCTTGAAGAACAGGCGTCACTTGGCCAACAACCCAATTGAAAAACCAGTTCTATTAATCCAGTTAAAGCTCTTGTTTCTGAGTAATTCAGGGCGTACTTACGGTCGCCGTAGACATCGAAACACCTTTGGCACGGAATGCCAGCGGCATGATCTACAAATGAATGGTAAGCTATGACGTAATGACTAAAAACGAAAACGTACCTCCGGAGGATACAACCACGGGATGGGTCCCCAGCTATCATACATGAGTGCGTTCAGTGCCAATACTCCAGGAGGGACGGATTATCTTACCTGAAGCCGAATGCAGCATTGAAGACAATCACACAAACCACAACTGCATTGGGAGTGTAGATTTGGTCGATGTACATGAACCATCCAGTTGCGGTAAGAGCTACGGCCATCTGAATACAAGTGTCGTCAGCAATTGCAAACACTTGTATTTAGGCTGAGACTGACCACTGCGGCACCACTCATAAGAATTGCTCGTCGTCCCCAAACATCGACCAGATACCATGTGGGGATAGTGCTAAGCACGTATATAATTCCGTTGATACCGGTCATGAGGATGGCCTCTCTGCCAATCCATCCAGCCTCTGAAGCGCCCTATTAGTTATAAACTTGGGTTGATGCGGTGAAGCTTACGTTCGAAAACCATCGCTAAGAAAGGGATTAGCCAAGAATATTAATGCCAGCTGTAAAACGATGACTCACGAGCATAGTAAGAAATGACTGGGTTTGCCAAAGATTATAAGCAAAGCTAACACAGATGGTGTAATTTAAGCATACCATTAATACCATTCTAGTAAATCGTAAGCATGTTTTCAACGTTTAGATATATGTCACACACCAATTGCGCGAAGGCCTGTGAAGACATGGCAATCAAAACACGCTGTCTGTATCGCCTCCACATTGCCAGGTAGGATCGATCTCCTATTTGCCGCTGAACGAGCAAGATCAGACCCAGCCCATCCATACCCAAAATGAGCTTACATCAAGCTCAACCATCTCCTTGATTTCATCAAATTCAGCGACAACCTTCATGTCATCGAGATCTACACCGTGAAGGTCCGAGATGACTCGCCGTCCCTCGTCAAGGTAATCATGGTCAATCAACCAACTGGGTGGATAGATTTAGTATCTGTTGGCTCGAGCGGCGCTATTGGGCTTACCGAGGACTTTCCGGAAGCAGTATTGAGCCCGCTGCCAGAATACCGCCGATCACGCATTGCATGAAAAGCGGAAGCCGCCATGACCAATCGCCCTCGAGGAAGGACGAAAAGTAATCGATCCACTACAACCAAGTCAGGGCCTTTGCTTTTAAACTCGAATCCTTGGCGTCGCACGTACCACCGACGAGGCGTAACCAAAGATATTTCCAGTAAATTCAATACAAGCCAACTTGCCTCGCTAGACAAAAATGTCAAGCCCGGATCAATCGAGGTGGAGCTGATATACTCACGTGTTCGGCAGGTGATATTTCACTCTGGTAAATCGGCACGATTGTCCTGGTTTAGGATACCATTGTTACTATAAGCACACGCCTCTCTCGTGTGTACTCACGATAAGAGACCCACGCCAAAACCGCTGACAATTCGTCCAAGGACCATTACCTTGAATCCCGGCGTGAACGTTTGGATGGCTCCGCCAATGACAAAGACGCAAGCTCCAGTGAAAAGTGTTCTTCGTCGCCCAATCATATCGGCTATGCGACCAGAGGCGATGGATGTGACTAAAGAAGCGTTAATTGATGGATAGTAGCACAAGCACGTGAAACACATACTGAAAGCTCCGACCTCCAAAATGGCAACCATGGTGCCTATTTGGTACCTATCGGGTTGTTTAAAGTATGCCTGAAATTGCGGGCCAGTAATAATTCCCGACATGACACTGGCAAGGCTCTGGTTAGCGCGCCTCATATGGCGATATTGGCGGTCTCACCCTTGGTCATATCCGAACTAAATATTCCAATTCAGCGATATACAATGGTTGGTTCATTAATGGTAGCTCACAAGGAAAACGCCCAAGCTCGCAAAGCATGTCAACGCGTAGAGTAAAGGCTGGCCGACGAGGCGGCGGCTCTTTCTGGTCCCACCAGGCGGTGATAATGAATCATGTTGCCGAGTCATGGTCGGCGTGCATATGCAGCTGGGGTATATTCAAGTACTCCGGATCCAGTCCCAGTGAGAAAACTGGCGGGGTCGTAGTCGTAGTCAAGTGTTCGGCTGTTTGCATTTCAAGTCCAGTGGAGTCCCCCCTAATCAACGACTATTTCAAACCCTATGATGTCATTTCAACGCCTAATCTCCATTAACAAATTCGGCATTGCCTATATGGTCGTCAGACCTATTGGTTTACTAGATAATAATTACAGAAAAATGTTGTCAAGGATATACCCTTGGCAGATTCATACACGTCAACTCATTCGTTCGCACGCGCCCTTCCTCTGTGGCAAAAGCCCACTCAAAAGAGCGCTCACATCAGACCCCATTTTTACACACTTCATCGATCTTGCATTAGAAGCACCGGTCAGACCTCAAAAACGTGCAAAACTGTCACTGAGTGGCCCTGCGCTCCACTCGTCTGAGAATCCTTTGAATTCATCCAACTGCTCCCTTGCTCCAGTCACACTCGGACCCGGGCCGGCGCGACTGTCGGCGCGCAGCCAAGAGGCCGAGCCCGATGATCGTTACGAAACATTGATGCAGATGACCCAATATATAAATTGTGGACAACAATAAGTTAGGGGTATCTCATTAGGTACATCTACCCTCTCTGTTTTTCCGATACCGTAATACTCGAAGAACTCTCATCATCTTGCCCATGGGAAGTCCATTCAGAGCTCGTGAGAAGGGACATCACCGATTGGCCTTCTTTATTTAGAGCCAACATGATGGTGTTGAATCTAGCCAGCAATCGTCAAATAGGCTCGGCAAGTCGCATTAGAATATAACTTACACCCCTTCGATGCGCTCAACGCACGCTCTCGCCTCGCGGTACATCTCTACACTCGGCGGTCCACCATAACGACACCTCTCAACAAGTTCGCTATACCTTTCCACATCATCCCACACGGATACGTTTACCATTTTCACCAACCGACTTAACGGGAGCAGGTACGCAGCAGGTCGGACAAAAGGCGATGGCGCCGGAAGAGATGGGAGGAGTTGTTGGGCGGTAGCAGCGATGGATTGGAAAGTAGCTGGGATTTCTCGTCTAAATGAGATACCTTCGAATTCGGTCCCTGTGTTCGTATAGGCTTAGTTACGAACATGGAGGTAATCGCAATAAACACGTACCTGGTGCACCCCATCCAGGATGCTCAGCACCCTTGGGAAGGGAAACGTACGCGATACAAGCTGCGCGATCGTATTCCGCGGCAACTAACTTCACAACATGCTAACCCACTTTCTCGTTACAGTTGTTACAAAGCGCATGCAGGGAAACACATACTCTGGGAACATCTCCATCTTTGATTGGGATAAACGCTTTTGGAATGGACCTCAGTCGCTTTGCAGCCTGGCGCTTCCTTCGAATCCAGATAGCAGCCGAGATTAATGCCTGGAATCCGGTGAATCAACTCTTAGATAGATCCTTCTTTGGGGCGAACAAACGTACAAGTGCAACGTAAGACCCAACAATTATCAGTACGTTCCAGTTTGCAACGACCTCCTGGATATACAACGTGTAAGACAAGAGCATACTTTAATAAGCGCAAGAAAGACCTTGGCTAACCGAGCTTGAACGACGATACTGAGTCCAGAAGCGACAACTGCGAGACCAGTAAGAAGCACAAAAAAGACAAAAGATAAGGTATAGAGCGTTAGCATGGTATTGACCTGGCTCGAGCCAAGAGGCGCAGTCTAGTCTGTGGTCGTGGTTAGTACCAGGTCGTTGGGTAATCACGTGGCCCATAGAGAGAATACTCGACTTTGTAATCGAATTTAAGGAGGATCAACTGGTCATGAATATATGCGCGCCGTTATTGTTGATGGGTAATGTAGTCGTCACCGAATGGGAAAATTAGAGCAAGGGTTATATACAATAATAACTCGTAACAAAAATAAGTTAGTCCGAGTCCTCCACAGGAAGTTCTTTGACCTCCAAGGGAATGAACTGTTCAGGCGACAGATTATAATAGTAAGGAGACCGCGGCAGGAATTTTCGTAATCGAATCACCCTTGGATCTGAATACAGGTCTACTAAGCCAGAGTCTGAAAGATCTTCATCCTCTGATTCACGGCGGGACTTTTTGCCTTTCTTAACGGGCTTGTATTTAGCACTAGCGCGAAGTGAATCTTTCGCGGACTGAACATCAATCTGAACTCCTTCGGAATAGTCAATTTCGATTATGCGCAAACTTGGGAACTTCCCACACATAGGGATAACTTCCTATTCCCACGGAACGTATAAGCTACATCAATGGAACGGGTCAGGATACGAGGTACAGACCTGGTATTTATTCGCAATGCCTATGCATCTTAAGGGGGGACCTGCAGCGCTGAAACCTGATAGTAGAAATAGTCTAGCTACATTACCAGGAAAGAGCCTGAAAATAGCTTACGTTTCATCAACACAGGCCCGGGAGATACACCTCGCAAAACCTCTAATTTTTTGCATCCATTTTGTACCAATCCTCCAATAAGTCTCCCGCCATCATCCTCGTTGCACGTTACTTCCCGTATCTCGGGGCAGCATCGCAATATTTCGTGTGCACACGTAGGCAGAATTATTCTCTGGATTGTAGGAAAGGTTTTGTAGAAAGAATAAGTTTGTAAATAGAATTATATCAATACAAAACGATAGTAAAGACAGTAGTGTGAATAGAGAAAGAGAGGATGAGGTACTATACGGTCGAGTGCACCCGTATTTATACCTTTACATTATAGTCGAGTCATCTAGTATATGACTAGGTATCGTCGCTTGACTCGATTACATGTATGTTCCAGTACATTCCAGATCCTTCTTGTATTTACTACTATATACATGATATTTCTACACTCCCCCTTAATCAGGCAAGCGAGGATACATGTAAAGAGAAAATATTACATTCATTCAGTCACATTCAATCTCATTCAGGTTTCAGTCTTTCAATTATACAGCTAATTCTTCATCATTCAGTTTCACTAATCCGCTTCTTCCTCTTCGGGTCCTTCAAATACCTGTTCGCCCATAATCGCGTTCGTCAGGTAATTAAATTGCGGTGCTGGTAGGGCTTTAGTAAGCGCATCAGCTAGGTTCTCGTTCGATGGCACATACAGCGTAGAGATCATACGCTTCTCGATAGTATCGCGCATGAAGTGATGGCGGATGTCGATGTGCTTTGAACGACCGTGGAACTGCGACTCAACGGATAACGTTAGGGCGGCAAGGTTGTCTGAAAGTATGAGTGTGGGAGCGTCAGCTGGGTAATATAGTTCCTGGAAGAATTGACGGAACCAAATTGCCTGAGTACATGCGTGTGATAATGCCATGTACTCTGCTTCCATGGTCAATAATGCGACCGTTGGTTGCTTCTTAGCAGACCAAGAAACGGCGGCTCCGCCCAATAAGTATACATTGCCGGAAATAGACTTACGGTCAAGTAAGTTACTTCCCCAATCGGCATCAGAGTAGCCAACTTCTCCGAATCCGACTTCGGCCTCCGATTGCTTATACAATAGCCCAAGGAATGATGTTCCTTTAAGGTAACGTATAACTCGTTTGATCGCCGTCACGTGAGCGGGACCATAGCATGTTGTGTATTGAGCTAAATGAGTGACCGCATAAGCGATATCGGGCCGTGTACATAGTGCAGCGTATAGCAGCTTACCGACAAATATGCCGTATGGAAATTTTGGCTTAATTCCATCATATCGTGTAAGTTGCACATTCAGACTCATTGGAGTATCGGCTGGGTATGCATCTTTAAGGCCTGCAATATCGACAATTGAGTCAATATATGCCTTTTGATTTAGTACGAGCATACCTTGTTGTCTATACCGTTTGAAATGTATACCTAAAAAATGACGGATGGGTCCAAGGTCGCGCATCTCAAATTCACAAAGTAATTTGGATACTACGAAGTCGGTGTTGTTGGGGGTTGTAATTATGATTGAGTCATCAACATGGACGGCAACAATCAATACGTAGAGTTTGCCGGATATGTCCATGATCCAGTGGTACACACAGGCGTCTGTTAAGCAAGGTGAATAGCCAAGTGACTTCATTTTGGAATCAAACATACAATTCCACATGCGTCCGGCTTGTTTAAGGCCGTATAGTGATTGGCATAGGTGCAGAACGTTGCTGGATCCGTCGTCAAAGTATGGTATTTGACGCATGTAAAGCTCTTCTTTGATGTCAGCATGTAAGTACGCCGATGTAACGTCGAGCTGTTGGATGTCCCAATTGTTTTGATTGGCAAGTGATGTGAGTGTACGGATAGAATCTAAACGTACCACTGGAGCAAACGTTTGGCCATAGTCAATACCCGGCTGTTGGCTGTAACCTTGCACAACTAGTTGCGCCTTGTATTGGATGGGTTGGCCCTCCTTGTTTTGTTTGATTGTGAGTACCCATCGGCATCCCATCGCCTTCCTGCCTGGTGGGAGCGTTGAGGTGTTGTACGTTCCCTGTTTCTCCAAGGTTGCGATCTCCTGTTCCATTGCTGCCTTCCATTTGTCCGCGTCTGGTCCCAATAATGCCTCCTCAGTGGTCGGGTTATTGCTGGTTGCCGGAAGGTTGGCGGCAAAAACCCAGTGTGGGTCGTTGTTTGTGAAGGTCTCCAGGATGGATTCTGCTGGCGGTGGGAAGTGTTCTGAGGTAAGTTTGAGTTCACCAAATCGTCCAGCCAACTCACCGGTCGGGGTGAAGGCCGGGATCCGTGGTTCCTCCTGTGCGGCCAATTCAGAGGCGAGTTTGGTCGGGATAGTTGGGGCGGATATAATAGACAAAGTGTCGGAGACAAGCGAGGGGATGTGGGAACAAAACAAGGTGATGTTGGTGACTGAATCGTGTTGATTTGCACTTGTTCCAAGGATGTATGCGTCGGAGTAATCGCTTCCTGAGTCATTGCAGTATTTGTTGAGTTCTGTAACATAGTTAGTGAATGCACCAGGGATGTTTGGGCTAGACAAACCGGTGGGAGCGGCGGCGGTGTCTTTGACAGTGATCTTGACACCTCCATAGTTGGTGTCCAAGGTGAGCTTGGGCTTGTTGGGGTTTTGGCGATGGGTTTGGACGCCAGAGGACTTGAGGGAGGGGTTTGCATTGATCTTGCAAGCAGATTCAGCAGTATCAAGACGAGTCCCAGAGTGGGGCATAGTAAGCTTAGAACGAGTAGAGCTGGGTTTAGGAACAGCAGCGTGAGTAGTGAGTTTAGGCTCAGTAGATTGGCTTGGTGAGTTCGATGCTTTCTGTTTGTTCTTTCCTTTGCTTTTTATATCTTTCAGCTCACTAGTATGTTTTGTTTCTGACTTGATTTGTTCACTGACTTGATTTGCTCCCCCTGTTCTAGCATTTTCGTCGCGTTGTTCCGCAGTGCTGTTGGTGCGAGTCATTCTCTCCCCCTCAGCAGGTGGAACAACCGATTCCCCCCAATCCGTGTTGTTGTGTATGTTATCGGCCTGTGTATGGGTTCTTGGGAACAATATATTGCGTGAGTGCAATATACGGTTTGCTCCCGTTTTGTAATAACGCCAGCTTTTGCCTTGAACGTCCAATATGCCGGTAAATAGAGCCGTGAACGTCTTTGATTCTAACTTAGAGCGGCTCTCCCCCTGATCCAGTACATAGCACTTTGTTCCCCATGGTTGCAGTACACTTACGTTGGGTCTCTTACCCCAAAACGCTTTGAACGGCGTTTTCCAGAACTTTCCTTGCACTTGCGTTGGTACTTGATTTTTCAGGTAACAGGCGTACGCAATTGCTTTGTTCCAAAGGAACTTTGGTGCGCCCAATTCAAGTAGCATCGCACGTGCTTTGTCTGCTAATGTGCAATTTAACCTTTCAGCAATACCATTTTGTTGCGCTGAGTATGGGGCCATGGTTTCTAAAATTGTACCTTTCAGGTTAGTGTGCTTGATCCAATCTTTATTTACAAATTTGCGACTGTTGTCAAAGTGTACTCGCTTTATCTTTTTATCTTTCTGTGTATTTATCATTGCTTCGAATGCTTTATACTTGTTCAGAGTTTCATCCTTATGTTTGAGAAATCCTAAGCAAGTGAATCTAGTCGCGACGTCAGTAAATGATACATAATATCTGTATTGTCCTATAGATGTAGTTTGAGCGGGTCCCCATACATTGGTAACAATTAATTTGCCAATTTCAGACACTTTGGTTTGCGATTCTTTTGGAAACGGTTGGGTGTGTGCTTTTGACTGCATACATACGTCGCATTCAAAGTTGAGTCCAATGTTGTCTTCTATTATCTCCATTCCGTTGATTGCTTTGTTGGATTTTAGTCGTTGGAGTGCTTGCGGGCCAATGTGCCCAAGTACCTTGTGCCATTCAAACCATGTGCGTCCGGTTTGTTTGGTCAGTACTATTTCAGTAAGTTTATTGTTCTCGAGCTTCTGATTGCGATTGTTTACGGGTTTCATGCTGATCTTCCAAAGGTTTCCTTGTTTGCAATTTTTCAACTTTGATCCAATAATGATTGGTCTATTGTTTTTATCTAGTATTTGCAATTCATTCTGATCCATCAGAATTCTAGTGCCTTTATCAGTTACTAATGATAAGCTGATTAGGTTTGCGGGCAAACTCAGCACGTGAGCTACATTGGTGAGCCTAATCTTTGTGTATTTGTTCTTCTCTGTATTATTTAAGCACAATAGCTCTACAGTGCCGCGGCCCATTATTGGCTCTTTGCCAGTGACTCCGGCGACGTAGCCGGATGACTTGGTATAATTGGAGAATGCATTCCAATCAATTGCTATGTGAGTAGTAGTGCTGCTATCCGCTATCCAGGTGTTGGGGGTCTTGCCTATCAGGCTTATTTCGTCCTCAAGGGTTGAGAACGCATATTCTTTATGTTCGGAGTTATTAGCTATGGCTATATGCGTGCGGGCATTGCCATTCCTAGCTTTTCCTGGTGTGTTGAATCTTCTGTTTGGTTGACCGCCTTTATTTGAATGGTTGGGCTTGAATGCGCCTCCACCTGGACCTCGGCATTTGGCTGCCCAGTGTCCGATCTTTCCGCAGTTATTGCATTTTGATTTAGACTTATCTGGGCCTTTATTACTCATATTGGTACGTACGAATTTATTGAAGCTCGGTTTATTTGTAGCAAAGAAAGTCTTACCGTCAGGTTGTCGGGTATTTCTTCGGTGTGCTTCGGCCATAATACGTGAGCGTAGGTCACTCACTTGATTGGCTAATTTATTCTTGTCTTCAGTGTCGAATTCGAAGCTTACAGACTGGGTGAACGTGTCCCATGAGTCAGGTAGGCTTGCTACTAACGTGGTTATCCAATTGGCTTCAGTGCACGAGTTTGGTGCGATGTCATTGATTTGTTGGAACCATCCACGCATACGTTGTATGTGTTCCTCAATGTCTTCGCTGTCCGACATCCTGTGGCTGAAGAACTTTCTTCGTAAGTCGATTAGTCCAACAGTACCCTTAACTTGAAATGTTGCTGCCAAGAGATTCCAAGCGTCGGCGGAGTATTTACATGATTGTATGTGTGTAAGTACGTTCCCTTCGACTCTTAGTCTAATATTTGACAGTGCTTTACGATCGGCTTTGATCCATTCCGTGTATGCGGAATCATCATCGCCTACTTCAAGATCGGGTAAGTCGTTTCCATCATCGTCTTTGCGACCAGTAACCCTGATTTTTATCTTAGGTTCGGGTCTTTCATTTGTGCCGTCTACATAGCTATACAGATCGAGATCGGTAAGTATATCTTCCATCTGTATACGCCATGTGTTGTAATTCTCAGTTCCCCGGAGGGATGGGATTCGGTGCAATCCGCTTGCACCAGTAATGGTTGGTGTTTTCTCAGCCATTTCTTATTGTGTTTGAGTATACTCGGGTAAGTGGTTTATATATTCTATTTACGGTTGGTTATAAGCGTTCAAACGGGGCTCATAACCTGTAGAAAGAATAAGTTTGTAAATAGAATTATATCAATACAAAACGATAGTAAAGACAGTAGTGTGAATAGAGAAAGAGAGGATGAGGTACTATACGGTCGAGTGCACCCGTATTTATACCTTTACATTATAGTCGAGTCATCTAGTATATGACTAGGTATCGTCGCTTGACTCGATTACATGTATGTTCCAGTACATTCCAGATCCTTCTTGTATTTACTACTATATACATGATATTTCTACAGGTTTTGCCTTCGAATGCTTGCTTCAACGCCCCGGTCATTGCCGAATGTGCGTGTGGTATTTCGAGCGTATGAACGTTTGGAAGGGCACGGAGTAGTTTCACGAATGGTGGAAGGACCTTGGACGTTTGGAACCGAGTAAGCGTGACTGTTACCACTCTAACGGGCACCATAAGTAAAATAATAACAGTAAAAACCTCTGTTTTTTCACTTACTTGACGTATGGCCACAAGTGTTTGTTTCTCAACATCCCCTTACTCTTCCTTTCCATTGTCTGTCAGATACTGCGGAACCATTGGCCCTCGACGTTGGTGGTTAGACATACTTGAAAACGCTCCCAAAGTAACGGCAGATAAATATCTCGTGCCAGTCGGCAGAGTTGCGACAGCGAACGCAAAACATCAAATCGCACAAAATAGTTCTCTGCGTCCTTCCAGTTTCCGATAAACGTAGGATTCATCAAAATATGTATAGTTTTGATTTCTGGATAGTAGGAGAGAATCTGAGATACCAGTTCATTCGGTATTGCAAGGAAGCCTTGAGATGCGGTTGTTGTGGATGATGCAAACGTGTGGTCTAATACGGGTAAATTCTTGAATCCAGACTCTGATACTGAAGCGGGAGCTATTTTGACACGTTTTGTCCGCTTGGGGGGCATCGTTGTGGGCCTCAATGGTTGTGGTGGTGATCAATATTCGTCTCCAAGTGTCAACATGAGAGTCATGTAGTTCTACGAAGCGCCCAGGGCAGTTCCTACGCGAGTATGGCTGCGTACTAGTACAAACAGTCAAATACTACAAATGTGTACAGCGAAATCTGCTGCCAAGTCTGGCCTCGTCATCTTCCACAGCCCGCGGACTACAACCTCAGTTTATAGAATCTCTTAATCCTAATAGTAATCAGCACATGCACACGAAAGGTAATCTGGGCTTCAATTGCGTGGCAATTTAACATGCATGTACTGCAGGAGTATTTTGTATTCGACTCGTGCCTAGTTCAAAAATGTAGGCACAGAGCTATCCTGTATTTATTGGAGAAAAATGGCTAAATGGCCCAATTTCTGCTCCATGTCATGGTTGAGTACACATGATTGGCTCACTTGTATTCTGTTCAATTCCGCTGTTTCTACACATTCGTCGGATAGCTGTGTTCCTTTCGAACGATGATCTAAATGCACGCACTACTTACCTAGCTTCTTCCAGATCGGGTGAGCCAGGCTTTTCGTCCTGACTTTCATCTTTGATCATTCTCATTGCTACCAGATTTGCGACCAGAAACTCTCATCCGAATTGTTTCTTCCAACTACAAGACTCGCATCTAAAGCAGTGTTGACCGTAGAGGTTATGCATTCGTGATGGATGTACGTACAACATTTCTAAAATCGGTCGTTTCCCGTTGGTATACGAATCGAAAATCTCGCCAGGAATCCTTCGTCGATACATGCCATAGGAAACCAGCCACAAAACACAATATAGCATCGCGACCACACTCGGATCTTGGATAGCACAACGCATATATATAGAGCTATCTGTGCGATACAAACCACATCTCTTTTCTCATCTCAAGTTTATCGTGTTGACTAGGTTTCAGTCATTCGCTTCTTGTAAAACGCTGATTACACTTGAGTTATTTCATTTATGTATCACGATCTAACTCAATACATCTATTATATACTAAGCCTTTCTTATAACTCTGAATCTACAGACTTCAGTCCTCACTGAAATCAAATGCTTAGCAATTCGACTAGCAGTAAACTTCTCAGCAGAGAGGGATTGCAATACGCGCTGGGGTACAACGTGCCAATGTGGTAGATGTTTACTGTGAAGCGTCCAACGCTCATGTTGTGGCTATAAACATTTCTGAATATCCAGATCATAAGAATCACACCTGATTAGTAAGCGACTCTTAGTTGTGTAGGTCGTGAACACGCGTACAGCCACAATAGTTTCGTTCCCGCGCATGTTTCGTTATTCCTTGCACCAATATCCATTTCAGGCGTAGGATTGGGTAACCTGGCACATAGTCGTTCAATGCAAGTGAATAAAACCTGAAGCTTCATAACATAAGTGCGGCTCAGAGGTGGGACGACGATTCCAATGGCATATTGAAGAACAAGAAAGTAATTTACCCGCATTATGTCGAGGGATATTACAAGAAATGGTGAGCAACTCTGTTCAGCACATTTGTGCTTGATATTTATCACTGGGAAGCGTCATCCGGCCTTCTTCTGGTATAGGTAGGTCAAAAAGATAAATAGGATGAAGATTTTGAGCATGAGCAACATGTCACTTGTACCATACGCTGCTCGTAAGTGGTGATTGGCAGACGGGCTGACTCGTAATACATCGATTATCGGCGGATAGTTAGTTGAGCCAGGGTTGCATTCTGCTCTCAGTCAAATACGCATGATAGGTCTACCGCAAGGATGTATCACATACTGACAAATGGAGGGGAGGTGTAAAAGTGTAAATTAAAAGAAGCATGATGGCGGACGCGTAATGAATGTCGTCGATCATTCCTGATCGACGTTCACGTGATCGCGTTTCAGATAGGCTTATCGGCCCTGCTCTTATTCGCGGGCTTTGGCGGCACAGGACCGTGTCCAGAGCAACTGAGTTGGCCACTCCACTCCGAGTTTTTTCGCCTTTATTATTGTTGACTCCTAATCACCATCAGTATTTCAACAGAGAAATCCTCGTGCGCACAAAGTATTTCAGCCGGCTTTCCGCACTTTTCAGTAGCCAGTACGAGACGCGTCGAGTTTATCAAACGCCGGCAGCCTTGATCTACTGGGTCCCTAAGTGGCGCGAGGAATTCGCGGCCGCTTTGTATAAGTGATTGTAAAGCGATTGACTCCCATAGAAAAACTCTTGATGGTTTTGTAGTTCTGTGTGTTTCTCGGCCACAGTTTAAGTGTTATCGTCCGAAGATCAAGGAGCAAAAAATCTTTGAAGCTGTATTCTTCCCAGATGGCTCTGAAGAACGCGAACTTTTACTCCCTATCATCACCATGGAGCATCTCAGTCACAGGTTGTATGAATGAATGTCTTATAATAAAAGTAACATCAAACATAGTATTAGCGACAAAACTTTGTACTTTGTTATGGATCTACATGCATATAGCATCTCTCATCAATGATGCCTGTTCTCCGCTTTTGTATAAATAAAACATTATCATACGTCCTCATCAATGCGAGCCAATACAGATCAGCCAGAAAACAACAATCAATCCACGATATAGCATCGAGACCACTGGTCGCCGATGCACAAGTTCTGCTTGGGTACAAACAATGTCCCAAACTGTGTGATAACAATTGAGGTATGTGGAGTGAGGCCGGAAGGTATGTCGGGTGGGAACCAAAAAAGTAAATCACCGTTCTTGTTGACTACCCAGCCATCCTCGCGACTGTGCCACCCGGCATAGATATCTGGGTTAACATAGGTCTCGATGGAAGTGGAATCACGATCATCAGAGCACTGCAAATTTAGCAAGAGCAAAAGCAAATTTGAGATGCGCAAGCTCTGGCCGACGAAGCGTTCATTTTTAATGGAGGCAACAAGGGAGCCATCGGGAGACTGGGCAATTGATTGGACTGAGTTCATATGAGTAGTAAGCAGCCGAGTTATATGACGTTCATCTTCGAGAGACTGGACTTGGACGACGCCATCTACAAAGCCCATGATGATAGAGCGGCTGTCGTGCGAGAACTGCCATACTTTAGGGGCGGGATCAAACGGACCGGCGACTACGGATCAATCCGCCGCACTCACAATCCGCCGCAATGTGCCATCTGAAGTATTGGAGATATAAGAACCATCCGGGGACGAGTCATGGGAGGGTGAAGAGGCAAGTGGTGCGACATAATTCAAATCCACCTGGCACGTGCCATCAGAGAGATCATAGATCTGATTCGTGGAACCTGATCCCAACGACACACACGTACCATCCGGCAAAAATGACGAAGACACCACCGGGTACGGGAAACGCCTCGACGGCGTGGGAATAGGCAAAACGCCTTCCCGCACGTTCCATAATCGGACGGTATCCAAAGAGCAGGAGATAAGTTGAGTGCCATCCAGTGAGTATTTGACGGGGCCAGCGGAGCCGACAAGTGGACCAGTAACAAGCATTTCACCACCGACCCTCCAGATTTGCATGCCCCATTTGGTAACAGATGCAATGGACCCGCCATCAGGTGAGAGTGCCATCGAGGTGATTGGGCCAATATCCTGACATAAAAGACCAATAGGCGAGCCATCCAACACGTTCCAAGTACGAATCGTCCCGTCATAGGATGCGCTGACAAGTCGAGAGCCGTCAGGAGTGAACACAGCGTATGTCACGCCCCCGGTATGACCTTGCAATGGGGAGCTTGCGGGGGTGCCATCGGGGAAGCGCCACAGTTGCATCGTATGGTCGGCGGAGGCAGAGGCGATGAGAGTGCCGTCAGGTGAGAACGACACAAAATTGACTAAACCGCCATGACCTTCTAATGGGCCGAGCAGGAGCGTACCATTAGATACATCCCACACCCAGACTTTGTCGCTGGAACCCGAAGCGATGTGTTGGTTATCGGGGGAATAAGAAACAGAGACAACGGCCTCCGTGTGTTTCATTGGACTGCCAATAAGAGTGCCATTAAGTGGGTCCCATCGTTGAATAGTGCAATCAGCCGATCCAGATGCAATATGTCTGCCATCGGACGAAAATATCACCGAGTTGACCCGATGGATGTGGCCTCGTAATGGTTCAGTAAGCTGGGTCCCGTCGTATGCATCGCGTATACTGACGGTCCCATCATCGCATCCGACTGCAACTCGACTACCGTCCGGTGAATAGGCAAGGGTGATTACTGACGATGTGGTATTCCAGGTAGCCGCCGCCACCACTCCCGCCATCTCTCTACGTTCCATCAGGCTGCCCCTCAGTTCTAGTAAACCCCGCGCCCGACCCCAGTAGTTCGTGTATACCGTACTCCGCCCAGGGCAAAGAGCAAGTGCCGAGATGTAGATGTGTGGTGTCGACTGAGATGCTAAAGTAGAGGCATAATCCATGATGAACTTGGTTGAATCCTCGATTAAAATTGATAATCCTCGCCGGGAGGAAGCAGTATCTAAGGACTAATGGCCCCAAAAGTCAGTGCAAGTCAGGAAAGGACGCTGCTCCACTCACTGCTAGCCATTTCTTAGCTGTCAATAATGCTGCAACCCCGACGGATAGCTCGCCCCGTAGATTGAGGACCTCGATCCAGAACAGTAGCCTGTGTGAGAGAAAGTCACCGAGTGTCGTGGCAAATTCGTCCGACTGGGGCGCTAATCGAAGGTGGTTCGCCCAATTGCGGCACACGTATGCCAGAGCGGGCGAGATGTTCTTCTCGATTCGGTCCTGCAGGTCTTCGACTTTGTCGTCAGGGACGAACGATGATGGTAGGTCGCATATGTTCATTCGTAGCTGGTCCTCCATGACCTGGAAGCAACGGCGCGCCAATACTGGAATCTGCTCGACGACATTACAGAAGTACTCCCCGGACCTTTTCTGATCGAAGACGAACTCCTGGAGGGACATATGAAGCGTGGACGCAAGGCGAGTAGACTCTGAATATCTTATAATAGGAAGAAGCAAGCTGAGTGCATGCTCCACGCGGCGATGGTCATTAGTATTGGATAGTATCGCAATAGTCTCGGCATGGATGGGTTCCTGCGCTAGTACCACCATGTGTATTACCATCCTAATGTCATCTCTTTCACGTCCCCACAGCTCCTCATTGTCAACTGACGCTGATTGTCATATCCCCATATACATTGGATCAACCGGTTCGCTCCAGCTGGAGCATGGAGTCTCCAACAACGATTTTAACCGATCTTGTCCATTCCGGCGACGATTAAAATACCGCAAAAGGACCGCTGCATAGATGAATAGCACTCCCGACTTTTCTACAAGCAACTTGATGACTGCGTCCGATACATCAGGAGATATGGACGCTAGCCCTTCTCTCAGGCACAGCTCTATGTCTGCACTGACTAGTAGCGTCTCGATATCGTGAAGCAGCATAACTGTTGAAGATCCAGGGTGTGCTCCCATTATTCTGACTATCTCTGGTATCGGTCGGCTTGTCACAAAGAACTTGATCGGCAACTGTGAAGCGTAACGGAACGTCATCTCGAGAATTTCACCTATTACTTCCCGGTCTTTGCATTCGTCCAGGCCATCTATCACTACCACCTGGCTTCTGATCTTTGCCTTGTCCATCTCCTGTAGTGGCCCCGTGAGTAGGAGTTCAAACTCCTCTGTTATTCCCGACCTTGTTCGTGGATCCACGCCCAAGCTGTCGCACAGCCCACGCTGGAACGAAGGCGAATACCGCGCCAGTTGGTATGCAATCGTCGGTACGATCCTATTCACATCCTGACATTCGGCCGAATTCCGGGTACAGAAGAAGCTGGCAACCAGTAGATCATTGTGCTCAAGCCGCTGCGAGAAGGTGGTCGCGATGGTTGTCTTGCCTGTTCCTGCCACACCATTCATCCAAAAAACTGAAGGCGCATCCGGGTCGCTGGCCCATTTGGCAAGGTCATCTAGGACTTGCGTTCGTGTACCTTCGGTGCATGTGCGTCTGCCTATGTCACTGGAAATCGCGGAGTCGAATACTGCCTCAGAGGCTGGGTATAGTTGTTGGGCTCGTGTGCTCTTTAGAGCCGATTAGCTGGGTAGAATCGGAAGAGTGCAAAATAAGCATGCACATACAACCATCATTTCATTACCCATACACCAGGTGGCTGCGTTTAATTCACTCTGTTTGTATATAAAAACTCATTACTAGCCTCAATATCCCTTTATACACTCACCTTCAGCTGCTGAAATAGCGAGCATATCCGCCGATAGTGTTGCATTACTTCCTCCTCGTCCAGTTTTGCTGTCGCTGGTCCTCTAATTAGGGCATCAGGCCCCATACTTATCTTCATCCGTGCCGCCTCATTTTCAATCACCCTACACATCCCTTGAGTGTAATTCAGTATGCTTGGACATCAATCTACTTACTTGGCAATCTCAGATATATAACGAAACCTCCGATACGATCCTTCTTGCTTGAAGTATTCGGTGGCCGACTCTACTGACACCGCGAGATCGGTCGTTGAGTCCTTATAGTCGTGTTGTTTCTCGGTAGCGCCGGCTTCCTGTGTGCAAGCATATATCAATAAAAACTTCTCTGAAGAACAACGTCTGATACACCTCGATTGTTTCAAAAACATCTATCAACGTAGTAGCCGCCGACCTCAGTGGATTGGGAGCACCCGATACATTGCTCAGAACCTTCAACGAAGCCACCAGTCTGCTCTCACCCTGAGCTCTATCTGTAGGCTCAGGTGAACCTAGACAGAATGCTTTGCGCAACCAATTCAAGGCCCGCTGTCTATTTGACTTTGAGATACGGTCCGTCGATGACATCCTTTTGATTCATTCGCAATCGTAGAATGGAACAAGTTGCTTTTACCCTTGTCTGATTGATATGCATGGTCAAGGCGTGGGGTGCACGTTGTTGCAGGGTCCTGTTAGGATTCAACGGATATCTAATGTAAACCATTTATAGCCGAAGTTTTGGCAGTGTGTCAATTTTCAAACCGGTTTGTGCTCAAACATTGTGGTTTGTTCGGACAAGGCAAATCTATGACATAAGCTCATCAGAACTGGAATTTTGGTGGACAATCCAAATATCCAAATTGAAATGTATGCAGCAGTGCTTAACCAGCAGATAACCCTTGAGCTTACAACGAGTCCATGAGCTTCTTGAAAAGATGCAACTAGTTACGAACAGCCATGGAAGTGCTTTTCTTTTCATTTCGCCCTTAAGCTTGAGCTCCAAATGTCTTTGTTCGCCGTCACTCCTGCCAATATAACCTGCTGCCTGGCATCAGGTGCTGTATATAATCCGACGATCTATTGTGGAATCAAACGCATTGAATCAACAAAGTCCATAGCTTATCCTCTGCCCGCTCGTCCTCGCCTGCCACGAGACCCAGACCGGTGAGGTTGGGGAACCCCCGCGGCTGCGAAGCAGCGAGGGTGGACCGGGGGCGCCCGACCGCGAGTCTGGCTCGTGGGTGGGCGGCTCAAACCAGCTCTCGTAGCTTATGGGATGGTGTGTGAGATAAAAACGACACGCAAAGGCGTGCCGCGGCACTCGGTGTGTACGAGGCCAGACGATGGGGGAGGTCGGTCGCAAGTCGACACGGCACGAAGCGGTCCTCACGTGACTCGCTGCATACTCCGGCTAAGTCGCTGTTTTGCGACTCCACAGGCTTCGTCGCAAAACGTCCAGATGTGCATGTGCGTACAATAAGAATCTCATCCGCGATGCTCCAGGTGCCTGCGCTTAGGTCGATCTTTCCGTAGACGAAGTCAAGGTATGAATTTCAACGTGCTTTTTTACACTTACCGGCAGCTGTCGAAACAGTGACTGTATTCGCCTACAATGTCGCATTAATTCATCTTCATCCGATTCCTCTATCAATGACCGTCCAGTCGAAACTCCATGTTGGGTCTTGTTCTTCACGTCCATCGCCTCATCGGCCATTTGCCTACATCATCTATTATTATACATCAATAAATTAGATGGCACAGTACCCACTTGGAAATTCCCGCCACTGATCCGAACATTGTGTTTGATGTATTTTCTCCGAAACGCTTGACGAGTGATTCGCTTAGCTGTGCGAGGTCCGTCGCCAGGTCTTCGTAGTCTTGCTGGCTCTTTGCTGCTGCCCGCGTACCAATAGTAGATCAACCATCTCGTGGCCCACAATGAATCCCCAGTAGTATACCTTGATGGCGTCGAAGCAGTCTAATAGTATACTGGCAACTGTTCCAATAGGTCCGAGCAATCCAGAGGCACTGCTCAAGGCCATCAGCTCACTTCTCAGTCTCCTGTCTATCCCTTCTTTGCCCTTTACCGTAGCTTTAGACTTAGACATAGAGGCAGAGGGCCTAGAAGATGATGGGCGCAAAGTTTTGGTAAGCCAGTTCCGAAGTCCTTTACTCTTTGAATCCAAACCGATTTTTTTCGATGACATTTCTAAAGTTCTTTTGCGATAGTATTCCAAGTTATCTCTGTCCTAGTTAGGAGTGCGGCTATAGAGGGTTACGTTTGTAATATGTGTTTGCAATACCAATAACATGTCAGTAACACGGCCGGCCAAGGCAATCGGGAGGAGGCGTGTTAGAAACAATTTGAAACTGCCATAACTGAACTGGTAAATAGCTCCAAACTGGTCCCAGCCTCGGGCCCGACTCAGTAGATTTCAACAGTTATCGTTCTCGTTTAGTTTGAAAGCCGGGTGTCAGATGGGTTCAGGCGGAGCCAGATAGAAAGCCTTGCAAAGCCGGTTCCGAGCCCATTTTGTCTTTGGCTTTGAGGTATTACTTGCCGATGCCATCCCTTTGATTGGCTTGTGGTTGTAAGCTAAAACGGGCAGCTTGGTTAGATTGACATGAACAAATGGAAGGCGTACCGGTCACGAGAGGGGAGGAATGAGCGAATCTGGGGACCGGGGGGGGGAGTTGTATGCGGTAAAGCCGCGACGAGCAAACATGAGCAGGTGCATGCGAACACGAGCGAACACGAGGCGAGGCAAGGTTATGTGCGAGGCGGCGTGAGCTGTACGGCGCAAGCAAGTCCGAAGAGATACTGACCAGCCCGGCGGGTCTAATCCGGGCTCAGGTAGGGTAGTGTGAGTGCAAGATCTGTGCGTGTATATAGATTGACTAGAGAGAGAAAAAAGGAAAATAAAAATATGCTGAATGGGTGCGTTTCCTTGCCATTCGACAGGGAGAAAATTTCTTACCTTAGTCGCGCGATTCTGTGGTGGACGCGATGGCTGAGAATTTGGAACGTGCGTAGCGGGTTATATATACCAAAGCCCAATAAACGGGCCAAGTACTGAGACAGACAAAAACGTTTGGAGACGGCAGGGAAAGGAAAAGGAGAAGGAGAAATCAAATGTATGCGCATTCTTACGTCGCGGCCAGCCTCTGGCTGGTCGTTACATAAAGCATTGAGTGCGCGTTGTGCCAGGGTCCTCTTATGGTTCAACCAGGCAACTGTGCAAACCATTTACAACCGAATCTTTTACAGTAGCATGTCCGCTTCGGAACCTGTTTACAGCTAAACAATGTGATTTATTTGGAAATAAGAAAGCTATGACACAAGTTCATCAGAACTGAAACGTTGATACGATAAACAGTCTCGGAAAATTTCCTTGTAAATACACATTGCGAGAGATCAGACATAAAACAACGCTCAGTCTCCAATATAGCATCGAGACCACTGATCACCAACATACAACTCCTGCTTAGGTACCACCAGCGTCCCTGATCTAGTGACGATGAGCAAGGTGTGTAGAGTGAGGCGACAAGATACGCCAGGAAGTATGTTGGATGGAAGCCAGAAAAGTAGGTTGTCGTTACTGGACATCCATCCATCCAGGCGGTGATTAGCCTCCAACTGAGAGTTGGCCTGTGCAGAGTCAGGCACCGGATCGGCACAGGATATCAATCTCAGCAAAGGTGAAAACAGGCTTGAGATGTACAAGGCTGGATTCGATAAAACAACCTCTTCGACAAAGGAGGCAAGAATGGAGCCATCAAGAGACTGAGAGATGAAATGAACCTGACCAAGCGGGGGAGAAATGATGTTGGATGGAGCATCTCGACCTTTGAGATGCTGCATTTGGATGAGTCCACCATTGCACATGATGATAGAGTTACCGTCACGCGAGAACTGCCATAATTTAAGGGCAGGATCGAATGGACCAGCGACCATAGACCTATTCACCGTACTCACAATCCGCTTCAGTTTACCACCTGAAGTATCGGCAACGTATAAGCCGCCCGGGGATGAGTCGCGAGAGGGTTGGGAGGCAAGTTGTGTTTCAACATCTGAATTCGGCTTGCACGTGCCATCGGAGATATCCCAAATCTGAGTGGCTTCGTCCGACCCCAACACCACACAAGTACCATCGACCGAGAATGATAGGGATTTTATGTTCTCTGGTATCTGCACCAAGGATGCAGGAGAAGACACGAGGCCCTTCCGCACGCTTCGCACATGGATCCCACGATGAGTGCTGGAGATGAGCCGAGTACCATCTGGTGAGAATGCGAGTGCTGATAATAAAGAGCTGACAAAACCCGCAACAAGCGACCCATCGGCAATCCTCCGTACTTGCACATTGGTATAAGTGCCAATTGCAACGAATGCACCATCAGGTGAGACTGCCGCCAACTTAATCCCCTCAATATTGACGCTGGTAACAAGCGATCCATCAGATACGTTCCAGACACAAATGGTCCCGGCATTGCACACGCCAATAATTCGATTCCCATCTGAAGTGAATGCGAGACATATGACTCCTCCAGTAGGGAACTCCAGTGGGGGAATAGCCAAAGTGCCATCGTCTGAGCGCCACAGTCGGATGGTGCAATCAGACGAACCAGAGGCAATGAGAGTACCGCCGGGTGAAAAAGTTACACATTTGACTAGACTATCATGACCTTCTAACGGACCAAGGAGGAGCTTGCCGTTGGTTGCATTCCATACCCAAACTTTCCCGTCACCGCCCGAGACAATGCGCACGCTATCAGGCGAAAACGAAACTGAGTAGACGGTCCCCGTATGGCTCAGCGGACCGGCAATACGAGTACCGTTGTATGCGTCCCATAATATAACAGTGCCATCCCAGGATCCAGATGCAACAAGTCCACCATCAGGCGAGAATGCAATCGAATTCACAGAGCTGGTATGGCCCTGCAACGGACCAGCAAGTACCGCTCCATCGTATCCACTCCGTATGTTCACGGTATCTTTACACCCGACTGCCACTCGACTACCATCAGATGAGTATGCAAGACTGGTTACCGAGTTCGTGTTCCATGTGGCCACCGGTGCCGTCTCTCTGCGATCAATCACACTGCCCTTCAACTCAAGCAGGCCTTGCATCCGACTCCGGTAATTCTTGTACACCGTACTCGACCGCGGGCATAGAGGAAGCGATGAGATATAGATGTGCGGCGTTGACCGAGGTGCTGGTATTGAAGCATAGTCCATGACAAAGTTGGCCGCATCCTCGATCAGGATGGCCAGTGCTGGTTGTTGAGAAGCAGTACCTGTGGACTGATGGACCAAAAGGTGAGTGGGATTAGGGTGAATACCTGGTATTGCTTACCGTTAGCCATTGCTTAGCGGCCAATAATGCCAGGATCCCGGTGGGCAGGTCGCGCTGTAGACTGATGACCTCCAACCAGAATAATAGTCGGCGTGACAGAAAGTCGTCAAATGTTGCGGCAATGTCCTCTACTTTGATCACTCGCTGAAGATGGTTTATCCAATAGCGGCAGGCGTATGACAATGTGGGTGAGATGCTCCTCTTGATTCGGTCCTGCAGGTCTTCGACCTTTTCATCGGGGAGGAACGATGACGGCAAGTTGCATATGTTCATCCGTAGCTGTTTCTCCATGACCTGGAAGCAGCGGTTCGCCAACGCCGGGCTATGCTCCATGGTATCACAGAAGTACTCCTCTGACCGAGTTTTTTCGAATATAAAGTCTGAAAAGGATGTGTGGAGTATGGACACAATGTGGGTAGACTCCGAGTAGAATATGACGGACCGGAGCAAGCTTAGTGCATACTCCACACGATCAGTGTTGTCGATGTCGGCCAGTATCGCAATAGTCTCGACGCTGATCGGCTCCTGGGCAAACAGTACCGTGCGTAGTACCATCCTCACGTCCTCTCGCTCAGAATCATCCAGATCCTCATCGTGGGCAGATTTTAACACTGCCCTATATAGCATATCCATTGGTTGTTTCACATGGCCCAATTCCAATCCAGAAGTCATGCTGAGCACTGATTGCAGCCGCTTATTGGGATCGTCATGATGCTTGACGGGTCTGATATATCGCACTAGTGTGGCCGCATAGATGAACAGCGCCCCTGACCGTTCTACAAGCTGCTTGATGTCGGCGTCCGACACACAAGGCGATACGAACGCCAGCTCCTCTTTTAGGTACAGCTCGATGTCAGCGCTCACAAGCGACTGGTCGATCTCATGCAGGATCATCCCGGCCTGCGACTCGGGCCGTGCCTTCATTGTTTCGTATATCCCTGGCTCCGGTCGGCTCGTCACGAAGAACTTGATAGGCAACTGCGGGGCGTGGCGGAACAGCATTTCGAGGATGGTCACCACTCCTTTCGGATCATTGCATTCGTCCAGGGCATCTATGACCACCACCTGGTTAGTCAGCTTGTCGCCGCCCGCCTTCTTCAGTGGACCTGCTAGTAGGAGCTCGAACTGCCTGTCTATGGTCTTTGACTTTGCATTAGGCTCCTGGCTGATAGCCTCGCATAGGCTTTGTTGGAACGATGGCGAGTACCGCGCCAGCCGGTTTGCGATTGTCGGTATAATCCGAGTCGCTTCCTGACATTCGGCCGAAGTCCGGGTACAGAAGAAGCTGGCAGCCAGCAGACCCTTGCGCTTGAGCTGGTCCGAGAAGGTACATGCGATAGTGGTTTTGCCTGTGCCGGCCATGCCGTTCATCCAGAATACAGAAGGCGCATCTGGGTTGTCGGCCCACTCGGTGAGCTCTGCTAGAACGTGTGTACGTGTGCCTTGGGTACATGTGCGTCTGTTTATGGATGTGGAAAGGCTAGAGCCATATCTTGCCAGCTGGACTGGATTCAGGTGTTCGAGTCGTGTGTTCTGTAGAATCGATTAGTCGGGTAGAGAGAGTAAAATAGGAAACAAGCATGTGCATACAACAAGAGTCTTATGTGCGATGCTCCATGTGCCTGCGCTTAGTTCGATCTGTCCATAGACAAAATTAAGGTGTGAATTTCAACGTGCTTTTTTACACTTACCTGCAGCTGTCGAAATAATGCCTGTATCCGCCGACAGTGCCGCATCAGCTCATCTTCATGCAATTCCCCTTTCAATAGCCGTTCAGTCGGAATGTCAGGTTCGGACTTGTCCTTCATCTTCGTCGCCTCATAAGCGATCTGTCTATGTTATTGGTTAATACACCCTCAAGTAGGTTGGATGACAAATCACTCGCTTGACAATTCCTACCACAGACCCGAACGCTACACTCGATGTGTTGTTTCCTAAATGATTGACGAGTGATTCGCTTAGCTGGGCCAGATCAGTCGCTAGATCTTCGTAGTCTTGCTGATTCTTTGCTACTGCCTGTGTGTCAAGGGTAAATCAACCATTCCTTTGCCCACAAGTAGTCACCGGTATCTACCTTGATGGCGTCGACGCAGTTCAATAGTATACTGGCAACTGCCCCAATCGGTCTGAGTAATCCAGAAGCATTGCTCAAGGCTGTTAGCGCATCTTTCAACCTCCTGTCTGTTTCTTTTTTGCCCTTGACTATGGCACTAGATGTGGACACAGAAGTTGGTGTGCGAGACGAAGATGGGCGGAATGCTTCGCGAAGCCAGTCCCGAGCTCGCTTTCTCTTCGAATCCGAGTCATCTTTTGATGATGACATGCCTGAGAGTCGTCCGTGATCGTAGTACAAGCTATCTCGGTTTTCATATGGTCGAAGGCGCGGGATACACGTTGCGGCGCTTTTCTTTCGAATTTCATTACTATTGACGTTTTCCAAAAGGCAGCCCACGGAATCAACCAAAGTTAGCCCATTAATCAGTCGCCCTCGAACTTCCTCTTAGATAAGCATAATTAAATATGTGGGTCAATTTATTCCCTTACTAATGTGACTGGTGCTATCGCAAGAGGGTGCACCACCGTACATGAAGGGCCCTGACACATTTAGCTCTTGTCTTGTCTAAGATGATCAATTGAAAGCTGTGTCCTCGAGATTCGTTACAACGCATGTAGTACCACCCAATTGCAACTTGAATCACGACTACCGGGGAAACGTCACTCTTTGAGTAAAAGTAACAATGAAACCCATAACATAAATGAAGCTTATATACTTCCAGAATCCCACCCAGTATATATGGCCATTCGCCGGCGATTCACCCTCAAAATACAATATAGTCCGAACTGAAGCCTTATCATTAGGAAAAGATACAGCATACTGATTGGCCAAAAGTCTAGTTTAACTACAATCAAAATTCAACTAAATATTCTTCTGTCCTTACTGGAATACAGTTTTTAGGGCTTCGATAAGGAGTTAAAGTTTTAGAGATAGGGTATCGCAATATTCGCACTAGTTTTGGCCCTATGTTATCGGAGCTGCTATCAAATCGTCGGGTGCACCATGCCTGCTGTTCCTTTATCTGGCTCATGCTTCATTATATCTCCCCGCCGTTCAGCGCATTTACGAAGGGTATCCCTCGCGAAGTCTACTGTTCCTTCAAGTTTGTCATTTTTACTAGCCTCAATCTCTATAATCCGAAGAGAAGAAAAGCCGAAAGTAATGAAATTGCTTCCTCGGTCTGAGAGACTCGAGTCACTCAATTTTATACCAAACATACTTTTAGTATCACCTACTAGTTGCTCGTTGGTTCTTCCACGGATGCGAACACATCTCAGGGGCATTCGAGTCTCGTCAAGACCTGAGGGACTGGTGGCAAGAGAAATCCGACTAATTAGTACAACACTCGTAGACCTAAGGATGGAAAGTGCCTGGCCCGACCCCGGAGCTCCATAGGCTGTATTGTGAACGTGCAAACGAATATACCGAGACCTTGCTGAAACTATAAACTCAAATTTGACTTTTGACTAGTATGTATTCAGAATGTATACACTACCTCTTTCGGAAATGAACCGATTGTAAACAAAATATAGCAGTAAAAATAAATCTGAGATACATATCGAAAACAACGATATGCCAAGTACTTACACTTGCGACATACAGTTTACGCTCACTTTTCGAGACATCTAGTGAATTGCGGTTGGATAGTGCACTTGTCACCATCATATTGAGGTGCATTATACAAGATCCGTCTTAAAGTTGTCAGGGTGGCAATTTCAGTCCACTGTACGCATAAATAGGATCAAAGCACAAGTAAGCCACCTCTTGAGAATCGCATAACACAAAAACTCAGAACCTATGTCATGCATATTTAACTACCAGCTACAAATACCTCAGTCCTTACCGGAGTAAAGTACGAGTCCAACGGATTTCTACCAGATGCAGACAAGGGTTTAGCGCCATATCGTAATATGCGTACCAGCCCAGGCTCAGACTGGACCGATCTAAGATTACTTAGTCGAGTATTCGCCGTTGTCCTCCGGAGATTCCAATCTTTGAACTTTGCGCTTCGCATGCGCACTTCACACTGATGGAGAGCCTCACTAGCCAATTTCACGGCTTGTTCAACATTCTTTCCTTCAAAACACTCAATCTCGATGATTCGAAGAAAGCGAAATGTTGACAATGACGATAATGCTCTATCAGCCTGTGTGACTCGATCAAATAAGATCCACGAGGAGAATTGAAGTTGCGGACCAGACTAATATTTTCAATTCGATCATCTATGCGAATGCGTTTCAATGGGGGCCTGGTCTTTGCAAGACCTAAGAGAAGGGGTAAGGGAAGGTATAGTGGTATAAAGCATAACACTGGGCATACGTTTTATCATAACTGGCTCAACTGCAACTCCTTGTAGAGACTCGAGTTGGTTACATCCGGTATGAATTAGTGCCCCAACAAGCTGTCGACCGTTCCCTTCATTACAAGTCACCTCCCGCACTTTCGGACAACACTTAAGTATCTCATGGGCGCGGGTCGGGAGCACAACTTTTTGAATCGATGTGAAAACCTTTCCCTTGAAATATGATCGAAGCGATTTGGGATACATGGATCCAGTGCGTAGCACCTCAAGTGTATGAATATTTGGAAGTATCTCAAGCAATCTAGCAAAGGAAGACAAGGGCTCCGAGTTGAAAGATTGCCTGGGCCAACATATAGATACGTATGCTATTCTACATAGAAACACATTCTATCAGCCTCAAATGGTGCCGAATGTATAAATACACGAACTTGACATAAGGCCAGAGGTACCTGCTTTCTATTAGCCCTTTACTCATTCTCTCTAACCTCTCCCCAAAGTAATCTTCATGATCCCATCTCCAGCCAGAGTCGGGAGCCAAGCAAGCTTGAAATCTTTCCCAGAGAAGAGGTAGAAATATTGATCTCGACAAGCGGGACACCTGCGAAAGAGCACGCAAAACATCAAACCGAGACGAGAGATCTTGAGGAATTGAGTTATTTATGTAGTTTGTATACCCAAGTATATGTTCAGTTTTAATCTTTTCAAAGTGAGAAAGGATTTCATGCAAGATCTCCGGAGGTAACGAAAGAAATCCCTTTATGGCAGCTGGCACGTATGTGAGGAGGTTGCTTAATCAGACCCGAATGCATTCGTACCTTCCTCCTCGTAGGTGGGCCCCGGAGACCATCCGGGGTGATTTCTGGGGTTGGATGGCATAATGTGGACAAGAGACGCACCAAACTTGCAAGGGTTTCACGTTCTAACGCCTGGCGTTTGCTTGCACACGTTTAGAGGCTGTGTCGTGTACCCAGAGATGCTTGATCCACGCCGCACAATCTCCATAAATTGTCACACTTGTAGGGGCGTATAAATCACAGGAAAAATTAGATATATGTATAACTATGTACTAGGGTGTCGGTGTTCAATGACACTAAACGAAGTTGAATATATTAAAATCCGACTATGTTATAAGGGCACTAGCACATTGAGGTTCCGGTCGTCTGTGGTCTCCACCAGGTCCAGGCCACGACGTGTGATCCTGCGTCCCGAAACCTAGTAAAGGCCATATGGGTATATAGCAGACCTGTCCCCAAGAACACACCTCGGGACATCGTACCCACAAAGACCAATCGAGCTGTGCAATGAGCCCCTCAAGGTTTGTCGGCGAATCCGGGTCAAGAATATAATGGGACGGTGAGGAGGACAATTCGATATGTATATCGACTAATATGGTGCATATCGACTTGTGCACATGCATAATCGCTGTGCGCAATTTATATTCGTGCCGGTTAACCCTGTCTAATGTAGGGACGAACACTGAGTTGGCACACAGTTCAATTTGCTCCTCTCTAGGAGCGTTCCAATCGAAGAATGGAAGTAAAAGGCTCGAAACCAGTCGATATGCATGTTTAAGGTGAGAGGATGAATTAGAAAGTGGTGTATATGCGTCATTCTGGCGCGCCAGACCTAAGACCGCCTTGAGTTCGAGTAAACGATCCGCGTACCGGGAGACTATCGTGTCCGTCACATCTCGCCAATCCACTCCAGAGCTCTCCTTGTATGCGTGCATAGAATCGCCAACCATTTGGTCTACCTCGGTTCGCCAAATATCCAACGTCTGGTTTGACAAAGATTCCATGCGATCAACAGATTCCGAGTCTGGCACTCCATACGCTGTAACGTGCCACCCCGGATAAAGTCGTACACGCGCCCCGCCGACCCCATCGTATGTGTGTGAAGCAGCGCGCAGCCATTCCCAAGACGCATATCGCGCAAACAAGTTAAACTCTCCTCGTGGTGGACCTGGAAACCGGGGATGGGTGCCATTGGGAAGGTGTGGGATGGGGGAGGGCGGAGAAGGCGGGGGGTGAGGCGGCCATGGTCTCCTCCCCTTCTCTCCATCTCGATCAGACCCGCTCCTATCCGAATAGTCATCCATTTCGTCCGCCCAACGCGTAACGTTGATACTTTTCACGAGCTCGAGCCCTTGTCCGTTTATTTCGCATAAGAGCACCTCGAACCCTGCATTTGTCCTCACAAACCCATTGATGTGTCTGTCTTTTGCCCAAGCGCATAGTCGCTCAGCCCGCGCATAGTCTTGGAGCGGATGCGATATGGTGCTAGAAACTAGGAGATCTTGCGAGTCGGTTGTTCCCGAGAAGGTTAGGGCGGCACTTAGGCCATTGAAGTACAGCAGCCGATCCAAGGTAGATGTAGTTCGGTACGTGCGCAGAAAAACAGAGGTGTTTCGTCGTCCGCCGTAGATTCCATAGGACATCTCCGCATCAAAGGCAAACCTATGAGTCTATGAGTCGGTATCTGGATATGAACATATATTGAATATGCTAGTTACCATTCTGGGGAGCCTGGTTCGTCAGGGTCCGTTCGAGCGTGGTAAAGCAGAGTGTGCGCGGGGACCGAAGCAAGTGTTACAGAGAACCCATTTGGTCGAAGTGCGTTCCCCTTTTCCCAAGGTTATCCACTTGACTGCTTTCGCTTATAAAAACAACCTACCCATTGCCTCAATAATCCGTTGACCTCGTTAAATATCGCAAAGCTGTCCCTTTCCACAGTCGATTGCCGATTATCGTTGCCCAGCACGGCTTGCTCGATTATTCGTCCATTCGCACTCGTAAATATTAACCCCGAAACAAGAACACACCAAGGCTTCATAGTTTGTGGTGGTCTGATGGGGGTGTGTTCATTTTCTTATCTTCAGCCGCACATGGTCGTCATGGTTTATCTGCTGCGGACCTCGTCTGCTTATGTAAGACGGTGATAGCTCGGTGTATGCGCTCAAAGGCGTTAATGATATAACAAATTCTATTTTAGTCAATACACTAAAAATTTAATTTCAGAACCGTCCATTCAATGGATATTATTGCTATCAATAGCTATGTAAAAGCTGGGGTCGTGACAAGGGCGTAAAAGTGGAGGCAGGGGTGGAGGATAAGAAAGACAATGAGATCACCATCTCACATCTTGTAGCCAGGGCCAATTGAAAAAGCGTAGTGGAAAAATTGAGAAAGGATCGAGGGATACAGCAAAGATCCAAACCGGATGGGGTGGAGGGTATCAAGTACAACAAAGAGCAAAGCCGAGCGAAGAGTAACAAATTGAAGATGAATGGACATGAAATTCAAGATTAGATCAAAGTCAAGGCCGAATAGAACGAGTCCTTTTGTGTGCGTGTGTGTGTTTCTTTCTTGTCGAGAAATGTTTAGTCGATCGTCAATCGCTTCGAACTTCGGATAGCTTGGTTCAGTTTGCCTCGACGCCGTTGCCTAGGCTTGGGATTGGGCTGTTGCTTCGTCTTTCCTCCTCCAAACCATCGCTTGAAGCTACTTTGGCGCTCCGGTTCGGGAGAAGCAACTGTCTCGGGCTTGATCGACTGGGTTTGAGGTTGGGGCGAGGACGTGGAACTCTCAGTGCCGGTACTTGTACCTGGGACAGGAGGTTTATCGACCGAAACAAACACCCATTCGGTTTGCGTACCAGACTTGGAGTTCATACTTGGTCGACCTTGTACTTCCGCACTCTTCTTCGTATCGACTCCAGAGCGCTCACTGGGCTCTTCTTGCATTGGTAAACCCGAACCGGGAACGGGAATCGGCATTGGTCGCGGAGGTCCAATTGCTGCAAGCGCCAACTCGGCTCTCTCGCTCTTGGGTCTCAGTTCCTCATGCATCGTCTTGGTCACGTCGGGTGAATGAGCTTCAACTTCTCCGCTCTCGCTCACTTGGGACAGCGCTTCTCCTGGACCACCTTTGGCCATCTGTGCACCCGTCCATAGAACGTCGACGTCGTGTGAAGTATCCGTGCTAGCTGAGAACGCAGAGTCACGGAATGCACCTCGAGGAAGGAGCTCTTCGTTGGTTTGATTGGCTAAAGGATTCATTCCTACATGCTGTGCGACTGCATGTTCTGGAATTGTAGGCGGAGGAGGGGGAGCGATAAACCCGTTGGTTGGAGAGGATTGAACAGGGAGAGATTGTTGACCAGGTAAAGGCGTTTCATAGATAATTTCACCAGACGCCAACGATCCAGATCGTTTGTGCCCGGATTTAGATTGAGAGATCACTGGAGGGGGAGGTGGGTGGTTGAACCTCCCGCTGGCTGTTCGACCGGGTCCAATGCTTGGCGGACGGAACTTGCGCAATAAACTCGAGTTGCGTTTGGGTGGAATGGGGACCGGGACCAGAGCTGGGGTAGGTTTTGATTGAGGGGAAGGTTTGGCAGGGGACGGGACTGGCATGTTCATTGGTGGATTGGCTACTGGGGGCGTGGGCTTGTTAATGATTGGGACGGGCATGGCCATGGGCGGGACAGGTTTGCGATGTGGGGGCGCAGGCATTGGAGCGGGTGCAGGGGTCGATGCGCTCCTCGCGTGACCAGTCACGGTCGCAACGGGTGGACTCTTCTCTGGTTCGTCGGTCGCAAATTTTGCATGACCGCTCATACCTACGGTTGGAGAGGCCGTAAATGGACCAGGACTGTACGCCGTCTCGCTCTCGATGGTGTGTTGATAAGGCGAAGGTGACGCAGTGTGGGACGGAGGTTTGCTCGCCCCAGGTGCAGTGAATACCCACAGATCCTTGTTACGACTTCGTCCACCGATGGGAACTCCAGCAACGAGCTTGAAAGCATGAGAGTCGAATGCGCGGAGCAATGCAAAGACATGAGGAACGAGTGCCTCGTCGGATTTCTCCGCAGAAAAGTCTATCGAGTCAGTTGGCACGTGCACGATATGATAATAGAAACGATAACAAAAAAATACATACATCCAAATCCTTTGAGACGAAATTCCCAGCTTCCATTACCCAACTTGCTTTCAGACTTGACGCCGCGAGGCCAGGCACTCCGCACTGACTGGAGAATGGCAGGAGTGCAGTGGAGCGGGGCGTGCAATACTCGAAGCAGGGTGGGTGACAAATGAGAGTGCAAATACAGAGTCTTCAGCCGATCGCCCATTAGATGAGACCGCACGCGTGAATGCGAGAGATAATTTGTCAAGCTGTGGATATTTTTAGACGGATGCTGTTGCCGATGGGAGGAGACATACGTATTGTCGACCATAGTCGATTGAAGTAACGAATGTGTATTGGTGTGATAAGAGGATGGTGAATAGCTTGACGATGAGCGTTTCTGAGCTGTGGTCATGTGAACAAAAATACAAGTTGGAAATTTTTGATAAACGCACCGTACGCTCTTGGCTGTCCACGGACTGTTGCGAAACACAAACTCGGCAATGTCACCGTCCCCTGCTTCGCCATATAATCGCGTCTCGTTACCAAATGACTCCCTACACCAGAATAAGTTACTAATTATTACATAAACTGCTGGACTCACCTCAGGGCTGAGAGAGCTGTTGTCGAGATATTGTGGCATCGTAAGGTATCGGCGCCATTGAGGGCTACGAGCATATACGACTGAGGGGTTGCATCAGCACGTATAAACTGTCCTCTGTCAGCTCACATAATCGCTTTTACAAGTTAAAAACATACCTCGCTCCGTGGTTGGAACGTCTGCTGAGGTTCGGACATGGTGAGGGGTATATTGGGTGGTCGGAAACCCAAAATGTGTCATAAATCTCCACCTGCCATACTTGCGTGTCTTGTTTGGCTAAGCCATGTGGAGCTACGTCATCAGGGACGGCCCTGATCCGGGCTTCTCTCCGGACTTCTACTTCTGATTCCGCATAGCGGAATTCGTGGAATTTGCATGTGTGAGGTCACAGTGGCTCCACCCGCCCCACACATTCATATGTAGATCTTATCACTAGCTACAGATACTGGGCGTATTCGTGTGCTGGACGATGCATATAAGCCCACCCCACTTCTGTATCGCCGATAAACTCCCGCGCTATATTAGCGCTGGGTACAAACCATACCCGACCCAGTTCTTCGTTCACCTCCACTCGCGAAAACGTTTGCTCGATTGTCCAGGTCGAGTTGGTCATGAATTCATGTACGTTGGACCATCCAACGCGATCTTGTTCTCCGGCTTCATTTGGAGCAGTCGGAAGGGGGATAATGTTTTCTTCGGCAACATCTAGGTTATATTAGCATGCATACCATGCCGGGTCACTCTAAATTACTCACATCTAGTGCCCCCGTCCTCTCCTATTACTGAATAAAATGGCTGATGCCGCCCTCTGGGGAGCTGATCAACTCCCACAGCCACCACCCAATCTTCGTCTGCCCGACACTCCCTATCCCACCCAAGCACCAGCCCAATATATCCAAACTTGCGATGTCTAAATACCAACCCGACCCACCACTGCACCGAACCTCGCCCCTTCATCACGATATGTTCCTGCTTTAGGCGATCTACGACATGGCGCAACTGGAACCCGATGGACTGGTGAGGATCCCGCATTAAAAGTCCACATAGCGCACGTGCGAGCACAGGTTCGGTATCGAGTGGAAAGTACTCTTTAACTACGCTCATGATTCCGCCTATAAATCTTGATGCGTCGGCTGCTTCGGGACGAGCGATTAGGAATGTTGTGGCGGACGCGTAGAGTGCGGCCGCTCGTGTTTCCGAAGATACTGAAGTATCCATCCGGTGTTGAACTCTTCTGTAACCGCAATATATGTTAGTTGTCTGTGAACAATAAAAGCACTTACACTGACGTTACCGAATGCAATATATTATTTGCCGCTCTGAATACCATCTGTGCTCGTCTGAGTTTCGAATGCGATACAAACAGATGATCCAGTGCGCACCTCAGAAGCTTCCGCCGGACCCATCAATGCCTTCCTTTGCCCCTCTGGAACACCAAGTTCTCTCAGTTTCTCCCTCAAAATCTCCTCGCTCAGGAATGGTTCCTTGTCCGCATTGAATACGTCCACTGCCAACGACCCAACTTCCCAGTCAGACCCACTATCTGGAAGTGCGATCCATGCATGTACGTGGCCCGGGAACCCGACCGGGGAAGCACGCAATCCGAGCCGAGTGACCAGCGCTACGAAAGTGTAGACCAAGGACATGGGGAGTGTGCGCTATAGAACGATATTAGCTCATATGTGCTGAGGAAACTACAAGTCACTTACCCGATTAGTAGTCATGAATTTATGCGGGAAGTGGCCCATTAAGTCATAATAATGCTCCCCTGTAATATTTTTAGCATCAACCCTGGATTGGTAGCAAAGATATGATTCACCTGCCGCACGCTTAAATCCTTGGTCCGCCATCCAATTACAGACTCCAACTGAAAATGCCTTCAGATCGAACGTGGAATTTTGGGGGTCCGTAGAAATCCCAACGGATTCAAGATGCTGGCCACATGCTCTCGCCAAGTTATCATAGTTGTGACTAATCTATGGATATAACGCTATCTTTAGTTATGGCGGGAGCAAGAAGGCGTGATCATACCTCGGCAACATTTGCACCCATTAAGCCGGATAGCCCCTTAATTCCTTCCTCAAATATCTTTGCGTTTTCGAGAGATGTTGGCTGTGGTTTGTCTCCTGAGAAGACTTTTGACATTGACAGGACGGCTGTAGTCCGGGCCATCGTTCTTGAAGCAACTTGTTAATAGCCGTCAAAGAGACATTAAAGCGGACATACCCAAGTGCTTGTCTCGCCCACCACCTTCTCTGTATCCAATCGTGGGGAATATTCCTCATATCGGGCTCCTCGGCCAAAGTTCCGCTCTTGTCTTCACCATTCCATTCCTCCCCAACCCCTTCCCATCGTTCTGTTCTCCACTCGTGATCTCTCTTGGCCCAGATATCCTTCAATTCATCTGGAACTCGACACATTGCTTCCATTCTCAACGCATCCCACACCAAATCACCCATTTCGACTAGCTTGGTAATCGCGTCATCTCGTTTAGAGGGTTTGGATATGATATCATTTAATAGGTCGATAGCTTGAATATCGATCCTCCTATGAGACACATAGCGCTTGTACCAACCTATGCAAACTGAGCATTATTTTGAACATTTGCGGTAGCACCACTCACCTCCCTCAAGACCTTGGCCTCTCGTATATCTCACCCGATAATGAGGAGCCCACAAGGTATCTGTTTTGGCTATTTCCCCCAGCGCACGGCAGGTTTCCGTACACACCAAAAGCGTCTTCACAGACGAATCGTCATATTTTGAGGCTGGAAGCTCAGAAAGACAATGAATAACGAGCTCTGGGATAGAAAATAACCGAGTGAGAGACATGTTTTGCCCAGATAGTCAAACTCGGAAGGGCAGCCAACTCCAGTACTTATACGCCGCTGGCGTCAATTGCGTCGATCCCTGCAATTAATCGGAAGCCAACTCGGCAAGTGGCTCCACGGTAGTTTGGCATCTGGTGCCTAGAGCTTGTTGGGATTCTTGCGCTCAAACCCATTGGGATTAGGCAAGTCGAGGTTTAAGATGTGGAGGGATCATTGGTCAGGATCTCAGGGGTTGCTTGGTCAGCGGAGATCGGCGGAGGCGCTTGATTTCGGCCTTTGGTTACCGACCAAGCTGGGTACACGTTTGGAGATTTGGAACGGGAGTTGGTTCGTCGGTGACTTTGAAGAGAGGTAGTGATATATATGAATTAATTATATCGGCTCTAAGATCTACTACAATCCAATAATACTACACTTTCTATGGCAAGGGTCATCAATACAGGCTGTACTCTTATCTCTACTACCCTCGGCTAAGTGTAATTCTGATCCCGATTTCATTCTATTTCTCTTCAACTAGCGTGAGAAGAGTTCATATTGGAAGCTTGATGTTTAATCAGTTTATTGGCCTTGAACGGATTCGAGAGGGTTTAGTTTGAGCCCGTAGTCAGAAAGCTTTCTGAGAGTGGGTTACCTGCGTCTCTGAACTGCTTATTTTCTCTCAGCGAAAGAGCAGAGCCAGCTAAAAGTCCAGGAGCAAACGAGCCAGTATACCTCTTGGGGCTCTCAAGGAGTTCGACTCTTCATTCTTTAGTTCAAGTTACCACTGTGCGTGCACATCTTCCCTCTATCATGAATTCCAATAGACAACCCGAAACTCAAGGCCAATTCCGAATAGCTCTACATGTGGTTCCCATTCAAGCGATGGCCTGGTGTCATTAGGAAAACGTTAGAAACCAATATGTATCTAGATGCAACCCGTCTCTAGTCCAGTTCCACGAAAAGCTATACTACGGCACCTTATCAGTCAACGCTCGACGTACTAGCGGGAATTACGTACCTCGGCTCTCATATAGGCCTGAGTAAGGCAAACCACCGCTCACTGGCTACGAACGGCCCCACGAACGCAGGCGGCTACGAGCTCAGCTAGGCTTTCGCAACGACCACATCGCATACCTACTACTCTTTCTTTAAAGACCCGAGCATGGAACGACTGGTTGACATAGGAATTGGCGACTTCGTTATTTAGTTTTGGACCATACGCGGCTGGTGACTCACCATTTTCAGATTCGCCTTGCAATCTCAAGCTCCAGGTGCCCAACTTCAGGATAGTTAATTGTCTGTTTTGGCAACTTTGTCTTTGCGAATTATCCAGCAGACTGGCAGATGAGAGTTGGTGCATGGATACCGTTGAGATAGTGTACCCTGATTGTATGCATGAGTTGCTCCAGCGATATCAATGACAAATTCATAGACACTAAGGCCAATTTGTATTGCCCCCCTGAAACTCATCGGCCATGCCAAAACCAAAAGCTCTTGGTGCTGGCTCGTGGTGATCGTCAGTGATTCGGCTAGTCGGTCGCGGATTTGTCCGTCGGGTCTTCCTCGTGTGTTCCCTAATTATAATATTCCCAGCATTTTTGCATACACACCCAGCACCATAATATTTGGAGCCAATATTAATGTAGCGTCTCTAAGATTATCTGCCTTGGTAACTCTATGTTGGGAAGCAAGACTAGTACTTGGAACCAGTTGAATTTCTCGCCAACTTGAATGACACACGGCCTGGCTGTTGTTTAAATTTCAAATTATTTGTGTCGCTCAGGTTGTGGGAACTGAGCTCAGCTGGGTCATGCGGTAGCTGACGCTGTAATGTCATTTACCAAGAATGACTGTCATGCGCTGCGAATGGTGACCTCTTGGGACTTGGAGACGCGTGAGCGCGTTGGATCATGATTCATGGAGTGACAATGAGTCAGAGGGCTTCCGCTTTGCCTACAACTGACACAAGGTCAAAGAGCTATTGCAGATTGGATTATTTATAAAGAGGGTGGTGGGACGAGCGACAATATCCATCTCATCTCTTCTACTTGCTTCACTTGGTCTGCGACCGAGTGGTTTCATCTTTGGGCCGGCCTCGAATACTCACTTCTCCAGTCTCTTGCTCCCAGATTTTTTGGTGCCGTGCGGTGAGTGCAATTCATTTATATAATTTCACTCTCTAATTTCGGTTTAGCCTTCATTAAGCTAGTCCTTTACTTTCAATTTCTACGACTTCACTATGAAGCTTCAGTTCTTTGTGTGCTCGTTATGGGAGCATCTTCTGTCGCGGCTCTGCCGTTCTGGGGACAGAGGCAAAATGTAAGCCAATACTGCAGCACAAATGGGGCATATTCTTACATATCACAGTACGACCTTACGGCCCGTGATAAGGCGTCTCAAGCGGAGGTCGAGAATGATATATGCACCTCCACGGCAGTTGGGACTGCCACTGCAGATGCGGTCGCAGGTATTCAATGCAGGGATATAGTCAGTATATATAAGTCGTTACCGAGAAATTTTGTAAACTAACGCCATTTTTCAGATTAACAGTATTCAAGCTATCGATGAAGACGACGATAACGATAACAATGGTAACGAACTCAACAAGCGTGCTAGGCGCCGCAAAGGCCGCAAAGGTCTCTTAGACCTCTTGCGTCGTTTACGCAACGCCCGTAAAGGGCGCAAGGGAAAGGGCAGGAATGGACGTAATAGGGGCAACAATGGAAACGGCCGCAAAACCACTACTACGAAACCCGTAAGTATTCTCTTTTGCGCCTTTAACGACAAGATCTGAGCTCTAGCTATAGGCCCAAACTCGCCCCGCAAAAACTTCAGCAGCAAGCCGGTCTGCTACTCGAAGCGCTGCGACTTCTGCCACATCTACTACAGCTTCTAGGGCACCGGTCACAGCGTCTAGCGCTGCTGCTAGGTCAGGAGCCGGGGCTACTGCCTCGCCTGCCCCCAATTCGGCCCCCGCGCCAGCTGCTGCCCCAACTGAGGCACCGGCAGCAGGTGCCAAGAAGCGTTCTCCATATGAGGACCCCAATACTCCTAAGGCGGCGAAGAAGAAGTATTCTAATAGTACTCCTCCACACATGAGGACTGTCCGTTTCGCCCGCGGTCGCCTCTAGAGGTAGATCTTTGGCTTACTGTAGCATCTGCAACACATCTACCACATGCATTCTACCGTATGTGTTGTGCACAAAACATATAGTATCCAATATAGTAGCCAATAAATATAGAGGTTTTAGTTGAAGAAGCGGCATAGTGTGATGACCGCAAAGCTCCCTTGAGGATGCTTAAAAATGTGACCTAGATAAAGGACGAAGTACCCACAGTATAGTCGTCTCCAGTTACCTATAGAGTCCATTTTGTTCCAGTTTAGAAGACAAGCAACTTGAAAAGGAGCAGCTGGCTGAAGGTGGTATCTCTTTGAAATCCGGTTTCTCCCATTCTCAGCCATGTTCCGAACTGCCTAACTAATTCGTGGTAGCCACCATATATTTATCTTGGCTTTGCGCCAATAAAAACTGCTTGGAAATTAGCTGGATTTGGTTAAGGATAGTGTCCCAAGAAGGCCGTTCACTGCGGTCTCCAAAACCTTTGGTTGCGGTCTCCTATTCCGCGCCAAAGGTGAAGTCATCTTTAAAAAAGCCTGACAAATTTACAAAATACTCAGGCAACGCGTTACTTGCATATATCTACACATGACTTGAGCCATTACCGCTCCGGCCATCCAAGAAGCCAACAAGCAGAGTATGGGGGTTTCGGATTTTGAGTTTACATTGCATAAGGGTGTGTGGAGTGGTGATGGCATGACATTCAGGTGATAGCGCTACTCGGTTTACCCGACCGGGGGTTCCCCAGTGTGTACATGTGGAGGTTGAGCCGGGTCCGGTGATTAGGTCCTGGCTCAGATGGAAACACCTTACATGCAACAATCAAGAGTTTCACTATTCGGTAACGTCTAGACGTGCACCGCGGTGGTAGGGTGCTGTCCATTATCTTGCGGAGGGGAATTCGTCCGAGTAGCGACTTTGTCCTTCGTAATTATAGCTATCCATTAAGAGCAGGTCGTCGATTACGTTGTCCGGCCAACCAACGGCCAACCGCAATCTGTGAGCTTGTGAGGTCTCGTTTCTTCTGGGTCTCCTGTAGAACGAGAAAAAGGCTCTTTAGATAACTCAATAATTACCCTACAAATCTCTCGTACGTTCGAGCAATTACCAGATCCTTCCATCACTTTCCCCAATCCGGTAAGGGCTGTGAGGTCTCCGGCGTAAAGGTCGCCATGACAAATTCCCGAATAAATGACGCAGATTTAGTGATCGCCATCCATGTGGCGCCACTCTATCTCACACTAGTGCGAGTACTTAACAGTCTTGCCCTCCGGAGAGTACACATCCTTCATCTTACCCACCCACCGCTTCCGACATGCCACCCAAGCGCAAGGCAGACACCGAGGACGGGCCTGCTAAAAAGAAGGCTGCGACTGCACCCAAGCTGAAGAAATCCAAGGCACCAAATTGGAATGAGGTCAGCATTGAGATCCAGGTCGTCCTCCATTAACTTACACTTTGAACAGGACTCCGGTTATTCGAATGAGAAGCCGACAACAGAGTGGGCTAGGAAATGCGTTGACCGCTGGTGGTAAATCTTCTCCTGTTAACGTTTGATCGATCTGGCCTTGACTTCTCTGTGATTATAATTAGCCTACTGCCACCCTACAACACGAGGATGACCGAGAAGCATTGGCAAGATTACTACAAGTGAGTTTGTCCTGTATGTCGTGACAATTTCTGTCCTAATTATTCGGTGCAGTGAACGCTCTGCTCTCGACAAGATCAACTCGTCTGGAGCTCCAGAATCGAAAGAAATAGTATCCGAAGAGCTTTGCCAAGATACCTGGAAGATTCTTCGTGGGGCTGCAAGGGATCTGGCTTCGATCGTACTCGGAAGCAAGCTAGATGACGAAGATCGTAAGAAGCACATTGCTCGTACCTTAATGGGTTCGCTGTATTTTACCGAATTGTGGGGCAACGACGAAGGGTAAGTGGGATTTGGCATTCCTGATTTAACCCTATGCTTAATGGTACTATATAGCGACGATACACCCCGTGAAGTGCAGGCCAAATCCCGTCTGTATTCGCCCTTTGGTGTCGGTACTTCCATCGACTTTTATTATTTTTATCATCTCCGGCCAAGGATGTTTGGAAAGGGAGAGAGGTTTGCGTCTTTTTGTAAGTAGACGTCTTTAGTGTTCGAGTGTCTTGCTGAGGTGATGTCTTATTCAGATGCTAAATCCCGGCCAATCGTCGAGATCGACCCTGAAAATCCTACAGCGTGCAGTGCTACCAAACGCAACGCTAATGGAGCCATAAAGGCTACTTCCGATGCGATTACAGTATTTGACCGAGTATGTTATGTTTTTACTTCGACTCTTTTTGTAGCTTACTGATAAACTTAATAGAATGGGAGCAAATCCAAAGGTACCACAGCTGCAAATGTAAAATCATTTGAACAAGCCATATTCGGTGTAAGGGTTGGATGTGAGTACATGATTGAGCGCTATCTTCGCTGAGTACTAAGATATTCTGCAGTTCTCCCCTGAAACTTGTCGAAATTCTCTTTGCGGCGGGGACGGTAATGCGCTACCGAGAACAGGACAAGGAATCCCCGAAATCAGTCTTGGCTAAGTTCCACTACTTTGATGGTGAAACTAACGGGCGAGCCCTCTTGGCTGAGGAACTGAAACTATTGGCTGAACTTGAGGCCAGGGAGCCAGCTAGCCCCGAGGTATGCATTCCTCAACGTATGTTGCTGTTGGCTCGCCAAGGAGATGGTGGAAGCGAGCCGGGCCCCAGCAACCAAGTGAGTGCTTAGAATAATGTACTCAAGTGCCTACTGTGTGTTTGATTTTATGGCAATCGTAGTGTAGTGTTTTTGTAATACATATTTATACATGTGCCACGCCGATTTTTATTCATGCTAAAAACCGTCATTGAGCGCACCAGTGTACAGTCAGATCTCGGCGTCCGCTCGAGCCTGACAGGTCCGGCGAGTATTAGCTTGAAGGTTGTCGCTGTGTTACAGAACATCCTTTTGAGTCAACCGCTGATAAGCTATCGTGACTCGCCTTGATCAAGGAACTGTGGCGTCAGTTGTGTACATTTCCCACAGCCACATCGACACATGGTGGCCGCATGGTTACCATATTTAGAAAGGCTACCAAATGTACTCCGCCCCATGCGGTCATTCCGCCCGAGCACCCCACCAACCGAGCTTGGGCCCCGACTGTATAAGTAACTCCGATCACCAGATCGTAGCTGGAATTACCTTGCCTCCCCCACAAGCATGCCCCCTGCGTCTAACAAGCGACCAAAAAAATTGTCCACTTGTGACGGACCCAACAATGACTTCACCTCGCGTTCCCCCACTTTAACTCCAGAAACACTTGGGCGCAAAGGCTTTCTCGCTTTCCCGGATGAACTTGTCTACCTAATATTGTCTTACTACACCGAGATTAAGATAGAAGATATCCTTGTTAACTCTACTTCACTTCCCAACCACTTTTTGGACCGATTCAAAGCACTTCGAAATCTCTCTCAACTCTGTCAGCTCTCAAGAAAAATGTATCTACCACTACTATGGGAGCAAGTTCAGATCTGCGTGGCCACCGGAGGCGCCTGGTATAGAGAGCACGGAAAAAACATGGAAAGGAAGTCTGAAGGATTATTGAAAAGTCCCCATCTATGGCCATATGTTCGGTGAGTCACTTTTACATTTGTTTTGCTTTTGCCTATTTAATCCAAACACCAGGACCCTCACAGTTTGCTTCACACGTTTTGAACCACGCAAAGTAATCTCTCCGTTCATTCGACTACTCAAAGCTCTACCAAATCTTCAGACCCTTGAAATACCTCACGCACACAGCTCCATGACTTCCATACTTAAAAGCTATTTTGAGGGCAATGTGTTTCCAACTATCCAAAAGGTAGTTATGCCTACATGCGCCCATGAAATACTACAATGTTGCCCAGGTATACAAGAAGTGACTTGCAATGAGGGTGGTGGCGGTACCTTAGTGTTGTGCACCACTGTAAGGTGGGCACACGCTGGTGGAGTTGGGCGCTTAAGGCCGTACTACTACAAGCAACACGTACGTAATCTAACTAATAAGGCTATACTACTTCCGCTTAAGGCGGACTACTACTACTAAACTAATGCGAAGGGGCCTTAGGCCTGGAGGTGTGGTGAGTTAAGGGGTGGTGAGCGTCTGAGTACTACTGGGGGCCTGCTACTTAGCTGGCTGACTAATCCTCCTCAATGAATATGAGACAAGGTAAAATTGACTTGGGATCTCCAAGCAATTTTCCTGCTGTTTATATAGACAAAGGGGAAAGTATATACATGGTCTGTGCGTGAGATAAGGAAGCGTCCATGTGAAAAGAAGCCTGCTGCGGGCTGTGCAGAAGCGTGGATTTCTCCTAAGCGCCCTTGGCACGGCATCTTGGCGCAGCATCTTGGCATAATAAGCGCCGAGATCACGTGATCGAAAAACAAAAGATATCAAGTCCGTAAAAAATACTAAAAATAATAGAAAAATCGTGCGATTCTAATGGTATATGTTAGGAGGTTATAACACTTAGTTAGCGCCCTGGTCAGTGCAGGATGTAGCAGTCTGGAGGTTTTGGAAGGGATTGCTGCCGGTCCATTGCAGATGAAACATCAGTACTGTTGGCAAACTTTTGTAAGACCTTTTTGCTAAGTTCCATCATAGGACTTGTTAATCAGCGCCCCCCATTAAGGCAGGTTCAGATAAATGTTCGGATGAAAGATGTGAGTAAAGGCTGACACCGCATACAAGAACTTCTAATTCAAGCACACACTCCCAGCCCAAAAAGAACATTAAAAGCTTTTCCAAGTTCCCTTCTCTTTGTGTGATTGAACTTGACAGTGGACAAGAAGATGTTGGACCTTTGGTGAAAATTGCAACAGACACGCTACGTAGTTGTGCTATGCCTCCCTGGTGGTTCAAAGAAAACTTGTGTTGTACACCACTGTAAGGTGGGTACGCGCTGGTGGAGGCGGGCGCTTGTGGCCGTACTACTACACTGGCTTATGTAATCTCACTGACTAAGGCTAACTACTAACTACTAAGTTGCTTAAGGCGACGACTAACTATCTACTGTCAATGCAGAGGGCCTGAGGCCTGGAGGTGTGGTAGGTCAGATAAGGGGGTGAGTGCTACTGATACTACTTGGGGGCCGGCTACTTAGCTGGCTGGCTACCTTCTCTAATGTGTAAGAGACAAGGTAAAATTGACTTGGTATCTCCAAGCAATTTCCCTGCTGTATATATAGAAGAGGGTGCACTATTTACATGGTCTGTGCGCGTGAGAAAAGAAGTACAGGTGTGAAATAAGAAGCGTGCTGCGGACTGCGCAGAAGCGTGGATTTCTCCTAAGCGCCCTTGGCATGGCATCTTGGCGCGGCATCTCGGCATAATAAGCGCCGAGATCACGTGATCAAAAAACATGAGATATCAAGTCCGTAAAAAATACTAAAATTAATAGAAAATTCGTCCAATTCTGATGGTGTTATGGATATGACATTTCCTCATTAATCTGTACTTATTTTTAATTACACTAGTAATCTTACAGTAAACAAATGAGATAAAGATGCGAACTAAGGTTTTCAAGGTCCCTCTATCCAATGGTGGCCTTTACAAAACCTATAAACCTCAGGAATACCCTCAATATGCGATGCCTTTCGCATATATGCTGTTTTCTCACTCATTTAAATACATATAAATTCAGCCAAGTAGATAAACAGTAACAAGTAATATTTCTCTTGTTTGTAGTATTTATTATTCAAGATTCTATCTTGTGGCTACACACAGAAATATTCAGGGTCCCCCCTGTCGCATAGGCAAGTGCTCCGGCGCTTAATCAGCCCTTAAGCGCCGACGCACTAAATGCGCCTTTTCTCCATCACCCGGGCATCCCACACTGCCGAATCGCTTGCGCTTAGGTGCGCATGTTTGTGCGCTCCAGAACGCTGGGTCAAACTCCCAAAACGGATAACATTTGGCTGAGTTATGCCCCATTTACTGTAAGTACCCAATGCAGAGGTATCCTACCTTTGGGACTGTTTACTCCAAGGATGAAACACTTAGCCTTGGGACATCTAAGGACCCACACAGGTAAATAATGCCTTGGGGCAAATATTAGGATCTGTTGTTTGTTTACTATGTACCAAAGTATTGGCTCCCTCAAGTGTTTCAGTTGCCACATATACCTCCTGTACCCCTCTTGGTATCAATCATGTATATACTTGTTTGTGCGCCTTCTCAGGGTATAAAAGGACCCTGTGAAGACGCTTCTAATGCATCCATTTTTATCCACTCTTATATATTGACATATACACACAAGCCTTTAACAGCTTATCTGCGCATTTACTTTAGTGATTGACTCACTGTAAATAGCATAGGAGGTTATTCGGCGCACTAAGACCATAGGCCAGTCCCAACAGACACAGGGTAACCTATTAGTGTACTTACTGCAACCCTGTGCCCCTTGACTGTCACAGTTGTTGAGTTCAACATTGAGTATAGTGCGACGGTACTGTAAGGATTGTTGTGATTGAGTGATAGTGTTTCAATCCACCATACCCCCTATATTGTAGATAGCTTTATCTACAATATCTCATAAATCCTAGATATATTTAGGTAAACCCCATAAGTCTTAAGTCTTACTTAAGCATATATAAGTCCCATACTTATTAGGCAAATCCTATAAATCCTGTACATTAGTCAGGTAACCCTCTTACTTAAGGTACTATCCTAGAGACCTTAAGTATACATACCCTAGTCACTTAGGCTTAAGTAACATTAGTCTAAGGTACTATACATAACCAACCACCTGCACTTCATAGTTGCTAGACTATTTGTTAGGAGTTGTTATTCCTGATAACCTAGCCTATATTGTGCATATATTCTGTGCATATATTCTGATTCTTAATACTAGTTCTTAGTTATTCCCATATACCTTTTGTATATAATTCTTTCTTACTCCTGTACTTGCACAACTCTTAACAGATGGTATATGTAAGGAGGTTGTAACATTGCCCCCCCCTTAAAGGCTTTTGGCGGCGTCACGAGCCTTTCTGAGTCTAGCCTGGTTGAAGCGCTTGATCTCTTCCTGGCTGTGTTTTAGTAGTTCCTCGGGCTCCCAGGAGTTGTCTTCTGGACCGTAACCTCTCCATTTATTAAATAAAACCATTTACCCTGTTGTCGCTTGGAGTCAATGATTTGCTCAACCTCGTATTCCTCTTCTCCCTCTATTGTTTCAGGGGGGGGTCGTTCCGGGAATGGCTGGTTTGGGGATTCATGGACTCTGGAGATTAACCCAATGTAAAAGACGTCATGGATCTTCAAGGTTTCCGGTAACTCTAGGCGGTAGGCGTGGCTGGAGACCTTCTTGATGATTTTGAAGGGGCCAAGTTGTTTAGGGTCCAGCTTATTTGAATTGGTCCTGAGTTCTTGTTACAACCTCCTAACATATACCATTAGAATCGCCTGAATTTTCTCTTATTTTTAGTATTTTTTACGGACTCAATATCTTTTGTTTTTCGATCACGTGATCTCGGCGCTTATTATGCCGAGATGCCGCGCCGAGATGCCGTGCCAAGGGCGCTTAGGAGAAATCCACGCTTCTGCGCAGTCCGCAGCACGCTTCTCTTTTTACATGTAGGCTTCTATTCACACACGCACAGACCACATGTAGTTAGTAGTATTGTCTATATATACAGCAGGAAAATTGCTTGGAAACCCCAAGTCGATTTTACCTCGTCTCTTACTCATTAGAGGAGGATATCAGAAGCCAGCTAAGTAGCCGGCCTTAGTCATCTCAGAAGATAACCCTTTATATTCACTCACCACACCTCCTAGGCCTAAGGCCCCCTCATCGACAGTAGATAGTATTAGGGCGCCTTAAGCGCTAAGTAGTATAGCCTTAGAGTAGATTACTTGAGCATTGTCTGTAGTAGTTACGGCCCTAAGCGCCCACCACTAGCGAGTACCCACATTACAGTGGTGTACGACAGTTCTACGTTCTTCCCATCTAGCCAGACTTTTTTGCCTACTGAATACTCCGGTATTATTCCTTTGTCCCTGGCCATCTGTTCTTTGCTCATTCTGAGGGCTGATTCGGCTTCTTTCCATTCTTGGGCTAGTGTGTCTGCCACTGCATCTGCTTCTGGGACGTTGGCTGGGATGTTGGAGGGGTTCATTACCGGGTTTTGTCCATAGACAAGTTCAAAGGGCGTTTTCCCGGTTGCCGCATGTTTGGCGTTGTTGTAAGCGTACTCAGCCAAAGGCAACCAAGTGGCCCAGTCCGAATGATCAGCGGCTACGTAGGAGCGTAGGTAAAACTCAATAAACTGGTTCACTCTTTCTGTCTGTCCGTCTGATTCAGGGTGGTACGCAGAGGAAAACGCTGGTTTGACTCCAAGCCGTTGGTAGAGGGCCCTTAAGAATTTCCCGGTGAAGGTAGTTCCGCGGTCAGAGATTGTTTTGACCGGTAATCCATGAAGTTTCCATACATGGGTGATGAATAGGTCTGCAAGTCCTTTGGCGGTAACCTTCTTAGAAGTGGGGATGAAATGCCCAAACTTGGAGAATGAATCAATTACCACTAAGATAGCATTGTGGCCCTGTGACTTAGGAAAACCGGTAATAAAATTGTAGGATATTGTGTGGAACGGGAAGGGAGGAACTTCTAAGGGCTTCAGGGCAATGACAGGGCGTGAGCGCGGCGATTAGCTTGACAGGTGGGACAACATTCTACCCATTCCTTGGCGGATGACTTCATTCCTGGCCACCAGTAATTACAGCTCAGGAGTTCTAGGGTTCTTTGCTGTCCAGGGTGCCCTGCCAGGGGTGAGTCGTGGAATTCTTTGAGTAGTTGTTCCTTTAGGGCTTCTGAGTCTGGGACAACTAGTTTACCACGATACCAGAGGAGGTCTTCTTCCCAGTCATAATCTCTATATGCCTTACGAATGGAAGGAGGAGCGTTGTCCGCGTCTTCTGTGAGGAACTGGATAATGGACTCAAGGGATGGGTCTTCCCTAAGCTTGGTGCGGATCTCCGTGACAATTTCCAGTTCTTCTTCTGACGTGTTGGCAAAGACTTCTGCGGGGAGCATGACTTCTGGTTCTGAGGGGTTGTTGACATAGTCTGCCCGTCTGGACAATGCATCTGGCTTACCCAACTGTTTCCCTGGTTGGTAGTGGATCTCAAAGTTAAAGTTGCTCAAGAATATGCGCCATTGGGCATGTCTGCAATTGAAGGTTCTGGCCTGCATCCAATATTCCAAATTTCAATGATCTGTGAACACCTGTATGGGTTTGTCTGTTGCTTCTAAGAAGATACGCCATTCCTCTAGGGCTTTGATGATGGCCAGAAGTTCCTTGTTGTGGGTGTCATAGTTTGCCTCTGCCCCTGAGAACAACTTAGACATATAGGCAATAGGGTGTAATTGATTGTCTGGTCCCCTCTGGCTTAGTATGGCGCCCATAGCTACTCCCGATGCATCTGTTTCCAAGTAATAGGGTAGGTTTGGGTTGGAATGGATGAGGACCAGTGACTGGGTGACAAGGAGTTTCAGTTCCTGGAACGCTGCTTCCTCTAGGTTACCCCATGACCAGGGGGTTTCCTTTTTGGTGAGGTTGTGGAGGGGGCGTGCAACCGAGCTGAAATTGGGAATGAATTGTCTAAGATAGTTGACAAAACCAAGGAAGGCCTGAACTTGCTTGACTGTTCTGGGTGTGGCCAGGAAGTGACGGCTTCTATCTTCTTTTGATCCATTGAGAAGCCTGCAGGTGAGATGACAATTCCTAGATAATCTACGGTGGTAACGTGGAAGTGACATTTGGACAGCTTGCAGAACAACTGGTTCTTCAATAGGCGTGATAGGACTTCCCTGACGTGGGTTGGATGGTCCTCAGGTCTTTCTGAGAAGATCAGTATGTCATCCAGGTATATGACCACAGTGACGTCAATAAGATCCCTGAATAAGTTGTTCATAAATGTTGGAATGCTGCGGGGGCATTGGTAAGACCAAAAGGCATAACTAGGTATTCGAATAGGCCATATTTGGTTCTGAAGGCCGTTTTCCATTCATCACCTTCCTTGATTCGAACATTATTATACCCCCAGCGTAGGTCCAGTTTAGTGAAGACTTTGGCATGCCTAAGTTTAGCCATGAGATTGTCCTGCCTTGGTAAAGGATATACGTTTTTATGGGTGACGTCATTCAGCTTTCTATAATCAACAACTAGCCTGAGGGATCCGTCTGCTTTTTTCACAAACATGACTGGGGCACCTGCCGAGGAGGTACTAGGGCGGATCTTGCCTGTTGCTAGCTCCTCATCAATGTGTTGTTTCAGCGCCTTGGATTCTGCGTCAGTCATGCCATAAATTGGACCAGGTGAAAGTTTGGCATCCGGTAATAAATCAATAGCTATATCGTATTCCCTATGGGGGGGTAAGACTTTGAACTCTTCTTCCCCAAAGACCTTAGCGAATTCATGGTACTGTCCCGGAAGGTCAGCTAATGGGTTGATATCTGCTTCTTCTTCGGATGCTATTAGGGCCTGTTCAGGAAACGTGACAAGTCCCTGTTGCCAGTCAATCAAGGGGGATTCCAATGTGAGCCATGTCATGCCAAGGATAGCCGGGGTGTTACCAATGGGGCAAACAAGAAAAGGAATGTGGTGGAAATGGCCGTTGGCCAAGACTGCAAGTTGAACCTGGTGCCATATGCGACCAGTCTGAGATATTGTACCATCTAACATTCTCACTACTTGTGGGTTTTTGAGTAGGGTTTTTGGGATTTTGAGTTTTTCTACTAGAGCGGGGGATATGAAATTGGAGGTAGCGCCGGAGTCTATAAGGGTTTTGATGGGTTCTGCCTGGGAGTTTCTGTCATGACCCATGCCTTTGCTGGCATGTCTCCTGACCAAGCCACCTACTAATAGGATATTCCACAGTCTTTAGAAGGCCGCATATACTCACATATATGCAGTCCAAACTGTCATTACTCTAAGGGCTCATGACTTAGAGACTGACAGTCCACCAGGTCACATGACCTCCCCCCCTCCAGTCCTTTATCAAATACTATACTAAACTACTACGGATTTGAGGTGGGGGGGGGGGGATGACATAATCTCTTCTATAATAATATAATATTCAGACCTTGCCCGCGGGCTCCATTAACATTGGCCCGCGGCTAGGGGGGCGGGGGGAGTGCAACGTCCCCCAGCAACTATATTATTAATATATCACTGTGCATCATATATACTATATATATCTTTGACAGTGGATATATATGGTAATAACCCCTCCAGATATGGGTTATGACATTGAAATCAAGCTGCTTACCTATACCAGTATATATATACATATATATGTGTATATGTATTGCCTATAGGGGATGTAGGGATGACTAATGCCCCACATCAATGATGCATCATATATATGAAGAATGAAGGTCAACCCCTTGATACTTGGATTACCTTAAATGGTAACTCTCCTTCCAAAACAGGAAATACCTAGGTCAAGAAGGTATTGACTGAGGAGTTACCAAATAAGGAAGTCCACCTTCCCTTTTGGGAAGATGACAAATCAACCATGACAAATCCAATCATGCTTAGTCATCAATGATTATGTAATTGATGATTATGTAATTGATGCTGACAAAGATGGAGTAGTCATGAATTTGATTTGACATAGCCACATCACATGATCAAATATGCCATTTCAAATCATGTCCCATTTGTCATGGTAATGCCACTGTCATGTGATTGTGGCTGTGCGGGTGACTGGCTATCCTGGGCCGGATTGGGGAATAGGATTACCATAAAAGGAAATTTGGATGAGTCATATTGGAGTGTGGCTGTGCACACCATGTGGATGACTCACCCTTCTAGAAGGTTCTGGAGCTTCTTTTCTTCCAACTTCTTCCAAATATAGTATCTTCTCCACCGGAACTTCTTTTCACCAGTTCTTTTACTGCTTTCTGATTGGCTAATCAAAGAAGACCCTGATGCTTCTTTGACTCATAGTGCTTCTTGAGGCTGTGCTGCAATTTGAAATATGTATATAGACCCAAGTGAAGCCCAGGTATATAAAGGGGTGGGGACAGCTGCTTAAAAACCAGCTTGTTTTTCCCCCCTGTCTTTGAACCCAAAAACTTAGATAGGTCCAGGGAGGCATGCTCCCTTAATGTGTGAACTTGTGACCATTTATTGGTGATCACATGACCATTGTGTGTAAACATGAGTAAACATTTGATATCATGAACTCTCTCTATCATGATGTCAGAACATTAAGGTCTCCTTCAGGCAATGGAATGCTTTTGGTCCAGCTTCCATTCCCTTATCCTTGCTTAATCAACCATATATCTAACTAGTAATCATACCTTTCCCAAGTCAGCATAGGTCAAGATCATACTACTTACTCAGAAGGGACTGAGTCTTACAACATTGAGTACTACTTCTTACTCTTTCTGAGGGGGTTTAGGGTCCCCCCTCTATCTAGGTCATAGGAATAATAAGGTTCTTGGAGAGGGGAGAGCTTGGTTCAATTCCAGCTAACCTTACCTATTGACATATCTACTTATACTCAATGATCAACAACTTTTCCATTATAAGGAAGAAGTCTTTCTTACCTATCAGTCAACTCTTGCTTCAAGACTACTTGAGAGGATTGATCTTCACCTCTAGCACACAGACATATGGTTAAGCACCCTTTCCATCAGTTTGATCAGTACTTCCTTGGACCATGGTAGGGAGGGTAGAGTGTGTGGTCTGCTAAAAGGCTGGATCATCCCCAGCTAGCTTTACCTCTCCTACTTCATGGTCTTTCATCTGCTTTGGGTCAGTAAGGCTCTTGGTCTAGCTCTATAAGTCTGGTTCAATTCCAGCTAGCCTTACTTGGACCCTGGGAGGGAAGAAGACAGTCTCTAAATGGCTGCAAATATTGGTACTTCCTTAGATCATGGTGGGGATGGTAGAGTGTGTGGTCTGCTAAAAGGCTGGATCATCCCCAGCTAGCTTTACCTCTCCTACTTCATGATCTTTTATCTGCTTCAGGATCAGTAAGGCTCTTGGTCTAGCTCTATAAGTCTGGTTCAATTCCAGCTAGCCTTACTTGAACCCTGGGAGGGAAGAAGGCAGTGATGAATGACTGCAAATATTGAACAAACAGCATTTCATTGAAAATTGGTCAAGTCATTTTCAATCAGTGCAATTTCAGGTCCCCTAAAACTTGCACTAAAAGGGGGATAGAGTAGAGAGAAGAAAGTAGGGTTACAGGGTGGTAACTACTCCAAGGTCAAGAGGAGAGTTACAACCATGTCACTACTTTCAACTAAAGGCTATGGAGGATGGACTATCAAGATGAACCATGTGTAGTTGGCCAATGACTGTTGGCCAATTACTGTCAAAAAATGGGAAATTTTTTTTCTGTCCATTCAGTGCTGGTATCCTGTTAGAGGTAGCTTTCCTCTTATTTTGCACAGATCTAGGTCCCCTAGACTTGTGCTTAAAAGGGGGGCAATGTCATGACCCATGCCTTTGCTGGCATGTCTCCTGACCAAGCCACCTACTAATAGGATATTCCACAGTCTTTAGAAGGCCGCATATACTCACATATATGCAGTCCAAACTGTCATTACTCTAAGGGCTCATGACTTAGAGACTGACAGTCCACCAGGTCACATGACCTCCCCCCCTCCAGTCCTTTATCAAATACTATACTAAACTACTACGGATTTGAGGTGGGGGGGGGATGACATAATCTCTTCTATAATAATATAATATTCAGACCTTGCCCGCGGGCTCCATTAACATTGGCCCGCGGCTAGGGGGGCGGGGAGTGCAACGTCCCCCAGCAACTTATATTATTAATATATCACTGTGCATCATATACTATATATATCTTTGACAGTGGATATATATGGTAATAACCCTCCAGATATGGGTTATGACAGTTTTGGATGTGTAGATCAATGAATAATAGCGGTTTTTTATTTGAATCAAGTCCAACAGAAACAAATTCTACGCAAGTATCTACAGTGTCCTTTTTTGGAGTTGGGGGCTTGGCAGCAGTCCTTGACTTTATTCTTTTCCCGACTCATCCTCAGCTACCTTGGCTACCTCCTTGATTGTAGCTTTCCAGCCATTTGGGCACTGCTTGATTCCATGGCCCTTTTGACCGCACTTAACACACAGCCCTGATGCGCGTCGGCGATCTCTTTCTTCCGGGGTAACATAGTTGGGGTCCTCTGATAGTTGGACCCTGGTAGTAGTGGTGGAAGTGGAGGTGGTTGCGGTGATTGGTGCCTTGGCAGGAGCCTTTTTGGGGTGGTTCTCCTTGTTTTCCCAACAAATGTTGTCAATCTTGATGGAGGCGGCAAATATTGCCTCCAGCTCGTTGGGAATGTTGTCCTTGGTGGACAGGAGTTCCTTCACCTCCAGTGAAGACCACGCGTGAATTGGGCAATGTATGCCTCCTCATTCCAATCAAGCTCCGCAATAAGGTTGCGGAACTTGGTAACATACTCAGACGTGGTGGTTGTCTGAGTCAGCGCGGCGATCTTCCTAGCAGCGGCTCTCTTAGCATCTGGGTCGGCAAATGCCTCCTTGAATTTGGCCGTTAGGGCCTGGATAGTGGTAGGAGGGTTACCCTCGCCCTTGATGATAGTTCCAATGATGGGGAGGGCCCAGTCGGCAGCCTTGTCTGTCATGTGGTATAAGATCCACACGACCATCTGCTCCTCCTTGTCAAACTGATTGCGATGAAGAGCTACCCATAGCATCATTCTATCAAGCCACTGAGTAGCCTTACGCCCCCTGGTGTCCCCTTTGTAGGGATCTGGGAGATCCATTTTGGGCCGCTTTACGCTGGACCCTGCGTCAAAAGGGGTAAGGGATCCCAGGTGTCTTGCAGGCGTTCCCTGAGGCTCTTTTTTGGGCCGCCTTGGTTCTTCCTCTTCTTTGGAGTCAAAGCCCGTCCCTCTTGAAGGCCGGAATGGGGCCTTGAGCCCAGGCCTAATTGTGCCTGGAGTGAGGGTTTCTCCTCCCGAGTGGGTGGGAGGAGTGACAGGCCCAGTCGATGGGCCAGGCTTGGTTTGGGTTGCTCCTTGGTCCTTATCCCCAAGGAGGTCTGCAGTTTCCTTGCATATGGCCCTGAGTTCAATAATTTGCTGGCTCTGGGCTTGGATTTGGTCCTGCAGGGACCCAATGGTGGCTGTGAGGGCTGTGATAGCCTTGAGGAGAGCGGAAGGGGACGGTTCTGGTTCCATCCTTGGCAGGTCTTGCAAAGAGGGAGATGGGCTGCGAGTGGGTGGTTGGGAATGGGATGGAACTGAACGGCGACTGGAGCAGCTGGAAGGACGGGAGTAGGGGTGAGGGACGCCAGAGCGTGTGGATGGAATATTGAAAACGGCGTGGGGGAGATGGTGCCTATATCAGGACTTATGGGCGGTTTTTGTGTAGTATGTGGGCGCTAAACCTTTGCGTCAAGCACCTAGCGTTGGATAGTCCCTACAGCAAATCAACAGATCTGGCGATCGTGATATGAGCGGGTTTTCTACAAGCGGGTGTTTCAGCTGACTAAGGTTGCTAACTACTGTGTTCCGGCAAAACACATGGTATGCGGGGGATTAGGACTCGTCTGCCTTGTAGCAATTTGGTACTACGTGGGGGTGGGGGATTTTTGATTATTATATCCCGCAAAGTGGCCCCGATCACGTGATTTCCCTTGTGCTAGTACAGGGAGCCTTCTCCTTGTCGATCAAGCCTACAGAAAGTCGATTTTACAATGTCGTACACCACTGTAAGGTGGGTACGCGCTGGTGGAGGCGGGCGCTTGTGGCTGTACTACTACACTGGCTTATGTAATCTCACTGACTAAGGCTAACTACTAACTACTAAGTTGCTTAAGGCAACGACTAACTATCTACTGTCGATGCGGAGGGGCCTGAGGCCTGGAGGTGTGGTAGGTCAGATAAGGGGGTGAGTGCTACTGATACTACTTGGGGGCCGGCTACTTAGCTGGCTGGCTACCTTCTCTAATGTGTAAGAGACAAGGTAAAATTGACTTGGTATCTCCAAGCGATTTCCCTGCTGTATATATAGAAGAGGGTGCACTATTTACATGGTCTGTGCGCGTGAGAAAAGAAGTACAGGTGTGAAATAAGAAGCATGCTGCGGACTGCGCAGAAGCGTGGATTTCTCCTAAGCGCCCTTGGCACGGCATCTCGGCGCGGCATCTCGGCATAATAAGCGCCGAGATCACGTGATCAAAAACATGAGATATCAAGTCCGTAAAAAATACTAAAATTAATAGAAAATTCGTCCGATTCTGATGGTATATGTAAGGAGGTTGTAACAACTTGGAAAGGAGACTTTGGCGTGAACAAAGATGATGAGGTTGATTTTAACTTGGGCTTAACTATCAATCAGCGACTAGTTTGAGTGGTTTGTTTTGATTGACTCAGGTGGCAGTGGCTTTTGCAGCGTGAAAAGTGGATGCCAGCACAATTTGTACCAATCAAATTTGAAGAGTACCCAGTATCATAACAACTTTAAATAACATAGGCTAAGTTAACCATGTCCACAATGCAGGCACAATGAAATGGATCTTTTTGTTATAGTTCATTACCCCATCTTAACTACAGCCTGTTTTAATATACGTGTGATTTGAGCTGGGACCCCCAGCTTAAGAATGACCAACCACTGAAATGATTATTGTATTAGATGAGTACTTATTTTTTGGAGTAGTATTACAATTAAGACTGTCAAAATTTTACTCCTCACAGACATCACAAATTATGCACATGTAAATGTTGCACAGTCTAAGGACCAAATAATCTCCTGGTGCCCAAAGCGCCCATAATACAGTATTGGACAAAACCTCTCACAAGATTTTTGAAATTTACTAGTAGTGCCCATATCTCAGTTGTCCTTGTAGCTAGCAATATGTATATACTACTGAATGAGAGCCAGAGGTTGGAGCTATTTATCAAATGCTCAAACGTGTAAATTAAACAAGTTGTTGGGGAGATATGGGAGAAACAATGTCATGGTAGGGTGTGAGAGGTTTTGTCCCCAGCAGTTCTTAATCTAAAAACTCTACCAGTACTTCTCCCCTATGAGGAGCTGAAACAAGGTAGCTATATATTTACTTAAGAATGTATTTATACTATTTTACTACAGAGTATCAGCTTGAGAGCTGCTTTGCCCATGGCAGGATAGGAAGGGTTGTATTTGGGGACTGATTATAAGAGTATGCTCTGACAGATGACTGACCACACTTGGGTTGCTACTTAAGCTACTCTGTGCAGCTAGATGAAGTCTAGGATAACTGTATGATATAGCTTTTAGCACTCTATACTGGGGTTCCTGTGTCCTAAAAGCTATATCATACAGTTATCCTAGACTTCATCTAGCTGCACAGAGTAGCTTAAGTAGCAACCCAAGTGTGGTCAGTCATCTGTCAGAGCATACTCTTATAATCAGTCCCCAAATACAACCCTTCCTATCCTGCCATGGGCAAAGCAGCTCTCAAGCTGATACTCTGTAGTAAAATAGTATAAATACATTCTTAAGTAAATATATAGCTACCTTGTTTCAGCTCCTCATAGGGGAGAAGTACTGGTAGAGTTTTTAGATTAAGAACTGCTGGGGACAAAACCTCTCACACCCTACCATGACATTGTTTCTCCCATATCTCCCCAACAACTCGTTTAATTTACACGTTTGAGCATTCGATAAATAGCTCCGACCTCTGGCTCTCATTCAGTAGTATATACATATTGCTAGCTACAAGGACGACTGAGATATGGGCACTACTAGTAAATTTCAAAAATCTCGTGAGAGGTTTTGTCCGATACTGTAACATAGATCCTTGGTCGGCTATGATACTTAATCCGGTGAGATAAACCTATTTATTGGACACACTTTAATAGTAGTACGATTGCCACCTGATAACTTATAAGTAGTTTCTATTAGTATACATATACATGCGGGCAGTTTTTAGGCGCTGTATATGCGGCCCAATATCGCGGTCACTTTGGTAGGGCTTCAAGGGAACTTGTCGAAGAAAAACACGCTCGTTATGGATATTCCATCGTCAACACACTACTGTATCCTTTTGAAGAAATTTAGGTACACATGTATTTGACAAAATCTACCACCTGGTAGCGAGTAAATTCGTAGTACCAGAAGGAACTCCTGTGACCACAGCACGAGCATGAAGCTTGAGATCTGATGAAAGCTGGGCGGGCGATTTGTTTCCGTAGTCTCCAATCGCAGCAGCCAGTATACCAGCAACGAAAGGTCTATCATATTTCGTGTGAGCTTCAGTATACTAGTTGTTTGTGTTTAGACTCTTACGTAGACATTGAGGTTCCGCTAAGCGTATTAGTAGCACTTGGATTTCCGATCCACGCGCTTAGGATGCTCACACCAGGCGCCCATACATCTATAACGGAACCGTAGCTTGAGAACGATGCTCTTCGGTTGCTTGAGTCCACGGCACCAACAGTGTTGGCTGCAGCCACGCGAGCTGGGCTCTCATTACCAGCATCAACATTGGAACCGCCCGCTGCGACAGTACAGTGGACACCACTGCTAATCAGATTATTGACAGCAGAGTCGACGGCATTATTGGCACCCCCTCCAATCGAGAAAGTGGCAATTGACGGCCGACCGGAAGATTGGGCTGAGGAGATAATGTAGTTGATCCCAGCAATGACATCCGAGATTGTACCAGAGCCAGAGTCGGACAAGACTGATGTGGGTTTAAACATGAGCCAAGGGTACGTTCCTGATAAATTGAGTGTCATACCTTTGACAGCGATGATATTGGCGGAGGTAGCAATGCCATAATTAGCTCCAACCGCGATAGCCGCAGTATCTTTCAGCAATAAGTTAAGGGCCAGATAATTGCGTAACACATCATCACTCACGAGTGCCGTGGCCGTTCCCATCGGCATTGCTGTACTAGTAAAGTTTGATTGAATCTAATGTACCAGTCACGCACAGTTAAGAACCTACCCCGCCAAACGTAGCACCCCATCTGGCACGTCCACCAAAACTATTGTGAGCAGTATAAATTCCCTATAGTACCTGACTAAATTAATGCTGGCAAGAGAAATGGCCGCATACACTTACGGTGTCAATACTGTACACATCCACGCCCGCTCCGTTGGCACGTTTGGACAACTGACCGATGGACTCGTTTGCTGGCCTGGATTCACCCAAGCTCTCCGGAGTCCTATATGAATCTTTTAGATATTCTTCTACGTATCATAAATTCTACTCACTCATATTGAATGGTAAAGATCCCATCCTCAAGGATGTATTCCACATCGTTGGATTGACGCACAAAGTCAAGATCCTTGCCTTTGAGCTCAATAGCGTAACCGTGAAAGGCCCGCTCATACTTGTATTTGACTTTCGAGTCAGATGTTTTCGAAAGCAACTTGGCAATATGGGAATCCTTGGACACGCCATCCTTGAGTTTGCTAGACGACTATAAGCACATCAGTAGCTCATTTAGATAAAAGTATCTTACATAATGTATGAATTAGCTTTGACTGGTCCAGCATGCTTACTGATAGGAACATTGAGAACGGGAGCGGCATGCACCGCCAAGGTAGCATATAGACATGCAGCAGTAAGGAATAAAGTGCAGATCATGGCAGCGTTGACACGAGGACCAAGAGTCCAGGTGAAGAGTTTACGAAGGTTTAAGGATGGTAGCTATACTGTCTAACCACTGCATGCAGAAATACTCTCATTGTGATATTATATATCTGGTGGGATATTCATCTGATCTATGGCATCAGTGATCGATATCTACCATGGCATAGCGCCATAAGTGCACATGCGCATGGGCATAGTTCTTGTCCGCCGAAGGTTGAGCTCCACATGGTCATATACCATACTTGCAAGATTGTACCCAGCCCAGTAGAAATTAAGGAGAATAAGCCCACTCAACTACCAAAGTGGAACTGTCCGCTTACCTGGATGGTAGACAGAGAACGCATTGCCACATGCTTAGCTGGAACAACTTCGACGTCGAAGGTGGATGTACCCTCGCGGTCGGTAGCGATCCGATGTTCTATTGTCATTAAGATCAAGATGGCACTAGCCAAAGCGTAGTTTGAGAGATTTAAACTTCCGAGAATCCTCGAAATAGGCTGGTTGGTGGTAATCTGAATAATGGGTCGAATGCGCATACGCTCACAGATATCTCGATCAGAACAGATCCCGACCAACACTATTCCTAGATGTACAGAACCAGATATCGGCAGCTTTAGCTTAGTTATTCACTGGTTAATATGACGCCATGAATGCACAAGATGGCTCTTGTGAATTGATGATACCGGTCCAGACCGACATCGAAGATTTGGCAATTCCGGCGCTAACGTGGGTAAGTCACGGGTTTCGCGTATCCAACACGGACCCTGAATGGTCCCAAACATTGTCCCGCCACACTGGCTTCCCTCCCTCAGCGCAGGAACAATATGGGCGAGTTCCAGTTGTTGAACGAAATTCAAAAGCTACAAAATGTAGAAAACTACTCAATTCCCAATGAGCACGAGGTTGGTGACATGGACGAGAGAGCAATCACTAGGATTCTGGAGGGTGAGCTGTCCAAACGCCTTTGTTATGCCTTTGTTACTTACGACCTCACAGGAGCTGTTGAGACAGTAGCAGATAATCATGAGACTCTTTCAGACCCGGAGGTTTTTGATGTGTATAGGAGTTTACTCAAGTACGCGCGTCTTTAGCCCGATTAAATTTATCTAATAACTATTGCCAGGCACCCAGAACACCTCTCAGGGGGACACTTATCCAAAATGTTGGACTCTTTGCTCTCTGGGTTTCAGGCCGAGGCAAACGCCGCTTCTAACGACATCGATGCTGATGACCATGAGTCATTTTCGCACCACCGGACTACTCTGGAGATGTATGCTTTTCTGTTACATTGGTTTTGTGTCACGGCGGATAAGCAGGGGCTCAAGGACGAGGACAATGGGGCTGCAGCGAAGCCCAAGGTGGGTCTTCTTCCTACCTTTGATTGCATTCTAATAAACAGCTCCCCAGAGAGGTAAAGGGAAGGCCGCCGGAGGGAAAAGAGCAGCGTCTTCCCGGGCCGAGACTTGGTCGTGGGCAGAGGCTGCGCCTCAAACACTTTCTGTTGTCGGAAAGATATTGAAAATCAAGTCAGGTCGTCTCTGGGTGTCTACTCCAGAGCGGCGCGCGTTTATTGACACTCTTACCCGACCGGCGTATACGATCACCGAGTCCGAAACACTTATGAAGGACGAGGTAATTCGTGTGAACGTGTACAAGGTTATATGTATGGCAGTCAAGCACCATGACCACGCTCAGAGTAGGTGACGCATGTATTTTATCCCATTCGATTTGTTACTGACAAGTCACTAGGTGCACAGACATTAATAATGCAGTCCGTTCAATTGCACGAACACCTTTCGGAACCTATGGCTGAGGTGCTGAGTATCCTCGGGCGCGACTTTGATTATCCCCAATTGACCGAAGCGATCATGAGGTGAATGCAATGGCTCGGTTTTACGGAAAGCACTAACCGGTGCTTTCATAGGGAGTTTGGAAACAAGACCTTCAACGCACAGGATACCAAAACCCCTAGGTCGTTCAGCAAATTCTTGTTGCGACTGACTGCCGAAGTACCTCGTCTAGTTTTGACGCAATTTCCGCTTATACAAAACCACATTGATAGCGAGGTCAGTTCACTTTGTTCAAGCAACTGAATATCGTTGTCTAACTTGGCAATCCAAGTCCTATACAATGCGGATGGCTCTAGTTGAAATAATTGGTTTGCTCATCAAAGAAGTGGCCGAGGATGAACTTTTTGAGAAGGAGCGGAAGGAAAAACGACTCAACTCGCTGTTCAGCATCCTAATTGCTCGCTTTTTGGACGTTAGCACATACGTTCGTGCCCGACTTTTGGCGACTCTAACAAGACTCTGCGAGTTAGTCAGTTTTATTTTGAATTGGTTAAAGTCTAATGGTTTCGCAGACTACCAAACAAATTCCCTACCCAAAGACTTCGAATGACCGTGGCCGTCGTCTGCGCACTCAAGGACCGTGCAAGCACTGTTCGCAAAAATGCAGTCATGTTGTTGACCAAGCTCATCCTTACACACCCGTATGCTTTGATTCATGGTGGCCCGTTGAACAAGGAGGAATGGGAAGCTGGATACGCTAAGGTGTGCAAGGACCTCCAGGCGCTCGGTGAGGTGGAGCAGGGGAGGATTGAAGCCGAGGCGGAGGCGACAGAAACCAAAGCGGAGCAAGAGGGAGACGAGATGGAAGTTGATGGGGAGGAGGAGGAAGGTGAAGATGAGGAAGGAGATGAAGGAGATGAAGGAGGCAGGAAGAAGAAGGCCAAGAAGGTCAAATCGGAGAAGCCCTCTGCACCAGCACTTGATCTCACAAACGTGACCGAAGAGCAACTCCAGGGAAACGACGGCGCCCGATTGAGGCTCACTAAAAAGTACTATGCCGATGCGCTGAATTTTATCCAGCACGTTGAGTTAGCAATGGAGAACATCGAGGAACTCTTGACTTCAACCTATAGGTCCGAAACTCTAGAGGCAATCGAATTCTTCCGCGTATGCCATGATTATGAGATAAAAGCTGCCTCTGTAGGCCATGTTTCTTTAAATTCTATTGCCCGGTCTAATGCGCTCGTTTTCTAGAAAGGTATTAGGGACATGATTCATCTCATATGGAGCAAAGATACTGGAGGGAATTCCGACGAAGAAAAGGAAGTGAAAGGCGTTCGGTTGCGCTTGATTGAATGCTATAGACATATCTATTTCGACCCTCGCGCTGGACTGGACCCGAAGTCCCAAATCAACCGAGTTGCAAAAAATATGATCGAGTAAGAGCTATGACCTATTTCAATACCCGGGGCTAACGCATTGCACTAGACTAACATATAATTCCACTGTGGCCGAACTGACGTCCTTGGAAGAGCTCATGCGAACCATGGCGGAGGACAACCAGATTCATCCGGACATCATTACTAAGCTATGGCAAGTGTATAGTAAGTTGTGATGTGATTACTATTTTCTCGATTCTGAGATGTTCTCCTAACATAGGTACCGATAAGGATATTCCTAAGGCACAGCGTCGAGGTGCAATTGTGGTCCTAGGGATGATTGCTGTAGCAAAGCCAAAAGTCGTAACGGAGAGAATCGATACGCTTTTGCATGTTGGACTGGGTCCTCTGGGAAAGGTGAGTTTCTTGCACGCATGCGTGTTACGTATGCTAATCTAGTGGAATAGGAGGACCTCGTGCTCGCCCGATATACATGTGTGGCGTTACAGCGCGTTAGCGGGAGTCATAAGAAGGTTAAGGGGTCACTTGAGGACAAGTCGACTCGTCTGCCAATGACAAATATTGTCTTCACTCGTTTGAGAGATGCGATTGAACAGCCGAGTAGTTCTAAGGAATGGTAGGCGTGTATCTGTTCAGGTGTTGCTTTACTTGACCAGAACCTTTTAGGTTTGGCATGGCCGAGCAAGCTATTAATACAATCTATCAACTTGGAGAGCAGCCGGACACGCTTTGCTCGGAGTTGATTAAGACGCTTACCAGGCGTGTGTTTGCACCCCCTGCCAAAACTGCGCCGCCGCCAGCAAATAACGACGAAGACGTTGAGATGGCTGAAGGAGATGGGGATGAGGACATGACCCCTCGAGCTCCAGAATCTACCCAGAGCGCAGCCATCCCTGAACCTTCGCAGCAACCAGCTCAAACTGGGGACATGGGCAACGCATTCCACCTTAGCCAGCTTGTGTTTGTTGTCGGCCATGTTGCGTTGAAACACATTGTTCATTTAGAACTGGTCGAGAGAGAGTGGAAGAGAAGAAAGGATGAAGCTGCAAAGGGTGAGCATTCCACTCGCTCCAAAAACCTCACAATTGACCTTAGCCTCAATAGCCGAAAAGAAACCTACCAAGGGATCCAAGGCGGCAGCAGCATCGACGACGGATGATATTGAACAAGTTGCCGGAAACGCAGAGGACGATATCGGCGATACGATTTTGCAGATTCGCGAGCATGAGTTGCTTACGGGCCCAAATTCACTCCTGGCCTTGTATGGACCAATTATAAAAGAGATTTGTGGAACTCCAAAGTCCTACAAGGTATGTCTCGATGTTTCCACTTCGGACACCGGCCTAACCCATGATGGCATTACAAGAATCAAATTCTGCGTATGGCATCCACGCTTGCACTCAGCAAGCTCATGTGTGTCAGCTCCAAATTCTGCGAAGACAACCTCATGCTTCTGTTCAGACTCATGCAAACGTCTCGAAACCCAATCATCCGAAGCAACATTATTATAGCACTCGGCGATGTGGCTATATGCTTCAACAATATGATTGACGAGAACAGCGATCGTCTTTACGATGGATTGTCTGATCCCGACTTGACGGTCAAGAAAAATACCCTGATGGTGTTGACGCATTTGATTTTGAACGGGATGATCAAGGTCAAGGGGCAGCTCGGGGAGATGGCCAAATGTTTGGAAGATGAAGATAAGCGCATTGCAGATCTTGCCAAGCTGTTCTTCCAGGAGCTTTCAACAAAGGATAATGCGATCTACAATAACCTCCCCGATGGTATGTTTCTTTCATCGCGTTTTAGTCTGGGTATTAACATGGGTGGACTTCAGTCATTAGTCATTTATCAGTTGGAGAGCATTCTGTCCCCGAAGAGGCTTTCCAAAGCACCATGTCATACATCTTCAAGTTTATTGAAAAGGTTTTGCTTTTCTTTTCTGCGTCCTTACTTATCGCTCACACGGGACACCAGGAAAAACAAGCAGAAACTATTGTCGAGAAATTATGCCAGCGTTTCAGATCTGCAGCTGAAGAACGGCAATGGCGGGATATTGCGTTCTGTCTCTCGATGCTTCCTTACAAGTCTGAGCGGTCTGTCAAGAAACTCATCGAGGGATTACCATTCTATCAGGATAAATTGCACGAAGAGACTGTGTTCATGAGGTTTAATGAAATCCTTTCCAAGGTCTGTTCCACCTGTGTTAGTCGGAGATAGTTGATTTATTCGAAATGACTTGTGGTAGGCGAGGCAGAACAAGAGCCCGAATAAACCTGACACGGAACTTAACGAGTTTGAGGCTGTAGGTTTTTCCTATTGAATGGGGCAGAGCAGATGACTAATGACAGAATTTTAGATCCTTCAAGAACACAAGAACAAGGGCGAACAGGACAACGAGCTCGCGAAGCGCACGGAACATAACGTCGCTGTTGCACAGAAGCGAGCAACCAAGAGATGTAAGCTATTTTTAGCCCTGACATTATTGTGTACGTTTCTGATTACGCATATACACAGCTGCGAGGAAAAGACAAAAATCGACACACGATGATGATTAGATACCCTAGGTTTCGATGGCTCCGGGATGGGTCCTTTTTATTTTATGTTTTGACCGGTGTAATATATTTGGTCGTGTGTCCAACGTGCCAATTGCAGTTTTGCGTGCAAGTAGTGATCGCCAGAAGACGCCCCTGGATAGAGTTTGAAATGACGACTGGCGACGATTAAAACATCACGTGCATATTTCACACCATCTAAGCGGACACGTAGCGGCGGCTGGTGACATCTTGAGATTTGTACTTGAACTTGACCAAGCCACTCGTTTGCCTTGCTGGCACTTTCTCCCCCTCCCTCTTTCCACATTGGTATACATTTACCTCCGCGTATACTCTACAATGGAGAACCAGAAAAATATTCCGAAAGAATTACTGGACGTTGTCAACTTTTTGAGGAGCAGTAGTTCGGGGATCAAGAATCGCGTAGGGGCGTTGAACGGAAAGAGACATGATTACTTCAAGGGTGGGTGGCCTCTCACACCCCTGTCCCTGAGCTTATTGTGTTGGCAGGCAAAGCAGCAGTCAAGGCCATCCTATCACCAGCCTATGGCAAACTGAAGAATGCGCCCAAGGTAGCCGACGAACAAGGGGCGGTCCAACTACTCCATTCGATCATCCCATTCACTTATTTCCTCCGCGTTGACCGCGGCGAATCCACCGGAGGGTCCAAATCCCCCAAAGTCATCCAAATCAACCCGATGCAGATGTTCAGTCCAGACGAGTACTATGTATGGCTCTACGAAGGATCCCAACTCACTACATATGTCGGAGGAGCTGTCATGGTCGCCATCATCTTTGCGGGTGTCCTGTTCCCCCTCTGGCCCAGCTCAATGCGCTTGGGTGTCTGGTACCTCTCGATTGCCGTACTCGGCTTGATTGGATTGTTCTTTGTGATTGCGATTTTGAGGTTGATCTTTTACGTTATTACCGTGGTGGTGGCTAGCCCTGGTATCTGGGTGTTCCCGCAATTATTTGCGGATGTCGGATTTGTGAGTTGGCTTGTTTGTTGAGTAAATGGTGTGATTGATTTATGGTTATTGCAGGTCGAGTCGTTTATTCCTCTCTGGGAATGGGATATCCCCAAGAAGAAGAAGAGCAAAAAGAGCAAGGAGGCTAAAGAGGGCAAGAAAGCCAAGGGTGCTTCAGCGTCGAATGGCATACAGGTTCCGATTATCGAGGCCAGCTCTACCGCATTGCCTGCAAAACTTCCTAGTGCCAGAATCGAGGAGGTGCCAGATGAGGATGCTTAGATTGGTCAAACTAGGCGGCGGGGAAGGGGAGGAGAGACTAGGGCGCATTAAATTTATCAAAAGCGCATAGAGACGGAGAGCTATTTCGTTTTGCCGTACGTCGGACCTAGGTTATTTTTTGGCTGTACAGTATTGTTTTCTGTTTTATATGCAACAGCTGTAAATGGCAAGATCGGGCGAGAGTGTGCCACGTTGAGATATTAGACTGTTGCGGGTTCGTCGCCAAGTCTTGGTTCGAGTGGCTAAATTTGCCAACGAGTGAGGTGGCTACATCTCATTCGCTGGGCTGAACCCGAATGGGGTAGGCAGCTTGGTATGCAAGCCTCGTCGCCAGTCTGTATATTTACACGCCTCTTTGTGATCCCATCTGACTCTGTAAATTGAGCACACCCGCTTATGGTCAAAGGAGCGAAATTATACTCTCGTCACGGTCACGTGACATCCACGCGATCTCTCCTCTCTCCCTCTACCCGCGATGCCCCCCGCCACGCGATCCCACAAATCAGCAAAATCTGTAGCAAAAGTGGATGAAGTTACGGATGGAATATCTAATCTCAAACTTCGGACCAAGTCGACTAGTTCCAAGGTCGAATCGACAGCCAAGTCTGTTCCGCAAGAGTTACCAGCGGACAGATTACGCAACTCGATGGTTATTGTGAACGAAGCCTCTCAAACGCTCTCAAGTGCGGTCAAATCAGGATGGAAACTTGGTTCTGATGGGGAGACTGAGTGGTCCCTAGAAAGGATCAATAAAGTCATGGTCCCCGTTCCTGGAGCGCTTGTGACTTTACGCGCCGTGTACAAAGAGCAGGAAAAGGCTGAGAAATTGGTGGATGTCGAGAGAGCGGCGTTGGGTGTGGTTTCAAAGCTGAATGGACTGCGAGTGGTCAGTTTTTGTTTATTGTCTTCGTCAATGTTTCACTGAGACGTTTTGGGGGAGGAAAGTATACTCTTGCATTGGATTTGCTTGCTAATATACGGACGGGGATATTGTCCTTGCTCGGTGCTGAAGAGGCAGAGGAGCGACCCAAGTCTCGAGCTGCAAAGTCCAAGTCCTCAACGCCACAGACATCTTGGCCTCCTCCGCCTCCCCCGACTCCCCGACCTCTCGTCTTTACCAGCGCCTTCTCAATCCCTCCAAGTTGCGTTGGCCACTTATCAAGCACATTCTATTAAAGCTGTTCTATCTGGTCTAAACCACTCTCATCTCGAGGTATGTCTTGTTTTTCTGTGTTCTTTGGTAAATGCTAATAATGGTTCGTGAAGGAACTATACACTCTTCTCATCTCCCCTCAATTCACCCTTACACGCTTTCCCCCGCCACCAGGTGTCCTTCCAACTGAACAACTAAGCGCAATCTTTGTGGGAACATTTCAAGCACTGGCTGGGTCTGGGGCACTTTCTCCTCCCCTGCCGGCTCCTCGACGACCACCGCCACGACTGCGACTACAAAGAGTGCTAGAGCACCGAGCGTGAGCAGAAAGACATCCGGTTCTTCAAAGTCGGTCCCCGCTACAAAATCAGGCACCAGTCCAGAGGAACTCGTCCTGCTCGTTCGGAAACAAGCCTTGTTGATTTTGGCACGTAGCCCAAGTTTGGAGAAGGACACGGATTTGTTTTGGGAGCAGGCTCTCAAGTGGGGTGCGATTTATGTAAAGGGCATTTCTGGTGTGTGTCTCGTCTATGATGGTTATTGACAAAGTCCGACTTCATTTATGCACCTTAGCCTCTCCGACTCCCCCGTCTGAATCTCAAATAACCCAGACCCTCTCTTCGTTCTTCACGGACCTCGTGTCTGTTGTGTCTATCCGAGGTCCGAGGTTTGAAGCATTGTGCGAATGGTGGATTAGATTTGCCAAGAAGGTTCGTCGGTTTCTTCGATGCGAGGGGAAAGAAAAAAAGGCTAATTTAGCTGGGATACAGACCAAGGATGTAGAATTAATTGGAAAGATTAATGGGCTAGTTCAAGGGACCGACGATAGACCCAAAACGCCAACAAAAATATCCAGAACTGTTACAGAAATCGCTCACGCCGACATTAAACCCGCTACGTCCAGCATTCGGTCTGAGAATAGCACACCAGCTGCGTTGCTCGCCTCTTTGGATCGAGCATCGCTCTCCGCTACTCCTGAGGATATGCACACCGCCGCTGACGCCCTGCTTACTCTGTGTCGAAGCACTTCTGCTGACTCGTCTCTACCCCAACGTGTCTCGGATTTGAGAAAGGCGTGCGCAAAGTGCTGGTCAAAGGACAAGGAAGCTACGAGGAAGGTTGTCAAGGCTATTGTTGGCTGTGCAGTGGTGAGTCGTAACAATCTTGCTAAATGATATTAGAATTGGACTTGATAGGTGCGCGTTAGATTCCAGGTTTTCCCGCAGAAATAACGGTCAGCGCCATCGACGCTCTACTCACGCTTTCGAGGAACGAAATCGATGCGAGTAATTACGAGACATACGAAAAGGCCAACAGAGGGATCGGGAAGGCTCTCAAACTCGCCGAGGCATTCGCCGAACGGACCGATGCATCTGACCGAGAAGACCAACGAAGCACCCACCCGACTTTGCTCCGTGCGATCTCCAATACGGGCTACACGCTCGCCGGCGCGCTCTACAACGCTTCTCGGGCAACACAGGCGATCGCGTTCATCGAACAGAGCTGTCTAGTTGGCGAACGAGCTTTGGCGCTTGCTGATGTATCTGGAGGAAGCAAGGACAAGGAAATTATAGCGCTCCGAGAACATATGCCCCGTAGATGGGAACTCTTAGCCATCTGCAGGCTCAAGGCAACAGATCGCCGAGGCGCCGTCGAGGGTACAGTAAAGCACTCGTGTGGCACGTCGCTCTTCTTCCTCCCGAAGTGGCAAAACTGGACGACAAGACGAGCCATTTCATCTCTCAGTTGGTCGGAATCTCGGTCTCGGAACTGTTCGACCCCGAGAGCGTATTGCTTTCTCGGCTGTTTGCAAACTTGGATGTAGAAGAAAAGCTCGTGTGTCTTATGATGGAGCGCGTGGTCAAGGTTTTGGAGGATATGATGCACAAACCTGTTGCTCAGAAAGCTATGAAATTGGCGGCTGGAGAGTTGGGGAAGATGTGGGCGGATCGGCACCCTGTGAAACGTGCAAAGTAAGTATAACGAAGAGAGCATGGACAAAAGGCTGACCGGTAACAGGTTGTTGATCTCGTTGCTCAAGCATGAGTACCATACCAGTGGATCTTCTGTCAAGGTCTCATCCGGTGAAATACTCGAGCTCCTATCCTCAGATGTGCGTGACCCCGAGCTTGCGTGATCACAGGACTAATTCGTCCTATAGAACCTCAAGCAAGATTCTCGCTTCAAGCCTTACATCCCTGAATACATTGCTCAAACACACATATGGAACGCTCTATTGCTACACAAGTCAAATGCGCCGACAGCTGAAGTGGTAGCCCAAGCAATCGCCGGAAGCGAAAAATTGCTAGCCATGATTACCCTGTCGTTGAGCCTGTTTCGGCAAAAACTGCTGGCAAGCGGCCTGTTGGGAGGACTAGGTCTATTTCCAGGCGTGGAGGTAAGGCATCCAGGTATCACGCTGATTTAAAAAAATTTGACGATGGGTTCAAGGCAAAGAGAAAGAAAAGGAAAAGGAAGCAGCTCCTTCCAAGGATAAGAGTCTCTCGGCCCCTCTTGTGCTAGACGACCGGGGAGGATTGATCCAGTCTATGGGTAAGCGTCTTACCAATTGACTATCGAGATTTGCTAAGTGGCTTTCGGGATGGTTAGACATGATCGCACAGATTCTTGGACTTTTGAATCATACCGTTTTGAAGCTACAATTTTTGCATATTATTATTTGGATTTGTGAGGAGACAGATGTGGACAAGATGGTCGAAGGTATGTATGCATTGCCGGGCTACTTATCGGGTTTTAGTCTAACTGTTTGCTCTTCCACTTTGCCTGGTCCACTCCGACAGTTCATGTCAGGACATCGATCGATTTATCGGCGCAATATATTCAACTCGGACAGTTGGAAACGGCCATGAATGTACTTTCCCGTTCGAGCGAACTGGCCGAAACGAATGGTGTTAGAATCGGAATTCCAACCCTCGTTATGTTACGATTGCTTTATGCGGATGTTTTGGCGAGGTTGAGAAAAACAAATGAAAGGTTAGCCATGGATCATTTATTTTCGTCAACCCAAAGTGCTTATATTCAATTTGAAGCGCGAAACTATATATATCCGCACTTGAACTCTCAGAGCAAATTGAACCTGTTGAGAAGGGTGCTGCGTACATGGTCAAAACAGAGGCTAGGCTGCGAGCACTGCAACAGAGCGCTACAGCCTGCAGGGTATATGCGTCCATTCAAGCATCAAGGGTGAGCTTCTAATCATATCGCAACGATAGTACATCGCTCAGCCCGGCTTTTAGGACGACACAACCACCATGCTATTTGCGCTAATGCAATCGCTTAGACTCTGGAACCGTGCGATCGATATCTTACTCCGGCTAACTGAAAAAATTCAACCCAGTGCTCCTGCCGAGCCTGCCAATCCGTTTGAAGTGCAGAGTACTCTGGCCAAAGCGCCTACTCTGGACGAAGCGTCACAGGCCAAGAAGACCGTCTCACGCGGCGCGATAATGGATGGTGTACAGTGGCAAATTGCTCAGGTAAATTTCGACTCGTCACAAATAAAACATTACCTTATATATTCTTAGGGTCTTTTGAGAACAATATTCGATCTTGGAGAAGCGTATTCGTTACGAGGGTCAGTGCGGGAAGCAGAATACTTCCTTGGGCAGGCCGAATCATTGTCCGAGTCACTCCACGCGCCTCTTGGAGTTGGGCGCTCGCTTTTGAAGCAGGCGGAACTCAAGATGGCACGAGGGCTTTTGGATGAGGCACTCGAGACACTTGCGAAGGCGGAGGAGATTGTTGCAGATGTGAGCACATGCGCTCGATTCCTACCGACAACAGCTCTAATACCTTATTCGAATAGCCCATCAGTACTGACACTTCCTACTTAAACTATCTATTGGGACATCATAGGCAGAAGGAGGCTGCCAGTGGAGAGGACGCGTACGTCATGTACACTCAAGCACAGAATGTTTTGCAACAATTGGATGAAAACTTGAATAAGCTTCAAAGGCATAAGTAAGTATTCAGCCCTTTTTGTGTCAGGACCTTGGCTTAGGAAAAAAGATCCGTATCCAAGCCCACTGCAGATATCTTGGTACCTGATATTCAAGGCGTGATAATGCGAGAACAAAGTATGCACCTATTTTCACTCACGGTATAGAGTAATTACTGATCAAAGTCTATTTAGTCTGGCTGAGCCGAATTGGTGAGGTCCAGCCGGAAGAGCAAAAAGCGTTGGAAGATCTCGAGAAGCTACCACAAACGCTTAAGAGCAAGGTGAATGGATTTTGTCGAACTTTCTGGTCACTAACTAATTCCCCCCGCCCCCTAGTCTGAGCAAGCGTCACTCCTTGGTCGAATCGCATTGCATGAAGTGTACAGCCAGTTTAGATCTGATCTGTTCCTGAGTTCTTTGACTGAGTCTGGTAAGTCATAGATTATCAGCGATCCCGGATACCGCTGAACTATATGTAAAGCAATCGCCGTACCGATGGGGATGACGAGCAAGGACGCAGTATCGAATCAACCGAACCCTACCCGTGATGCCCTCGGCACTTTGGGAACAGCCGAACAAAACTTCTGGAAAACGCTCCAGCTGAGCGTAGCACAAGGAGATGTGACTCGTATTCGGGAATCTGCGACCAACTTGGCTCGAATCATGGCGTTCCAGTCTTCTTTGGGTAAACAGGGTGTCGAGGGTGCTGTTCTTACTGCTGCATTGTTAGGCATGTTCTGCCCTTGCGCCGGAGGGGTTTGCTTTTATTAACACTGCGTTCCAGATTACAGTAACGCAACCACACTGCGACGAGAAATGCTTGATGCCATTGCGAACAAGGACAAGACAAAACTTGGTGGGGATGACATAGTATGGCCCGCGATTAACGAGGATGGCATGCCTTGCGATAAACCCACTAAGCAACCCCGCGGATTGTTTGCAGCAGACGAATCTTCGGAAAGAGAGGATCTCGAGAGCGACGACGAGGTCATGAGGCAATACTGGGATTTTATAAAGGCAAAGTATAGCAGCCTCTCATTCGATGCTTCCATGTCTCAGCAGATCAATCTTCTGCCCAAGCATTGGACAGTTGTCACTATCAATGTTACGGACGATAAAACAGCGCTTATTGTGTCCAGGCAGCGACCGGATCACCAGCCCGTCATATTCTGTTTGCCTTTGGATCGGCGAGGGCGAGAAGGGGACGACGAAGAACAATTTAGCTACGATGATGCTGTGGAAGAGCTCACCTCCATCATTGAGACAAGTGACCGTATCACCCATGAAGGTGTCAACATCGAGGGCAATAAACAAGCCATTGCCGATTGGTGGTCAGAGAGAACTGCTTTGGATCAACGAATGCGAGAATTATTGGAGAATATCGAGTTTTGTTGGTTGGGAATTTTCAAGGCAAGTAATTTAATAGTATTCTTCGGACCCCTCTCATCGCAAGAAACCAGACTGCATTAGCAGTGCCAAACGTCCATAGTGCAGATACACTCTCTTTGCTGCGGGGTCGTTTGGATAAGGCCTTTAAGAGAAATGGAATTGGCGGTGATAAGACGAGTGCTCGCCCTAAACTTGACAAGAGTCTTCTCGATTGTTTCTCGTCGATCTCTCCCAAATGTAGGGACGAAGAGCTGGAGGATCTAGCATATTTTATTCTTGATCTTTATCAATTGCATGGAATATCTATTGCGTTGTCCGACGTAGATATTGATACTGTGAGTACGATGGGCGATATTCGGCTAATGCTTACCCTTCGTCCCACCCGTGAAGCTTGTTGTGGATCTTCGAAATGCGTTGGAAGAACACGCGCTTAAAACAGTTCCTCGTCCAACCCAAATAGAAGACCATCATATGTTCTTGGTCCTCGATAAAAGCGCCCAGCGAATTCCATGGGAATCTATTCCTGTCTTGCGCGGACGATCCGTCAGCCGTATTCCTTCAATCTCATTCTTGGTTGATCGGATTCAGCTTGCCAGGCATCGTCAGGGTTTACCCTTCGCCTCTCCGGACTCGAAACCGGGCACCCAGCAACTGGACCGCATTACTATAGATCCAAAACGAGTTCGATACGTGCTGAACCCCAAAGGCGACTTGAAACATACTGAGAAGCAATTTGGCCCTTGGCTCAAACGCATGACGAAAGAAGTTGGGTGGAGCGGTACTATCGGTAGGGTACCAACTGAAGAAGAGATGGCAAGATCCCTCTCAGGAAGCGATTTGTTCATGTAACTATTTTTTCCTGCCCGCTTGGGTACGCCCCTCACGGTTGTCTTTCAGATACTTCGGGCATGGAGGGGGAGAGCAGTTCATTCGATCACAGAAGATAAGACACCTTTCCAAGTGCTCTACTGCTATGCTCTGGGGGTGTTCATCCGGCGCGATGCGCGAAATGGGTGACTTTGACCCCATCGGAACGCCCTATCACTATATGCTTGCAGGATGGTATGTTGACTCATACGAAAGTCAGACGACGACTAATGTTTCAAACTCTCACTACCGAAAGCCCCACTCTTGTGGCTACCCTGTGGGATGTGACAGATCGTGAATGTGACCGGTTCGCGCAGTCTGTGTTCACTTCACTTAAGCTCGACAGTGTTGGGAAAACATCAAAAACAAAGACAAGCGTCATACAAGCGGTTGCGTCAGCTCGCGAAGTTTGCAAACTCAAGTATTTGACGGGCGCGGCCCCTGTTGTCTATGGCATTCCATTCTATTTATAACACGCATATATTCAGGCGTCCCATATGTTTTACCCTTCCGGTCCCTAATATTTTATTATTAGTAATAATGAATAACAACTACAATTTGCATCGTTTAGGATTCCTGCCTCCTAAATTCACTACTAATATTCCGCATATTGTTGTGTCCTACCATCCACCAAGTATCCGACATTCGCAGTCACACGTTGGCCACTGACCGTTGAGTCATACAATTTGTTACTTTCCTATGAATATCTTCGTATCGACCACAGCGCCAGTCATATACGTCTCTGAGGCACCAAATTGAGGTTGTGATTATCCTTTTGTTGGGTCTAACTCTAACTTCGAAGCTTCAAGAATCGACTATAAGGCGCCAGGCGCCTGCCTCTGCATTTGGCCGTTAGTGAGCCCACGTGCAAGCATGTCGTGCTTTTCGCCCGTCATGTCGCTCTGGTCTGACAATCGACTTGAGAAGCCTCCAGTGATAATTGCAATGCTGGACACTGAGCCCAAGTTCAACCCAAAATCCATTCAGAGGGAATAGCACCAACCAATTGCAGTGAAATGGCGAAGATTGCTGGACCCTTACAACCAGCCTCCAAAGGATTTCTCTCCCTTCCAACCGAATTACTCTCTAATATAATATCCTATCTCGCCCCCATGCAGATTCGATACGAGCACCTTATGATAAGCGCCTATTGTATAGGCAGCAGTTCGAATACCGAGGATTTTTTAGTCCGACTTCGTATCTTACGCGTCCTCTCACAGCTCTCTCGCCTATCGAGATTTATCTTTCTCCCAATTCTCTGGGAAAGATTACAAGTTTGTTTAACTTCTAAACCTGGCTGGCAATCGCATAGGTATATTGGAGACGCTCTGGAAAGAAAATGTAAGGGACTTTTAGCAAGCAAACATCTATGGTCATATGTTAAGTGAGAAAGAGATGGCTTGTTAATGATAACCGTTGACAAAATTCGTCCATACTTATACACTCTGCTTCAGAGTAGTGACAGTCACATTGCTCGAATTTTATAGTTCGCAAGTAATGCCACTATTTGTTCAGCTACTTTCAGAACTTCCAAATGTCCATACCCTTGAGATTTTGTATGTCACAAGCGACATCCCGAGTCCCGGATCTTTTGAAGCGCACTTCAGAGGATGTACCCTCCCATCGATAGAGAAAGTTGTACTACCGGCATATGCGCGCAAGATTCTCAGATGCTGCCCAAATCTGAGAGAAGTGACGTGTAACAGGGACTTAGGGGAACCTGGAGAACTCGTTGATACATTGATTCATATCGGCCTTCCTAAAATTGAGGTTATTCGAGGGTTCACAATCGGATCAGTTCCACTCAAACGTGTGTAACCGTTGCCTGCCTTGTAGTTTGAGCCATACATTCTTATTACATTTTTAGGTCTTAGCAAGGTCAGTCCGTCCTTAAGATGCATTCGAGTTAATGGCAGGGTGTTCACCCGAAGGAATCCGGTTGGTACCGCAAGACACAACCCGAATCTCAATCTAACAAGCAGTGTATATTGCGTAGACCGGGGACATACTTCAGCTTTCAGCTTACTCGGTGCTTCGCTCCCTTCGAGTAATAGAAATAGAGTGTTTTGAGAATAACAATCTCGACTTCTCCGTGAAGCTTGCCAGCGATGTTCTTCGAGTTTGTGCTGAGAACGAATCGGCCACGAAGAATCATCGGTCACGAAAAGACACAAGTAACACGAAAATGTCGGAGGACAGCCCCTCCAAATCAATTGACGAAGAGGTTCGATTGGTTCGTGTCTTGCGATATGAGTACAACACTATATATGGCCGAACTGCTTCTGATTTTGTGCCGGTGAAAGTAGAGGAGTTTCCTGTTAAAACTTAGCTATCACTCCCTTAGCTCTGTGTGTGTATGCGTCCATGGTAGTATTCTATTCTGAATCTTGAAGTTTCGGTACACTTGTAAATTATTCATTCGCTGATCCACATATCAGAAAATGCATATATATGCTTACGTTGACCCAACAAGCCTGAGTGTGTTCGAGTTCCGCTACGTCTACAACATGTACGTAGATATCTAATACACAAAACTAATTTCGCTCGAGATATCCTCCGTAAAGCCCATCCGAGGCTTCTAATTAGAGAAGGGGGAGTCTTATTGCTCTCAATTAATGTGCTACTAGTATCAACTACTTCATCCTATAAAATCATGGGCGACAGTCACTTAGCCCTTGTAATATCACATGATGGTTATACAGGCATATAGCGTAGAAATCGCGACCAGAAACCAGCTAGAGCCATAATCGGGCTGCTCCGCAGACAGAGAAGAGTCGCATAATGAGTAAATTTCAAGAATCTGAACGATACACATTGCTTGATTATACAGCAAAAAGACAAACACTTGTGAGTTGAAAGTACCACCGCAAACGCGTTGACATCCACTCAGTCAATTTTGATGATGATTTTTCCAAAGTGCGATCCGCTGAGCTGGTAGTCCAACGCATCTACCACCTCACTCCAACCAAACACACGATCAATAACTGGCTTAATCTTGTGTTTAGTCATGAATGCGTCCAACCTCTCGCACATTGCCTTGTTTCCGACCAGGATTCCGGCCATCTAAAAAGCTTGTTTACCACGCAGAATATAATAGTCGGACTTAACGACTTACCGAGGCCTGTCCGAATAATAACGTCATAGCCAGGTCATGGAGGGTCTCGCCACCTGGGTTACCCTGCGCAACAACGCCGATCACGTGTACGAAGCCTTCGCGTTTGATAGACTTCAGGGATTGCATGAGCGTGCCCTGTCCGCCTATCAACACCAGATCTGTCATTACAAGTAAACTACCAGTGTAAACTATAGCTCACCAACTTCAAGCACCTGCTCGACACCTTTACCTCCGGTCAGCTCTTTGACCTTGCTCGACCACTCAGGCACCTCTCGGTAGTTGATGATCTCGTCGACTCCCAAGTCTTTGTACTTGGCCGCCTTCTCCTTGCTCGAAGTAGTAGCAATCACCCGTGCTCCCGCCGCCTTGGCAAGCTGCGCGCCAAACACGGAGACTCCTCCGCTACCGAGTACCAGCACGGTCGAATCTTTGGTGATGGGTTGCTTTTCGAAGAACGAGTGCCATGCGGTCAATGCTGCACATGGGATGGTGGCAGCCTCTTCGTAAGAAAGGTGAGCTGGGATCGGGAGGAGAGTTTTAGCATCGAACACTCTATGTCATGTAGTGAGTGTATGCGCATTGGCTATCGTGGCTTCGGCATACCTGTATTGAGTGAGGCATCCGGTGGTGCCACCACCAACTGTAAAGAGCGTATGCTCGTCCTACCGTAACACATAGTAGTGTCAGCGAGCAGCTAAACTCAGATGTAAATATCGCGCACTTGAATAGGACCATCAAACCACGTTTCGAAGAACAACGAGTGCACTCGGTCTCCTTTCTTCCACTGCGTGACACCCTCGCCGACAGCGACTACTTCTCCAGCGCCGTCGCAAGACGGAATCAGCCCCTGTCCGTCAGGGCCGGTAGAGTATGGCCCAGGATATTGCTCCCTGCTAATGAGAATGTCCTACAGAATCCAGATTAGATTGAAGAATCGTGGGTGTACTTGACCGTGCATACCCTGTAAGTGTTAATTCGATCAGCAAGCTGGCCAACTGACCGCTTCGGGCGACGTACCTGTAGTTAAGAGCAGCTGCGTGTAGCTTCACTAGGACCTCTCCTTGCTTAGGAGGAGTGATTTTGACTTGACGGAGCTCGAGGCTCTTGTGGCCGTTCCAGCTCTTTTGGTCAGGCGGAAAGCGCCACGCCTGAGCAGTAGTCGGGATAGCAGACATATTGAGTGAGTAATAAAACTAGTAGTGGGGGGGGGATGTTGAATGCTTGGCTAAATGCTTGAGGGGAGCGGTGCTTGCGCACTTTTATATGACTGGGGGGGCCGGGGGGTATTCATTGCGCCCTGTCGTCACTTTTCAAATCCCGCTGGAAATTTTTGGATTATTCGTTCACCGTCATGACTGGAGATTGGTGGAGGCAGAGTATTTTTCGATCTTCAAAGTCGTGCTGATTAACCCATTGACCGTTGTTAAAAACCTCCAGACATTCTCTGAAACATTTACTCTAGGTGTAGTGATCTTATTGGTATGACATCGTGTGATGCGTATGGCTAATATGATGAAAGTGGAGGCCTCGATGACGGTACAGTAATAATCGGTAGGATGAACGTTCTGGAATATTCAACGATCGGGTGGAATTTATCCCAGTAAAAAGCCGTAAGTTTAACTACTTAACAAGCTTGTGTTATTTGATTCACGGAACCGGCGGCAGCGCACATGGCTAGCCGGTATACAGACCAAATTCCCAGGCTTGATTTGCGCTTCCATCAGCAGACCGAGAAAGCCATATGCGTCTTAGTCGACAATTGGCATGAACCTTCAGATAACTTGTGGAAGCATAGTTTCCCGAAGGGATGAGCGCCGTGTGTGGCTCATCGATTGCATAGGGTGCAGTAGCAAAGTGTGTGATAGCTGTTGCTAGGTTGATCGCAATAGTACGCCATGGGTTCGTACACCCTGGAGGCGAGATATCGAGGGGGACATGGAGAAGCGGTGGATCTAGTGCTTCAATTCGCGGCTCCTCCTTAAGTTTAAAGCATAAAACTCAACGCTATCGCTCAGGATATGACTGAACTCCGAAACGAACCTGGAACGTCGAACACCTAAGCACCCCCGCCCGTCCGGCGGTATCAACCAATCCAATCTCAAAGCTAAATTCACGTCCCAGGTCTCTGAGCTGCATATGCAGCCATTGGTGCGTTAGGCCAAGCGTTGCTTTGGATCCATCATTATAGGGCGGACAGCGGATAAATGTGGTTTGGATTGTGGGTGATTGGACATGGAGAACCACACAAGTCAAGTCGTGCGGTGAAGATTGATCACAGGAGGACTCTTGCTCGGTTTGCTCGGGAATCTGGATAAGTTGTACGCTTGCATCGGGCGGCGGCAAGGAAGTGTGGTCGTTCAGGAAGTGGATAACTGAATCTGCAGGGAGTGTGGGATCTACCGAAACCGAGAACAGCTGCAAAGGGTGGGTTCCAATCGAGGAGAACAGAGAGACTACTGGAGGCTGAACTGTTGAGGAAAACATAATATCCTGTAGTCATCGCAATTATTGCCGGTTACACGTGACACGGTAATACCGCCAACGAGACGTTGCTTGGGCTGCTGGACGCCCCGGCGGATGCCTCCGAGGCACATATTTATTGCGGCGACTTTAATTTACATCATCCCCTGTGGGCTCTCAACTCTAACCCTCACACGGTCGGCTCTACCAGTTCGGACATGCTTGCCGAATGGCTTCTCGCCAACCGGCTGGAAATTCTCAACTCTCTAGATGTCCCCACCCGAGTTGGACGTAGGGGACAGAGAGATTCAATCATAGACCTCACTATTGCCAACGACGCGGTTATTGAGGGAGGTTTAGTCTCGAAATGGGAATGCTCGGGGAGAGGCTCCCTTGGGTCAGACCATAACTGCATCACCTGGACCATCACAATCAACACTCCTTGCGACACTCGTAATCCTGAAGGAGCTTACCGACACCGCATCGACATTGCCGGTGAAGACGATTGGATAAAAGCAGCTACAACCTATCTAGAAGAACACCCACCGCCTCAGTACGCGTCGACCAAGGAGATCGAAGAGGGCGCTCTCATCATCCTCAAAGCTATGTCTACTGCTACCGAACTATCCATGGAGAAGGTCCTAGTGAATAAGGCCAAACCCCGTTTGGAATGGTGGAACAACCGATGCTCTCGGGCGGTTACAGATTTGGAAGACTGCGATAACCCGGAGGAACGCTCTGCAGCCCTTGGACGTCTACGATCGGCTATCCGCGGTGCCAAGAGATCCCGTGGCGACGACCTATGCACTAAAGTTACCAACCCCGAAGCTGTCTTCAAGTTCACAAACTGGTATAAAGGGAAACGTGAAGCCCCGCTACCCCCCCCCCTGACCGCCAATGGACTAAAAGCCACCCTACCCGAGGATCAGGCTAGGTTGCTTCGGGATGCATTCTTCCCAGCGACTGCCCCCCCTGCCGACTCATCCTCCCCACTTGGAATACCTCTCCACCCCACTCGTCCCCATCACGGTATCACAGTGGACGAAATCTCCCGGGCCCTCAACTCGGCATCTAACACGTCTGCCCCAGGAGCCTTTGGGACAAACTATTGCCTCCTCAAATGGCTGTTCAACGCTCGCCCGGGGATTATTGTGGATCTCTACAACACCTGCCTGGATCATGGATTCCACCCCAAATGCCTTCGCAACGCGCTTGTAGTAGCTATCCCCAAGCCACACAAGATCGACATGACGGCCCCCAAATCTTACCGTCCCATCTCGCTCCTTGAAACTCTTTCGAAATGCCTAGAGAAAATTATTGCCGCGCGTATCTCGTTCGAAGTTGGAAAACACAATCTCCTCCCTTATACACAATTCGGAGGGAGGGGCAACTCGTCATGTGTCGACGCAGGTCTGTCCCTCTCTCATGACATTCACGCCGCTTGGGCACAAGAAAAATTTGCCTCACTTTTAACGCTAGATATTTCTGGTTACTTCAATAATGTTAATCACTCTTGCCTTAGTTTCACCTTACGTAGACTCGGTTTCTCCAACTGCATGTGTAATTGGCTTTCCTCTTACTTCTCCGATCGTACCGCTCAGTTCCGTATTAATGATCATGTTACTAGCCTTTTCCCGATTTCTAATGTAGGCATCCCCCAGGGATCCCCTCTCTCTCCCATTCTCTCTTCTTTGTATTCCATACCTGTTCTTCTCTCGGTTCTGGACTCCCCAAATCTCTCGGTACGTGCCTATGTGGACGACTTCACGATTCTGGCCACCTCCAAATCCCGCGCCAGGAACATCCATCTCTTGGAGGACGCTGCAGAGGAAGCCTCGTCGTGTCTTCAGGCTCTAGGGCTGGACTTCAAGCTGGAAAAGTGCGAACTCATTCACTTCGCCAAATCAAATTCATAAAGCTTCGACAATATATTGTGTTTCAAATAGCGTCCACACAATCAACGGTATTCCTATTTCCAACGCCAACCAGTTCAAAACTCACACAAGTGAGTTGATATAGTTCTCGATGTCTACAGATATCCTTCAGTACTAGATCCAAACTAAACACCCATATACTTACTGGCATATCCATCTCCATTCTTGTCCTGCATAGCGTCGTTCACGTTCGGGTCCAGACCGTTTGCAATCTCCCAGTCATCTGGCATCCCATCTCCATCCGTATCTTTCGGTGCAGTACCTCCAGCGATCGGGCCACCAGAGCTCCACGGGGACACAGTCTCATCAGAGATGAGCGCGCCAGACTTGCCGAGTGACTTGACCTGGTTGATGAGCTGTGTGTCGACGTTGTCGCGTGACTTGGACGCGCCTACTCCGGCGATAACCTTGGCATAGGCATCAAGAGGAGCAAGGAGGGTCTTGACTGTTGGGTAGTCGTAACGTTTGGCTTGGAAGTCGACGCCCTGGGAATATAGTCAATACAACCACCAAGAATGGCTAAAGATACGAACAGAGTAATTGTCAGTAGATTGACTAAGTTCCCAGCCATCGAGTACACCTGAAATAGTTAATCATTATACGTGATGGGCCCTACAGATTACTATTTGCCTACCGTTCCTGTCTGTTATACATATAAGAATGATCACTTTCGTGAACGGAGATACTTAGATTGACTTACTGGGATCATAATAGTTACGCTGCACATATGCGTGGAAGTTTGCATTTCCGCGGGTAAATGCGCTGACGCTCGTCGAAGGGCCGCTGATGAATATGTTGTTCATGATATTCGCGTATGATTGGCCATCCGAATCGCCGGCAATGTAGCCCCCTCCTCCACCCCAGTTATAAACAACATTGTTGACGAACTCGTTGACCCCCTTGACTTTGGGGTTACTTGCCAAGCAGACTTCTGATCAGATTGAAAAAAATTGCGAGTAGCACAGTTAACATACCGAGTTTTGTTATCAATGTATAGAGATCGGATGATGCTAACACCTCCTGTATTTGTTTGCATAAGTCCACCACAAGAGTGAGTCTCGAGGCCCTGAGTAATAATAGTGTCCGAGATTGTTATGTTCGAGACTTCGCCATTGATGGAGAATGTCTCATCTGCCTTCCAGTCGGTTACGGTAATCGTTTAATCTAATAGAGTTGCTCACCTCGACCCCAAGATACGCTGACATGGTCGAATATCATATCATGCCCGTCGGCTAAGCAGTTAATGAATAACAAGTTCAACAGCTTGCATCAATCGATTAATATGCACCCTACCAATTGTGGCTTCCTAGTGTCAGAATCGAGAAGGTACCAGATGAGGATGCTTAGAGTGGCCGAGCTAGGCGGTGGTGGGAGGGACAAGAGGAGAGATACTAGGGCGCATTAAATTTATCAAAAGCGCATACAGACGAAGAGTTAATTCGTTTTGCCGTACGTCGGGTCTAGGTTATTTTTTTTGGCTGTACAGTATTGTTTTCTTCTTTATATGCAACAGCTGTAAATGGCAAGATCGGGCGAGAGTGTGCCAGGTTGAGATACTAGACTGCTACGGGTTAGTCGCCAAGTCTTGGTTCGGGTGGCTAAATTTGTCAACGAGTGAGGTAGCTATATCTCATTCGTGGGGTTGATACCGAATGGGTAGGTAGTTTGTAACTTATCAGCTTTTCCACTAGTCTGTATATCTACACGTCTCTTTGCCATGCCGTCTGACCCCAAGAACTGACGATATTAATGCACGCGTATGTTTGTTGTATCCAAATGACTATACCTGATACTGCGAGGCATCCGTTTGGATACCCCATCTCATTGTATTTCATTTTCTCACCTAGGCATAATTGTTACTTATAACTGACATAAAACGTGTATCAAATACAACTTTCCATTCCAGTACGACTCGTCAGGTCTAGCTGTCCCATTCAGCGCAACAGTCCGTGCCGTCGAAAGTGGGCTTCAGCTCCCTCAGCAGCCTCCACGAACACGCGCTCTTGGCTCGAGGAAAATCATCCTTCAGACCACCCGTGGCCAATATCGTCCGATAATAGTGCGTGGCTTCGGCAGGAATCGACTCGTAGGTTTCTGGACCAAAGCCGCGAGTAATGAACGAGTAGTGTTTGTCGTCGGGGTGAGTTCTATTGCTTCGGGTTCTGCGATGATGCTCGTGGCGAACCTGTATGCGTGGAAGCGTGCTGTTCGTCTCTCCGAACTCGAACACAATCGATATCACTGGTTTCTTCGCATCAGCAACTGTGATTGTGCGGTCGACAGGGCAGTCGAGAGAATGCTTCCGGTTCTTGAACTGAAGGTTGATTGCAGAAGTGGTCTCCGTCGTGATAGCCTGATCAACAGACCCCATATGTATCGGAATCACCGCGTCGATTGATGGCTGGTTGTCCTTAGCTTGCATCGCCATCCCGCGGAACAGGGCTGTCCTCAGGGCTTTGGACGACAGCATATCGGAGTCCTCGGCAAGAGCGAAATGAGAGAAAGAAACAAACGCATCCTTAAACACGACCTCCAAAGATTGTCCTTCCTCTTCGTCGGACACTGGCGTTGCCTTCAGTATAGTGTCGTGATGTTCGCTCGCGAACAGTGAACGGAGAAAGGCCAGAACAGGGACAGGTCGATGAAATCCTGGCTTAGAATCCTCCAGCGGCGGGTCGATTGTATAAGGGTCTCTTGTCAAAGCAATATCGTGCGCAATTGTAACCAGAAGTCGGCCGCAAAGCTCTCCTCGCTCGCCTCTTGCAAGAAACCCCTTTTGACAGTTGTCTGCCAGGATTCGGGGGGCTAGAACAGCTATTCCACCATCCCCAGAGACATTATGAAGGTACTTCGAAGCCGCCTCAGCCAGCACGGGCTCTGATGATGTTCCAGTTCGCATGTATTCCCGATGCTCAGGGATAGCATACACGATACGCATGTGGCGCTCAACTTGCTGCGACTCGGTTTCGCGAGCAGCAGGGTTCATAGACTCGAAGGCTATTCCAATCCGAACGCTGAGTGCAGCAAGTTCGGCCTGGGAGGTTCGCGAGGGGGCACCCCCGCTGGTTAGTTTCTCGTAGGCCATGGAGACAACGGCGTCCACCGATCGCCGCTGTCGTGTCCTTTTTTGCTCTTCCAACAGCTTATGATGTACGAACCACCTGAGGGAAATAGCATGAGTGACCCGCATTTACTGGAAAGATTGATCGAGGTAACATACAGCGGGCGACCCATGCTTGACATCACTTCAATTGTGCATGCGTTACGAAGCGAACGGGGCTCGTTGGAGCCTTTCATCTTCTTGAGGACTTGGTCGGTAAAGACATCGAATGGAAGCTCGGTAAATGGAGGGATAAGATATTGACCCTTCGAAGCACGAAGCGAAGGGTGGTCTCTGGCCGAGGGTGCAAATTTCTGCAGGTGACTGTTGGTCGACAAGAAAACAAAGAAGATCGGCAGGTCAACGAGCTGCGACAAGACTGTTCCCAGGTTTTGATAGGGGCTGCGTGTGCGCACTTCGCTGACGACTTTCGGAGGTTCGGTAAGGGAGTGTGCTTCGTCAAAGTATAACAGGCATTGGGTTTTGTCAGCAGACGAACTTGGCCCTAATGTACGGATCATCTGTTCGGCACTGGCATTCATCTCCTGAAACAGCGTGTCCAGAAAACCAGGACGTTTCAATACGTCGTCATCTTCACAAACCAGCTTCCTATCCTGTGGAGGTTTTTCAGAGAATAAGAACAAATAGACCGAAGTCCAAACTGACTGACCTTTTCAGCAGCAGTCAATGCTGCCTCGTAGAACGCTTCGCGGTTTCCTCCGACTCCCTCATCGGCTTGTCCATCCTTGAGGTAACTTGCCCATGCAGTTGCCAGTTCACTTCCTTTCCGATCTCTGGCCACAATTGGCACTCTGGCAGTCGCAGTAGCAAACATGTGCTTGAGTAATATCGCATATTCAGCTTGGAGGAGCTGGTCACTTTTGTTATAGTGATATTCAAAGTATGCACGAAGCCGTACATCCGGAGGAGGATAAGCTGTGGTCAGTGATATAATTCAGCGGCAATCTTCAGCAGCAACAAAACTACTCCTACTTGCTATTCCCTCGGGCAGTGCTTCACGGATATTCGCCGGAATAGTGAAAACAAGGTTGGCTGCCTCGTCTATCATACGCGACTTTCCCATTCCTGAGGATTGCACGACAGATATAGATCTCATGTAAAGCTTTTTCTCGTTTGGGAGATTCAGATAGGAATCCAAGGCCTCGACGAAACACTTGTGCACTGTGCCGACGTAAGGCTCCTGGAAAGCCGCTAGGAGGCCTGTGCAATGCGTATCAGATGATTACCAACGTTAAGGTTGCTGCTTTACTGACTTCGGTTGCTAAGAGACTTTACGAGCGGCTGGGACCCCCCAGCTATACGTGCATTGCCATCTGTCACTGAGGGTGCAAAAATACGAAGAGATGCTAAAAGAAAAGACAGGCATGAGGCGAGACTTGGAATAGAAAGAGGAACATACGGTGGCGAGCCAATTGCGTGAATGATCCCGACCTGTATGCGAGCAGAAGTAACTCAGAGAGCTCGATAGACTTCGCACAGAGTGCAAAGTAGTTTTCCGGACTGATTGATGGCAATGATGGATCGACGGAACAGATTATCACCAGTAGTGAGAGGTACTCCCCGGATTGCAGAGAATCCCTGGAAGCAAAAACGGTCGAGTCCCGTCGTCGATGCGCATCTATCTCCTCATTTACACGGGCATTGATGTCAGGCATAGCAACTGGTCTGCTAGCGAATGTGCTTAGAGTTACGTGGGCAGGCAGGGGGAACTTCAGGATTTGGTGGCTCGGTTCCACATGATCATTACGCAGACAGTTAATTGAAGGGTCGTACATCCACGGTCCAGCGCTTGTTTGTTATCTTGCTCAGCAAGGTCAAAAATCACGTGCCATGTCACGCTAAAAATTCCCAAAATTCGTACTATTTTCTTTTTGTTTACTTTGTCGAGAACCCCATGGACCACCACGGAATTTACCTGGAACCAAGCTCTGAGAGGCACGTGATCTGTTTGGTCCTTTGTTTGGTTCGAAATGTCGGAGCAATCACGCTCCAAAGAGCTTGGTATATCGCCAATGGGTCATCTGGGGTGTCCTGTGACCCGGATATCTCCTCATACATTGTATATTAGCGAGTGTGGTCTCTTGTAACAATAATTAAGGCTTCTCATCTATCAATGTGTGCTTATCCGAAGGTCATCCGGGGAATCTTCGAGGGGGAAATATGCACCGCAAAAGGGAACGTTTCGGGCGGATTCTCGGCGCTCATATCACGTGACCATCGATACCATCTCTCACTTTGTCGAGCTCGTACCCCGTACACGCAGACTTTCATATTCTCAATGTCTGAGACAGATCTCCCTGACTAAGAGAGTGATTTTGACTACACCGAGGAGGACTTTGCTGAGCCGGAATGGGATCCTAAGCCCAAGCCTGACGTTCTACCCCGAGTTCCCGCATCACAAGCCTTGGACACGCACCGACAGGAGCACGCTGCTATTGAGGAAGTAGTAGAGTGTATGAGTCGTAATTTAATACGACTTGACACACTCGTGTTTGCAATTTGCTATGGAAATCCGCTCTGCTCATTGGATAACGGCAAGTTGAAAGCGGAGCGAAATCAGCTAATGAAAAGCTCCAAGCTTCCGACGATACTCGACCATTTACATACCCCACCATCCTACACAGGCTCCCGTCCAGAAGCAGCCTTGAAAACGCTTGACGAATGGGCGTGGAAGCACGTTGCCAAATTGTCTCGCGTTGAGCTTGATCAATTCGCTACTGACTCTCGGAAAGAGTCCGAAAAGTGCAATAATGAGGTCGAAGACCTCACGAACCTCGAAAATCTCAGCTTCGAGGCCATACGGGGGAAAGCTTCGGCATTTACACCACGCCCCCTTCAATTCCTGACCAATATTAGCGAGACAAAGAATCATGCACGTACTCGAATAAGAGAGAATCCCAATAGCGTATTGGAGCCCTCATTTGTAAGTTAATAGCATATATGTCCGTTCTCATTGCTGAATCCAAAAATATACCATACAAAACATTACAGGCAGCAGTAATTAACCTTCAATCATTGGCTTTTCAGATGACTCCGCGTTGCAATCGACTTCAAAAGCAGCTTAGCTTGTATTTCTGCTCAAAGCACGCCCCAAAGTTGTTGTTCATGCTCTTCAATAGGTGTGACTATGTTGCTAGCTATATATGGAGCTCGAATTCAATCAATTTACTTTCTGCTTCTCAGCTCGAGAGATTAAAGGAACTCATAGCTAATCACGCCATATTTTGGATATATGATAACCTTCAACTTCCGATTCCAATGAAAGCTCAACGCAGTGATTGTCACACTGTTACCAATAACAGAACTGCAATGACAGTTGTTGCAATTCCAGATATGGTAAAGCATATATTCATGGAGGACAATCCCAGTGTAAGTGTTTCACGCTATAGTTACAGAAGTTGGGGAGGAATATAACAATACTGTTCCCAGGTGGCTCCCATACCCAAACCAGCTATGATTCTAGATACTAGTGCAACACCACCCATGGCTCACAACAAGCTGCAGGGCACCTCTACACCCCCAAAAGACTCACCTACCTCCCCAGATCACGCTCCCAATAATCCACCAGCTGCAACAGAGGTTCCAAGCCCTCCTGCACTGAATTGGGACAATTTCTTAGATATTGATTGCTATAAGCGCTTGGCTGCATGCAACATCCATTTCATCATCAATACTCTCTTCAAAACTGTCCCTGGGCTTGCAGACCTTGACATATGCAGTGCTGAAAGTTTGTCTGCTCCACCAGCACATCATGTAATGCCAAGTGGAGAGGATTTCAAAATGTTATACCTGTTAAGAGTTGTGTAAGTACAGGAGTAAGAAAGAATTACTATATACAAAATGTATATGTGAATAACTAAGAACTATTATTTAGAATCAGAATATATGCACAGAATATATGCACAATATAAGCTAGGTTATCAGGAATAACAACTCCTAACAAATAGTCTAGCAACTATCAAGTGCAGGTGGTTGGTTATGTATAGTACCTTAGACTAATGTTACTTAAGCTTAAGTGACTAAGGGTATGTATACTTAAGGCCTCTGGGATAGTACCTTAAGTAAGAGGGTTACCTGACTAATGTACAGGATTTATAGGGTTTGCCTAATAAGTATAGGACTTATATATGCTTAAGTAAGACTTTAAGACTTATGGGGTGTACATAAAATATATCTAGGATTTATGAGATATTGTAGATAAAGCTATCTACAATATAGGGGATATGGTGGATTCAAACACTATCACCCAATCACAACAATCCTTACAGTATTGTTGCACTATACTCAATGTTGAACTCAACAACTGTGACAGTCAAGGGGCACAGGGTTGCAGTAAGTACTCTAATAGGTTACCCTGTGTCTGTTGGGACTGGCCTATGGTCTTAGTGCGCCAAATAACCTCCTATGCTATTTACAGTGAGTCAATCACTAAAGTAAATGCGCAGATAAGCTGTTAAAGGCTTGTGTGTATATGTCAATATATAAGAGTAAAAGTAGGATAAGTGGATGCATTAGAAGCATCTTCACAGGGTCCTTTTATACCCTGAGAGGGCGCACAAACAAGTATATACATGATTGATACCAAGAGGGGGTACAGGAAGTACATGTGGCAACTGAAACACTTGAGGGAGCCAATACTTTGGTACATAGTAAACAAACAACAGATCCTAATATTTGCCCCAAGACAATGTTTGCCCCAAGGCATTATTTACCTGTGTGGGTCCTTAGATGTCCCAAGGCTAAGTGTTTCATCCTTGGAGTAAACAGTCCCAAAGGTATGATACCACTGCATTGGGTACTTACAGTAAATGGGGCATAACTCTGCCAAATGTTGTCTGTTTTAGGAGTTTGACCCAGCGTTCTGGAGCGCACAAACAGGCGCACCTAAGCGCAAGCGATTTGGCAGTGTGGGATGCCCGGGTGATGGAGAAAAGGCGCATTTAGTGCATTGGTGCTTAAGGGCTGATTAAGTGCCGGAGCACTTGCCTATGCAACATGGGGGACCCTGAATATTTCTGTGTGTAGCCACAAGATAGAATCTTGAATAATAAATACTACAAACAAGAGAAATATTGGTAGTTACTGTTTATCTACTTAGCTGAATTTATATATATTTAAATGAGTGAGAAAACAGCATATATGCAAAAGGCATTGCATATTGAGGGTATTCCTGAGGTTTATAGGTTTTGTGAAGGTCACTATTGGATAGAGGGACCATGAAAAACTTAGTTTGCATCTTTATCTCATTTGTTTACTGTAAGATTACTAGTGTAATTAATAAAATAAGTACAGATTAATGGAGAAATGTCATATCCATAACAGCATTTCTACTGGGCTTAAAGTGCTTAAAGCCAAAAACAAGGCCAAACAGAAACAGCTTGCAACCAAATCTGGCATTAAAGGTGTCACTCTGCTTGCTTGCGTGCCCTCTGTGTCATGAGCCACACCCCTATTGTGCCCTCTATTCACATACCAGGGCACTCATGGTACACACTACGGCCACCGGAAACACGCATATACTCACACTTATGCACTCAGAACCCCCAGGTTCCCACATATAAGAGACTTATGGTTGACATGGCTGGACTTAGTGATATTCTCTAAGTGCAGGTCACATGACCTCCCCCCCTCCAGTCCTTTATCAAATACTATACTAAACTACTACAGATTTGAGGTGGGGGGGGGATGACATAATCTCTTCTATAATAATATATTATTCAGACCTTGCCTGCGGGCTCCCTTAACATTGGCCTGCAGCTAGGGGGGCAGGGGGAGTGCAACGTCCCCCAGTGACTTATATTATTAATATATCACTGTGCATCATATATACTATATATATCTTTGACAGTGGATATATATGGTAATAACCCCTCCAGATATGGGTTATGACACTCTGTGTCAATCCCTTGCTCACTCCCTGTTGATCTCATGCATATGATCTGGCAAAATCTGATCCCACAACTTATCAAACATTGGACTGGGGACTTCAATGACATGGATGCTGGCCTTGAGGATTATCACTTGAGGCTAAATGCATGGAACGCTGTCTGCAACGCATGTATTCCATCTAAACGTACAATCCCAAGCTCATTTGGTTGCCCTGTTCCCAACCCACACAAGCCATTGCACTTTATTGCTGAGTTGTGGAATATATTCACAACACAATTAGTGTTATAACCTCCTAACCTATACCACTGGAATTGCCTGTTTTTTCTGATATTTTTAGTATTTTTTACGGACTTATTATCTTACGTTTTTTGATCACGTGATCTCGGCGCTTACTATGCCAAGATGCCGCGCCAAGATGCCGTGCCAAGGGCGCTTAGGGGAAATCCACGCTTCCGCGCAGTCCGCAGCACGCTTCTCTTTTTCACACCTGTACTTCTTTTCTCACAAGCACAGACCATGTAAATAGTGCTCCCTTGTCTATATATACAGCAGGGAAATTGCTTGGAAACACCAAGTCAATTTTACCTTGTCTCATTTCATTGAGGAGGACAGTCCCCAGCCAGCTAAGTAGCCGGCCCTTTAGTAGTTCTAGCAGTTGATCCCTTCTAGTTCACCTACCACACCTCCAGGGCTAAGCCCCCATTGTTGACAGTAGATACCAGTAGGACGCCTTAAGCGTCATAGATAGCATAGTATAGCACGTAGTATAGCCTTAGTTAGTGGACTGCAGTGTTTAGTACAGCCACAAGCGCCCGCCCCCACTAGCGTGTACCCACCTTACAGTGGTGTACAACAATTAGCACCATCTCTTCTGTATAGACAATTCTCTGACAAACAATACTACCAACATTTTGTTTGGCTTGTCAGGATTTTACAGCTTGTTGTCTTGTTTGACCTACCACGTGATAAAATCCCTGAAATACGCCAAGGGCTTGCCAAATGGGTCAAAGAGTATGAACAGTGAGTACCCTTTTTCTTTAATATGTGTATTCATTCACGTAAATTTATGGTAGAATATATTATCAATTTGACAAGGATCAATTACAGACTTGTCCGGTCAACATTCATTATCTGCTCCACATTGCAGATTCCATTGAGTATATGGGTCCAGTGTGGTGCTATTGGGCTTTCCCTATGGAGCAATTCTGCAGCTTCATTGTCAGCTTGGTCAAAAGCCAACGGTATCCATACACCAACATTGACAAACGTGTGCTCAATCAAGCACAATTACAAATTATCCTTCACAAGTATCAACTTATTGACAAGGCACCATTCACAGGCCAAAAACAACCGGAGGAATCTGACGGTGCAACAATTGTCCGTGGCTGTGAGTATTCCTTTTGTACCATAACTAGCTTATAATATTTATTTTACGTAGATCCTCTTGCATTTTTATTAAGCCCACACTCAACCCCCCTTTGCGTCAACCAACACCTAAGACAACAAATTGTGCGCTACCTCACAACCTCCTTCAAGATCCTTTCCAATGCAGCCAAGGCACTTATTCCTGATGAACTGGAGCAGTGGGGGCGTCTTTGTATTGGGAACAGGGGCAATGAAATTCATGCATGTGGGTACCACAAGCTGCGTTCCAATGGAAGGGACGCAGCATTTGTTCATGTAAGTTTTTATTATGTTTCATCTATTGTACGCTGCAGTTAACTTGACAGCTCAGTACAAGCTTATGGTAGACCAGGATGCAGAGCTGGTCTTGGTAAGCAAACGCCTTGAAGAGGAAAGTCAATACGGCAAACTCCAACATGTGTTTGTCCTTACCATCCCACCAAAAACCCCAAAAATCAACCCAGCCCTCAAAAAGAACCAGTACCTATTACTTGCACAAATCTACAAAGCACTGATCAAGAGCAACAAAATAGAAGACAAGAAACTTATCTGGTACAAGGGTAAATTGGGTACAGGTGAGGTTGTTGACGTCTCAACTATCCAGTGTGCAGTTGGACGCATAAAGGATGGTAATAGGTGGTGGATTGTTGACAGGAGCACCAATAATACATTTGCTTATCCAGAGTTTATAGATTGACCCAGGCTTGTATGTATTCTCCATTTTTTGCATATATATTCCCTTTTGTTTGATGACATTCAGCGGGGTTTCATTTTTATTCTTATTATTAATATCTACAAGTAGGACCTCTCAAGTTTGTCAAGATGCTGTGTGGGGCCAGTGCATTTGCCATGTCCCGGAACCATCAGTGTTAAGGTCTTTGGGCCTACGGTTAGGAGTTGTGCCAATTGTCCTGTGCACATGGAGCAGGCTTCAAGTCACGTGTGGCAGGACTGTTTGCTTCTGGATGCCATATGCTCACTCTTGACCCACTTATATTCTGCCTTGGCAACAGGAAAGCACAACTAATCACCTGCATGCACTGGAGAAGAGGGCAGAATACGGATATAAGTACGTAATTTACATCAGCAGCAAACAAGCTCAATGAACCAGCAATACTGCAATATCACGCAGGAAAAGTGCGGAACACAAGTAGGTGCAGAAGGATTACAAGCATGAGTACAGACAAAACCTCATTCTGAGGTCAAAGTGCGGAACAACGCCAGAATGTGGAACAAGGGTGCGGAACAGCAACAAGGGTGGGACAATATGGGATTGGGTCCCGGCCCCAAGGTGCGGAACGGGTTTGCAGGTGCGGAACAAGGGTGCAGAACAAAAGGAACTGGCTCACCAAGGTGCGTACCACCAAGGTGTGTTCCACACTTTTGTCTGATGGCTAACCCTGGAACATACCAGTTCCATGCCCAAGGTGCAGGAGTTCTGGACTTTGGGGGGGCACAGTGATTCCGGGGTCCGGTGCAACGTTCAACATGTACCAAGATGTGGCTTTGTTGTCCAGGAATTGGCTGACAGTGAGCACTGCCTTGCTGTCACTCAATCTAGTATCACTGACATATAGGTTGTAACTGAATATGAACATATCTAGCTTGTCAATGTCTGCTTTGCCCTTATATGTCTTGGGTGACTGTGCCTTGTATCCTGATTGTGCTTGTGTGACCACCTTTTGCTCAAGTTTCTTGTTTTGCTTCTTGAGCTTTGCAACTAATTCCTCCAGCCGTCTATTCCTCCAATGGTTATCATTGCGCAATTGTGCCAACAATTTGGTCCAACTTGAGTCGGACAAGTTGGCTGTTTTGGATCCACTATCTGATGGATCTGGTGGTCCCCCACCTCCATACCTGCTTGTATGCATGGATTCAGTCTCATCGCTATCCGTCTCTGACAATTTGGATGATTCAGACAGTGACAGGGGCCTTCTCTTGGTCAACTGCGCCTGTTGTTGTTCCTTGCATCTGAGTTTACTGGCCTTCCCCATATCTGTTTGGGTTGTCTTACTAGACTTCCTGGCCAGGGTTGATTCTATGATACCCTCCAGGTATCCCCCGCCCCTGTATGCGTTTGGCATGCTTTGGGAGTCTGTTTGTTGTATGTGACGCTCCCGCATCCCTTCTAGGTCATCCAATGCAGCTCCCAGGCTAGGACATTTCCTCTTCTTGCCCTTAGCCTTAGTCTTTGCCTTTCCCTTACTCTTGTGTGACCTGGTGCGGCTTGTTGTTGTGTCCTCTGACCTGCTATTGACTTCCTTGATTGTAATGTGCGGTTGTCTTGATGGGCCAGCCCCCCTTGTCTGACTGTGAGTACTTTCTGACCTTTCAGAGCTCCTCAAGTTCCAGAGTACTGAAGCATACTCCTTGTCATCAAATGCGTACTTGTCAGCCAGCTTGTATATCAGCGCGTTTACTTTGACGCTTCCATTTCCGCTTTTGGCTTTGGTACAATCTCCTTCACTTGTGGGTATGTAATCCAATTGTGACCAGTTAGGATTAATCCAGTCACTAACGTCTGGGAGTTCCTCAACATTGCCTGGACCCCCGTTGTTGCCATTGGCTTGGTGTAACTCTTTGTCCCAGGTGAGGCCCTCATGATTAGCCGTGGACTTAGATTTGGTGCTGACACTGATATCCAGCTCCTTTTCCTTGCCTTTACCCTTAGACTTATGGCGGGTACGCTTGCGCTTACTATTCTTGGAAGGTGTCTTGCTTTCCCTCTCATCATTGACTATGTATTGCACTAACACGGGTTTGCCGTCATCATCCAGTACAATGCTCTCATTTAGTACACAACTTGTCCTAGCCGTTACAAATATCTTGTTGTCCAATTCCCTCCTACTTTCCACACCCATGTTGGGGGTTGTAGGGACTTCCAAAGTTGTTTGCTGGTTGTCAGCATATGCGGGAGCGCTTGTCTGCTTGACCAACGCTTGCTCAACAAGTTTGATGCTCTGTTCTGAGGTTGCTTCCCTGTTCATGGGGGCATCTGCTTCTTGGCAGGTCTTGTTAATTGGCAACGGCCAGCTCAACACCTTCCGGATAGGTGGGGCTTGTTGCATGAGGGCCATATAGGCCAAGGGAGATAACTTGACTCCCTTGGTGTTGGCAAAGGCTATTCCCTGGCGCTTCCCAACACCCAGCACTACCATGCGCTTGCCTGGCTCTCTTGCGCCCTGGGGCACGGTGCCAAAGGTGAGCTGTACTCTTCTTGCTGGTACAATTGCTTGCTCATCAGTGGTCTTGTTCAACGTCTTGGGTTCCACGTGGTTGGCTGTTTTTGGAGCCATGCGCTTATCAGCCCGCCTCTTGGGGGCGGTAGGAACCTTGGATGTGTTGTAGTTGCATCCGCCGCGCAACCTCCTGCTCATGTTCAGTACGTACTATTCTCTGTGATTGATCAGCAATTGAAGAAATTAAAATAAAGTAAAATGGGACAGTGCAACGGAGGCCAACCCGTCACTCTGTTGTTTGAAGTTTGTCAAGTATAAACTCAATACAAGTGTTGTAATTAGTATGTCAAAAAATGTAAGGTTTCACTTATTGTCCACTACTGTAAATACAAACGTTGATGGCAACCGTGTCGCTGAGGTAATGACAATCTGTAAAACACTCAATTGTTGTGGTTGAAAGTAAAGACAGTTATCAGAAGATCCCCCCCCAGGACCTTATAAGGTCAACGGGGTTTGTACATGAGTAAGTGGAATAAACCAAACAAGAGTATATAGTTAGAAATCAGATACAAACAATAAAGAAGGCAAAGGTGGGCCAAGGTGGTAAGTTGGGTGAGCATAGCCAACTCAATTATGTAAGGGATTTGCGTATAGTAGAGTAAATATACAAATATCTGGCATTCCTTACACTGAGTCATCTAGAGGTAAAACAAGCACCTCTGGTTCAACAAGGAGCTCTTGGGACAACACGGGTGATATAGAATAGAGACTGTCAAGAGCTGAGCACTTGGCATTGGTCTTGACATCAACATTGCTATTGGAGCTTGAGGTATAATCATGAACGGTGGGGCTTGAAAGATACACTTGTGATTCAGTATCTGAGAATTCAGAATCCGCATCTGATCCTCTGCCCATGTCATTGTCCAAGTCCATGCTGATGTCCTCCATTGCAAGCATAGGGTTACTCTCAACAGCATATACAAGCTCATCCCCTGGTAGTCCCCAAGTTGGCACAGTTGTATCAGTATTTTGTGAGTTGTTGTCAAACTTGCAATGGGGTGGATGTTGTGTGGAAGATGCAAGAGCCTGCCAAATAAAACTTGCAAAGCCAAACCCAGCTGGGTTGGACGGGCCGGATTCCATAGTAAACAAGCTTGTGTTGTTGATTTGGCACGTGCTGACTTGCTGCTTCTTGGTGTTGTTGCCTCTCTGTTGCTCCAGGTTGTTGATTCTCTCTATACACCTCCTACAAGTACAATTGGAAACCAGTTTGCCAACATGACATTTCAGTGTGCAATGAGGGTTGCAAGGTCCCATATTATCCTTCTACATAAATGCAAGGGTAAATATGTACATTGCAATTAACCCTGGGTACAACACTAACCGCATTGCCGGATGAGGCTCAAGGCATAATTAAGAATATTTAATTTATGGTTTTGGTTTGCTCAAATTATCAGACAGTTATGAGTTACTTTTCTTCAATTTGTGAAGCAAGATACACTGCCCTGCAAAAGTTTTGCAGCATGTGACCCAACTAGGTACAACCTCCTGTGATGAGCCAGATAAAATAGATAAAATAGAAAGAAAAATGACGTTGAGTGCGCGTCATGGGAACAAATATATGTATGGCTTTGCTTGGTGATGCGTAGAAAAACAAACAAGATATGAGCGTAATTAAGTTGACAGCACCTGCAAAACTTTTGCAAATCATATACACCAGCAATCATTAGCCCTGGTGAGATAGCTTTTTACCTACTTAACCTACAAAACACTTACTCATAGTTGGCAGGCCTACTTAATCAATGCCACTGCATACATCTGCAACTGATAAAGCAACAATTGTGACTATGGTAGACCATGGCCACAAGAACTTTGCTCAAGTGGCAGGTGAGGTGGGAAGGGATGCAACAACAGTGTCACGCATATACAAACGGTACCACCAAACACAGGATTATAATCAAGTAGCCCCTAGGAGTGGTTGCCCATGCAAATTTACTGAGTCTGATGCAAGAAGGGCCATCTTTGAGATCAATAAAGGTGGGGCTGTTACAGCCAGCCAACTTCAACGTGAAATTTTCCCCCATGTCTCAGCTGATACTATTGAGAGAAGATTAAAGGAGAAAGGCTTAGAGTGCTGTAAGCAACGTAAGGTCCCCCTGCTTTCAAAAAGGCATGTAGAGGAGCGTCTAGCATGGGGGGAAAGCCTTTTTTCCTGGACTTTAGATAACTGGTCAGCAGTTGTTTACTCAGATGCCTCACAATTCAATATCTTTGGGTCTGATGGTTACCAACGTGTTTGGCGGATGCCTGGGGAGTCCTTAGATCCCAAAAATACCACCAAGAAAGTTGCTCATGGTGGAGGAAATGTCATGGTCTGGGGCTGCATTACTAGGCATGGTGTGGGCTGCCTTCAACGCATCACAACCAAGTTGGATTTGCCAGGATATGCAAGAATCCTCACAGAAGATCTTCTGGGGTCTCTTAGCAATCAAGGAATCAATCCTTGTGACATATATTTTCAGCGGGACAAGGATAGGAAGCAATGGACCAAACTGGTGGCCACCACCCTCAAAAATCATCACATTGATTCTCTTCCGTGGCCAGCTGCTAGCCCTGACATGAATATCATTGAAAATCTTTGGGACCACCTTGATGGTCTGGTGCATGCTCAAAAACCCCCTCCTACTAATAAGGAGATATTGTGGCGGTATTTACGGGAGGAGTGGGAGGCAATTGACCAAGGCTATATCAACAGCCTCTATGAGTCAATCCCTACAAGAGTTATGCAACTTGTGCAGCAGCGTGGTGGGAACACTGAATATTAATTGTAGATTTTTCCCATTTTTTTTTTACTGTTGTACCAATCCAAACTTGCTACCGCTGAAACAAGCCGCAAAAGTTTTGCAGCTGCTCCTTAGTATATTTTGCCTCTACCTAGCTCATTTCTCCAGCTTTTGTTATTTGACTATACTCGTATGTACTTCTCGATGATGCGCACCCGACGTCATTTTTTCTTTGAATTTATTTATTTTATCTGGCCCGTCGCAGGAGGTTATACCCGGTTGGATTGCGTGCTGCAAAACTTTTGCGGGGCAGTGTAGATACAGGTGTATTGTCGAAGGGAGAAACCAGTACCCGTGTGAAACTTACTATGGTAATGCTAATGCTGGGAGAGCAAGTCCCGGTAGGTTAGCAACTGTTTGCGGAACACTTACAGGCGTATACCAGCACGCGTGAGCATCAGTCAGCATGACGCTTGCAGGAGCCATAAACCCAAATGAAGGTTTGTGGCATGTAGATCAATCGATCGCGGTTTGCATCGGTACGTGGAGCACAGTCGGATGAAACCGTTGATTGTTGCGGACATGGCGCTAAACCGTTGGATTTACGCCTGTTTATGGACGGGTTTACGACCCCCCACTTTGCAGTGACACCCGTATTCAACAGAACAATAACGCGGGCGAGAACCAAAGCCACGAAGCGAGCGACAAGAAATTGGGGCAAAGTCTGGAACGAACATACACACGCTCGACCAGACTCGGGCACTTACATACCACGACCCCCCGCCCTCAAACTACACCCCATATTCAACCGTCCCACATACCCCCGCAACGTACAATGCCGCCTAGTCCAATTCCTTACCGGATACGGCTTTTATGGGGCGTACAGCGCTCGCTTCCACCCACACATCGACCCACAATGCCCATGCGGCGAACCATCACAAACGCCCGAGCATATACTCATGTTCTGTCCGGAGACGGAAAAATTTAGGCACATCATCACTGACATATCGCCTGAACGCTCCTGGGAGGAGATTTTCGGAACACTGCCGGGACTGGAGGCAGTATCTGAGTTCATACTGAAGTCGGGAATCGGAAAGTGTAGAGATCCGCCGGCAGCCGCTCAACATTTGTAGGGCCTTACGCCCATGTCCATACGTCCTTACGACCGCCCTATACGCCCTTACGGCCGCCCCGCCCCCCAGTCCTTAAGACTCACCGTTTATCACGCCCTTATGGCCCCTGTAATTGGCCTTCATGGTCACTCCGTGCTTACTACCTCGCTTGTCCGTGCCCCTGGTTTCGTTTGTCTCTTCTGTTTTCTCTCTCTTAGCGTAGTTTGCCTTGGTTTCTTGTGAGCGGTTTGCCTTGTTTCGCATGTAGCTCCTTAAATATGAATCCAAAAAAAAAAAATCGTCGACACGTGACCTACTTATCCAGGCGCTCCCAATCATACTTACCTACTCGGCCATCTTGGACATTTCGAACTAACTTTACTGAACAGTTTTCTATCACTCCCTTATGCTTATGACCATTATTATCCAATACAATGAAAAAAACAATAAGGTTGTCATATCCCTTTAGATAGTCTATCACAACCACGCTCCTAGCCATGGTCTATTGATTGGCATTGCTGGAAACCAAACAGTTACACCGGCACCAATGACTCAACCTATGCTCCGGTTTATTCTAGGTGTATACTTACCTATACATATATGTATAAAAATGACTTTTTGCAGTGCATGTACAGTTTCGTTTCTCGACGCGGTACGAGTGGGGGAGCTCCCGGCCCGCGAAATGCGGTCCAGGGGTCTCGGCCGGGCCGTCCAAGACTGCGATCGTCCGGGTTAAAGGCTCGGAGTGGTAGAGAACTGTGAATAGCGACTCTTTGTTGTCACTAGTGATGGTGTGTGGGTGCTAGAAAATGCGAAGCCGCCAAAGTGCTCGGCGCTTGGTAGGGCATTCGAGGTAATTTAAGCTCTTAATCAGGTGAAATCGCGTTCTAGCAGCTCACGTAACTGCGAGCCTCTGCGCCCTGCGATTCCCATGTCAGAAATGGACTTTTCGTGCCCTCGGTAGTTATCGTGAGTCGCGTCCAATTAAGGGTATTGCTCCATGGGTCATTGATCATTCTAGCGGGCCGTTAAGTACTGTCCGGAATGCCAAGAAGCCAATTGTTAGTGATTTACCGAGTCTCATCACCGAGCTCGTAATATTCCAATAATAATCACAACATACAGCACTTGGTTGCATGCGCTTATATAAAAACGCCCCATATGCATGAAAGAAGCATGGTTCGTTACTTCGCAAAACTGAAAGAGCCATAGGCCCTAAAGTGTCATTTTGCCGAATACTACTAGTGTGGCGGGTATTTAGTAGTTATCTTAGGTGCGATAAGTCGCTGCTAGTAAATTCATAAAGCTTCGACAATATGTTGTGTTTCAAATAGCGTCCACACAATCAACGGTATTCCTATTTCCAACGCCAACCAGTTCAAAACTCACACAAGTGAGTTGATATAGTTCTCGATGTCTACAGATATCCCTCAGTACTAGATCCAAACTAAACACCCATATACTTACTGGCATATCCATCTCCATTCTTGTCCTGCATAGCGTCGTTCACGTTCGGGTTCAGACCGTTTGCAATCTCCCAGTCATCTGGCATCCCATCTCCATCCGTGTCTTTCGGTGTAGTACCTCCAGCGATCGGGCCACCAGAGCTCCACGGGGACACAGTTTCATCAGAGATGAGCGCGCCAGACTTGCCGAGTGACTTGACCTGGTTGATGAGCTGTGTGTCGACGTTGTCCCGCGACTTGGACGCGCCTACTCCGGCGATAACCTTGGCATAGGCATCAAGAGGAGCAAGGAGGGTCTTGACTGTTGGGTAGTCATAACGTTTGGCTTGGAAGTCGACGCCCTGGGAATATAGTCAATACAACCACCAAGAATGGCTAAAGATACGAACAGAGTAATTGTCAGTAGATTGACTAAGTTCCCAGCCATCGAGTACACCTGAAATAGTTAATCATTATACGTGATGGGCCCTACAGATTACTATTTGCCTACCGTTCCTGTCTGTTCATACATATAAGAATGATCGCTTTCGTGAACGGAGATACTTAGATTGACTTACTGGGATCATAATAGTTACGCTGCACATATGCATGGAAGTTTGCATTTCCGCGGGTAAATGGACTGACGCTCGTCGCAGGGCCGCTGATGAATATGTTGTTCATGATATTCGCGTATGATTGGCCATCCGAATCGCCGGCAATGTAGCCCCCTCCTCCACCCCAGTTATAAACAACATTGTTGACGAACTCGTTGACCCCCTTGACTTTGGGGTTACTTGTCAAACAGACTTCTGATCAGATTGAAAAAATTGCGAGTAGCACAGTTAACATACCGAGTTTTGTTATCAATGTATAGAGATCGGATGATGCTAACACCTCCTGTATTTGTTTGCATAAGTCCACCACAAGAGTGAGTCTCGAGGCCCTGAGCAATAATAGTGTCCGATATTGTTATGTTCGAGACTTCGCCATTGATGGAGAATGTCTCATCTGCCTTCCAGTCAGCTACGGTAATCGTTTAATCTCATAGAGTTGCTCACCTCGACCCCAAGATACGCTGACATGGTCGAATATCATATCATGCCCGTCGGCTAAGCCGTTAATGAATAACAAGTTCAACAGCCTGCATCAATCGATTAACATGTACCCTACCAATTGTGATTCCATCCTTGCCACTATCACCCCCCTTGCCCATACGGTAGCGAACATAGCGAGTGATGGTATGGTGGGCATTCGAATAAGAAACACCCTGGAGCAAAGTGGTTACCCAAATATAACCGAGCTTTAAACTGAGCTTTGCTTACGTTTCCATAGATGGTGATACCTCCGCCAGGCGCCGTTTGACCAGCAATAGTGACATGATGGCTAATGACAACCCGACTTGAGATTTTGATCACTCCACCAACGGCAAAAACAACGATGCGGTTCGGCTGGCTCACGGCGTCACGGAAGCTTCCACTGCGTAGCATATCAGACACTCTAATCAATCAACATAGATGAAAATTAGTTTACCTTCCACTAGTTAGTTGATAGACGTCAGCTGTGATTTCATACATAATATAGGTCCGGAAGACCGCTCACCTGTCGTTCAGATTAGTTACAACATACACAGACCCGCCACGACCCCCAATAGCATTGGCACCAAAGCCTTCTGCTCCTGGGAAAGCAGGAATAGCTAATGTCTGATGAATCAGACCTGCTGCAAGGGCAACCAATGATAACAGTGAACGCATCTTTGGAAGGCTATTAATTAGTATCAATCGATGGCGGAAGGGGGCAGATTATCGATGAACATGAAACTAAGCTCTATCTACTTTATATAATTCTCCTATGTGTTCTCTGGTTTGTCGACTCCGCCCAACCCAGACGAATTACCCCATGGACTATTGGAACGCCAGACTAGAGCGGGCCGCCAACGCGTGTTCGGAGTAATCAGAAGCCCGTCACAAGACATAATGTTGAGCTGTCCAATTTAAGTTCGGTAGATACAATGGAAGAACCACGTTTCTTTGGCCAAATACACATGAACAGAAGATCGGAGTGGCATAAGTACCTATTTTGCGAACGACAGTTTAACCCGAAGATCCCGGAGAGGTCAGGAGGATATGAAGAATACCCCTAGATCTGAAGAGCATGCTCTAACCGAGGCTCATATCAGAATTAGTCTGCTACGAAAGACAGCTACCTGACAACCATTCAAGTCTTGTCAAAACGATGGAGGTGAAGCGTAAGACAGAATTCAGAAGTGCGATCATTGAAAGCAGCAATTGGCAATTGAGAGCCGCATACAAAGCCACCAAATTGCAATCAAGCAGACACGATGGCAATATGTACTTATTTAGTTTTATCGAAGACGATTGGCAAGCATCCATACAATTGGGTAGGTGAGGCGTAAGCTACCGGGCTCCGCGTGACTTACATGTTGGAATCAATTCGTTATGCTTCCCGACGCTGAGTAAGAATGCAGCCCGACATACGCCCCTAAATGACCATATTGGGACATTCTGCTGACTTCTTAGACCTTCTTTGCCAGACGGATGGCTGTAACGTAGCGCCAAAGGATGCCGCCGGAAATGAACGGTCAGACGAGAGCACGGTGCTCCTCTCCATTTCAGAAGAGCTGGGCTAACCCCATTCGCTTCACCACGCTCTGGTTGCTCACGGGATAGACTTGACTTCGCGATCTTAGTCAATGTTCTTAGCTCCATGCTTATTGATGCATTCTCGTTGCAAACTGATAGTTCTATAGCTTCAGTTAAATCAAACAATACAAACTCGAAGACATGCACTCGAGCCGCGGGAGTCTGCTTGGGTGACTAATCATATGTATCTATCATATCTAATATCTATAGTAATTTTTTATATTGATTGACCACATGCAGGTGTATCTTAGAATGTAGGCTACAGTAGCGTAAGATACTTACAAGTCACATACAACGTAAGTCATATTATTATATAACGTTTGTCCTACCGATTATCACCATTAGGTCAAGACCTGGACTTTCAGCATATTAGCCATACGCATCACGCCATACCATACTAATATTAATAAGATTACTACACCTGGAAGAAATGTTTCAGAGAACGCCTGGAGTTTTTAAAAATGGTCGATGGGTTGATCAGCACGACTTCGAGGATCGAGGAATGTTCTGCCTCCACCAACCTCCACTCGTAAGGGTGAATAATCCAAGTTTCCCCCCCCGGAATTTGAAAAGTGACGACACGGTGCATGAATAACACCTCCCCCAGTCATATAAAAGTGCGCAAGCACCGCTCCTCTCAAGCATTCAGTCAAGCGTTCAGCATCCCTTTCACTGCTAGTTTTATTACTCATCCAATATGTCTACTATCCCGACTACTGCTCAGGCGTGGCGCTTTCCGCCTGATCAAACGAGTTGGAACGGCCACAAGAGCCTCGAGCTCCGCGAAGTCAAAATCACTCCTCCTAAGCAAGGAGAGGTCCTAGTGAAGCTACACGCGGCTGCTCTTAACTACAGGTACGTCGTCCGAAATGGTCAGTTGGCTAGCTTGCTAATCGAATTAACACTTATAGGGTATGCACGGTCAAGTACACCCACGATTCTTCGATCTTCTCCAGCGCCGTCACAAGACGGAATCAGCCCCTGTCCGTCAGGGCCGGTGGAAAATAGCCCACGATATTGCCCCTTGCTAATGAGAATGTCCTACAGAATCGAGATTAGTAGTCGCTGTTGGCGAGGGTGTCACGCAGTGGAAGAAAGGAGACCGGGTGCACTCGCTGTTCTTCGAAACGTGGTTTGACGGTCCTAACCAAGTGCGTGAGAATCACATATGAGTTTAGCTTCTCGCTGACACGACTATGTGTTACGGTAGGACGAGCATATGCCCTTTACAGTTGGTGGTGGTACCACCGGATGCTTCACTCAATACAGGCATGCCAAAACCACGATAGCCAATGCGCATACACTCACTACATGACACAGGGTGTTCGATGCCAAAACTCTCCTCCCGATCCCAGCTCACCTTTCTTACGAAGAGGCTGCCACCATCCCATGCGCAGCATTGACCGCATGGCATTCGTTCTTCGAAAAGCGACCCATCACCAAAGATTCGACCGTGCTGGTACTCGGTAGCGGAGGGGTCTCCGTGTTTGGTGCGCAGCTCGCCAAGGCGGCGGGGGCACGGGTGATTGCTACTACTTCGAGCAAGGAGAAGGCGGCCAAGTACAAAGACTTGGGAGTCGACGAGATCATCAACTACCGAGAGGTGCCTGAGTGGTCGAGCAAGGTCAAAGAGTTGACTGGGGGTAAAGGTGTCGAGCAGGTGCTTGAAGTTGGTGGGTTATAGTTCGCATCGGTCGTTTACTCGTAATGACAGGTCCGGTGTTGATAGGCGGACAGGGCACGCTCATGCAATCCCTTAAGTCCGTCAAACGCGAAGGCTCAGTACATGTGATCGGCGCCGTTGCGCAGGGTAACCCAGGTAGCGAAACCCTCCAAGATCTGGCCAAGACGGTGTTATTCGGACAGATCTCGGTAAGTCGTTGAATTCAACCATTATGTTCTGCGTGTTAAACCGCCTTTGTAGGTGATCGGAATCTTGGTTGGAAACAAGGCAATGTGCGAGAGGTTGGACGCCTTCATGGCTGAGCACAAGATCAAGCCAGTTATTGACCGTGTATTTGGCTGGAGTGAGGTGGTGGATGCGTTGGATTACCAGCTCAGTGGCTCCCATTTTGGAAAAATTGTCATCAAAATCGACTGAGTGGAGGTCAGCGCATTCGCGGTGGTGCTTTCAGCTCATGAGTACTTGCCCTTTTGCTGTATAATCAAGTAACATGTATTGACCATATTATTGAAATTTATTCGTTGTGAAACTCTTCTCTAGCTGTGGTGCAGCCCTATTATGGCTCTGGCTGGGTTCTGGTCGGGATTCCCACGCTATATGCTTATGTATCTGTCATGTCATAGTCGCTTATTCACTAACCTTACACTTATCATGATTATGTGAGAACCACACCCAGGTACCAGTATCAGTTATTTTCGTTACTTCCATCAACCCCCCCCCCCACCGAGTTATAGAGTACTAAACTGACCGGTAACAATGTTTCTGAGATTTTCTACTGTCGAACTACCGGATGCCTTTAATCGTGTTTAAAGAGGACCGATATGAAAACACGCATGTATTAGCGTTGCTAGTACTACTAATATTTATAGAACGTAGCTGAATTATTATACAAGTGAATTGATATAGTTCTCGATGTCTGCACGCATCTCTCAGCACTAGATCCAAATTAAACATACATGTACTCACTGGCGTAGCCATCTCCATTCTTATCCTGCATAGCGTCGTTCACGTTCGGGTTCAGACCGTTTGCAATCTCCCAGTCATCTGGCATCCCATCTCCATCTGTATCCTTTGGTGCAGTACCTCCAGCGATCGGTCCTCCGGAGTTCCATGGCGAGACCTTTTCGTCCGAAATGAGGGCACCGGACTTGCCGAGTGACTTGACCTGGTTGATGAGCTGTGTGTCGACGTTGTCCCGCGACTTGGACGCGCCTACTCCAGCGATAACCTTGGCATAGGCATCAAGAGGAGCAAGGAGGGTCTTGACTGTTGGGTAGTCGTAGCGCTTGGCTTGGAAGTCAACACCCTGTGAATAATTTAATACCATGTAGGAGCAAAAGACTGTCTTATTCACCGAATAGTTGTCAGTGCTCTGGCCTAGTTCGGACCCATCGAGGACACCTGATTAATGTCAAACTTCAGTTAATAGTTCACCAAGTCGTGTTTAGTATGATTACCATTTTTGTCTACAAAGCATTCAAGTCAGTATTTGAAATTGGGGAATAAACCTGTTCACTTACTGGCATCGTAGTAGTTGCGTTGCACGTATGCATGGAAGTTTGCATTTCCACGGGTGAACGGACGGGCGCTTGTGGACGGTCCACTGATGAATACGTTATTCATGATGTTCGCATAAGACGCTCCATCAGAGTCGCCGGCAATGTATCCTCCTCCTCCGCCCCAGTTGTAAACAACATTGTTGACGAATTCGTTGGTCCCCTTGACCTTGGGGTTACTGAATTTGCCAACCAGGGTCAAAAAAAGGCCAAGATATTCGCACGGAACTCAGCTTACCGGGTCTTGTTGTCGATGTAAAGCGATCGGATGATGCTAATCCCTCCTGTACTCTGCATCAAACCACCACAAGAATGGGTTTCCAAGCCTTGAGCAATAATGGAATCCGATATCGTAATGTTAGATACGTCTCCGTTAATTGAGAAAGTTTCGTCTAAAAATAGGTGTATGAGCTATCACCAGACCGAGGCATCAGCTGACTAGATAGCTCACCTCGCCCCCAAGACACACTGACATGATCGAATATCATGTCATGGCCATCAGCTACACGTGCCCAAGTCAGTGAAGTGTCGGACAGTGGAGGGTCGATATACCCACCAATGGTAATGCCATCTTTCCCACTGTCGCCGCTCTTGCCCATACGGTAGCGGACGTATCGAGTAACGGTATGGTGGGCATTTGAGTAGGAGACACCCTTGTTTTGGTCCAGCGTAATTAGCACAAGTGACATTTATACAACAATAGTAGACATTTACTAACATTTCCATAGATAGTGATACCCCCACCCGGCGCAGTTTGGCCGGCAATAGTGATATGGTCCTTGATAACGATTCGGCTAGAAATCTTGATGACACCGCCAACCGCGAACACTACAATACGATTTGACTTGCTGACTGCGTCACGGAAACTCCCGCTTAGCAGGACAAGAATCAATGCGCTAGTTCCGAACGTATAACATGTATAATTACCTTCCGCTGTAAGATTGGTTAGCGATGTCATTCTCACATACAAGGCGATATCTTTACTCACCTATCGTTCAGATTGGTGACAACGTAGACCGAACCACCGCGGCCACCAACAGCATTGGCACCGAATCCTTCAGCTCCAGGGAACGCAGGGATGGCCAGCGCCTGGGGCAGCATGTATGCTGCAACTGCAGTAGCGAGTGTGATTAACGAACGCATGAGTGAAAGGGGAAAGAAAGTAAAATGGGATAAGCAAGCACAGGTTAGACTCGAAGAGCAGTCATTATAGCTCTTATGGTACCCATGGTCACCACGGCCTGTGGACCCCTTAAACAACCTACACGGGTCACCATAGGACCTAGTAGGGATTCCAAATTATTCCAACGACCGTCAAAAAGAAGCGCCGCACAAGGCAGTCATCATGACCACATGGGGAAAGATAATTGGTTCGGAGAAACACCAGTGTCATTAGTATTCCTCTTTCAGTTGGTAGCGACACACGTGTCCATATACACGGCAACCTGGAGCCTATGCACTCCCAAACCCAGTGTATTCCTCAGCAAGTTGACCAACTCGACAAAACAGAAACCATGTGCCATTGTGTCCATTCGGCTAGAAGCTTGAAAACACTATGAAAGATCACTAGTCATAGTGACCATCATAAACCCCGACGAATCGCCTTTTTTAAATCCACGAAACTCGACAGGAAGGTAGTAAGGAAGTATCCCAGGAGTAGGTAGCATTTCGGGCCTACTGAGACAGCCCTTCTTGGAAACGGAATAATTATTTGGTGATCGACCTTTCGTTGAGTGCCAAGACCCAAATACTCCAGCTTAATGTATGTAACCCATGGGTAACCAATTCCTGGTGGATATTGGCAATCGCGGGAGGACGTGTATGCAATCAAAGACACCCAGTGTTGGACTTTCTCTACCTGATGGCCACATGGAACCAAGGGAACCGTGATCCAAAGAAACGAACAAACGTCATTCGCGAGTTTGGTTTATCCACCATCAGACCGCTTGACCCATTCCGCTCTCCTTGTCGACTATGGGATTTTGACGCAAACGATATGGCTGGGGCCACAAGACTATGCACCACCAAAGCCTAAATGACTCCAGGCGTCGTCGCGCATGTTCGCGATTCTTCGCCCACAAGGCGGTATACTCGTAAGACCGCCAGCCAAGGGCCCGCTAGTAAACCCGCTTAGATCGGCCCTATCCACAACTCTCGCCCATTTCCTTCCCCGAGAGAAAACCTTCAAAATACCGTACCTGCAAAGTCTGCAATTCAAGATTATAAACGACCCTGAAAACCGTAAACTCACCAGACTCTTTACAACCTCGAAATTCCAACGAGATCCCTTCCGCTCCTCGATCTAGAGGGACGAAATTCGAACACAACACGCGCACGAAGTAGCCGCAGGCAGCCCCACCGCTCCGCTTCCCGATTAGATTTCCATTTCCCATGGCCAAGACGCTGCACTCGCCCCCCCCTCCTACCATTTCAACCCCCGGTGGTGCTTCCCGCTTTGAGCACCCAAAAATCACCGAAGAGAGCCTCGTTTCCTATCCGATTCCGACCAATTCCGGCCCTTCCAGCCTCTCTCTCCCGGCTCTGTTTTCCATTACTCAGCAAATGATGGTGACTGCCCGTCATAGCCGCCTGCCTCTCCACCAAATCGCATCCTTCCTTCCCCATGTGTACCACGATAACATATCCATGAGACGTCATGGCTCGCCTTGCAAAGGCACAAGGTCCGGGTTTGCTGGGGCTTATACGTTAGCGTTGTCTGTCCATGTCCAAAAAAAGAATTGCCGTGAGAGTCGAGATTCGTCCGGACCGTACTCGCAGGGTATTTTTGGAAAAACAAGGGTAGCGAGGCATAGCATAGCATGGCAAGGCGAGGCGCGTGTCGAATGTAGAACGGGGTGGAATAAAATAAGACCGTCGGTAACTCCCTTTTTGCCAAGTCGTATTTGTCGAGTACGGGTCTCATTTTCAGCGGTCGCGTAATTTGAAGATAAGGCATGTTTGTCTGTGAAATGCAAATTCAGTGACATGCAACGAGGGAAAGGAAAAGGCTGACCTTCTTGCATTGACCCCCCTCTCTTTCTGGGGAGAGGGAAACCCAGCAAAACAAGCAGCCAGAAGAAAAAAAACTTAAAATCACGCAAGAAATATTGATAACAGTCATGGAATTAACTAAAACGACAAATCGTTGCTAATGGCACGTATACAAAACATGAGGCATCAAAAAATAGGAGGAAATATCTCACAAAACGCAGAAACATTGTAGTCAGGCCGCAGGCAAGACAGATCTAAGAGTAACATCCGAACCCATTCCCATGTGCTACAGAGAGAAAATGACATCGCACAAGAAAGACTCCCAAATACCATCCGACCAGTCAGCCAGGACCAATCCGTCTCCGTCGTTTCGGCTTCATCTAGTGGGGGCGGCTCGGGTTGCGCGCCAATGTCGCACCAGTCTGGGCAGCCTGGATAGACGAGAAGCGTTGGAGCTCGCCCTGGGACATGCGGACGCGCTTGTCACCAAAGCCGGCGCGGCGGGCAGCACGCTTGAGGAAGCTGACACGGTTCGAGTAGAGCGACTCGTGGATCGAAGCAGCGCGCGAGGTGGTACGGGTAAGAGGGACCTCGCCACCGCTGGCACGAGCAGCCTCGTGAGCCTTGCGCTCGCGGCGGGCACGGAACCACCTGATGACGGTAGCCTTCATGGCGAACTTGATCCAGTCGAGAGGGAAGAACCAGACAATGTTCCAGACCCAGACGATACCGATCCAGCCACCAGAGACGGAGTGGATGTCAGTGAAGCCCCAGTCGGCGTAGGCGGCAATGATGGAAGAGACGAGCTGGGCAATGGCGAAGGCACCGAGCAGGGCAGTCGAAGGACGCTCCATGAAGAAGAAGCCGTGGGAACGGGTGACGAAGATGAGAGCTTGGGAGATCATGGCAACTTGGAGGTAGATGATCATGTGGAGCTGACGATCGTTGTGGTTCTTGCGGCCGGTAACACCATCACGCTCAGACTCGAGGGAAACACCGAACTTGTTCTCGAAGAAGTCGGTCTCGAGGATGACAATGACAAGGACGATGGTGGAGAGGGTGAGGTAGAGACCGTAGGCGACGGCGAAGGCGAAGATCTCGGCCAAGTCCCAAGCATCCGGAGTGTTCGAGGGCAAGACACGGTCAACGGAGAGAGTCATGATGGTACCGTCGTTGAGGAGCGCAATGATAAGAACCATGAACGGAGGGAAGTCGAACTGGTAGGCAAAGGCGAGGATGGCGAAGCAGACGACGATACGGATGGTGACAGCGCAGGCGTAGATGGCGTAGTTGCGCATACGTTGGAAGATCTGGCGAGAGCCGCGGATGGCGTGGACGATGGTAGACAGACCGGGCTCAGTCAAGACGATATCAGCGGCACCGCGAGCGGCATCAGTGGCACCCTCGACAGCAATACCGACGTTGGCACGGGACAGAGCGGGAGCATCGTTGGCACCGTCACCAGTCATGGCGCACAAGTGGCCGAGACCCTGGAGACGCTTGACAATTTCGTACTTGTGCTCGGGGAAGACACCAGCAAAGCCATCGGCATCCATGATCATCTCGTCGAGAGACATGTGCTTGCCGCCGGGTGGGGGACCGTCCTGGAGAACCTTGGCGGGGTACATGTGGTCACCGAGACCGAGACGACGACCGGTTTCCTTTGCAATAGCGAGCTGATCACCAGTAACCATCTTGACCTTGACACCGAGGGCAATAGCATCGTCAATGGTCTGCTTGGTATCGTCACGGGGAGGATCGAAGATGGCGAGGAGACCGATGAGCTCGAAGCCGTTGCCTTCACCCTCGTGGTTATCATGGTCGAGCTCTTCGTATGCGACAGCGAGAGCACGGAGACCACGGCTAGCGAATTCAGTAACGTCAGCCTCGAGCTGGTTCTCGACTTCGTCGGTCTTGTTGCGGGTGCAAAGCTCGATGATGATACCAGTCATACCCTTGGTGACACGCTTGAGGCGGCCAGAAGACTCCTCGCGGTAGGTGATCTCGGTACGCTTGTCAACAGGGTTGAATGGCTTGAAGTCGAGGAGCTTGATGCCGGCGCGAGCACGAGCGGGATCGTCAAGAGTGCCAACAACGCATTGATCGATAGCGTCCTGGTTCTCGGTACGAGAAGCATAGGCGGCCAGGAGAATGACATCCTGAGGAGCGAAGGGACCATAGGTCTTAACGAGTTCCTTGTCGATGGTGAGCTTGTTGGTGGTCAAAGTACCGGTCTTGTCAGAGCACAGGATGGTGACACCGGCCAATTCTTCAATGGCAGTGATACGAGTGACAATAGCCTTGTGCTTGGCGAGCTGTTGGGCACCGACAGCAAGAGTGACGGACAAGACAGTAGGCATGGCAATGGGGATACCACCGATCAAAAGCACGAGAATGTTATCGAGACCGCGACGGTAGGTGTAGTGGAAGCGAGGATAGAGGATAACAATTTCGAGGACGACGAAGAGACCGATGGAAACCAAGCAGAAAGATCCGATCTGAGCGAGAATCTTTTGCAAGTGACCGGTGGTATCGTCATCTTGACCGACGAGGGAAGCAGCACGACCGAAGAAAGTATTGGCACCGGTGGCAATAACGACACCCTCGGCTTCACCCTGTTTGCAAGTAGAACCACTGAGAGTGATGTCAATAATACGTAATGACTTAATTAAGATTGGACTCACGAGAAGCATTGGTCACCGGTCTTCTTACCAACGGGAAGAGACTCGCCGGTAAGAGCAGCCTGGTCGATCGAGACGTTGATGGCCTCAGTGAGACGGCAATCGGCGGGGACGACATCACCAATCTTGAAGGCAACCATATCACCGGGAACGAGATCGGCGGATTCGATTTCAGACCATTTGCCATCGCGGCGGACCTTTGCCTTGGGAGCGAGCGAGTCCATAAGCGCCTTGACGGCATTACCGGCACCACGCTCTTCGTAGAAACCAATGGCCGAGTTGATCAAAAGCAAGAGGACGATACCGACGAAATCAGGCCAATCGGGGGCGCGACCACCACCGTTGGACAGGGCAATAGCGACAAGCGCAGCACCCTCCATGACCCAGGAGAGAGGATTCCACATGAAGCCCAAGAACTGAAAACGCCATAAAATATCAAATTGTATTCATTTGAACGCGGGGGAAAATGCTTACCTGAAGGAAGGGGTTTTGTTCCTTGGATTCCAGCTTGTTAGGACCGAAGAGTTCGATACGACGCTTGGATTCAGACTCGGAAAGACCCTCCTCAGTGCATTGGAGGAGGGTGAAGACATCGTCGAGAACCACGGTTTCGAGATCGACCTTGTCCTTGTCGTACAGATCTTCGGCTTTGAGCTCGATCTAGGGTATTGGTCAGTAAGGGCTGAAATGAGATACTCATATGCTAGTACCTGAGCCATGTCGACCTTTGCGTCTGAAAAAGGATGTGAGCGGGTGTTGTATGTGCATGTAAAGAGTGCAACTTACGAGTGGCTTTTTCTTCATCGTGGCCAAAGTCCTTGTACTCGCGCTTTTTCTTTTCTTCGGTTGGAGTACCGCCAGCACCAGTAGTGGGGGCGGCCGCTGGGGGCCCAGCCTCCTTTTCGACAATCGGCTCAGACATATTGCGCAAAAACGCTACGCTCGTAGGCCTTTGTGATTGCTTGCTGACAGAACAGGTGAAGAGCTGGGATGTGGTGGGGGGAGAGGGAGATGGTCTTTCCGTCCTCCAACACACGCCTTAAGTATACCCCCCCTCATGCGACAATCTCCAATTGGACCCTGGCGGATGCAGATCGTTTCCGGCCAACCCCCTGTTTTGGGTCCCGAAAAATTCAGATCAGCCGTGCAGGCAATAATCCTTCGAATCCGCATTCTAGCAACCGCGAATCAGTAACTTACTCTCTCGGCGCAATACTCGATACGGCTCTCTCCCAGGCTGTCCGGACCACGTCTTCTGTCTCTGCTGCCACCCCGTGCGAATCTAACTAAAGTTATTTTCAGACGTTTTCCCTGGCCGCCCCCCTCGGCGCTTACACGGCAGTCGGCGCTGCGTCAAACCAATTACTACGCGATGTCATTCCATCCCTCCGCAATGCATGTATCTCCCAAGGGGCCAACACAAACCCCGCCCCGCTTCCTCATAGGGGGGTTCCGGTCGCTAATCTTTTGGTGTTGCTTGGCGCCCTCGCCAAGGCCTGGCTGTATGCTTTCGAAGCTTTTGTTGTTCTGGGCATATCTCTCTATCGGGTTGTCTCTACTTGTTGATCGACGTACCTCGATTGTGACTCTCCGACTGGACCAGCGCCCTGCGGATCCCCTCGGGAGCACCCCACGTGGCTGCTTCCTTCATCCGATGAAACGATACACCCAAACTGTACGTACATTCGTCGTATGTCTTTGCACAGTAATACGGCCGTTTTGCTCTACTCAAGCCTTTCTCCGCCGCCACCCCTGCGGATTTCCTCTGTGGAGCCCAAACCCTCCCCGCACCACCGGCTGATGGCCGTTCAACGAGAACCTTGCTCTCTAACCGTTTCTGTATGCGTCTCAGCGTCGACATCCATTGTGACGTCACCCGAGCTCCCCCCTCACTTAAGATATGTTTATTATGCACTCAATGGTCTGCCTCTCGTAGCATGTTATTTTTACTCCGTCCCACGTCCCGTGCAGAACGGATAACGCAATAGTCTTTCTGTATCACATTGACAGCTTGGCCGCATTTGGAGGTGACGGACTGAACTGTGGGAAAACCCTAATTTGGCCATCTACATGTGTACATACACGCTTGCTGTACATAACGCCGAGGTTGTACAAGTTATGTTTATCTAACGCCAAGCCAGGCTCACCAGTCGTGTTGTCTGTCAGGTTGTTTGAACATGCCCACTCGCTCATGCCTCGCCTGCCTCCGGCAACCTTCCCTGGGTCGCTTATCGTACTCGCCGACCATCGCCGATTTGCCATCATTCCATGCTTCCTTGCTCTAGCCGTTCGCGTTCCTGGGTCACCAGCAAATCCTGCTATTTCTACGTCATCTACCCGTTCAATCATAACCAGGAATAAATAGCCAGTCACTATGTTGGGATTTTGTCTGCTATTATCTCATCAGATCCCAATGTTTCAGCGTATTCCCGTTTGTTGTTCCCGTTACTATTTACGCCTCGCCTCGTTTTTTTTCTTTCTTATATGCTAAATCACGACTTCCCTTTTGCAATATATCATGTTTTTTCTGCCGCACAGCCCCACTTGACCCCCAAACATGAGCGCCTCGCCCAACTCCATATTTATCCCTGCGCACCATCAATCACACATCAGACCGGACATAGGGCCAACGGTCATTTAGGGCCGGCTATACTTACGGCTTTATACGCCCGATTTCATCAGCCGCACCCCAACCGGGCATTGCAAACAGAAAGGCAGAAAATTCGATGACCCAGCCGAACGTTAACGTTTGGCGCTCCGGCTCCCGAACCCGCAGGTCGTTTACTGCCAGTTTACAGGTCATCGTCGCAGTTCTGCCCGATACTGGATTTAGATCGGGACCCTCGGTCCGCGAACCATTCCACATGTACACGCATTTCGGCTTTCGTGGATTTCGTTATCCGGATAAGATGGAATCAGTCCCTTCCCGGACATAGCGTCCGACTAGACCAGGCACCCCTTCCTCCTCCCTCCCTCCCCCTCAGTTGGCAGTGCGGAAAATGCTATCAGTATTTTCCTTTGCGGACTTCAGATAAGACTATTCAGTTGCCCTTGGTCCAGTCAAGGGGGGCGTAGATCGATTTGCTGTTTGTATGCACGGCGCTCTTCACGTGTTCCTAAATATAACCCAGCCGGGCTGACAATATCAACATACCGGCTTTCCCCACATCCGCGTGGACAAAGAATATTCGGATCAGCCAGGGATGCAGAATAAATATTGGGATTTTGCGCGGATTCGTTACTGGAAATATGACGCGTGCGGGGGGTTGAGCAAGGGACGAGGGGGGGGGGCCTGGATACCTGGATGGCGTGAGGTGTTTGTTTATTATTTGCGCGCGCCCCGCGCGTCTTGGGGAATAATCCATACAAGCGCATACGTGCACCAAGTTTCTCCGAAACCTCCGTATACCCTAGTCGTTCGCTTGCACGTATGTATGCAAAAGCTTTCTCACCTTGGCAGCAAGCCGCTCGTATAACGCCATACGCGGAGCCCGTAATTCCATCCAATTGGAACGAATCGGATTTGCAGATCGTCTCGGCCTAAATAGATTGTCTAAGCGTGGGGACATGATGCACACAGCTATCGGAACAATTCGGTGCTCACGCGCGCTGGGCATGAGAGCTGCATAAAAACAGCGGCGTGTACATTAGTTTTTCCTCTTCCCTTCCCTCCGATTCGCTTGTTGCAGTGTTGATAGCGAGATACAATGTAACGAATTGGAATCAGATTTGAATTGCAATTAGTCGCGTCCTGCCGTGTAACTTTGTATGCGCCCAAACTCATTAAGGATTAGTTTAATGTATATAGAGTATAGTTTAATCATGTACTGCGCGAACCTGTTCAAAGAACTTCTTGGTTGTGGTGCGCCCGTGCCTCGTAGCCTGAAAGCAACTCATCCTAAATTTTACTCTATTCACACAAGACAACTCAAGCCGTTCCGAATGGCTTGGCTACACAACGACCGGATCAGATGCAACGGTTCTAAGCTCCAGAAGAAAATACTTGCGTAGAACACGAGGAAGGGTGTGTACGTGCGCAGTCATTGGTCGTGGTGGCTTCGATCAACAAATAATTTGTTTTTATCGGCTGTTTTGGGGGAGTGATCTGCAAGTACCCGAGCCGGATTGGGCTATACATAGATGTCATGGCCAATCTATGGCTCTCTGCACGGCTATTCAATCACGCATGTAACCGCGCCACTGCATGAGATAGAAAGGCTCGGTCGTCAAGCTTAGGTATAACCCAAACCTTTTCAAGTCAAGTTTAAAGCCGGAGAGTCACGTGACTCTATGCACGTTTCTCGGTTTGTTCAGTTGACACGAATGCCTTATCAGGGATTTACTCATGTCTATTGAGGCACTGACGTGTCAGGTGTTTGGTTATTCTGGGCAGCTGTCACCCAAGAGTTCCTGCACAAATTTATTTACTTGGCACGACAGAATTCTCCAAGAAGCACCACAGCCCTGTTCTTATGCTGGAAGAGATGCGAATCAGCTTCAAGATACGCCTGGCGCTTGGATTAAACCCGACCAATCCCGCTTTCCCATCTCGCTTGATATATTAGAACACATGAATCCATGCCGTTGCGCCAGTCAAAGAGCAAGTCCTGAGTCACGCAGAGGCGCTTATCAAACTCAGGGACTATGATAGCTGTGCGAATTCGGCTTGTGTTGACGGCGGGAAGTGTTCTTCGACGTCTATAATAGTCACGATTGATCGACTCGGGGACTCTTTTCTCACTCCAGTGATGACATTCACGTATAAGATTCGACCTTCGGGATGATCTATAACGTGAAAGGTGTTCTTTTCTATGCAAGTGCCATCGGGTAAGTATTTTCGTCCATTCTTACTCAGTGCCTGTATGCGTATACCCACGCTCATCGCCTCATATCACAGCAAAGACCGGGACTTGACCTTGAGCTCTCTCCGTGGTTCTCAACCTCGTCCAAGAGTGGATAGCACGTTCAGGGCCAAGACTATTTCTTACCGCTCGCCACCGCCTTCAGATTCAAGTGAGCAGCATGGCTGCCACCCAACCAGTCTTTTCTATTAGGTGACATCATGCGGATGAATGGTGGGTGTAAATCAGGTATGATGTCCGAAGCGACATTGGCTAGTTAGTTTTCATCAAAACTCCGAAAAACGTTGATTATCTTACATCTCAATTTTGGTGGGTTTGACTTGGATTGCCGGAATTTTTGACCAAGCGCCAGGACCATGTCTCAACACAATATAAAACCACATTATCGACAGAAAGCTCACCTTCATGGATTGATGATTACAGTGACGACCCACAAATCTTTGTACCGACGTCATTCAATCAGGAGATCTGGAAGTCCTTCCTTGCCCGGATATGCATGCAGTTGGAAGGGTAGTGGAACTCGATGATACAAGAGTTTTCTCGGAAGGCAAGCCCGATAAGATTTTCGTGGAGTTGCGCGCTCTGATAGCGCAGTTGATAGAACACCGGCGCCCACGTAGGGATGCTCACTGACCTCAAAGGCAAGTGTGATGTCAGGTTGTTGGTGGGTCCCAAGGTCATGTGTAAAGTGTGATTCTGATGAATGCTAACTTGGGTATGTGGCGAGCCGCAGCTTATACGGAACCAAATAGTATAGTCCAATGTAGAACTGGGTCTGCTAGTAGGTTCCATGGGTAGGGGTATGATCAACGTGCACAAGTCCACCACTGTGTATTTTTGGAGCATACCCAGGGATGCATGCGCGCAGAACACATCTTCTCAGGAGTCATTACTGACCTTTATTGACATAGTAGTGGTGCCCAACAGGTTTACAGGGACCAAGTGATGCAGTAGTTCAGGGATAGGGAGACTGGCTCCAGAGGACACTAGTCCCCTCGAACCCCTGGTATGTCCCCTATTGCATTCGAGTGCTGGTATGACTCCGACCTGATGTTTGAGATCGAATTTCTAACAGTCTTCCTCAGGCATATGAACGTGACCATATTTGGGAACCTGTGGCATGTCTTATAGGTACTGACCCAGCCGATTCAGTAAAACTAGGATGTGAAACTGTGAGGGTCGACTATTTCAATCTAAAGGTTACGCAGGAATTAAGACGCTTGGCCAAGAAATCCATTATAGTACGTTGCTATAATTCAAACTAATATTATTCGTTAAAGCAGACAAGGGACAAATCATGCGGAAGGTGGTTATGATATGTAGGTTTCTAGGAAAGAACTAAAGTTCTTCGTGTTCTCGATGAGACTCTGCCTCCTCGTTCTGAGTGGGAACCGGAGACTCTTCAGTCGTGCTTGTAGTGACCTTTTTGCCAACGCTAGCTAACGCGTCAACCGACCCAGAAATTGCCCGAGATCGTATTTTGCCGGAATCGACAAGACTGCGTGCGAACTCGGCAATCTCATTGTCATAAGAGGTCCACTCGGGGATTTGCCGTGCTCTCGCCAACTTCGGTTCTTTCTGTAGAGCATGACGAGATGAAATGAGTGAGGTAAATTAAAAGCATTATAAGATAAGTTCCGTACTGTAAGCGGGTTCTGACACAAGTCTATGGTTTTGGCGCGATCAAACCTTGCGCTGTCGCCTATAGTCAGGGGTAGCATAAGTAACGATTGGAGATTGGAGTCCGAAATCACTTACACCAAGTTTCGCACCACAACCAGTCCTTGTCAAGCGAGAACTAGTCAAGGAGATGAGATGTACGCTCATACCAGCAAATGAGTCAACTTACTATAGGAACTTGATCTTGCATGTTGTTTGGCAAATCTAAGCGAATAAATATGGTTATCACCCGATGTCGCAGTAAATTAGATAAATAAAGAGCTTACCTTGGTCGAGGTTGGCAAGCGAATTAGGGTCCGCAGACAAGGCTTGGTATTGGCCACGTAGTCTGTCACCGGCAGCCATCTGAGATGCGTTCGGGTGAGATATCGTGGGCGTGCCAAGAAAGAAGCATTGCGTTTACCTTCTGAACTGAACCAAATCCACGACATACAAAGCACTGCGAAACATCAGTTAGTCTGAGAGGCGAGGATAAATTGTATGCGCATACCTGATGTGATAAGGTTTGCCACGAAGGGCGTCTTTCCAGTAACCTTGCTTCCAGAACCGGAAGCCTTCCATAGCCTCGTTATCGTCACCTACAAGGAATAACAAGGTGGTCAGCCAGCGAACTGTATATGATTCAAATAGCTTACCCATGGGCGTATACCCATATGGTGCGCCTTGTAGGTCTAGGTCAACAAGTTCTTTCAAATCGGTGCGCACAATTTGGTCGGCATCTACAAATATGACCTTCTTCAAGTCCATTGGGAAAAGGACGTCCAGAAACAAGATTTTGTAGGCCCAGATAACCCTTTGCTTTTCTTTTTGGGCACGTAACCAAGATGGCCATTTGTAAGTGACCAACTCATATTGGAATCCATATTTCTCGGCTAAATGCGGGATAAATTCCTGTGTGCATTTGCCTGCTAAGTAACCATCAGGTCAGCGGGACCAATTGAACTCACGAGGAAGGACGGAGACAAGAAATTCTCAATGAGCCACAATTTGACGGTTGACTAATCAAAGTTGGGTGAGTGTGATGATTACGATTCTCAGTTGACCACAATTGACCTTTGTATTCCTCATGACACTCAAAATCATAATGGAAACGAATCGCTAAAATCCCGTCAGTTTACCAATATAGACCCAGAAAAACTAGACAGGAACCTCATAGAGAAGACCTGACGCGACTGTGAATATATTGATATCTGCTTGTTTTGACTCTGAAACGACATCGGTAGGTTTGGATCCCCACAATGAGCTTACGCTAGGTTATTTTAGCTAAATTGCCTGTTATAGAATCAAGTAAAAGCAATTTCTTACCGGCTCCAAATGCTTTCCTCCTTTTCAGGTTCAGCAAGCACATCCGCTGATTCCATACTAGGCTTGCGGTTCAATCTCGGGTATATTGTATGCCCCTCGAAACTCGTCAAGGTAATTTCCGTGCCAGTGACATTGACGTGGCCACTGTTCCATCCTTCATTGCCAGCGCTCTCGATGGTATAGACGTCACGCCCACGCCCGGGCCGAATCTCAAGCCGGAATGCGCCTGGGCCAGTGCGGAACTGGAAGTAGCCAAGATTTGCAACAACTTGGGTATCTGCGGTGGGGTTTCCGTCCAAAGACGTGAGTTGCAACTGGACACCGCGAGGAGGGGCATTATTTTCTTCACGCGCGTGGCCTTCAATCACAAGGTGATCCAAGTGGAAAATAGCCTCGACACCGGCTTTGGGATCGGAAAGTGATGCCAAATGAATATTATCCAAGTCAGCCTCAGAAATGTATGGTCGAACCAGCCAAGCGGGATTAACATCCATGGCAAGTGTATAAATAGGCTCGACCGGAAGACCATGGAATTCAACCAGATTGCGCATCTCGAACCTAGCGTGTTTCAGTAAGCAAAACAGATAAAGGGATCTATAAATAGCTTACCCATCCTGATCGAAAGTAAGCCGAGGCTGAATATTGTATCGGTAGAATCGCTTCAAAGGTATCTAAGCAGGAATGAGCAAAGTCATATGGTTAAAGGCCAATGTCTCTACCTCTGTGAGTGCAGCCGCGGGGTTCAAGCGAACATGAATATGCGTTTGAGGGACGGTTGCGAGCCACTGAAGACATACTGGTTAATCACCAAGCCAGTTACAGCCCAACCGTGGTACTCACTTCGACAATACTAGACCACTTTTGGGCAGGTTCACTGAGTGGGTCTAGAAGGAGTCCTACGTGGAAGAGGGCAGTCGAATTATCACCGATTTCAAAAGTACTGGAGCTTATATTAGTAGCTGTGATATTAAAACAAGATTGGTACCTACCAGTCCTTTCCAATGAGTTCATTATAGGGCCTTTGCCTTGCTAAGGATTTTGACTGGAACAAGCCTTCTTCGCCAGGGTCTGGTACCGATACAGAGCTAATTATCGACGAGACTCGGGCAATAAGATCGGCATAGGCAGGTCTACATGAAATATAATCAGAGCAGCTCATGGTGGTATTAAGTAATAAGATATTTACCGGTCAAGCTCCGTAAGATCCTCGCGCACAGCATTAAGCGCAGTCACGACAGGAGTAACACGCTTCGCAGCCTCGTAATTGGCCAGTGATCCAAAGTCTTCAGCGACAAAGTCGGAACCGGCCAACGGGCCGATGACCTAATTGGTTCTTGAGAAATTTCGATACAATTCAGTACTAAAATAGCTACTCACCCGACCATTATAACAAGTGCGCGTTCACCGTTTTTCAGCCCAATGGCCTTGGCTAATGCGTTACCCGCAGCATTGGTGCGTTAAGTTCTTCATAGTCCACACCTTCGTTGGTAATTCCCGTGAGCCGATTGTTGAGGTTGAGCAAGACCGGATTATCTGCACGTTCAGTTCTGCCGCGTTCACGACCAGCTGTTTCGCTTCCTCAAGGATTTGAGCAAGCTCGGATGGAGGGAATTCAGCATAGTTTCCGGTAGCTGCGAGTCGGGCAAGCATAGGAGAGACTAGTGGCTGTTGTGTAGACGGAAGATCGGATGGGTTGACGGTCGGTGTGTGGATAAAGCCGAGTCGGTACTTGGCATCGTCAGACTGAAACAGGAGTTATGACGCATTATCACGGGGAAAGGTTACTTACCATGCCACGCAACCCCTCAATGGCCAAATTTAAAGTCTCTTCATTATCCATATCACCAACCACCGATATCGTCAAAGGAACGGGATGCCCTCCCGCTTGATGAGGTTGTAAGACTGGGCCAAGTTTGATAGAACAAATGATACTTACCAGGGTACACAAATGAATCTTTCAACAACTTGTAGCGCCAACCGAATGAACAGGTTATCCAACGCATATACCCTCAGGTTGCCCGACGGATAAATAAATTTGTTCCGGCGTTTAGCGGTCGTAGGGAGATCGTACATAAAGACAGATACGTCAGTCTCAGGGGCATCGACCAAAGTACCAGCGTAGAGCTATTCAAACTGAGTAAACCAGGCTACGCTGTATTCGACTAATGTACACATACCTGCTCCTGGAAGAAGTTGACCTGGGTACCCATTCCGTTTGCAAGTGCCGTAAAAAGTTCTACATAGAAAGATTAGCACAGGTCGGGCAGCACATGAGCCCGACTCACGTCATCGTAAGCAAAGTGCTTGCCGTTGATGAATACATGCCCCTTTCCTGAGCCATCTTGTGCGCCGAGGCGGAGCCTCTTGGCGTAGGCGGCTGCGGGTTGGAGCTCCTCGTCAGGGACAAACTGGTGTCCGACCACTTGGATCTGTAATGGGTCGGCCGAGAAGCTAGAGAACTCGGGCACGTTTCCTGATTGAGGGGGCATCTGAGTAGTATACTGTACGTATGCTGTTTCGAGGAGTTTCAAGTCAACAGTGTCCGAGGGGGTAATTGCCTATCCGGCGATGTTTAATAAAAGACCACCCGGAAATTGGGATATCAACTCACCACTGAGAAATACTGTGCAGTCTTCTCAAAGCCGTATTCGTCCATCATCCACTTCATCAGTCGAGCGATTTGACGAGACTCCGCAGTTTCAATAAGCGGGACATAGCCAAAACGGAAAGGGAGCATTCGCGAGATGAGGTTATTTGCGAGCTGGACGACAAAGGATATGCTACTTGTGCGAGAAAGATCTAGTGCGGCTATCACATTAAAGCAGTTTCGTCTGAGGTCGGGAATTGTCCAGGGTACATTGGGCGGAAGAGCTATAACATCCAATCAAAAAAAAAAATAAAAAAGAGCCATGCTTCAATGAAGCTACGTACCACGGTTAAGCTAGATGGCCATCGAGTATACCTAAAGGCATTTTAATACCACCAAAAAACGACATATCACCATCACACTATACCTCTTGTCCTTCTCGATATCATTGAGCCATATGATAGCGCCTCCGCCTTCTTCACGTCACTAGCGTCGAATACACCGTCCGTAGGTCCTGATGCTACGGATGCCTTTCCGATTTCAGGATTTGTCAATACATGAATAGCCTGTTCCGAAGTGAGGTTGGCATTCATAAGTGAATTGACAGTCTGATGCTCGCGACGAAGTAAGCGAAGCAGGCTACAAATAAATGCGCAGATTAGAGAAGAATTGGGCAGCCATAATGAGGTATATGCGCACCTAAAGGGGTTTATATCTGCCTCTGGTAGGGCAACTCCGTTCAGCCAAAACATGTTTCCAGCACCCGATACCATGTGCATGTTAGCCTGAACCTCTGCTTCGACGCTTTCGTGTTTGGCTTTGAGATCCTCTGTTCGGGCAGGATCCCAGCGACGGGCAACTGATACAACATGCTTCGGGAAATTCTGAGAGAGATGCGAAAGAGCCTTCAGAGGGTCTTCAGACGACATGACCAGGTGTGTTGCGCGTAGTGGGAGGGACGAGATTTCGTGCTCGGTGAGTGGGGCTGTCAAGTCGAGGTCTTCGTGGGGGTGTTCGGAAAGTAAAGAAGACACGTAATCTTCCCATACAATACTCTCGTTCGTCGTAGAGTCGCTATCCTCATCTTTGGGAGAAGTTAGAGGTTGATTTTCACCAGTATGGGGAGTACCTACCTTTTCCACGAGGCCCACGATCATCAAGCGCAAGATAGTCCATTTTCTATCAGGACGTCGTCAATGATTGAATAGGAATAGGAGCTGAAAGACTAACCTTCAAATCAAGAGCCACGCCGTATCCAGATAATATATTCCGAGACTGTTCACCAGTGATGAGGGTGTCTTTGGGAGGCGAATACCTCAAGATGTAACAAAACCCGGGTGTTTCGGATTTCGAGCGCAAGTACGAGTACAAGTCATAGAAATTTGGGGAGCTCAGCGATGCGTAGAAAATTGCATGAGACGTGCATCCTCCACTTGTAGACTCCTGGACATGATCGAATGGGAATATCTGAGTATGGCCGCCGTTGGATGCTCCAGCAAGAAGGGCGTCGGCCTCTTCGGAAGTGCAAGCCTGCTTTCCTGACCACTCGATCCAGCTTTGACATTCTGGAGCCTTGGAAGGATCCCCAAACAGTTGGTAGAACGCTTGTATTTTGGGTGTAGCCGAATGCAGTGCCATATTTTTCTCAAAGGCTGAAAGTGCATTGGGTTCTGTCAAGAATCCACGAGTTATAAGGTGAGCCAGAGCAGTGCTGTATACGTATTTTGGCTTGTGGACCGGTTCGGTGATTGGACCAAGAAGTCCATCCGAGGAACGGTCGATAAGAGCATCCAAAATCTCAAAGTAGCGTCCAGGATGCTCTGCGGCAGTAGTTTCACTATACTCTTGTTAGTGATGAGAAAATATAGATGGAAGTGTACTAACAGTATTTCAAGGAGGATAGGAGGGGCAGCCCATGAAGTAGTGAGAGATACTTTTACAGGCGGTGAAAAGGCGGTTTGTGCCGCGACCAGCGAGGCAGCACCCAAGGTGCCCAAGGCCGACAACGACCTCATTGTGACTTGAAATAATTTCAGAGACTTTCAATTACGCAATTAATTCAATTTACCTTGATCAATTCAACCCTATGAATAGTCTACGGCTCGAGAAAGAATAACCTTCGGTCTGCAAGTCGCGTTGACGTGGTCAAAGTGTCAGAGAGCCCGGCGCTTGTCTCGATCTCCACACTTTTCGGATGAATTTCCAAATACGATTACTTGATCTCGATCACTTCTCATTTGGCTGCCATCGCCATCTACAAACTGCTTGAAAACAGGGAGAGGGTTCCTGAAATTCAGCATCACGTTAGGCTCCGAGTCTGTTTTGATTATTGTCAAATTTTGATCCTGTCATGACTTGTCTCGCTCGTTATGCACGCAGAGGTGGTCTGGGTGTTCTCTCTACAGTCGCTTCCAAGCCGTCTAGTCCTCAAGGTCTCTTTGTGCTTTCAAATACTTTGAGGAACGGCAGCAGTAATCTACATAAAACCAATACCAAACTGGGACAATCAACTCGGGGGTATTCTACTATTACAGAATCTGGAAGCCGTGTCTCCTGGGTCTTTACTGGTCTCATTCTACTAGGAGTCGGAGCAACGTCTTATGGGCTGTGAGTTTTGCCCCCCCCCTCCCTTTAACCAAAGCTAATGAACTATAGCTACGACTTTTACTCTACGTTCACAACGTGGCCCAAAGAGTTGAGAAGCGATCTCCGTTCTGCTGTTAAAGCCGACATGCAGGGGGACTACAAAATATCTGAAGCCTACTTTCGAAGGTTCGCACCAGTTTTGGACTATTAAAAAATTCGCTTACGTGCCCCCAGAGCTTTGGATAAAGCCCAGTCTTGACCCCAGAACAACTCGGCGGCCAATACCACCTTAAAATCAGTGGGATAGCCATCGCTCTCGCTGCGGTCCTAGAAAAACAGAACGATTTGAGAGGAGCCAATGAAGTTATACACGCGCATTTGCGGATATCCTTCGAGCTCCTCCTCCCCCTGCTCCTGCACCAGTTCTTTCAGGACCGGAACGTATGCGTGTGGTTAGCTTGTCTTTAAAGCTTGGAGAAATTGCTGCGAAATTCGGACAACTCGAAGAGGAAGAAAAATATCTCGTATTCGGCACCGAGGAGATCTTGCGCATGATGAAGGAGGCTTCTGGAGCATCGCCTTCCCCAGGAAACGAAAACGTAAACGAGGGAGGTCCGCAACAGGACTTGGTATTACCGAGTTGGGTATCCCATACCGATGCAGGAGCTGTTTTGGAGCGGCTGGCAGAGTTTTATTCTCGGACCGGGCGATCAGAGTAAGTCCAAGGCTCTTGTGATGGATAGTGGTTAGTAACTATTTTCAAAGCTATGCCGTGCCCTTGTACCTACAGGCCATATCCATCCTTCTACCGCCCCCAAAGTCCCGCTTCAAGCTCCTAGTATCTTAGATAGGTGCCGGGGTCAGTATAAGTCCTCAGTTCTCAACCCTCACGACCACGCACTAATCCATTCGACTAGGTGCGCTGCTAATGAATAACCTTGCCGAAATATTCGCATCACCTAGCCCTTCCCGAAAGGCCAACATCGAACAAGCGACAGCGTGGGCGAAAAAGGGATTAGCGGTGGCCCAGAAGGCTCGAGGCGAAATTACCCTAGTTCAAGCAAGAAGACGGACAGCTCACCTGATGATCCACTCACGACCTGCGAGTCTGTACTCGCTGTGCTCATGTATAATCTTGGAATGTTGAGCGAGGTGAGAATTTTGGCATGCGGTTTACCTGGAAAACACTTTTAATACTGTCAATAATAGAAAAAGGACGATGTTGCTGGAGCCAAGGTACTCTTTAAGCAAGCGCTCGATCAGTCAAAAATTGCCGGATTCGAGGAAGGGGAGATCGAGGCTCAAAAAGCCATTGCCCGAACAAGCAAGTCGTAGGATTGATCGACGTTAGAACTTCATATATGTAAACATTAATACTTAAGCCTTTTGGATGTCATAGACGTTGCCTAGACAGATTTTTTTAAAAAAGAGCCCAACGATGTTATTATTTACGAACTGAACATCGTCTTGGACACTTCCAATGATCAATTGCTCGAGCGGATTGATCCTTCTAGTACCATGTATTATTGATCCGGGAATCAACGTCTCGAAGATTATGAAAACAGAACCCAGGTAGCTAATGTGATCTACTGCTTTGTAGTGCACGTGCGCATATATGATGACCGGACTGTATGTAGGATATCAAGGACAATATATGCAATTAGCCACGTCACCTGCAGGCCTGGATTGCGGGTACTGTGTGCAACACTCAAGCTCATTTTACTTACCCTCGTATTCTCATCTCACATAATTCATTTTACTACTGCTATTTCTATTTTTCCGCTCCTTTTACGTCTTCCGCTCAATGTGCGAATTAAACCCGCGTCTCGGCGCCCCGACATTGATTTAGCCCCTCCCTTAACTTATTGATCTCTAATGTCAGTTACTCGGATTGTGTGTTCTTCTCGGCCGCAGCAACCCTCCGCTACACGCTTCTATTTCTGCAAATCAAGGAGCTGTTATAGTTGAATGACGAATAAATACAGCACATTTCATGCACCCAGAGCATCGAGAATAACAGAGCCAGAGAGAGGAGATACAGACTGAGAGAAACGCATATATAGACCATTTGAGTCTGCATATGGGGTAGCTTTAACCTAACAACCCCGAGTGCTGGTGCATTGCGACAGTAGCCTATCAGAGCACGTGTAAGACAAGCCGTACAGAGCACAGGAGATATACGATATGTGGGAATAAAGGACCAGACTTACTGGTACCTGGCCGAGAACTTGCTGCTCCCAGCTTCTTTGCTCATCTACACATGGGACTTCCGTTCAACCAATCTTCCACCCCTCGGAGTTCAGGGAATATCACTCACTTATCAGCGACGTAGCGGCGCTATCTTGTTTGTTGCTTCCAAGAGTATTAACAGAATCAGGAAGGTTGTTGCCGAAGCTTGTCGAGCCCACCAGAGCACCACTTTAGAGAATATGTCAATTCATAATCGTTCTTTCACATGTACAGGTAAACCGGCAGTAAACCGCTATTTACTTTGGAAGCACAAGTAATGCAAAGTGACCACCGGCAACAGGACGAGCACGGAACCCGACAACGGTACCCCAGATCGCATCGTACCTATTCACGTGTGTTAGTAGCTATTGCCAGCGTAAAGGTATGTGCCTACCAATCGGAGAACGGTGCATTATTCTTGCCGTTTGCAAGATAGTCCCTCAAGCGGGCGATGAACATGTCGCGAGTTCCCTTGTCAGTAACGGTTCCCGCAGTGTAAATCTCCCAATCTATTTGCGTACATGAATGTTGATACTGTGTTTATCGGGAAGTAGCAGATGAAACGTACCTGACTTGGTGTACGGATGACGGCTATCGAGGGCAACTCCATATTGAGCACCCATTTCACCATACCAACCGGTTTGCATATCATACACACTCTTAGGGAACAAATTGAACTGAAGGAGCTTGTCAGAATAGAGGTTGTATGCTAAACCCAGGAGCTAGCGTTTCCGTAGTTGAGAGTCAAGTGTCCCTCGTTGGAATGAGCAAACTTCTGCCACTGAGGAACGTAGGATGCGGCAATGTCCTACTCGAGCATGGTTAAAGCTTGCATGATCACCAAAGCTCTTGGAATTATACCTTGTATTTCTTGGCGTCGTCGGATTTTCCAAGAACGTTGGCAATCTCACCCATCGCCTGAATGCCGATGATGCCCTATCAAAGGGTTAGTAAAACGTTTCCAAAGTGTTCTTTCCCATTTACTTTGATGGCCAGATTAGTTTGATTAACGAGGTGACCCGCAAAATCGTCCGTCGATAATCTGTAAACAAGGTTTTGACTAAGACATTCTATTCGAGTTGTCAGGACATACTGTTCAGCGGGAATCAAAGAATCTTCAACCAGGAACTGTGTCCACTGTGCGAGGAGGTTGTAGTTATTTGAAATAAGTGAGTTGTCCTTCGTTGCGCGAGTGTATGATAGGCCATGATCAACATGTTACCGGATTCTGGACTCCAGGTATTAGACTTTCTGAAAGCCGGGCCGATAAAGCATATCAGCACTCACCCTCGACAGGCATGGGTTCATCACCACCATCGTTGTGTCCAGTCGCGTTGGGATAATGCGCGCCGAGATCGTGGATGCTCCACTTGTTGGGGTATTGGCCAGTTTGTTGGTATTGGAAAAGAGGCTCAAGGAGGCGCCGGCCAAAATCTGGGTTAAGATACAAGTACGCAGGCCATGCAGGGAAAATCACATCAACGGTATTCATGTTTCCGTTGGAAGAAATTTCCTTCATAAAGATCTTGACATCACTATCCAGAGAGTGCTGTGAGTCAAACGTTATACCAATCTCCACGGGTGTATTTACCTGGTATTGTAAGATCCACTGGACGTCTTACTAAGGGTGATTTCAACCGCAGCAAAGGCTTGGCGCGTAGACAACTGGACAATAGAAGTGTAATCGGCATGGATAGGAGTTGCATCGTTGAAAATCTTGGTGTCAAGTGCGGAGGCAGCGGTCAGGGAGTGTTGGTACTCGCTATCGGATAGGAATGCCGAGAGCTACAGCAAAAATCATTAGATACATTTTGTATGCGTATCCAATAGACTCACAGCATCGTTGGCATTCGCATACTTGCTAAGCCAATATGGGTGCCTCTCCTGTTGCTGATTTCCAGCAATGATATATTGAACTAGGAATCGGGTGAGGTGAAGCAGGATGATGAGAGAACTCGGAACTGACCCAAAGGATCGCGGACATGACCAACAGCGAAGACAACGGGATTCTTGGTAGAATCGGTGATAGATCCAATGTCCCGCGCAAAAGCAAACACAGGCCAGCGATCGTTGATAGCGCGGAACTGCGTGTCTTGCGAGTTGTCCAGTACACCCTTTGTAACAAAGGCCGTGCGCAATGTGCGGTCCTCTCCAGTTGCGTATGTGAGGTTGCCGACCTATCCATGATCATCAGAAGGCCAATCATCCTATATTTGGGTTAGGTACGTACCTGATTGGTCGCATAATAAGCAGTTCCATACTGGGTATGGTCGTTGATTTCCGCATAACGGACGGGGTTCTGAAGTGATACCTGATGGATGATAGGATTGCCGTTGCCGGTGAGCTTGCTGGTCGACCATTTGACTGGTAGTCCGTTATCCCCAGAGGTCCATTCTGACAGCACATCGTTACGTTAATACGGCGCTGGGCGAATGAAAAGTTGGCTTGGCACACCTGCTGAAATATCCGTATAATACTGAACTGAGTGAGATGCGCCGTCGGTCGACTTGGCACTCAAGGTCATGTAACTGAACGGGAGTGATTGTCGGAGATAATCGGTAGGCTAAATGCATGGAATGTGTCAATAATTTCGGATCAAAGCTTAAGCCAGCAAACAGACTTACTTCGACTGGAGACAAGAACTGAACAGTAAGGTCAACTGGCCCAGCGGCGAGTACAAATGTAGATTTGGTAGCAGTGAACTGAATTAAAATGAATGTGTGTAACAAGGCAGTGGTCTGAAAACATACCTGCATCTTCTTTTGAGTAGCTAGGGTCGCACCAGCAACATTGGGTGCACCAAGGAAAGTATAGACTTTGCCGTCAACTCGAATGTATCCGGCCCACCCAAGGGTCTAAGTTGACAGTAATACAAGTGTCATGAGAGTTTCTCCAAAGGATTAGTGTAGATACTATGCATACCGAGCCAGTCCAGAAAGTCGGCCATTGGCCATTCAAACGCCCGCCACTGTTACCACCTTGTAACCAAGCAGACAAATAGGGGAGCGCACAGCAAGTGGGATAGCAGGGGGGTTGAAAGGAGTTGATTGCCAGTCAGGTGTATTCTGAGCACTAGAAACGCCGAACAGGCTTATGGCCGTAATGGCCAACGTTGAAAAGACACGCATTGTAAGAGATAGCGAGAGCGGATACTATGTTATAGAACTTCGTCGGCTTATATAGGCGGAAAGACTGGGCAAATGGTTTTCACGTTAGTCAAACCGAATGTGTACATCTAATGGAAGATAGGCAGTCACATGGATGGCGCGGAAATATCACGCGCCGACCTATAGGCGAAAGGCTTCGCAAAGAGAAGCCGATATGAGGTGAGAAATGTAGGAAGGTCAAGTGAGAGGGAAACAGTGGGTCATTGAGCGGATGAGTTTAAGAATGAGGTAGAGTTGAGTCCCACAGCTGTATTGAATATCCAAATGGGCATGACTGGGCATCTCGGACGGCAACCTCGGCCTTCCTGATGGCATTGGTAATGATCTTCGGTCGTTTTCCTATAGTATTGTCTCGCTAATTTACTTCCTTATAGTTTATGTATACGATCTATTGCTAGGCTAAATGTTCACGTGTTCTTCGATGTCGGGGTCACTCTTCTAGAATAGACAGAATCAATGGTGTCTGGCGATCGCTAAAAGAGGAATTACTCGAGTTCATGCATGCGATGGTTCTAGTTACTCTTGAAAGATTTAGAATGGCTCACGCGGGTGACTGCAAGCATCACGCGACTGATACATCTAATCACCTAACACAGGCTGGCTAGCCTTTCCCAGTTCCCACGTAACTGTTGTCCAAGTGTTCAAGCCCTTAAAAAAAGTGGCTGAAACCCAAGGCTCAAGTCGATTGTAAAGCATCCGTCCTACTCACTACCAGAGCACAGCCGACCACTGCCTGTCTGGAAAGTTATCTCCTCTATTTCATTGGAGTTGTGAGACGGGCTCGAATCCCTCTAATTGATTTGATTGAAACAAACGATGTTTCAAACTTGCAGCCTTGGCGCACACTTAACCCAAGGCTCGATGTATGAAATTTGAATCAGACATGGTACGCAGCCCCTCATCGACGTCATTCGCGTCCGCTTAAATCATTGATCAAGTTACCTAGTTAGCACCGATCGCAAGGCAATACCATGTATATGCGTCTCTGCCCAAGCAAGCCACGCAAAAAATCATGATATCAAGGCAAGAAGTGCATTCAAACGATACAGCGGTAAGGTCACAAAGATATAAAACCCTTGACAATCATCAAACCAGAATCGAACCAAAAAAGAACCAATCCAGCAACCACAGCAAAAAAGAAATTATATCACATCATGGGACGGGGGCTTGTATTCCAGCACGTACTCTCGAGGTGGTGGCGTTCCAGCTTGCGCGTCTGTCACCACTCCCACAGGACCAAATCCTGGCTCGTCGTTCAAGTTGTTGCGCAACACACTCGAGACCCGAGTGGTACCAAGGCCTAATCCGAGCACAGTGCCGGTTTCCTCATCGGGAGTAATGGCCAATGCTGATTCGGTGGATCCCGTAACATCAATCTTTGCGACTTCAGGTAAACTCGATCGAGCGGGTCCCATAGACGGTCGTCGAGGCACATCTCCAACAATAGGGTCACTCTCGTCCAGTTTGACATCGCGCAACTGAAGAGCAAGTCCATCTCCTACATCGAATGAAGTCGTAATGCCCCCAGTAGGTGCTCCGTCAAGGCCGATCTGTGGAGTCTCGGAATGTGCGATCGAGCCACCCTCTTGCTCCTTTTCTTTGTTGCCTTCTCCGGGTGGTACGCTGATGAAGTACCCCGTATCATGTGGTGGAGGGAAGTAGCCGGAATGCGTGGTGGAAGGCGCATGATGCATCCCAAAGGCACCTGGTCCATTACTGAACAAACTGGAAGGTGCATTGGGTAATCGTGGAGGGGCCCCTGGCGCAGGATTGAGATATGGATTAGGCGCCGATGGTACAAATGGCGGGCTATGGAGTTGGGGACTAAAAGGTCCTAGTCCAGGTGAGAGGAAATGCGGGTGCAAAGGAGGTGTCGCAACCGCTTGTGGATTGAAGTTGAATCCAGGCATTGAAGGTGTCATCGGCGGCAAGCCACCAGCGCGGGTCAGCAATGGCGAAAGGGCACTAGCTGGTGGAAATTGTGTGACCCCGACAGGAGGTAGAGTAATCGGACCAGGGTGGGGATGAGGGTTCAAATTTTGAGACATGTGCGGAGATCCGGGGCCATATCCTGGAGATCCAGGATCTGAGGGCGGGAGCCCCGCACTGTCGAGAACATTTCTTCCTCCAGGGGGCGGAGACAAAGCAGCGCGTTCATAGGCATTCATGAGAGCATGCATCTGGGTGGCAGAAGGGTATTGTTCAAATGGAGATGCCGGTTGGGAGCGTGGAGGGAATAGCATATACTCGGGGGTTTGAGGCATCGCAAGGTGCATACTCCCACTTTGATGGTTTGATGGCGGCACGTTTTCGGTTTGCAAGGGCGGCACCATGATACCAAGAGGACCAGAAACAACAGCGTGCATGGAAGTTGGCGAAAGAGTTCCGGATTGATTCGTAGGAGAGTACCGATCATAATGAACCTTTAGGATGCGACCATTATAGTCATATCCGTTGAACATGGTTACTGCTCGGGCAGCATCCGATTCTTTTGCGTATACGACGGTACCAAAACCTCGTGAGCGACCGTCAGGTCCCAGCGCCACATCCGCACGCAAAATTTGGCCCGCCGCACGAAACAAGTCCTTGAGATCTTGCCATTGGCATTGAAACGGCAGCTATGTTATGACAAGTTAGCATAATTTTTGGCCGAAGTTAAGGCACTACGAACATTTCCTATGAACAACTGTCGATTGGAGGCACCTCCTTGAAACGCTGTGTTGGACCAATTCGAGGGGCTTGGCCCGAATGGAGAAGGTGCAAAAATTCCAGGAGAATGGGCTGGTGCATCTTGGCCAAGTGCTGCACTCATCGGCCTCGAGAGCGGGTCAAGCGCATGACCTGGCTGAGGAACTGCCAGAGGAACCATTGGATTGGTAACCGGGACAGTGGACACGCCTCCAGAAGGATTCCCGTGATTCAATCCCATGTCAAGTTCTGGCGGAAGACGATCGGGTCTGACCTCGAGTGTTCGATTTTGCCAAACATACCTGCAAAAGCTTTAATCATGTCACCAATCCAAGTGAATCAGGGGCTTACCCGTTGTACATGTCTGGTGCGACCAGTAAAATGTTACATTTCGGATCCAAATACCTTTCAAGAACACTCACCAGTTGCCTTTCCAGCATCCTCCGCAGTTGCCAGCAGCACAGTCCCATAGCCCCTGCTCCGGTTATCAGGACCAAGACTAACATCTGCCCGAAGCACAGTTCCCGCTTTACGGAAAAGATCCTTGAGGTCTTGCCATCGTACACGATAGGGTAGCTGGGTGAAAGCAGAGAGTTCAGAGTATGGAAATATTTCCAATTGGAAGGATTGCGTACGTTACCAACGAATAACTGAGTGCGAGTATCCTTTCCAGGAGGGGGGCCGGCACCTGCGGATGCAGTCGCACGTTGGATCACGTCTTCGATCGTGTCGTCATCAAGTTTTGCAGGGGGTGTTTGCGCAGAGGCCGACTTGGGTGTTGCAGAGCGGCCAGTCGGCTTGGATTTGAAACAAGTCAATTTTCGGGCAAAATGTCAGGACATTGACACGTACCAATCCAACAAGTTTAGACGGAGTGGCTGAGGATGCCCTTCCTTGCTCCACGGTAGGCGATGCCATGTAACTGCGGAATCAGATGTGTGGATATGCTGTGCGACTGCACTCTCGAGCTTGCGGGTACAGTCTGTGGCGGATCGTGTATTGGGTAAGCTATCAGGAGACAAAAGATGGACAAGATAAACTCACGCGAATTGTGTTTTAAATGTCAGTGCACAGAATGCTAGCGTGCGAGTCCAGAACACGGCGATGATTAAAACAAGTCTTAATATGAGCCGCCAACCCCCTTTACCCAAGAGAATGACCAGTTGAGCCCAAAAGAAACCAAAGGAGAATAACTGGGATATACGGGAGTGAGAGGTTGAGAGTAAGTCCTATCTAATTAGAGTTTGCCGCCATATAAACCCGGAACCTTCCCACGTGTTTCCGAGGGTGGCGTTTCTTCGTGACGCCCGTTACATCACGAAGGCAACCACCACATGAGCTTGAGCGCTATTCCAGTCAACTCAGGCGATTCAGCTGGTCAATCGCGAGTTGGCCCGTGCGATATGTCAATCCACTTGTTCGGCTGATATCGGAGGCACATATGACACTCCTGTGCTGATTGTGAGAACCACAAGTGCATATATATCCTCAAACGCCGGTCGTGAGGGATTCAGCCTGGTTAGCCTCGAATACTTTACTCACCAGTTATTATTGGGTGCAGAAAATCAACGAGCGATACACTTCAGAGCTGTTTCAATTGAAATTAATGGCTCGGGTACAAGCAATAGGTATAAATGAGATGCTATACTGACATTTCGATGGAAAAGGTGTGGTTTTAATTTATTGTATTTGAGTGTTTGAAGTTATAAATTTCGCTTCCGCTCCTATCAACTCTGGTATGACGATGACGTCACCAGCTCATTTGAGTTGCATGAACTGTCCAACGTCGAGGACTTGAACCAGCCACGCCGGCGGCATGCATGCACCCGTTTGATCGGAACTATCTTTCATCCAAACGATATCAATGCGCCAAATTGACAACCAAAGCTGATTTAATTTCGGCTGATTGCACCTTAACTATTTGGCCAGCTGCATATGACCCGTGTAGCTTATATGTACTTCTTTATGACCAATCTTTCAGTCGTTCGTAAAGCTTTCCAGATAGTAATACCCCTTAGGAGCTCGGCATTGATTAGTGAGGGGGTGAGAAGTGTCTTACACCCCTTTCAATCCCTAAACCGTTCCGCCACCAGGTATATAATTTGACTGCTAGGTTTCTAAATTGTTCGCTGTTCACTCGATTTTGACCTACTGGGTTTTTATGTCTTCCTCTGTCAAAATTCCTCTCAGCTACGTTCGTTCTACTAATCAAGGACCATCTATCAGCGAGCGCCGACGACCCAGTTTTTCACTGCATCTTGATATTAACTTGACACGCTCGTTTTGCGCTACTTACTCCCAATCTACAACACCAGTGCTTTCGCCAAACTCATTGGACCACTCATCTCCACTCATTACGTTACCCCCTAGCCCTATTACACCGGCGGGTATGACTAACCAGCGACCACTGAGCCTCGCGGAAAATGTGAGTTGAAATTCCGAAAATTAAGTCCATGTATTCGCTTACCCGTTCTCCCAGGCCCCTGTATTCGATTTCTTGGCTTGGTCAAACCCCAATGCCCTCTCCGCCACGTCGCTTGATTTCTCACACCCAAGCGCTGAACTTGAACACTATTCATTTCAATCGTACAGTCACAAGGAGCACCACGTTTCGTTGGAATATAGCCGAACGAGCTCCACCCTGAATTTATCCGAACAAAACATCATCGGCGGGCAAAATTATATCACCACTGTGCCACAAACAGGGGCCGATATCGAGCAGCGATTGTCAACCTGTGTTGGAGATGATGGTTCTGTAAGGGTCGCACCTCGCACACTTTGTGTACCCGGTCCTCGATCAAGTAGTCCACGTGACGAACGTGTTGCTCCCGGTTCTATCGTAAAGCACGAGCAATCCCCATTGAATCGTGCAGTGTCGGCTGGTTCCTTGGGAGCGACTGTGGCTCATTATCGGCAACTGTCAGCTCGCGAGACGAGGGAGATGAAACTTGGACAACGTCGCCGCTACTACAAATGCCTTATGGACAAGTGTGATCGACTCTTTAGCCGAAAGAGCAATGTAGAGAATCATATTCGACCCATCTGGACGATAAGCCATTCATCTGTTCGCTAAGCACGTGGTAAGCCACTCCCATGACATTTTTCTTTGACGTTTCGGCTCGGTTTCTGACCATGTACATATGCGTAGCAAGGCCGCATTTGTGCGTAAGGGGGATCTTCTGCGCCATGAAGAAATCCATAGGCCCAGTAGGGTTCATGCATGTATATGGTATGTCTTCTCTTCATCAATGTAATTCGTACACCGGCGGTAAAAGCTTATCGTGATCCAATACCTGCCAGTGGGCAAACGTTTTCTAGGAGTGATGCACTGACTAAACATATCAGGAAGGGGACATGTGGCCCGGACGGACGTCCTGTCCTTTCACAACAGCCTCCACTTTCATAGCTACTAGCGTGGGATATACAGGCCCCGCTGCGGTAGTTTCGTGCCTTGGTTTGTGGACGTGTTGCTAAAAATTCCTGCACGCGCGCGCGCGTATGCGGCAATGCCGCGCATAATTCTGTACTATACCTCATAGGTTGAAAAGGGGGCGTAATGTTATTAGCGTGCTTTGGGTTTTCAGCCTCTTAACCGTATACTTGGAAGAATTGCACGGACGACCCTAATTTTTCAGTCGATTAAGTCGGCTATTGGCGTCGGCAGAAAGCGGAGTGAATACAGACCCCGATGGCCACTCTCAAGTACTCAAGTATGGTAACCCAGATTGTCTCTTCACTGATTTGAATACCGCTTAAAGCTTGTACTGGAACAGGATAGAGTTATTCATTCAATTTCAACAGTCTATAGCTCCAAGAGCACAATATAACCATACAGCGCAGACAGAACTCGATAGCAACTTTATACGAAACCAATATGATCAGTCAATGAACCTGAAATACGGCGCATGTATTCATATAACCGAATGGGGGGGCACAGTGATGACCCTTAGGCTCAGCTTTCAAGGGCCGAAAGGCAACCCCCTCCTGGAAGTGCGAAGCTGCAGCGAGAAATGATGCACATATTCAGGTCCGCGTTGCAGCGTTCGGGCTCCACGCTCCGGGTTGTAAACGTTGAACAACGCGCAAACACGAATACGGAATTGTGCTAAAGGTTCACGTCAGTTGAGGGGGATCGATTTTGAGATCGGTGAAATATTTCGCTACCTCGTCCACCTGTCCACGGGAAAAGAGTGTCGGGTATGACAATGCGGAAGCGACAAACAGCAATGCAAGCGTTTGGATTCCGCTACGGGTATATCATTGGCCGATTAGACATGTATTGGCAAACCAAGTCGCGGCGCACTAACCTCTGGAGCCTCAAACAAGATGTATTGATTGATTCGGGATGAACTCGAGGTAGACACTTCACTGTGGGCAAGCGTTCACAGATGAGTATCGATACGGAGAGAGCCGTGCCCTCGATGACTTACTTGACGGAACAAGTTGGATCGCTAGACTGGAATGTGATTTCAAATGAGTCTAGGTGCATCAGAGCAGCTGGCTGCGAAATAGCATGGAGTTCTGCTGTGCCGTCAAAATAGCCTACAGAACGATTAGCAAATTTCTATGGATGTGATTTCGTCTGATTCGACTTACGGGTGACACTATTGACAGGTGGCTCGTTAATGTGGTGAATTGGCGATGGAATGGATCTACATACCTTGCACCGGGGAAAACATCCCAAATATCTGCATGTGATTCCATGGCCACCGTCAAGCGACCCGTACGCATGAAGGAATAAAAGTCAAAGGGGACGGTGTGGTCCATTACGAGTGCCTCGAAAGAGCTACTGTTTGAGGGAGTTGGAGTTTGGGAGTGAGGAGGCAGTAGAGCTGCACAGTAAGCGAAGAGTGTGTCAGTAAGTGATGAGCTGATATCTAACTAGCACGTCTGAGCCCACCCTTTTGTACCTCGGGTCGGTTTGCTTGATTCATAGCTGAGAGAGAGACCCTTGTATCGTATAAACTGTAGGGCACTAGCTATGGCGGTGTAAGCAACTTGGTACAGGCTGTCGGTTGATAATACGCGCGTTACAGCCGGAGAATTTGTTAACAATCGTCTTCAGTCGTCGCGGTCAAGTTTAAAGCCAAACACAAGAGTGTTATAAGTCCAAAACAATGCCGTGCGCCGTGGAAAAGCGCGCTTGTCGAAAAGTGCATATTGGGGCTCCAGGAAATAGGATACCTGAATCGATGTAAACACCTCAGGAGTGTTTCCAATATTCAGCCATGACGAATAGCTAGGCCCTGTTCAATCGGTTGCCCCGGCGTTGTGGCGCCCAGTCTAGGGAAGTTGTGAATCCCAAAATGGTCCCGAGATTACATATTACTTTTTTGGTCAAGGAAGGTCCTTGTACTTACAGCCTCGGCCTATTTGCTGACACTACTGTGCAAAATCAGCAACCGACTGACGGAATCCATAGGGATGTAGATGTGCCACTCCTTGGTCTTCCCCATCAAAACTCGCACACGGTAGTATCACTGACGCCACGTTTAGGCATGCATCCAAGAATTGAATCTAGTAGCTTTGAAGGTTATCATCCCCTGGTTCCACCAAAGTCTCAGATGAGTGCTTCCATATTTCTCACGAGACTGTGACGCATTCGTAGTATTCAGCATACCTGTGTTTTGGCACGAGAGGCCTTGTAATGGTACTTCAGGCAATTCCATAATATACATAATCACCCTCTTAAGCTTCCCCGCATTAGGCTAATTTATGTTGGTAATTCCTCTGAAATGATCGATGACTATGTGACTCTATGGATATATCAACCCCGTAACATACCCAAGATAGCTTCGCATTGATGCCGAGCGGGCCCGAAATCAGCCTCAAGTGCGCAGGCGATGCATGACGCGGGGATGTTTACGTGAGTATAGTTTCGTTAGAGCGATCAAAATAACCCCGTTAAGGTAGTGCCAATGAAATAGTAGTGGGTAGCCATATCCCGACATTTGCTCATTAATTCGCTGAGTCCCCCCCGAGACCGAGGGCAGACATTTTTCAGAGCGACAAATCATTACATCAGACGCGGTACAGGTGGCGTCTTTCCCTCGCGGATATACGTTGGTAGAAGTTGCCAATAGTTGCCTAAGTATGTACATCATTATTGGTTTTTGTGTGTGTGGTATTGTGAGTAAGAGAGTCTCACGAGTAGAAAAGTGTTCCAGGAGTGTTTAGATTCTGATGGTTTGCAATATTTGACCACAGATTTGTATGTAGAATGAGCTTAAAACGACTATTGTGGAAATTGGCTAATGCTCAGACAAGCAGATCTAGATTTGACCTTGTCAACAAACTGGACCGAGTTTGCTAAGATCTCTCGAAATATAGGTGTGAGCTGTATCCGGTTTCTGCTGTTATAGAGTATGCAGAATGTCCGGAGTAGACAAGATATACGAGTAGAGACGGAGGTTGCTCCGAAGGATGTGGGGTTCTCCTGGGGATAGCTGAAAGAGCGTTACGGATCGTAACTCCAGTCAAGTGTAATCAAATCCAATTGATGGTCCGAGCGCTCGAAACGCGACCACAACCATCTCATCTGCGTCATACGAGTCCCAATCGACTACTAAGTCGTTGACTTCAGCACTCTGCTATCCAAGCAGACCTCGTACACTCTTTTTTAATTATGGCGACATTGACTCGAATTCAAAATTTAATTTCTTCCCGACGCAACTCGCCAGCTCCTTCTCCTGCCTTACTGGACTCGCGTGTTCCTTCCCCATTCCCTTCTTTATCCGATCGACATGAGCAAACAGGGGAGACTATCATTACAGAACATCCGGCAGGCCCGGTCCATTCAAATAATGTCGCACCTCCGACTTTGACGGTTGAATTAGCCGAGCAAACCGTAGAGACCGAATCTCGAGGTCAACAAGTAAGTATATTCATTTTTAACGCGTGGTTCTCATACGCGAACTTGGTACCAATAGGAAATTCTGCCAAGTTTACTCTCGGTTGAGCAGTCCTGCCTCATGGCGCTCAACAATCTATTTGCCGGAATCCTCCCCGATGAAAACTGGAGACCAATTGTTCCATCTCGCAGACATTCACTTCCGTCCCTTGTCGCTTCCAATTCGCAAGCGGTATCATTATCAGACTCTACTCCACTATTCACTCTAGTATCCAACCTCAGGCTCCAAAATGTAGGCGAGGTTATGATTCAAGCATCCGATAAACACGATGCCCTACTATGCGAGCTCGGGCAACATGTCGAGCGTTGCTCAGAGCTTATGGGCACCAAAGACGCTCGATTGGCGCGGCTGCTGGTCACCCTTCTGCAATTTTCTAGTAAACTCGCAACATTAACTCCGCTCTCCACCTCTCTTTCTCCGCCCGGTGGCTTGACCTCTTCTGTTTCCCCGAATTTATCTGAAGACGAGGTTTACACCACACTCAGCCAACAGGCCTCCAACATTCAGCTCCGCCTTCAAGACTCGAAGCCGAGTGGGCCCACTCAAGGATCTGTCGTTGCCAGGGAGCAAGCTATGCTCTGGGCCCAAGTTAACCACGTGTTGGGAGATATTCAAAATTTGTGCCACGAGCGCGCCGTCCCTACCCCATTTCTTTCGCCTTATCACTCGGCAGGGTACGATAGAACACTACCTCCGGAGTACGATCACGATGACTATAGCGCAAACCCACCAGTATACGAAACACCATCCGAGCCATTTGTCGATTTCCCCTCGGAAAAGGAGAAAGAGAGCCTGGAGGAACAATCCGTTCACCGAGGGGCATCTTCTCATCGAGAATCCATCGTAGCATCTGAAAAAATGAAGCTAGACTTGGATTCCGTTATGATGGCGATTGACCGACTGTATATGGTTGCCCCGCAGCTGAGTAACCAACGCGTGGAGTTGAAAACTAGGAAGCTGGAACAGATGGAATTCGCACGCGTTGCTGGAGCAATCGAGAAGCTTGTGGATAGTGGCCGCCTCGATGACCAACGTGCTACTTATCGACCGACTTCTGCCCTCCGCAAGGGCAAGCAACGCCTCGAGGACAAACAAGATCTCGATCAACTCATGTCGATGATTGGTCAAGCGGCTTCTCGAACTCTGGATTCCCAAACAGTTTTCGTGGATGACATGCAAGCCCGTATGGATCGTGCCAGGCGCAGAGATGATGCAAAAGTGAGTGATCTTCCGATTTTGTTTACCACTGCCGATCACTAACTTCTGTCGCTAGCGGAATGAATTTGTTACACAGCTCGCTCAGCACTCATCCCATGGACGGCTGCATGGTCAGGATGCGGTTTTCTCGTCTTCGGTTAAAGGGCGAAAGCACGCTCCAAACTCTAGTTTGGATGTTGTCGATGGTTTGCTCGGCCCCCAAAATTCTGATGTTACCGATCCCAATACAATGATGACTCTACCCGAGTTTGTAAAGTCCCATCCCGGACCGCTTCCCAAACCTCCTTCTCCTACCCTCATGTCAAATGTTGGGAGCCCTCGGTTACTCAAAAAACCGAGTAAAATTGGCCTACAAGGCAGAGGAAGGAGTAACTCGGCTCCTCCGTTAGCATGGCTCACTGGAAAGACATCAGCCTCGCGCTCCCCCTTGGCTCAGGCACAGCCTTCGAATGGTGAGCATTATTAACCACTAAATAAATGTCAAGACTGACAAGGTGGTCATCAATATCAGTGGCGCAAATGAATGTCACATACGTGGCTGAGTACCGGGAAAGCCTCGGTATGATCGCAGTACAACTTCGAGTGGGTGGATTAGCACGGACTTCTCGCTTGGAGGCTGAGGTGACATCAACCCTTGGTCAATCCAGCCTCATCTTGCGTTGTGGAACAACAACACTACCTTCACTTGATCTACCTTCTCAAGTCCCTGCAGGAAAGGTAGATCTGTTTGCAGCTTCCATGGGGAAGCCACTTGGAGCCACGGAGTACTTGGATCTGAAACTCCCAACAGTGGCGGGTGTGGATGGAAGAGAGCTCGAGCACGATATCCCAGCATTGTTGGACGCCGAACAATTCCGGAAAAGCCAGACTACCTCATTTGTTTGTATCTCGTGTTCTTTACCGATCGTTCATGGAGTAGCATCCGGGAATGTACGATACGACGACCTTCCATCTGAACATTGGGTCGAGCTCCTGGACGCCTGGATGTGTCATCCTGATCAGCAAGTTACCGCCGAGCTTGCTAAGCGAGCAGAGGGAATTTGGCCGATGCCAGGTCAAATACTTGTTGGAGGGGGTTTCTTGTTATTTGACTCGACGATGGTTAACACTGGTGGGCTGACAGCCTGCACAGAAAAGGCAAGTACTCAAAGTTCCTATTTCACTTTTGTAATCAACCTTGGCCTGGTGATCGCATTCCTTGATTTCCCATTCACTCTATTTTATTCTGCCTTGTTTGCTTTGAAATGGATAACAAGAAGGCCGCCGTAGTGATTTCTACCTACGGGCAAACCAGCATGGCTTGCATTGGTTGCATGCGGAGCCAGCTCCGAAGCTCTTATGAGTTTTGGACTGGCACCCACACCGAAGCTTCGTGCTGGGGAGCCGTTAGGCTTATGCCTATCGCGACTGATACAATCTGTCCTATATCAATTCTTCACCCCCGTTAAACAACCCATTCATGCGGAGCCATCAGCGCTATGGGCTACCAATGGGGGCACAATATTGACGACTGATACTCTTCTTAAGCGCTTTGGGAATAGTACTGATTGGCCTACTTTTTTAGAATAACCTGGAATGGCGTCCCGTTCAATGTTTATGCGGAGCTTCCATTGGACATCGTCATGAGCGTCCCGAAGGAATCACTTACCGGTTCAAGAAGTACACGACACGACCGATTGCGGCTAATTTCAGGTACATCCAGTCCCCGCTGATTATTTTCGTCTGGTATTTATTTACATGTTAACTAGGTTCCCGCGCGTTCCTTTCACTGCATTTGTTGCTGCCGATATGGTTGATTTGGCGCAGGCGCATGCCTCATATAGATTTGTCATACAAGATGAAGAGACCGAGACTCCTCGTATCTTGGTAAGTACACTTTCCTTTCGGATACTAATCCCCGAATGACCAACTCGTATTTTTTGTTGGAACCATAGATATGGCTTTTCAAATCTGCCATCCAGCTGTCCTATGCGGGTGCCACTGGTTCGCTTATCCCGCCTAGCGGTACCATTACGGCTGCAAAGGTGACCTTTGTCATATTTGGTCCAGGGGGTACCGCAAAGTAAGATATTTCCGTTTTTAGTATGATCTCATGCTGACAAGAAACAACGTTCGCGCGTTCCTCGGAATCACTCACAAACCGACCGTGTTCGCTCATGAAGTTCACTGGAACGCTACCCCACATTCAAGAATGCTGAGGTACTTTCGTATCCAATGGATCTATGCCGGCGACTTGCGGGGTCGCTCAAGGAGAGCAATGCCGCATACCCTGAGTCTAGGCGATCACTAGACGGAATGAGCCTGGGATGGTTGCAGCGCTCTTAGAGGCTGAAACTTATTTTGAGTTCGGGCGACCGTATGCAGCACTGCATGCAGGTCGAATCGCTGTCCTTTTCTACGTATGTCGGAGGCTTTATTGACTGCCTTGGTTGTCGTTTAACTCTGCTGTCTGTGTTATTCTATTCTAAACGTGTTTCATACCTGTTGCTCGTCCGTTTCTTAGCCTAATTCACTGTCCTCTTCAAGTCGTGTATTGTCGATGTCTTTCTATACTTCCCGGTAAATATACTGCTGTTTCAAGTACTCAACATCCGATGATGAACCGGAGCTTTCGAGTGATGCCACACCGCAGTGCATCGAAGATACTGGATCGTTTTCTCACGCTCAGTATTAAGCTCGAATTTCAGACATGAGAATAATTCTTAGAACACATTGAATAATCAATTAAATTTACAGAAGATCGAAGTCCGTTAGCAAAAGACACTAGTAGATAAAGCACGATGTAATATGCCTATGTTGGGGCATGCGTCGGGAATGAACGCCATCGGGTTAGGTCGTTCAAATTAGGCTATTCTAACTATTGCTCCTCAATTTCGGTTCTCGCCAGGGGAGAGGTAGCATCACCACGCTTCGGTATGCCTAAACCTACACCCAAGGACGAACGGGAGAGAGAGGAAGTGGAAAGCCGGGGAGGTGTTATTGATGGAGTTGGAGTGGTTGGAGATGCTTTTCAAATAAGAATGATTAGAGGAACTTTACTGTTTGGTTAACAGGTAACTTACCCAAAGAACTAGGTTTAGAGATGGGGCTCGAGTTAGATTTTGTCAGGCTTGGTAGGCCTGAGAGGCTGGCCGTTCGGGGAGACCCGAGCACTGATATCCCAACTGCGGGGCCTGCTCCAGTAGGAGTCGGGGGGGCGCTACCTTGATTAGCCTCCTTCAGCAAGAACTCGACCCACATCTTGGAGAATGACTGTATAACAGAATGGTAGTGATTAACGCGTCTATGATAGACAAGTGCAGCATTCACTCACGTCGGTTTCATCACTTCCGTCCAATTCCAAGGCCTTTCCTCCGGCCGATGCACTACTGGCCTTCCGTGGCATGATACCTGTACCTATGGGCGTTATGGCTCCAGATCCACCACTCCTCTGAAGGCCCGCCTTCTCACGCTCAACTTCCCCCCATCCAAGTATGTTGGATAGCACGGCAAGCATTTCAAACCTTGTTCCATCAGTGCGCGGGGCACTCAGGAAGGAAAGTAGGATATTCGAAACGAGCTCCCTGTCCACTGACGACGACGAAGAAGCGGCAGAGCTGCGCAATTTTCTGAGAGCGATGGTCAAATGTTCATTGATAATCACAGCTAAAGTTTGAACCGTTGTTAGAATGGGGAGCATGACATAGAACACCAGAATTGGGCCGTAGCGCATTGGACACTGGAACTAGCGTACCTTCGTGTCTCAGCTTTCCTATTAGCAAGTTCTTTTCCTTCACTTCTTTCTCGAGGGTGCTAACGCGCTCTGAATTATGTGTAGATTCGGCGAGTTCGGCCTAAACGCATGTCAATAATTTGCTCAATTGGTGTACCGACGCTGAACCGACTTGCCTCCGCCTGTAATGCACGGGACTTAAACTCTGCTAGCTGCTTGATTGTATGTTGCAGGGTAGATTCAGATTCGGCGAGAGCTTGTCGGATTTCCATATCCTTGGCTAGCAGCCGAGGCGTTGAGTCCTGCTCTACCAATTGCAAACAATTTAGGGCAGTGACTCACCGAGCTGGAAGTCTTCCAGCACTGACTGTAAATTGGCACTTTTTTCCTTCTCACGCTGAACTGCCTCAGCCTCCCTGTTCCTCTGGGCTGCAGCCTGCTCGACTTCTCTCCTCAAGACTACCAGCTGGGCCTTGAGCTCTTCGGCCATGACCCTTTCTTGAGCCGCCTCTCGTTCGAATTCCTCCCTATCTAGCCGTTCCTCTTCCAACTCTCTTCTAGTTATCTCCAAATCCCTCCGAGTGTGCTCTGCCTCGGCTCTCATTTGTTCTAATTCTGCATCAGCAGAAGAGGTCGAATCCAGAGCGCGTTGTCTAAACGCAGACAGTTCTCGCGAAAGATTGGATGAGTCTTCCAGTGAGTTGTTTAACTCTTGTTTCAGAGTTTCGATGGTACTGGAAAGATCCTCGTTGGTGGTAGTCAATTGCATAATGTGCTGTTCCCTCCGGTCAAGCTCCTCCTGCAAATGCCATCAGTGCATTCACGCATAAGAATGTTTAAAACATATATACCGCGTCTTGCTGAAGCTTATTCCCCAAAGTAGTTCTCATAGTAGTGAGCTTTGCCAAGAGAGTACGATATTGCTCTGCCCAGCTGTCACTTTCGGCTCTTGTCTTCTCTAACTCCTGTTCTAGTTGTGCAATCCTCTCTTCGTTTGTCTTGGGGACATCATGCTCTTCTTCGTGCTTCTCTAGACCATTAGTGGTCATCTTTGGTGATGAGGCTAGGTCATCCATAGTGAAAACGGCTTCGTAGAAGGGGTTTGAATGAAGCCTTGAAGCTGTTGTCGTGGTCGATCAGGATTATGAAATGGACTCTGGAGAGAACGCGGGTTGGCGCTGGCGCTTAGGGGTTACGCAAGTTTCACATTTCACTCCGTTTCAACAGTGGGCAGCCTTTCTGAAATCCACTTGAACAAATTTCTGAGCAGGACCTGGGCGTCACAATCCGCATTACAGATGAGATAGGGCAAAGCTGATATTAGGCTAGCACTTACATCGGTGACATTTCGGACAGAGGATGAAGGACAAAGGTGTGACAAAGGATTGTGTTCTTGTTCAACTTTGCCACCATACCTGGTTTTTCTGCCACCTTATCGATAGATAACGCAATGTAACAACAATAATCTATGGAGAACATTTCATGGATCTTTCTGTCCCGTATCGTGCACATTTTGGCCTCGACTCCACAATATGTTCTACTTCGTTTGGTTATATGCGTAGCGTGGGCCACACATCTAACTAGTTGGAGCCATCGTTCATGATAAGGAGACCGCGAACTGGGTGGAGGCTAAGTGCACGCATATCACGTTGTGCATAACTCAAACCTTTTTTGGCCAGACGCTGGCGTTACGCCTTGCCATAGATGGTCCGGAACTCCTTAGTAGCCTTGGCTCGTGCTTGCTAAGCCATAAACCGCATGTTGACCTTGGCAGGTTCTATGCTTCTGAAAGTGACCCAAATACCGTGCCTGTCGGAGCTAGGACTGTGATTCTGGTGCTATCTTAGAGTCCCAGTGTTCGTTGCGTTTCTGCCAGTTGAGACCTCAACAGCAGAATTGATACTCAAATAGGATATAAAACAAATACCATTGCTCAATAATTACAACAACTGCGCGGGAACCACGCCAAATTAGCTGGCGATCACAAATCAATTTCGATCAGAAAGTGGAGGCAGAAAATGCAATCGGGTTAAGTAAGTTTGGATTAGCGCCCGGTCGGTCTGAGCCAGGTCTTCGGGGTGACCACGCTCCGGACCACGACTGGGGCAGGAGTCGAATGTCCATAGTCTTTTACGCCCCCTTTACGACAGACACGCCAATACCTCACGATATTGTTTATCAATGTAGCTCTGTTTCTTCAGTCACTTTCTCTACTCAACTAATGCAATACTATGTCCAGTGTTCTAGGAGCTCGGATTGCAGATAGAATGTATCGTGAGTTGGTGCTTGCTTCAGCTATCTTAACGTTGTTGAGACTTCTTTAGCCCAACATTCGATTGGAGCAGCGCTAGCTGGAGGGACTCAGTCACCGGAGAAATCAATAGCCCTACATTTCTCAGCTCGGAGCCAGCACCATATGCTACAGGTACCAGAACACCTCCGGAGCGCACAGGTACGTCATCTGGAATGCCCGAATTGGCGCTGGTTTATCTCAAGATGTGTGTGGGGCCAGGCACGAATAGACGTAAACAAACCCTCCTCGCACTAATAGACGAGCTTGCTGCGCTGCGCGAAGAGGAGATCGAAAAAGAGAGAGAAATAAGTCATGGACGTGAGTTTTCATAGCACATTGCTATATCAAGCATAATTTTGGCCACTGGGCCTCAAGTTGAGCGAGCTGACGCATGTAATTCACTATACCAGTTACTAAGGATGAGCGAGCATCCGGTGACGCCGAAGGAGTCGAAAGATTTCAGGCTTTCGATGAACGGATTCGAGGACTGGACCTCAAGCTACAAGCATTTGCCAACGCCGTTCGTCAACTTGGCTCGAGTGTTGGCCTGTTAAATGCTGCTTACCATCTCAGAGCGCGATTGAGACAAATTCAATATTTCTTTCAAGAAAATGTAAGCCCAGAGGACATCCAGGTTCAGTGTCACTAAGCTCTTAATGCAAACTCGCAGGCGGCAGAGCTTTTTGATGGTGTTCCTCACGCACCCAACGTTGGCACCAAGCCGTATAGTGCGCGAAAGAGGGGCAAAGTACGCAGACATATGGCTGTGGGCCCCGAAAACAATAAACTGTGGTCAACAGAAATCGAGGACCTGCCCGGCGAAATGGAAAATTTGGCGAAAGATTTGGACGTATTTTTGAATCGCCTGTGAGTTCAGCCTTTTTTTGGAGCTTGAATGTACCTCTGATTTGGCGCTTTACTATTGCCCGACGACTGACTGGACACAGTAATGATGTACCGGAGTTCACAGACGAGGCGGTCAACGCGTCAATTAAAGCATTTGAGGGGATTTATGGGCAAGTATACACCTGAGGGTTATCTCAAACTTTTATTCATGGCTTTAACATAGTATCGTGCCTCGTGTTTGCGGGAATTTGAGGGCCAGCTCAAGTATTCGGCTGTATCTCGATATATCAACGACCTTACAGAGGATTTGGGGATGCACATGGACAGCATGAAGGAATCTCTCAACACTTTTATTGATGTGAGTCCGTTCCTGCAGAGGAGAAAGAAAAAAAACAAGTTTATCATAAGTTGTCCAGGTTGGTGTCCCAACGATTCGTTTCTCCCAAAAGCACACCGCAACTGGACTTC